>NC_134831.1:143518618-144242702 GCF_004210375.1 Tachypleus tridentatus
CAACAGAAAGGTTTCACCAAGTTTCCATGTTTCCTCTCTATGTGGGACAGCCGAACACGAGACAGACATTGGGTCCAGAAGGACTGGCCTATTCGTGACACCCTTGAAGCAGGCATGCCAAATATCATACAAGACCCAATTGTAAGCAGAGATAAGATAATCTTTCCTCCTCTTCACATCAAATTAGGTTTGATGAAGCAATTTGTCAAGGCACTGGAAACCGAAGGTGAATGTTTCCAACACATCATCACAGCTTTACCAGGGTTATCATTTGAGAAAAGCAAAGCAGGCGTGTTTGATGGCCCACAGATTCGAACCCTAATTCGTGATGATCAGTTTGTTGCTAAGATGACCGCTTTAGAAAAGGCAGCATGGTTATCCTTTGTGGCAGTCGTTGAGAACTTCCTTGGAAACAATAAGGCGGAGAACTACAGTGAACTTGTGAACAGAATGCTCCTCGCTTTTCGTAATCTCGGGTGCAACATGAGCATCAAACTTCATTTTTTGAACAGCCACCTTGATAAGTTCCCTGACAACCTGGGGGCTGTGAGTGACGAACAAGGAGAACGATTCCACCAAGACCTAAAGGTCATGGAAGAACGCTACCAAGGGCGCTGGGACAAAAGTATGATGGCTGACTACTGCTGGAGCATTAAACGAGGTTGTCCAGATGAAGTGTACAAACGCAAAAGTTACAAACGCAAATTCCAACCTGAATAAAATACACAAACAAATTGATAAGCTATTCCTATAATTTCCTATAATAACGAATTGCATAAAATCTGTAGCTTGCAGACAAAAACCGACTTCAGATTTGAAATCAACACACTCAAATTGACTATAGAAAGGTCTTTTTTTAAATGCAACAAAATGAGTGTTCCCCAGTGAGCTATCATTGTTCTGCCCACCACGGGTATATGGAAACCCGCTTTTGTCGTTATAATCTTTCAAACTTGCCACTATTTACTGGAGGGCTTTGCAAGAAGATTCCGTTGAGATTTGCCTCACATTTCGCAAGGCAACTTTTAAAAATAGCCATATTTTTGTTTAATTAGTGAATGTTAAGTATGCTAGTCACGGAATACATACAAAGGTATTAATGTCATCTTCTCCCCTATATCTCATTAATGTGTCAAAGTTTCAAGGTTGTCATTTATTTCTCAAAATTCATGTTCAAGTTACATATTAAAGTTTTATTTGGCAATTAATTTCCCTTTTTATGGATCAATGACTGAATGCAGCCCAGTGGTATATTCGACTGTGGATGAAATGCTCAATGGTTTGTATCCCGTTACAGCCGAAAACAAATAAAAAACACGCTTCGCATATAAGAGTCATACATGTATTTAAATAACGATCATTGAATATCATTATTCTATTAGAGTAGCCTCGAGGTGGCAGTGTAAGCGTTGACTAGTTGTCTTCCCTCCAGTTTATCGTTTCAAAGTTAGGGCCGCTTAGTGCAGGTAACTATTGAGTTGTTTTTGTGTGGAAATTCAAACAAACACGTCCTCCCAGAAATGAAAACTGATTAGACAAATAAATCTAGTGTAGGCAATTTCTGTACTTGTTACGTATTATTAGTATTTACATTTATTTGTAAATTCGGTAACAACAAATTAAAAATAACACATGTTCTACTTGTATAGTAACACATAATAGCAAAATGTGTTCGTTATAATCAAAAATCAAACTTGGAAGTAAAAAAATAACTCAGTATTGTATAGCAGTCTTATAAAGAAGCCATGTTGGGCTATCTGCTGAGTCCACCAAGGGGAATCGAAACACTGATTTTAGCGTTGTAAATCCGTAGACTTACCGCTGTACCAGCAAGGGACGATATTATTTATAAGTATATAAGAAAGTTCCAGTTTTACCAGTCCAACTGTAGGTGCTTGTAAGAAAATAATGATAACTGAATGAATAGTGCATTCTCTGGGGATACCTTGCATTTATTGTTTTGAATTTCACAAAAAAACTGTATGAGTAATATTTATGTTGGTTTTCTCTAACTTAACAGTGAATTACTAGAGGGAAAGGAAGTGGTCACTATCCATCACCAACTCTTGGGCTGCTCTTTCACCAAAGAACAGTGAGATTGATCGTACCTTTATAACACCACCAGGGCTAAAACGGTAAGAGTGTTTGGTAGAACGAGAATCCGAACCTTAGATCTTCACATTACAAATCAAGTGTCCTAACCAACTAGCCATAACACGCCTCGGGTACATCTGGATAAGAAGACTAAAAATCAAACTAAAACATACTCGACTATAATACACATTTACAAAGTTCTAACTCTTATTTACTCACCAATCAACCGATAAATAATCATAGAATTATGTTATAATCATAACACAGGGGAGGTAAAAGTATACTTTTAACCATAGTACTCTTGTTTCCTATACTGAACTTTATCAACTCCCCCTCTGTAGATAATTATTTTACAGCATTTGGTTTACCTAAAAAGTTGACTCCGTCTTGCAGTTTGACTACTTTTGTGCTTGTGGTAGCGTTCTGTTCCGTTGTGTTGCTAAATTCAAAAAGGGGCTGTCTTTTAACCACGGTTACTTCCTGAAAAACAAGTTGAGCCTGAGAAAAGATTACAACATTATCATATTATGTGAAAATTTCTTAGCGCATGATTGCCTCGTAATAGAACCAATCTCAAGCGTCTTTCCTTGTGATAAATCCTTCGACTCTTAGAAAAGACTGTTAAGATCAAAGTTTAAAGTCGATAATACAAGAGTTAAAAAATATTATAGACATACGTATTCATCCGGAAGAAAACAGAAAACTGCGTAACAACAAATCACAGAACAAAATTGTCTTCTACCTACTAACTCTATGATATTCTCATGTGAACCTGTATTCCTTTAATAGTAACTAGATATGATATGCTAAATAACAAAAGGATTGAGTAAAGAATCTATACCAGACAGATTTTTCTGGGATCGACAATTTTAAAGTGAAGATTATAATGTAAAACAGAATGAACCAATATTTATTTAATACTAAAATAATCAATGATAAACAAATGTATTGTGTGACGTCTTTAATGATGATGTCTAGGAGTGTTTGAATATGTTTAATGTGCAAATATAGATCCAGATTGTTTGAGGTTGAGAAAGCATGACATTATATATGGGAAACAATACTGACATTCTTCTCAGGATGTGGACACTACCCCTGTGACGGTTAGTTAATTGCATCGAAAAAATAACGAAAGGTATAAATTAAAAGTAATACCTGAAGTACCAGTGGAAAAGGCCACTCTCCGTTTATATATCGTATGATCTATTTTACAAAAACCTTCCCACGAGAAATTGCATCATTATAGCATCCTAGTTGAATGGGCCAGTTCAGTAAGCAATTAGGGTGAGAGGAAATTACTAACTGATTTGATTTAAATTCCATATTAAAACTACAAGCGCACTATGTACATAAATTTTAATGCATTATATTAAAAAAGGGAATAGGAAACAGTAGCATCCCACATCCACAGCGGATCAAACATGGCTCACTCTTTCGTAAACAAATAAAAGACGTAATTTATGTTGTTTAGTACAAATCAATGATTGCCTTCTAAATATATATAATAGATATTATGCAATTTATGCGTTACAACTTGTGCCTCGAAGAAACTAAACTCAATTTTGTACGACAAGGAGGCTAAAACTAAACTAATTAAGCAACTAGTTTGAAAACGGAAGAATAACTTAGAATTTTAAAAACGTGAAACACAAAATCAATAATAAAGTATCAAAAATCTATATAGATACTAATATAAAGAAATGAAACCATGCACAAAAAGAAATTCAGCGCCATCTAAAGTCATACAATATAGACTAATTACCAGCTATTTTACTTCACAAATTCTGGAATAAAAGTGCTTTTAAAATATAGGATTTTGGCTGGTATTATCTGTCAAAATACGTGTTTGTTATCAAAGCAGTAAAGGAAATATTTCTTATTTAGATAGCTCAGCAACAAATTCATAAGGGTCATTTGAGAATCAATTCATCTATACGTTAAGGCAAAAAACAAAAAAACAATTGGTACTTTATGAAACCATTAGACTTTCTAAAAACTTTTTATCACTTATGGAAATATAATTATGTTTTTAGATTTTCCTATATTTACATATACACGCTTTTATTTGTATAAACATATGATTTTTATCATTTTAAGAAGAAATAAAGCAGAAATATATTCTCACATTCATGAAAGTGGCTCGCATTAGGTTGTTAGGAAAGGCATTTCTGAAAACAATGAGAAAAGAATATTTTTTAAATGTCCAAAAATAAAATAAAGTGGAAAGAACAATTGTAAATTGAAAATAATAAAAATTACAGAAGATTAAACCGCTTTAAACAATTTTCATATCTAAACACAATGCGAAACAAACGTGAGACCTCCACACGTAGTTCACGACAAATTATCGACTATTGCAATAATGCACTAGATATAGCTTGGATAAATACATTACAGCTCATTGCTTGGAAAGGATATTCGTATTGCGAAATCTTTAAAAGTCGTACAACAAGAGAAAAACAAGCCTAATAAAATACAACACTTTGACGTTATCAATAGAAGCGAAAATTCCGCACGACAAAGTATAATATTTTGAATGCCAAGTAGCTCTGCTCTCACACTTCAAGCTCATGCAGTGTAACATCTTTGCTTCAAAAATGCAGATTACGGCTTTAAGGGTGAACTTTCTCAATTGCTATACAACAATGGTTAAACTATAAATATTTCCTGATATCTTTAAGTAGCGTTAGGTTCAAATGTTTGAAGAACAACCACGGAATCAACGACTTTTTTATTTCGTGAAAAAAAGATAGCTAAATAAACTACAGTATTTACAATTCAACTCGACTAATGCTTATAAAGTATCTCAGTGCTTTTTGACAGGTCAAACGTGGTCCAGTGGTTAGAACCAGGCCATGGATCTGAGAGCCCATTGTGGTTAGAGCCAGACTATGAATGAGTGTTGTTATGCGTGTGAAACAAAAGCAAACTAAAAATGGGCGATGGGTGCTATGGGCTAACTGCCATCTGTTTAGCCTATCAGCACAAAATTTTGAACAGTTAGCGCAAATTAACGCCCAATGTTGCAAATGGTAAAAATATTATGAATCTCAAAAAGGATCCATAGAAATAAAGAAGGCTTTGGAAAATACATTATATGTGAATCAAAATGTATGGATTATTAAGGATATGATTATACCAACTTGTTTTAAGAATCTCTTGGTTTAGAATAACTATTTACAGACATTGGTTTTCATTTCCGACGTGGAGTTAGAATATTAAAAGATAGTTCTTTGCTCTAGTTTGTAGTTTGGAAAGACTCTTCTATTAATGTGGTGAGAGACTTATACTGAATTGCACAATGTAACAACGCCCTTCCCATATGTGGCGATAAAAACAGAATATCACACTGAAGAAAGTGAATAAATCTTTATATTCATTTTAATTTATTCTTTCTGGGTTATATAGCCATCATCCCATTCGGAAAGAGTAAGTCTTTCAGTTCACATAACGTAGAGATCGTGGGCGATAATCATTAATGGGTTTTTATTTAGACCTTAACTCTATTCACAGCAATACTAAGGATTACACGTTGTGATTGTGATGCGTAGAACATTGAAAAATAAACAAAAAGCTAAAGGAATTTTAGCTCTCAAAAGTATGATTACCCTCTCATTTAAGCTGCAAATAATTACAAGAATGGCTAACCAGCAGCTGTTAATGTGATCTGTCACAGGGAAATTAAACTAAGAATGACTGAATTGCCTTTTAGTAACTGTTAATAAAACAATTCTGCTATTTTTACACTTGCTTTTAATGTAGCCACTTTGTTATTTAAAATTAATCAAATGATTACAAAAGCAGGTTTCTTTTACAATTTAACGATCCTTTTAGTTATATGACGAAAACGAAAACTACTACCATTTACGTTTGAACGTTTTTAAAAAGCGACCCAAATTTTAACCTTGTTATATTCAAATTGGCATTTTATCGAAGTGCCTTTCGTCAAGATTTAGATGTAGCGTACATCATTTGATATTATGGAAAGCAAAGACCGTCACTTCGTCCGTGATCATACAGATAAATTACTGTGGTAACTGTTGGTTCTCCAGCGGATCTCATCCAGTATCACATCAGTAGTGGAACTGTGCTTGATACCGCAGAAAGTAAGGAACACAATTATCCATTGCTCGACTGTCGCACTATTAAAACATTGATCAGCTCCACCTATATTGATTGGTAGGTTGACATCATTGACCATTTTAATGGGTGGAGCTGCCGAATACTTTTATTTCCAGCAACTCCTCATCTGAGTCTTTATCTGATTCATAAAAGAAGGCCAGATAAGAATCTTTATCACCTTCCTCATCTTTGAACAGGTGTTTATGTCTCATAACGTATCCTCATTCACGTCTGACACATAAGTCTTATCTTCAGACTTCTGATCAAGCCACGGCTCTAAAATCTCGTCTTTTATAACAATAGAATACAAATTATGAGCCTTCAGATTCATAGTCTGAACATGTTAATACAAGATCTCACCCGACCTTAGCATTGCAAGGATTTTTTTTTTTCTTGGATCTCCCATGGTCGGTTTTAGATCCTTAGAACTTCAACGTATAAGCATTCATATTTGATCATATATAACCTTTTTGGGTAAAATATTGATGTATGTTTGTTCATACTGGCCCGAGATATATGTCAGTAAATATATAAAATTCAGGAGCACTATATTACTTTTCAGGGAAAGAATAGATGGAATAACACGTGATAATAAAAATAATTCTCGTAACTAAATAGATACTTCTTTTATACATTGGAATGAGTGCAAATTAAAAATCATTTTATTAATTACTACGCTGGAGTATCTGTGTTCTATCCATGATATGGAAATTTGTTGGCAATTGATCAACATTTCGCATGTTGTTGTTGAATGCTCAGTAGTGAGTGAGGTTATCAGATTTACCTACGGTCACATTACACACTATCAATGGTACAATGAGCAGGATAAAACTTCGGATGACAAGTTTTCCAGGTAATCTAATCAACTGAATTGTTCTCTAATCCGGTTCGAAACGGCGTAACTTCAGACCAATAAAAAAACCTGTTCATGTCGCGGTAATGATAAGAATGGATAGTTTATGTCGGCACCAAAGCAGTTTCAGTTGGAACTGATAAAAAATTGACTTTTGGACAGAAAAATACAGCCCCACAAAGTGTAGTTTTTGTCATAATTGTAATTCACAAAAATGATTTGCGTAATACACTCTTCAGTTGTGGTACTGGGGAGAGAGTTCAAAATGCATGATTAATTAAAGCCTCATTTCACGTAATACATTATTTTTGTCTGTCCAATGCTACACAAGAGCTGTCTGCACACGTCGTCTCTGATTATTAACTTGCAGGTCGAGGAAAGACAGCTAAACTGCAGCACTAACCGCCAATTCTGAAACTATTCTTGTTTGATCAAATAGTGAGATTTGACCATCACGCTAATGACGCACCGTATATACAAAATTTGGAGTGAAATCTTGCATATATGACTCACAGAACATGAATACTCAATTTTCAGTCTGACAAGATAACAAAAAAGCCGCGACTGATCCACATAGAACATGTAATTAATAAAAAAACATAAAAGTAAAAGTAGCGGAATAATTATTGTAAAAATAACTTTTCAGATATAAACTGTGAGAAGACGGTAATACATGTTGAAAAAAATATTTCAAAACTATTCAATACTTACTGTCTATTCACATGTAAAGCTTAATGTTGTCTGTTTTCCCCTCAGGTATAAGAAACAGATACATATATATATAGAACCAAAACTGAACTAAGCTTTAAATGATGATCTAGCTTTTGTCGTGAAAAAACACAACTGTTAAAAGTAAAAATCAGAAATGAGTTTCTCTTGGATCTTTGCAAAGATATAACATTAAAACAAACACCAAAACATCAGAACAGCACTAGTTACTGAATAAATAAAAAATAAAGTGTTTTGCAGTATTTCAACAGTGTTTTAAAAAACAGTAAGAGGAAACATATGCAAACAGCTTTAGAAATAATAAACTCTTATATTACAGAAAATATTACGATGAACAAAAATATATTAAGCACGAAATTAAATCTATAAATGACGCAAGCAATGTCGAGATAGAAATCTTTGTTAACTTTAAAATCAGATTATCTGAAGCATAACTGATCCCTTCTTCACGTAATGTCTTCAGCCGTTGTTGTCATATTTTTCCAAAGCTAACAAAAATCTATGTTAAATGTTCTCAGGCTTAGGATTACGTCTATGTTTCAGATATATCAGTAAACATAAATGGACGTTTAAAGTCTTGAAAAGGCAGATAAAATATCAGGAATAAAAATAAGCACCAGTTAGTGTATTGTATTTAGGTGTAAAGATATTTTCAAGGATTGTTAAAGTTACAGGATTCTTCAAGTAGCTTTAAAAAACACCAGTTTGTGCAATGTTCATTTTTAAGCCCATTGCTGTACAACGAGCCTACCGCAAGAATCGTACCCTAAATTTTGATCTATATAAGCCTTCAAGCCCTTATCAGTATACCATCTGGGGGGAATAAGTATGGCGTATTAAATCAGAACAACATATTTACCCTGTTTCAAATCAAGCTAAACATGAATATACAATACATCAGTTCCAGATCACGTTGTTATCAGCTCAACACATCTTAAAAACAAACAAATACCACGTGATGAAGACGTCAGTGTACCGGTATGTATATCTGAGGTTCCTTGTTATTACCTAACAAAAAAACAAAAGTTTCACACTTTGGGGTCTTGGGAATGTTACAAGAATAACTCTTAAATCACAACGTTCAGTCAGAGTTGTTCGTGAATTGGCGGTGGGTGACGTTGAATAAATTTCTTCCTTCTGGTCTATGATTTCAAAATTGAAGACGAGTAGCGCAGATAGTCTTCTTGTAGCTTTGAGCAAAATTCACCAAAACAACAACAACATTTATCATAATCCGAAAACTCACCCATCAAGAAAAGCAGAACTATTAAATGTTCCTCCTAAACTTTCTACTGTCAATAGCGAAGTATTAAAAACGTATTTTCTAGTTAACGTTTTAAGAGTTAAACAAGAAATAATTTAATAATTGCGTGAGAGAGAGACAGCAAGAAGACTTGCTATTTGGACGATCAAAACTGTTCTTGGTGGTTCTTTTTTTTCTATTATTGAAATTCCAAATGTAGCTTTGTTTGAAACACACTTAATGTTTTCTCCCATGTTTTTAGAATTCTGTCATTTCCTTTTCATTCAAGTTTTGCCGAATTCGTTTCGTTTATTTACATGAGAAACAGTTAAAATTTCTTCGGGTCTGAAATAACATTTAATTTTTCATAGACTAACCTTAAATCCTTGACGTTGAGGCAGGTTGGGAGGTATCTTCTCTTCCTGAAATACCATCGTACAGCTAACAAATACTTGCTGTTTATTCACGTGAAACAACTTTTTTTTTTTCATTCTCGTTATTCAATTCCGCAGAACAAAATGCAACCAGTTCTTGTCAAAACAGCCAGTTTCCAGCTGTACACAATTTTTATTTATATATTCTTGGTTTGTATTTCATGATGTGATGTATAATACGTATTTTTGCTGACGTTTTTACTCACTTGTATTCTATTGTTATATTTGTTTGTTTGTTTGGGAATTTCGCACAAAGCTATTCGAGGGCTATCTGTGCTAGCCGTCCTTAATTTAGCAGTGTAAAACTAGAGGGAAGGCAGCTAGTCATCACCACCCACCGCCAACTCTTGGGCTACTCTTTTACCAATGAATAGTGGGATTTACCATGACATTATACACCCCTACGGCTGGAAGGGCGAGCATGTTCAGCGCGACGCGGGCGCGAACCCGCGAAATACGAGTCGCACGCCTTACGCGCTAGGCCATGCTATTGTTATAACAACTTGTTTTTGAAATATGTTTAAGTTTTTAACAGAAAGACTATATTCTTAATTACACCTACTTTACGTTCCGTGGAAAGCGTATACGGCTTCCATGCTAAATAGAATGTTAGGGCATTCAACTGAGAGAGTAAAGTGTAGGTTAAGTCTATATCCCGAAGCCAGTTTAGAATGTAGCACACCTTGGATAGTAGGTAATTTTGTCACTAGATAGCAGAGTGTAAGTAATAGCGAAATAAAAAAGACAGTAATTGTTTGTTTGTTGTCCTTGTTTTCCAACAGTAGAATTTACATTTTTGAAAGTGCTAATCTACTACCCAACACATGCAAAATAACGACTCGTGCATAAGGTTATTTCAATTAAATTTAGTAGAGCGATTGGTTTAACTATGGTGTATTTTACTAAATTACTTATTCCTGAAACAAACGCAGATAAGAATAAAGTGGCCAGAAACTAATATAACAAGATTGTTTTCTTTTTCGTTTGTTTGTCTTAGCATAAAAATAAACAAAATATTCTCTTTGTTTTATCGCCTCAAGTGGCACAGCAGCGTGTATGCGGGCAATAAACACTAAAATCCGGTTGTCAATAATCGTGACGGGCAGAGCACAGATAACCTGTTGTGTAGCTTTGTGCTTAATTACAAACAAACAAACTGTATTTTACACACCACAGAGAACCTAATCCCAAATTTTAACTTTGTAAGTCTATAAACTTGCCGCTGATCCACTAGGGGAGTAATGATTATTTTGGATTTAACTCTAAAAGCAACAACAAGAAACACATATTAATACAAGAAATAAACGATTTCATAACATTGAAATGTGTTTTTATTTAATTAGACACTCAGCGTTTTGCTTTGTAGTTTTTATATAAGCGTTCAATAAATCATTATAAAATTCCAAATGGTTTAAATGATAAATTGTGTTCGAATTCATAACGTACATTTCTACAGCGTACTTTTGATATATTAAAGAGTAAAACTTATTGTTGAAAAATTAACTGCTATCTGTAGTAAACGAACATTCTATCAAGATTACAGAGCGAAGTAACGAAAATTAGGATAATATTAAGGAAATAATTAAATTAAGATTTTGTTATGTTTGTTTCTTTTGGCGCAAGATAGACAATAAAATGTCTGTGTTTACTCTGCCTCAGACAAAGAAACAAAGAGTGAATGTCACTCAAAACTTGAGAATAGAACCATTTCGATCAAAATATAGAAAGAACTAAAACCCAGCAAAATATCAAAATCCCAACCTTTACTATAACCAACATTGAAACAAGGCTCGGCATGGCCAGGTGGTAAAGGCACTCCATTCGTAATTCGCGGGTTTGAAACTTCGTCATACCAAACATGCTCGTCCTTTCAGCCGTGGGGTGGTGGCGTTATAATGTACGATCAATCCCATTATTCGTTGGTACAAGAGTAATCCAAGAGTTGTCGGTGGGTGGTGATGACTAGCTGCCTTCCCTCTAGGCTTATACTGCTAAATTAGAGACGGCTAGTGCAGATAGCCCTTGTGTAGCTTTGCGTGAAATTCAAAAACAAATAAACAAACAAACAATACTTAATATGTCAAAAGCACACTGTACAAATGTACGTTATAAATTCGAACAGAATTTATTATTTAAACCACTTGAAACTTTATTCCATCAGTTTTGGCTTTTATTGAACGCTTCTTTCGAAGTTACGAGGCGATATGTTGAGTATCTAATTAAATAAAACAACAACACTTCAATGTTATAAGATCGTATATTTTGAGTATTAATATGTCATCTATAAATTAATATACACCACTGAAATTAAACAAAAGATATAGATTGTGCGCACAGCTTTTGTTTGTTGTGCTTTTCAACAGTTGGTGTTATCAGTTAAAAACTAAGGAAAATCAACAAATCAGTAGTGTCCATCATTTATGTAATTATTTTTGAGGAATAACATGATATGTTTATTGGTTAATGATTACTTGTCTATGTTTGTTAATAATTGTTTTCAGAGTTTGTAATGATTTCAGAAAAAAATGAACGTACGCAGTGAGCCTCGCTAATCGAAAGTCAAATTAAGTTATAGATATTGTTTTGAATTAAACATAAAGCTATACAATGGGCTATCTGTGCTCTGCTCACCACGAGTATCGAAACCCGGTTTTTAGCGTTGTAAATCCGCAGACATAACGCTGAGCCACCGGGGGCAAGATAGATATATAACACTAGTTGTACAAAGCAACTATATTATCATTTATTCAGAGCGTAATATCAACTGCTCAGATGCGCAGTGTTTGTAGAAATATCTTTCATTAGTATATATAGAAAATTACTAATATCAACTTTTGTAAGCTTATTTGATTGTTAATAATTCATTTTTCATATACGCATTATATTTTTCAAAGTTACGCGTGAGCAAACTTGACTCCAATTCAGAAGTATCAGAGTATTACGTATGAAACTTCGAATGATAAAAGGTAAGTGTAAAACAAGTACATCTTTTTGTTGTTGTTTATGATATATTTGTATTTTTCAAGTTTATGATAGCGATACTTTCAAAAGTGTACATGACATTTTTTTTGCATCATATCATTCAAAACTTATTGCTGATAATATGATTAGCTCACCCAATCATTATTTAGCTTCTGGTAAGTAATGTCATCTGGTGACGAAAATACAAAACGTATATAGAATATAAACGTAGCAACAAATTCATTTGATGCGAATCAAAGTTTAATCATGAACAGGAGAATAACGCATCAGCAACGAACGTTTGACACGTGTGTGTGTGTACAGTGACAAACATCTAATTGTCGAACGCTTTGAAATATACGTATTTCATTTTCAGCGAACTATATTGAACAGGGTAAATCCCTTATACTTCATTCAAGTCCTAATACGCAAGTTCATTTCTCACAAACTTGAGCTCTTAAAGAAACCATGCACTGTTGGTAAACACCCACTAAAACTTATTTAAGTAAGCAAAGTTTCATAATAAAATCACAAATGTTACGAATAATTAAAACGTTATGTGCACAACTTCAACTACAAATGATATTTAAATCACCTTTCAAAATATAAAATCTATTCCGATCTAACGACCTATTACCTACTCTTATATGTTGCAGGATCGTATACAAATAAGCAGGTGGTGGCTGTAATACTACTTACATTGAAGAACTATCTGCCAGTTACATTTGTAAGTCTGCAAACACATGCCAGTATCGAACAGAACAGGTAAAAACTATCAAATCAAACAGACTCTACAATCGTACACATATTAAAAACACTAATCATCTCATCTTGATCATAAATTTTAAAATCATTTCATCTGGATAATCAAATACAGAACCTCTAATTAAAGAAAGTTTGTATATTTTAAACAAACTCCCAAATTTGAATTATAACAGAGCTTCATTACAATTAAGGCTTCTAAATGTTTGTTTAATATTGTTTCATTGTCCTGTTCACTTTTTATTTGCTTCTGTAATTTTATCACTTTTTATAAAATGTTTAAACTTATAATATTTTATACCTAATACTTTACTTTATTTAAAATAGCTTGTTAAATATGGAATATGTATAATTCGAAACGTTCAATAATTTATGTTTGTGTTTCTAATTTCGCGCAAAACGACTCAAGGGCTATCTGCGCTAGCCGTCCCTAATTTAGCAGTATAAGACTAAAGAGAAGACAGTTAGTCATCACCACCTACAGCAAACTCTTGGGCTACTCTTTTACCAACGAATAGTGGGATTGATCGTCACATTGTAACGCCCCCACCGCTGAAAAGGCGAGCATGTTTGGGGCGACCAGGATTCGAATCCGCGAAAAATTCATTAAAATATATGTATGTCGACTAGCTCAATCCAGTTGGACCAGACTAACCACACTACCTGAGCGTAAACTCCATGTTTTGTTTTGCAAGCTTGTGAATGAGCGTAGTTTCAAAAATGGCATCCCTAGAATTTTAAGGTGTGTCAGGAACACAAAACGTAATTTTGTATTATTCTTTAGCAATCCTGAATGCCATTCTTTAAGTTCTGTTATGTCTGCATGATATTTACGAACGCGTTGTGGCCCTCCACCTTTTTCCATTAGAAGATAACTTTCCAGGCTAACCTGAATTTGCTTGCAAAATTTGATCCTGCTGTGCAACTCACAAAGCAGTTTGCCTACATAGAGAAAAAGACTTAAAGGTTATAGATCGACTCCTTTGAGGGCTGTATTTATATAATCGTTCTTGAATATTTCACATTACTGAGACGTTTCTCTTTTTCCTTTAAAATAAATGTCCTTTTTTTGAATGGCATATACTAAAGATTCATATGTATATTAATAAACCAGTATATTAATATTTGTATGATAATAATTGCATCTTCCTTAAATGTTTCTAATGTCTCTTAGATTAATAACCTCGATTATACTTTTTTTCGCGATTAACTAGCATCAACAGACGTGTTAGACATACTTCAAAACAACACTACGAAGAAAAAGGATCATATTTAAAAATCGATTTTAATATATGCAGATGAGTTGAACTAATTTTTCCAGGTTAATTGCAATTTATATTATGAAATGATGATTGCATATCAGATGGAGGATGTTACTCAATACGATTCGTTGGTTTATATTCGTACTTTACGTTAGAAAGCAATGAATAACGATTATTGATGTCAGTCGTCAATTTATTTGTTTCACAGCATAAAATGTTATTATTCAGTTGGGGACCATTCTTTTGTGACATTTTGTTGATCTTAGCAGAACTCATAAAAAACACAACACAAGACTATGAAGTGTTATCAAAGTCCTTTAAAGGTGAGAAAGTAACATTATATACTTATGATATTTATATCTGTTATATCATTGAAAGTAGATATTTTATCCTTCTAATTGCTTTTGGAACATTTGTTATTGTTATTTTTAATAAACCTTTATAATTTAATTCGCTTTATTTTGTGGTCCTAAAAGGTATTTCACGTTACCATTGGCTGGTAAATTAACATTTGAAATTGAATTTTTCACATTTCTTTATATGGAATCTCAATAACTTGGAGATAGAAGTATTTCTACATTATAAAGCATATAAACAGTATCATTCACGTAGTTTTCTTTTAAATCAGTTAGGAATAATATCATTGCATTATGCTTATAAGATATGGTTATTCTAGCAATAGATGCAAATCTTATGTATGACTTTGAAATGAAATTTTTTTATTATTCGTATCCTCAGTTTGTTGTAAAGATTCAGGTTTTAATTGAACTAGCAATTGAACTAGGGAAGGTATAGAGAAAAGATTTAGAAGGGTGATAATTTCAAATTTTATCTTTGGCATGTATAACATTGTATAACATCTGGACTGAACGACTTGTTTGTACACAATAGAAATTTGGAAATTACATAGTTATTTTTCATGACATTCAGATCTTCATTCCGAATTTATGCATATGCATATTAACTGTTCTTGAAAAATGAAACTTAGAACTAAAACATTTTAACAAAAATGTTAAGGTATTATACTGTAACGTACTTTGCGCGACATTTTTAAAAGTATTTATTGGCATGTATTTCCCTTTAGATAAATATCTTCATAGAGACATTCCAGTTGACCAGAAGCATATTCGTTTGTTCTGAATTTTGTGCAAAGCTACATGAGGGCTATCTGCAATAGCCATCCTTAATTTGACAGTGAAAGACCAGAGGGAGAGCAGCTAGTCATCACCACCCTCCGCCAACTCTTGAGCTACTGTTTTACCAACGAATAGTGGGATTGACAATCAAATTATAACACCCCGCGGATAAGAGGGCGATCATGTTTGGTGTGACGCAGATTCGAGCCCGCGACCCTCGCATTACGAAGCAAGCGAGTCATGACCACCCGGTCATGTCGGACCGATTAACCGGATGCATGAGCTTTTACAAACCCTTGACGATATAGTTGATAAAACTTTTATCTGTCTTTTAATGTAATATCATATTTGTTCCTTTTGCCGGGAAATCAAGAGGAACAAATAAATTTCCCAGGGTACTTGTGTGTGCGTCTTATAATAAGAAAGCCACTCAGGCTTACTGCTGAGTCCATTGAGGGGAATCGACCCCCTGATTTTAGCGTTGTAAACCTGTAGACTTACCGCTGTACCAGCGAGGGACTCCTCGGGTCTCCAGCAGTACAAACAGTGGCTTCGTCTTTATAACATTTGGTGAGAACAAATTATAATGCCTTTTAGTTACTCCAGAAAATTTTCGAAATTTTCCATTATCAACTCGTGTACTTGGAAACAGGAATAACAATGATCTCTTCAGTATACCAGTCACATGGCCTGTCATGACCAGGTGGTTAATGTACTTGACTCGTAATCTGAAGGTCGCGGGTCCGAATCCTCGTCATACCTAACATGCTCGCCCTATCAGCCATGGGGGCGTTATAATGTGCGGTCAATCCCAAATTAAGGACGGCTAACGCAGATGGCTCTCATGTAGCTTTGCGCAAAATTTCAGGATAAATAAACAAGGTACGTGCTTTATTACTTGGTTACTGTCCCGCAGCAGACATTCAAGGCTAAAAGAAAATTTCCTACATAAACATGACGTTAATAACTGAAAAATTCTTAAGCGGTTTTAAAGGTTTGCTTTTGATGACATTCTTCCATCTTCCTTGACAAACTTATGTGTTCGCATATAAAACTCATAAAGTAAATCAATATTAACTAACTTTAAAAATAATTAATGTTTTGAAGCGTTAGTATCAAACTGAGCGTGGTTTCAATAGTCCATCAACATTTCAATTGATATTACGTGTAATTGCATAACAGACACCACACCCCAGTGAGTAGAAAATACTTCTTGAAAAGCACTTTCATTGCTGTTAATTAGCTACACTGACACTATTATCTTCTTTATTTCGAAACGTGAATGGTGCTATTAAATCGTACACGTTGAAATACAGTCATATTGCTCACTTAACAAATCATTCTTTTCGTTATAAAAAACAATCGAGAAATATGATAAATTAAGATGTAAAGCAATTAATTTAGAACATTAAAGAATGCTAAGATATTAAATAAAAGTTTTTGGAGTTCGATCATATTAACTTTATTAAAGTATCCTTGTAAGTTTAGTTAGGTAGACATTGTTACAAACTTAAAATTCTGTCCGTAAGAACTCATTCCTGTTTTAAACTTATTAACTGATCAATGGTTTTTGAACCACAAAAGTTTCTATCTGATAACAAAAATATTGGCCTGGCATGACCTGGTGGTTAAAGTGGTGGACACGAAATCTGAATGTCGGGTTTCGAATACCCGGCCAGGAACATGCTCGCCTTTGAAGCCGTGAACGCGTTGCAGTGTAACGTTGATAAAAAAATAATTAAATAGTTGGCTGTGAATGTTTTTTGTCTAACTGCCTTCCTTCCAGACTATCACTGCTAAATCAGGGACGACTAGAGCAAATATCCCTCGTGTAGCTTTGCGCAAAATTGAAACCAAACCAAAACAATAACAAAAAATGTTAATAATAAGAATGCTGAAAATTTGACAAAGTGTTTTTATTTTAAACCTGGACTACAGATTAGACGCTAAAGTACGGATATTGCGTCTCTCATTTTGAACTACTAACCAGAGAGAGGGAAACCAGTTATCAGCACCCACCACCACAAAAACTTTGCCAGACTTCTGAAACTGAATAGATCGCTTGATTTTCACTTTTATAACGTGTTTGCACCTGAAAGTGTAGTGCATATTCAGTATTGTCATGTCTTTAACCTTTTGATATGAAACTTGAAATGCTGGTACTAAGCCAATTGTTTGTTTGTTTGTTTTGGAATTTCGCACAAAGCTACTCGAGGGCTATCTGTGCTAGCCGTCCCTAATTTAGCAGTGTAAGACTAGAGGGAAGGCAGCTAGTCATCACCACCCACCGCCAACTCTTGGGCTACTCTTTTACCAACGAATAGTGGGATTGACCGTCACATTATAAACCCCCACGGCTGGGAGGGCGAGCATGATTAGCGCCCCGTGGCGCGAACCCGCGACCCTCGGATTACGAGTCGCACGCCTTACGCGCTTGGCCATGCGAGGCCCAGGTACTAACCCAAACATGCTACATTTGAGAAGGAAATATCAACTAATACTCAATAGAAATGTGCTGGTTTTAAGATAACAAGGTCGTTCAATGTAATTAAAACTATGGTATTATATAAATACTGAAATGATATAATTACAAAAGTCAAACAAGTTTTCTTTCGAGTACTTCGCTTAATATTTATAAAGCTTTATTCCGAATTTTTAAACATGTGCAGTTTGTCCAACAACTGGAAAATATTATAACAAAGTAGATGAAAATTAACCTTACAATTTCTATATAACTGTCAAAAATTAAATTCAACTCACTCCGAATTGCAATGTATTAGTTCTTATATATATAACATAACTAAAGTAATGTTATTCATAAGCTAAAATAAAGACATAAGATCGAAACAACTTACACATCGTTATATAAGATATTTCGTAATACTTAATAAGGTTTTTATAAAAAATTTAAGACAATGTGTAAATTGGAACTTAAACAAAATAAATAATAAAGAACGTAAGTTTAACACCTGATACCATTACAAATTCGGCCACAGTTATATTAGTACTTTGATACATTAAGAAACGTAATCTAATTCTCTGATGCATTTGAAGTTCATATCACAAATTATTTGTTACCCACTTCAAGTAAATGAATTATTTTCCCAAAACTTCAGTATATGTTAATAAAATATTAAATTTTTCTAAAATCTTAATTTTTTTATCATTTATAAACTGATAACGTGATAATGTATCTTAAATACAAAACACGTTTGAAACGTAAGTTTAATCATAAGACCTTCCTGTATTCAAAATGATATATTTAGAGTCTGTTATTATTTAAATATTTGAATCATGTTCGTAATAAGACATTTAAAATTCGATTTCTATAGATTCGATCACAGATTGATCAGAATGAATTGTCATTATGCCTCATCATCATGACAATGTTAGGCTTTACAGCTGGTTTATCTTTACTTCAGTACAACTTGAAACAACAAACAGCTGAACTAATTGGATTTCCTGGAAAACTTGTGGTTCGAGCTTTCCTTCTTTTAACTGTACCCTTCATTGTGATATTGGCTAAGTGTTTTTAATTCACGGATTACTTTAATTTTAGCTTAGCCCATATTGGAAGGTAGACTGTAACTAAAAGGTATAAATAGCTGATTAAACACACGAATAATTCCGAGTATATTAGACTCATAAAAGGCACCTCAAATTAATAAGTACTGGAGATTCTGTAACCAAGCTAGGCTGTTGTCCATTGGCACAACGGTATGGTTTGTAGACGTATAACGCCAGAAATGGGAGCTCAATACCTGTTGTGGGAACAGCACAAATAGCCCATTGTGTATTATGGATAAACAAAAATAAATATTTTGAAATGAAGGATCTAATTTAATTTCAATAACTCGATCGAAACAAAGTTGACATAAAATAAAATAAAACGTTAAGGTAAGTAAGTATCAGAAGAAGACATTGCATGTCTTTCTCTTGTCGTTTTGTAACTTGTGTATGAAAGTTTTAAAAGTAAAAATATATCTTAAATAATGAACTGCTATTCTTCACCATATGTCTGTGGTACTAATATTCTGTTTAATCATTTGTGGTAGATTCATTATAAAATATAAAACAACGAGTTGCTTCTGAAATATGTATTCCTGACTTGATCATGTGCTCCAGTTTTTATAACAAAATGAACCAGAGAGTATTTTGTGGAAATTTTGAAAATTACTTTCAATAGCCAGAGTTCAGTTGTTGCCATGATAGTAAATTTTGGAGAAACTTTGTTTCATATTTCACTTTCTATTTCGCATGCTTCCAACCGTTATAAAAACTTCCTACGTGTTTTGTTTAAAGCTATTTTGATAACCATTTCGTAATTTTAGAACTTTTATAGAGATATAACTGGATATATTTACAATATTTAAACATTTATTTTCTATGCCTTCATTTCCTGATCAATATCAGCTTTTAGCCATCATAAGTATTTGTTACACAGCGTCAGTAATCTTATGGCCACGTATGATCTCTGTTTAATATTATCGTGTTACTGTTTTCAGAACCAAACACATTCAGCCATGAGACATTTTTCCTCTGTAATTTCAATCTGCAATTATTGTTTGTGATTTCTGAGCAATTAAATACATATGACCAATCTTTAACAAAATTCCAAAGTCACCATCTAAAATTAGTCATTCACAATAACGCAGAACAATAGTAAACTTCAAAAAGTTTTTCTCGAAAGTTCTGTTATAAGTAATATATGTCACATTTGATACCAAAAGTTTATCTTTTGGTGGGTTAAGAAAGAAAATAAAGAAGGTTACCTGGATATTAATCGGCTAACAACATTCATACGAAAATGCGTAACATTAAAAATACTCCAATTGTGTAAATAAAGCGGTTGGAATAAATTGTCTCAAATAGACTAATGTGCTGTTGAATTTAACACTTACGTAAAAATTATTTGTGGATGTTATTTTAAAGTACAAAATTAAAATAAAAAGCGTCATTACTTGAAAAATATTAAAGTGAAATTCCATTAAAACACATTTTTCGAGATTTAAAATTGACAACCATAAGTGATTTTGTGTGTGTGTTATTTTCATTAAGTAAAAAGGACATCGTTGGCCGTTTGATGATGGTCACAGTTTGTTTCTTTCTTGAACTATTCTTTTACCAACACATTGTGGGATTGACCGAACTTTATAACGTCCCCACGGGTAAAAGGGCGAGCATGTTTGGTGTGACGGGGATTCGAACGCGCGCCCCTCGGATAACAAGCCGAAAGCCTTAACCACCTGGCTATGCCGAGCCAGACTTCTCATGGAAACAACACACACTTTGTGAAACAGGTGAACGTAAAATCACAGTGAAAAAAAGTATAAGTTAAGAAAGGGCTGATATTAAAAATCACATATTTCAACTATGGCCCCCCGCTAGTGCAGCGGTAAGTCAACGGATTTACAACGCTAAAATCAGGGGCTCGACTCCTCTCGCTGGACTCAGAAGACAGCTCGATGTGGCTTTGTATAAGAAAAAAAACACACACACATTTCAACTATGTCCCACCCAAAGTGGCTTAGCAATAGGTATGGAAGCTTTTATAGTGCTAAAATTCGAGTTTCGATTTCGTAGTGAGCACAACACAAATAGCCTTCATGTAGCTTTGCGAGAAATTCACAAACAAACAAACATCGATATGCAGCTCTATCTGTTGTGTTGATAAGATATTTACGTGTGTGCATCAAATAATAAGTAGTAAGAGTTAAAACCAGATATAGACTTATACACATACATTACCTTCGACCTATTTTACACCCTCAGCACTACCTCGAATTTACATTTTTAAAAGAAGTTTATGTCTCCAAGCGCTTCATCCCTTGAGCTCTGTATTATAGATATGTAGTGCTAATTACTTCCATGTACTCTTTCTGAAGTTGATATTGTTTGCTTCTCGTTGATAAACAGAAACCTAAACCACGGCTATTTGTGTTGTGCTCACTACAAAACTCAAAGTGTAAGACAAGAGGGAAGGCAGCTAGTCATTATCACCCACCGCCAACTCTTGGGCTACTCTTTTATCAACGAATAGTGAGATTGACCATCACATTATAACGCTGCCACGGCTGAAAGGGCGAGCACGTTTAGTGCGGTGGCAATTCAAACCCGAGACCCTCAGATGACGAGTCGAGCGTCCTAACCAGCTAACTGTGCCTAGCCCGAAGTTAAAGTTATCATAAATATAGATGTACCGAAAATTTCTAATATTATCTGGGAGTTCAGTTGGACAAATACCTCTTATTATTATTATTATTTTTGTTATATTTTGAAAATAGTAGCACAAGAGGACACAAGAATAAAAGGACTGTAGTTAAACTATTTGTAGTAACTATTTGTTAAAACTATTTATTTTATTTTTTACAGGATTATTGGCTAATGAAATATGTTGCAGTCGGTAGCTGTGAAAACCAACAGTTTTCTAACTTAAATTACTGAGAAAAGTTTTGAGCACATATCAGAACTTTTATTTATGAAAAGAAAAAGAAATGACTACTCTTAAATTGCGTTGAAACGTTTAAAAAATCCGATTGTTTTCCGCCCGCAGAGTGAGCCACGTAGGCCCGTTAAGTATAAAAAAACATGAATATATATAAATATTAATCAAAGAAGTGAAATTAGCCCTTAATACAAAATCTTCTCTTACGCAGTAATGCAAATGTAAGACGAGTGTCATTAATATGATTTTAATGTGTTGATAACTATGAAAACAAATTATCTTATTTCTGCGTAACTTAAATTATTTCAGTGTAGTATACACCAATATAAAACTAAAAGACAGATCAAATTACTTTCAACTAGTTTATGCTGATATAAAGTTTCTTTTCCAGCTTTTTACATAGCTTGGAAGATTATGACACTGCTGTTTCAGATTTAGAATCAAAATTCATACATTCATAAATCATAATAGAGAGAAAGAGAATTTTTCTCTGCAATATTATTAAGTTAAAAATATTTAATATACGGTTCAATTACCTTGGTTCTTGAAACGAAAGCAGGAAACAAGGCCTTCATAAAGTTCATAACATGGTTTCTTTTCATACTTAATATGATTTTCATTCAGTATTTACAAGAAGTACGTATCTCCTCATAATAGTTGATATGATATAATATAAATACCGAAATTTTACCATTGGTTTGTTTTAAATTCCGGTCAACTCAACATGGGCAGGCGGTTAAGGTTTGTTTGTTTGTTAAGCCAGGCTTGGCCAAGCGTGTTAAGGCGTGCGACTCGTAAACTGAGGGTCGCGGATTCGCATCTCCATCGCGCCAAACATGCTCACCCTCCCAACCGTGGGGGCGTTATAATGTTACGGTCAATCCCACTATTCGTTGGTAGCCCAAGAGTTGACGGTGGGTGGTGATGACTAGCTGCCTTTAATCATACATTGCGAAATGTGGGACGCCTAAAGTAAAAAAAAGAAGCCAACATGAGAAGTAAAATAAAAAATTAATAGTGTCCATCTACTTTGTTATGTTACTTTTTACGAAATATTTTGATAAAATAAATGAAGACAATATGTAGTTCTTAATACTCATCTTCCTTTGTTGAATCATTAATTAAAAAAATACTTTATTAGAAATTCTGATTTTTCTGCACAGAAGACTTATAACGTGTACTAAAAGCTTATCAAATTTCGTGTAGATACATGTATTGTATCTTATTGTATCAAAAATATATCGATAGAATGGTATTATGGCTTTACGTTACGATAATCGTTTCGTACCGCTGAATCGCTACACCTTTAATATTTACAATTTTCGATATTTTAATATTTAACAGTTTGTACTTTCTTCACTAGATAGCACTAAAATGAGCAAAATATATAATTCAATTATTTGGAAACAATTATTGGCCGATTTTCTTATGCACACGTACACTAATAGAAGTATTTGGATAACAGTGTGCAGACGAATTTGTTTCTAAAGCCAAACACATTGTTCAATAAAAATGTCTGATGAAATAAGATATAGTACACATTTCATCCCAACATGCCTTTTCCTATAAACTCACACTCAAATATATAGAGAGATATACACACATACACATATAGAGATGAAAATGCATTGTCTTTTTACATTAAAAATCTGAACTTTAAGTATTCGATAAGTGAATCTTCAAAACATAAATACTGGTAA
The DNA here is from genome assembly GCF_004210375.1 of Tachypleus tridentatus. NCBI lineage: Eukaryota > Metazoa > Arthropoda > Merostomata > Xiphosura > Limulidae > Tachypleus > Tachypleus tridentatus. Next base: position 143,542,360 of record NC_134831.1, read on the forward strand.
TACGCTTTACTTGCTATAAGTGTATTTCTCTGCAAAGCTACTCACGTAATCTGTCTTCAAAGTATTCTTAAAAACGATTGGTGTGTAGTATCATTAATTTGTTTCATACTAGGAAAGCATGTTTAATACCTCTTTCATTATTTACACTTTGAACTATAAGATACATCTTTCAAGCTACGTTTATAATTTGAAATGTGCGCCTTATAGTCACTGTATCGTACTAACCAAGCTAGAAGCATAACACATAACACACGTACTAACAAACGTGTTTTGTGGTTAATATTTGAATTGCAATTAGTTTCAATACCGGAACTACTACAGTTTGCTGAACACATTTCTCTGTTAGGTTAAAAGTAATCACAAAGACAGCCGATACTGTTAAAGGTTGTGTACCAGCTAAAGGCGTGGCAATACAGCAATACGTAAAGCCGTGACAAGATTGTATCGATACATCGTCCGATACAATACGAAACGATTTATCTACACGAAATTTGGCAGACTTTCAGAACATATTATAAGTCTTTTGTACAGAAAGAAAGCAAGATTTCTAATAAGATATGTTTGCTAAATATTAATGATTTAATGAACAAAGACGAGTATTGAGTGTTACATGTTTTCGTATATTTTGTCAAAAACATTACATGCAAAGTAACATAAGAAATTAACATTAACAAAACATATAGACACATATTAACTACTTTACTTTCTCTGTCAGCTGTTCAGTTGATCAAGTCCGAGAATTTGAAAAAAAACAACTGTAAAGTGTCAAGTACTTAAGTAAGACAATGTTATTAACATAGTTAAAATATTACAGACAAGACTGTAAAACTTCGTAACGAACCGTTTATATTTAATCTCTCGCAAAGCTACACGAGGACTATCTACCCTAGCCATCCCTAATTTAGTGGTGTGATGCTGGAGGGTAAATAGCTAGTCAATACCACTCACCCCCAAATCTTGGGCTATTCTTTTACCAAAGAATAGAGGTATTGACCGTCACATTATAACGCCCCCACAGTTAAAAGGGCAAGCATGTTTGGTGTGACGGGAATTCGAACCCACTACCCTCGGATTACGAGTCGAGCGCCCTAAACACCTGGTCATACCGGGCAACACAACAAACCTTAATTAAAACTTAGATATCTAAAAACATGGTATCGACTACTAGGATAAGATACACACCACCAATACGAACATTTCAAATATCTGGCCTGGATCGAGGGCAAAGTCTCTCCGGACATGTCTCACCGTAGCAAAAAATTACAGAAATACATTAAATATTTGCTTGGGCGTTGGCCACGACTCTCGTGCACAACTAGGGTTGATAGTACTGTCTCATCCCTTCTCAAACTCTCTACAGTCTTCCAAAATGATGAATGCTTGTAGCCAACAAATGCTCTGAAACCATTACTCCAGGTATCGCTGAAGTTGTTTGGGCAGTTTCCCAGACCATTTTATTTCACTGCATTAACATTCCATAGAGCATTATGGCAGGTACTTTGTTACAAAACTTTGACGTTACTTTGATAAAGCATAAGAGGTTAAGCTCTTGAAGTCTGATTATTAATTCGTCACCAGTGATGGAAAGACCACTAACCAGTTCAAGAAATGTAAGGAATAACAATAATATCTTCACAGTTTTTATTTCACTTGCATGCTAATCAGCTTATTTATATATGAACTACGTAATTATATAATAAAGCTACGTAAAGGCAATATAATTAGAAAACTAACGTAGTACTTCGTGCACTGTTTTACAAAATTTAATTTTAAGATATATACTTTGCAATATAATTATAATTCCTCATAACATTATCTATAAATATACAGAACATACCAAGAGATAAAAAAAAATTATAAGCTCTAATATACCGTTCAACGTTAACATTCTACTGGACGGATAAAAAAGGGAAAAAATATTTCCACTTGTCTAAGTTATTCTTAACATTTCCTTGTTTTAGTAATACAATTATAGCTTGTGTAACTTATAAACGAGGAATGAAATCAATTGCTGTGATAAAATCTATGAAAATTGTCAACAACTTTACCCTTTTTAACTCACGTATTTCTCTTAAAACGTCTATAAAATTAAAACTACATCAAAATTTTAAATCGCAGGTTATACTTTGCTTTCCCTTTTAAAACGGAGGTTTCGTTAAGTTGTATCATTCAGTTCTGTCATTTAATATTTTAACCCATACAATCATTGGCTAATACTAATATTTTTACAACCAAAGGGTCTTTATGGCGTTGTAATAAAAAGTGGCTTATCATGAAAAAACAACCCTTCTCTTCTTCGAATAATAAAGTTAAAATTTCTCCTCAACATAACATTAAATAATATATATATATATACATACAGAGGTGTACGTGTGTATTCTAAACAGTCTATGAAATTATTTAGAGAAAACACTTCACAGTTTTAGAACTTTTACTTTTGTAACGGTTCATTCAATAATGGAATGGAAATAGTATTTTATTAATAGACACTGCTTATTAATACGAACATTATTTGAGCGATAATAGAATTTAACATATCTATGTTTATTGTATCACCTCTGATGAATGATCATACACAGCTGTTGCTGAACTGGTAATTAATAAACGTACGATGAATGTTAAGACGATGAAAAAGACATTTCATTCCCTGTAGAAAAAAAAATTCAATAAAAATAGAACACAATAATAATTTTAACAATGAAACCATAATTGAGAACATCTACTTATAACAAATAGATATTATTCAATTTATTGACATCCAGAGCATGGGAGGAAATTTTTCTTTTCTTTTTTAAATACAATCCTGGATTTTGTAGCCAAGTTTAATAAAAAATGGCAACCACTGGTGGTATACATTACCACATCTTTTTCAAAGCTGTTATAAATGCAGTGAGATTTATCGAGATCCGTCATTTGCATCTTTCAAGCTTTGTTTCAACACGTTGTAAAGCAGATTGCATTCAATTCAATGGTTTGGATTGCCTACGTTTTCGAACTACTGCGAAACGTGGTGTATAACCACATTTAAAAAGGTAGGGTCTGCTTTAAAAATCTGTCAATGTAAACAGAATGAACAGAATGTCAAAAATGTTTCATGACATTTTAATGCTATTACAATTAAACCCACACAGTTAAAATAAGCCCATACTGTGGTATTGTTCAACGTGTATTCACACTAGGTCAGAAACACTGGTACCTAAAATGCTGTTACGGTTCAAATTCAATCTATCCATTCAAAGCGACATTTGTTGTTCTGAGCGATGTTTAGTTTGTTGTTTTACGTCTAGCGCACCGTGAAAGTTAACGCGTTCCATGAAAGTCCAGAATGATAGATTTAAATCTAGCTCTACTGTTTAGATTCACTACACATTTCAAGATCGTATCATTGAAGAGAAACCAATTTTAGACAATTGGGTTGATAAACTGTATTAACCGATTCAGAGGCCTAAATTCCTAGGCATATTACCCAAGATAAGTATTGGTATGAGTAATTGGTTTGAAATATCGTAGATAATCATATCAGTGTAATATCTAATAACCCTTCATCTTTGCATGTCTAAAACGTCGACTGAAGCCCAAATGGTTGTCTGCGGCAGCTACTACCCATTATAAGCTCTTCAATGTAGTACTTTAATGGATCTTTAGATCCATTACATGTTTTTTGGATTTATTGATCCAAGCCAGACATCGAAAAGATTCGTTTGTTTCGATGCTGTGTCAACAATTAATTCTCTCCCTATCTTCTACACTCCAACCTGCCTCGACTTGACTTTGTCTTTGCTTTTGCGTGTGCCTTATCTGTCTCATGATAAAAAATAAAAAACACAACCCAATCAGGATTAGTCAACTTGGTTCGAATAGACCACAATAACTCTCAGAAATCTATAATCTTCGAACACCCTTGATAATTTCTTTCGAATTAACTAATTTTACATCAGAACAACTGCTAGACGTCAAAGGACGTCATAATATTTCATGGGATTCAAATGCACATTCTTTCCTAGATGAGGTTATCATATCCAATTACCCTTTAGTAACAACATATAAAACAGTTATGTTTGCGTTTAAGACGAGAGCGTTGTTTAAGAACGTCTACTTTCATAGCATATATCGCTATTATACTTCCTAAATTCAAATACTGTATATTTTGCTTTTAATAAATATCAGATAATTATATAATAATGATAAGAGGAGTGACAGTTTTAATATTATTCCTAAAATTCCTTTGAGTTGAATTATCTGAAAAATGTTTAGATTTATTGAACTTGGAACTTTGAATATATTCTATAAATTCTTGCTGTTGCTTAATGCTAATTAATTTTAAGAAGTTCTATTTTCATGTTCTTTTCTTCCTATTATTTGGTTGTCCAACTTTATGCTCAATTTTTATTTTCATTTTCACACAACAGATATATAACAACTGTAAATAAAGTTGTTTGAATAATTATCAACGGATCGTTGTCACTTTTGTTCCTAAAGAATTTTTGATTCAACATTACAGTCTTCAATGTTGTTTTCTGTCTTTTCTGTAGTTTCTGAAAAAAAAGAGATAAAAAGAAAGATCTTAGTCGCATAACATTAGAAACTTATCTCAGAGTTTTGAGCGAGCTTTCTTAATGACTCAGTAGCAAGCTTGAAGGTTTATAACGCTAAAAATTGTGATTCGATCCAGGGATGGGAACAGCAGAGATTGTGCAGCTTTTTCCCTGAAACTAACAAATTTTCCTATAATCATACTTGACAATACCTTTATTGATGAAACCGTGATCGTAAGTAAACGAACAGTTGTCTTGTTTTCCATCAGTTCTGTAAAGGAGCTGAAAGGAAAAGGAAAATTTAAAATTGTTCTCTAATTCTAACTTTCGATAGTTTCAACCTAATATTTATTTTCAGAAAAATTTCAACCAAATAACCCTTATTCTCAACTTTGGAATGACGAATATTCATCTTGTCATGAATAAACACTGTTCCTTCATATCTAATTCCAACTGGAACACAACAAACAAAGTGTGGCACAAAGAGACAAAATATACATGTTAATGGCCCGGCATGGCCAGGTGGGTTAAGGCGTGCGACTCGTAATCCGAGGGTCGCGGGTTCGCGTTCGCGTCGCACCAAACATGCTCGCCCTCCCAGCCGCGGGGGCGTTATATACTGACGGTGAATCCCACTATTCGTTGGTAAAAGAGTAGCCCAAGAGTTGGCGGTGGGTGGTGATGACTAGCTGCCTTCCCTCTTGTCTTTCACTACTAAATTAGGGACGGCTCGGTGCAGTGGGCTAACAACTTACTCACTTAAAAACCTGTTGAAGAATCCGCAAGTGATTGCGGCCCTATGTTCCTTGATGGAATCGAGTAGTGAATCAATGAATGAATACATGTTAATATAAAACAATTTAACTTCCAACAACCTGGTGTGTAAATCAGTCAAATATTTTTATACATCGACTGTTAGTTTTATTTGCTTGAAAATCAAAGCCGCACTGGGCAATCTGGTGAATACACCGCGAGGATTCGAACCGTAAATATATCGCTGTCTCTTTCGAAAACACTTAAATACAACATAACAACCTGTAATAATTTATGAAAAACAGAACATTTCCTATTCCATTCTATTCTCATGATTATAATTCTTAGTGTACGCTCACCTAAATTCAATGTTTCTTCTAATGCTTCATCAGTAACATTTTTAGACTTCCGACGGGAGAATCGCTTATATATCTGAAAGAATACAGCCATGAGGATACCAACGCACATCATGGAAAATCCGTATAATGCAGGGAATAGAAGGATGTATCTTTGTAACTGTAAAAATTCAAATATGTGCTAATTAAATATAAGTTACAAGTAATAATTCCATCAATGAAACAGTTTGTTGGTATTTTTCTAATAGAACTATGGAAATATCCATTTTAATTTCTCTTATTTTATTCATTTTATTGAATATAAGTTATTTTTGTAAACATGTTAAAAATTACAAAATAATGGATAATTTAAAACCTGGTGTTTAGTCATGTCATCAAACGTTACATGAACTTTAGGTCCTTTTCACTACAGAAGCACTAAATAAATAGCGAGAAAATAAGTTCATGAGGCTCATGAAATTATATTCAGTCATGTCATTACGATAATATCTCCCTAATATTAGAGCTGACATAGTCAGGTGGTTAAAGCACTCGACTCATAATCCGCGAGTTGCAGGTTCTAATCCCCTGTTACACCAAACATGTTCGCCCTTTCAGTGGTGGGAGCATTATAATGTGACGAACAAGCCCACTATTCATTGGTAAAAAAGTAGCCTAAGAATTTGCGGTGAGTGTTGATGACTAGCTGCCTTTCCTCTAGTCTTACACTGCTAAATTAGGGACAGCTAACGCAGATTTCAACTTTACGCGAAATTCAAACAAAACAATCACAATTTTGCCGATATTGCCATCAGCGTTTATGAGCAAAAATGTAATATAAGACATCTGTAAGAGCACATAAATTACAATGACGTTTGTATCCTTAAAGCAAAGCTATATTGGGCTATCTGATGTGTGCACCGCGGGGATACGAAACCCTAATGTTCAGTAGAATTAACGCTGCCCCATGTGAAGATATTATCTTACAAATAAGTGGAACTTGCAAAAATGTCGCTTAAATAACTTTTATATAAGAGAAATATTTGGAAACATACATAACCACTTGAAATACAGTCCACTGGTTTACAAAAGCGACCCCAAGAGGTCACTGGATATTTCTTGTTTCCATCACTAGTTACGATTGTTTTATCCGTTCTGCCAATAGTTTTAGAAATTGAAGCAAGTCACAACGGTATCAATCAATTGAAGAATGATTGCTGGGTTAGTGTAATAGACTGGCACCGTTATTATAACCCTGTAACCAGTCCTAAGCAGAGGTGAGAACAAGTGGAGGATGATTTTTGTTTGTTTATTTTTTAATTGCCTAGCTGTCCATAATTTAGCAGTGTACGACTAGAAGGAAGGCCGCTAGTCAACACCACCTAATGCCAATTCTTGAGATACTCTTTTACCAACGGACTTGAAATTCACTCTCTCATTATAACGCCCCAACGGCTAAAAGAGCGAGTCAGTTTGGTGTGACGGGTATTCGAACTCGTAACCCTCAGATGACGAGTCGAGTGTTCTAACAACCTCGTTATGCAGGGCTGCGGCGTTTGTAAGTATACGATATTTGTTCTGCTGTGGCTCACAGATGTTCACTGGTCTCATTTATCTTTCTGGTGCACGAAATCCAGTCTTTAATCAACTGAAACACCTGACATGGACTTCGATCCAAACACCTCGCATAGACTCCGACCAAAACGTTTTTCGACAATCATAGCCATACACCTTTGATTCCTGAACGTGTTGGATCTTCGAAAAACTTGGTTTCCGGTTTTCAGCATTTGTTTCAACAGCTTAATACAGTTATTTCTTCTTCAATTTAGTGATTAACCGTTTAATTAAATTTTCTTCTTGAAGATATTTACACATTCCTCTAATACTCAATCCACACACCCAATACTATGATAAACCAGTACAGAACAGTGATTGGATAGGATAGTGTAGCTGAGATTGCAGCAGAGTGCAAAATCCTTTACATAGGATAATCTACTACACTTTCTATTTCTTCTTCACCCCGTCATGGCTAGTTGGTTAAGGCGCTTAATTCATAATCCGAGGGTTTCGGGTTCGAATCTCCATCACATCAAACAGACTTACCTTTTCAGCAGTGGGGGTGTTATAATGTGACGGTCAATCCCACTATTCGTTGGTAAAAGAGTAGTTCAAGAGTTAACGGTGAATGATGATGATGACTAGTTGTCTTTCCTGTTGTCTTACGCTGTTAAATTAGTGACGGCAGCTGTGATAAACTTCGTCTCGCTTTGCACTAAATTCGAAACAAACCAAACCTACTTCATCAGAGCCATCTAACGGCAGCAAAAGTTGTGCATAGTCCACATCTTGGGTGCTACCTCACTATTGCCGGGATTTTACTGTTACAACTCCATCACAATGATTTACTGTTCCGAACTTAGCATTGTTCTTTTACTTTCACTGACAGAATAGCTGTTGTTCATTTCATTTTGTGCTTATAGCTAAAATATATCTATCCTTGTTTTACTGGTATGTAAAAATGTGATTCTGCTATTCCAGAAACCAGTGGATGTTACATGATGACTTTATTATGATTCGAATTGTTGTCTTGCTTTAAAATACCAAAATGATATTGATTTACCGAATTCAATGAAATAAAATAGCAAACAGCTTGTAACGGAAAACTTGCCACATTTGGAAAACCGAAGAAATATATATAAGTTAAACGAATTTCTTTTGCTTTCAAAAGAAACGGCACATGTCTGTCTTAATCTTTTTTTTTAACTTTTCACGTACGTAGCGAAGTCACATGAAATATTTCAAAAGATAGCTGGAAAAAATAAATAAATAAACCATTTAAACTGAAATGTTCACGAAGGATATGAGATATAATAGTTAAAATTACATTTCCGTATGGAAGCAAAGCAAATTGTTTTTTTTTTAAATTTCAATAAAATATATTATTTTTCAGTGTTTTAGTGTTAATTATATTTATTCGTTTGTTTCAGTTATATAAAGAAACTGCTGAAGTGTTATTGTTTAATGTCATTCCCGGTATAAAATATAAAAGTTAATTTACTTTAACAGAAGAGCGTGGTAGAGAAAAAGAAAAAGCAAGATAAAACCACATCTCGGTGCAAAAATTTCTTCAATAATATAGGATTACAGAAGGTTAAGTAATCGCATATTTCGCTGAAAATCTGCAAAAGACACACAATAAAAAATATTTCAAGGAATGTACAATATTCAATAAAAACGGATTCATTCCAATATAAAAACAGTAATAAAATCAAAAATTACAAAACGGGATACGGTTAGAAAAATCACAAGATTCAATGAATGAGCTCTTTATCTTGATACTAAAATGTATGATCTTACACTGAAAGGAAACGAAAGAGAAATCACAGTGAGAGCAGTTCCAATATTCTGGAATCCAGCTTCAATTCCAATAGTCCTGCAAATATGCCATGGTTGGCGAAAAATCCGACCAAAGACGGCTCCAAGAAATATTCCTCCACTTGGCATGAGTACTTCAGCTATATACAGTGAAGTAGGAACGTCATCAAAGATGTCGGGGAAAATAAAGACTTCCATTATTTGAACGATAAGAATGATACCAAATCCACTGTAACTTCCTAGCTAGAAGAATAATAAATAAATGATGTTTTAGAAAAATACTGTATAGGTCTTGCCCTCTTAAATTATTTTAAAGGCATTCTAATGCTTTACAAAATTTACACCCAACAGTAAACTAAGATATCGGAATATAAATTTATATTCATGCGTATTACATAAATTTAACGTGAAATTATACATGCATATTACTACATTATCACTAATACATTGTTTCAATGAATGAAAAATAGTAATTTCCTTATAAATACTATGACTAACCTGTTTTCATCTTTTCTTTATTTACTGTGATAGCAGGGATGGTGTTAGAATTAACCAAATTTGAATCACAGATGAGTATGACTTATATTTCACTATAAAGAGCGTATATCAAGTCCTTCACTTCAGTGATACCATATGTAGCCAACCTCAAATCAGAGTTGCCAGTAGTTACAGTCATACTGACTGACCACCGATTCAGTATTCAAACTGACCGTCGGGTGAATATTATTTAAAAATTTGGTATCATGTTCACCTGAATTACTTAGCTTTTTTTTTTTTTGGTTTCATTTATTGCAAAGTACAGATATCTTCATTAATTAACATTTTGTACAGTAACTGATACAACAAGTCGACATTTGCTTATTTTTTCACAGTAACTTGAACATCTTTTAACTAATCATATTTATATACATTTTTCCCTTATTCTTAACGATAAATGTAAAAATGGGATCTCATCTAAGTTGCGGATAGAATGTTAGCATTTTTGGATAGAATTTTTGGACATATTCGTGGTATAATTCTTCAGACTTTTTTCAAAATATTTCTCTTCAACACAAGCATGTAAACTTTGTCTGTTTGGAGGTTATTTTTGTTTTAATATTATAATATATTGCCTGTAAGTACATGGAAGACCGGAAACGTTTAGTAAAAGTTCATTGATAAACTATTATTACTCTTACAATAAAAATAATGATTACTATTCAAACCATCATCAGATTCATCACTTGCTTTGAAACTATTACTACTGCATCGTCAGTGGTACCTAATTTCTTGGAAGTAATTCACTAAAGATTCCTCTTTTTCTGGGATCATTGAACTGTTATGTGTCCTTCTGAATGGATGTTTCATTTTCCATTTTCTTCACTATTACGTTATAAGTGATAATGTTTCTACAGAAAGGAAGGCCCAGTTTAACATGAATTTTGCGTTCTAAACTATAATATTTCAAAAGAAAGTGAAAGTTCTCTTGAACATAATTATTGCGTTCTAAGTGATAATATTTCTACAGAAAGTGAAAGCTCTCTTGAACATAATTATTGCGTTCTAAGTGATAATATTTCTACAGAAAGTGAAAGCTCTCTTCACATAATGATTACCTTTTAAGTGATAATATTTCTATAGAAAGCGAAGGCCCTGTTGAACATGAATTCAACGTTCTAGATGATAATATTTCTACCGAGAGTGAAAGCCCTCCTGATCATGATTATTACAATCTAAGTGATAATATTTTTACAGAAAGTAAAAGCCCCATAAACATGGTTATTGCGTTCCAAATGATAATATTTTTACAGAAATTGAAAACTCTCTCGAACATGAATATTACATTCTAAATGATAATATTTATACAGAAAGCGAAAGCCTCCTAAACATGGTTATTACCTTCTATATGATAATATTTCTATAGAAAGTGAAAACCCTTTTGAACATCATTATAACGTTCTAAGTGATAATATTTCTACAGAAAGTAAAAGTTCTCTTGCACATAATAATTATGTTTTGAGCAATAATATATCTGTAGAAAATGAAAGCCCTCTTGAACATAATGATTCAATTCTAAGTGATAATATATCTATGGAAAGTGAAAGCTCTCTTCAACATAATGATGATGTTCTAAGTAATAATATACCTACAGGATGGGAAAGCCCTCGCCAACATGATTATTACGTTGCAAATGATCATATTTCTACAGAAAGTGAAAGCTATCTTCAACATAATGACTACGTTCTAAGTGATAATATTTCTACAGAATGTGAAAGCCCTCGCCAACATGATTATTACGTTGCAAATGATCATATTTCTACAGAAAGTGAGAGCCCTCTCCACCATGATTATTACGTTCTCAGTGATAATACTTTTACAGAATGTGAAAGCCCTCGCCAACATGATTATGACGTTCAAAGTGATAATATTTCTACAGAAAGTGAAAGCCCTTCTGAACATGAATATTACTTTCTACGTGATAATATTTCTACAGAAAGTGAAAGACCTCTTGCAAATGATTATTACGTTCTAAGTTATAATATTTCAACAGAAAATGAAATCCATTTTAAGAATATTTATTACATTCGAAGCCATAATATTTCTACAGAAAGTTAAAGGTCTCTTGAAAATAATAATCATGTTCAGAGTGATAATACACATACAGAAATTAAAAGGTTTCTTGAACATAATGATTACGTTTTGAGTGATTATATATTAACAGAAGTGAAATTACTCTAACATGATCAATATATTTTAACTAATAATATATCTACAAAGGTGAAAAGTTCTTAAATATGGTTATTACGTTCTAAATGATAATATTTCTACAGAAAGTGAAAACTCACCTAACATGATTATTACGTTATAAGTGACAACATTTCTTCAGAAAGTGAAAGCTCTCTTAAACATAATGACTACGTTCTAATTGATAATATTTTAACAGAAAGTGAAATCCCTTTTGAACATAATAATTACGTTCTAAGATGATAATATTATCACACAAAGTTATAGCCCTCTTGAAAATAATTATTACGTTCTAAGTGATATTTCTAAAGAAATAAAAGACCTCTTAAAAACGATTATTACGTTCTAAATTATAATATTTCTACAGAAAATTAAAGCCCTTGTGAACATAACTATTACGTTCTAAGTAACAATATTTTTACAGAAAGTGAAAGATATTTTAAACATTATGATTATTTTAAGAGTGATAATATACATACAGAAATTAAACCCTTCTTGAACATAATGATTACTTTCAAAGTGATAATATTTCCACAGAAAGTAAAATCCCCACTAACATGATTATTACGTTCTAAGTGATAATATTCCTACAGAAAGTAAAAGCTCTACTCAACATAATGATTATGATCTAAGCGTTAACATTTCTACAAAAGTGAAACCCCTTAAATATGCGGTTATTACGTTATAGATGATAATATGTCTTCAGAAACCAATAGCTCTCTTGAATATAATGACTACGTTCTAACTGATAACATTTATACAGAAAGTGAAAGCTTCCTAAACATGGTTATAACGTTCTAAATGATAATATTTCTACAGAAAGTGATAGCTCTCTTGAACATAATGATTATGTTCTGAGCAATAATATATCTACAGAAAGTAAAAGATCTCTTGAACATAATCATTACGTTTTCAGTTTTTATATTTCCATAGCAAGTGAATGTTCTGTTGAAAATGAATGTTACGTTCTAAATGAAAATATTTCTACAGAAAGTGATTATTCTCTTGAACATAATGACTTAGTTTTAAGTGATAATATTTCTAAAAAAAATGAAATCCCTGTTTAACATCATTATTACTTTCTACGTGATAATATTTTTGGAGAAAATGAAAGCACTGTTGAACATGATATTTACGCTCTAAATGATATTATTTCTATAGAAAGTAAAAGCACTCATGAACAGAATTATTGCGTTCAAAGTGATAATATTTCTGAAGAAAGTAAAATCCCTCTTGAGCATGATTATTACGTTCTAAGTGATAATATTTCTACAGAAATTGAAAGCTCTCATGAACATAATGATTATGTTCTGAGTATTAATATAACTAAAGAAATTGAAAGCCGTCTTGAACATAATGATTACGTTCTTCGTGATAACATTTATCCAGAAAATGAAAGCCCTCCTGAACATGATTATTACATTCTAAGTGATAATATTTCTAGAGAATGTGAAAGCCTCCTAAGCATTGTTATTACGTTCTAAGTGTTAATAATTCAACAGAAAGTGAAAGCTCTCTTGAACATAATGATTATGTTCTGAGTGATAATAGTTCTGTAAGAAGTGAAAGCTTTCTTGAACATAATGAATATGTTCTAAGTGATAATATATCTATAGAAAGTGAAAACCCATTTAACATGATTATTACGTTCTTAGCGATAATATTCCTGCAGAAATTGAAAGCTCTACGTTCTAAGTGATAATACTTCTGTGGAAAGTTAAAGCTCTCTTGAACATAAATATTACATTTTAAGCGATAATATTTCCAGAGAAAGTTAAACCCTTCTAAACATGTTTATTACTTTCATGTGATAATATTTCTATGGAAAGAGAAAAAAGCTTTTGAACATAATGACAACGTTCCAAGTGATAGTATTTCTACAGAAAGTGAAAGCTCTTTTGATCATAATGATAATGTTCTAATTTATAATATTTCTAACGAAAGTGAAAGCCCTCTTCAACATAACTATTACGTTTTAACTCATAATATTTTTCCAAAAATGAAAGCCTTCCTGAACATGGCTATTACATTCTAAGTGATAATATACTCTTCAAAAAAAGAAACGCAAAAGGCAAAATTTGAGACAAATTTTAACCAGTATAACCGGGTAGTTCTGTATGACATGTGTGAAACTTTGCACATTCACTGCTGAACATTCAAAGTCTGCAAAGGCGAAGTCCACGCTCACTAGTTGAAGTTTAACGTCACTCAACGTCAATAACGAGTATGCCCCCCGTGAGCATCAATAACTGCTTGGCATCTCCTGCCCATGGAAGCAATGGGATGACGAATCACATTCTGTGAAATGCTGCAAACTGAGGTAGAGTCTGCGGTTGAGGTTGTCGCCGTCGCAGACGTCGGATCAACTCGTCCCAAAGATGTTCGATGGGGTTTAAATCTGGTGATCTTGAGAGCTAGGGAAAAACGTTGATGTTGTGGTGTCTCAAAAAAGACAGTGGTGAGTCGGGCTGTGTGAGGACGGGCGTTGTCATGTTGAAAAACGTCGTTGACGTTCACCATGATGGGTTGCACATGGGGCCTAAGAATCTCGTCGACGTGTCGTTGAGCCGTAAGATTCCCTCGAATGTGCAAAAGATCTGTTCTGGCATTGTAGGCGATGGCAGCCCACATCATGACGCTGCCACCACCAAATCTGTCAACTTCCTACACACAGTTTGCTGCAAAACGTTCACCTCGGCGACGGTAAACACGGGTCCACGGAAATCCTACGCAGCCCTGGTATGGTTGAGGCAGTAGACGTCGCAATGGTGGTCCTATCCCGAAGATGACGTAACTGGATGTAGCGATCTTGTGCGGGCGTGCTCACACGAGGTCTGCCAGATCGTGGACGGTCACGAGTTGATCCATGTTGTTGGTGACGATCCCATAGCCTTGTGATGGTGCTTGGGGACACATTCACAGCTCTGGCAACATCTGATCAAGATTCGTCTGCTTCCCAACGAACAATGGCGTTGTTGCGTTGTGCTTCAGTCAGTCTTGGCGTAACTGTATTGCGTGTCGGTGGCTTAACACTGAGCTATGGAAACCGAGAACCCGTCACTTTTATAGGGATTTTGCACATGTTTCACTTACAGAACATGCAGATCTCTCAAACAAATTTATTGGACACGAATGCGTTTTGGCGAAAAATCCGATGTTTTCCTCCGTTTTCATAGTGCACAACTTTTATTGTCATTTTGGTCTGACAATCAGTGCCTTAACACGTGTAACATTAGATACTCTGAGCTTGTAACGTTATTACATATATTTCTCCTTAAATTAAAAAAATATCCCTTTTGCGTTTCTTTCTTTGAAGACTATAATTGTTGAGAAAGATAAAGCATCCTAAATATTGTTATAACGTTCTAAGTGATAATAATTCAACAAATAGTGGAAGCTCGCTTGAACATATTGATTATGTTCTGTGTCATAATAGTTCTATAGTAAGTGAAAGTCTTCTTGAACATAATGATTATGATTATGAAATTTATAAGAATAACAAAAAGTAGTGAAGACTCGTGGCGTTCTATATAAAAACCATTTGAGGATTTAAATTCATTATGAGTTATAAATGAAGATGGCGGAATGTTAGAACCATAGAAACTGACAAGCTGTCATCCAATAAACAGAGCTGAAAAATAGCAAATGAATTGTATTCTCGCACATGATGTATTGAAAACATTTAAGCAGAAGAATATCTAATGTTATTAACATTTTGTAAAGAACTCGGTCACGATTTCAATGAAAACAAATTTTTAAGTCCGAATGAATATTAATTGATGAAAAATCTACTATGAGCCAGAAACTGTGCGTGTTGAAGTACTGAAAATTAGCGATTTCTTAAACTAACTAGTGGACCAATCCTTCGATTAATGATACACAATCAGTAACAAATTCAACATAAAATATTGCAAAAATAATAAGTTATTGCAATATGGTAGCAAATTAACGGTACCTATACTTATAATAACTCATAAAAAATAATAAATGCACAGATAAAAAATAGCAAAAACGACAGAGAATAGTAAAACAAAAATCTATTTTTTTAAATCATTTAAAAACAAACTAATAATACAAACACTATAACCTTATCTGTGTAGAGTCAGATTTTTCTGTTGTTTGTAAATCCAGTTAAATCTGCAAGCTGAGAGTGCCCTCGTGAGGATAAACTCCCTTATAAAATCCTTTGTATAAAAAGCTCTTTTTCCTGTACTTTGATTATCATTGTCTATTTAAGGTCTCATCGCTGATAAAATCAAACGAAATAACAATACCCTAGTCTGGTATTGGCTCCCAGTGCTTCTGAGGAATATGACTGAACTACAAAATATTGTCATTTCTCAACGTGAATAAGCCCACTGGAAGGCGACATATTCCAATATGGCCTAACTCAGAATGTTGCCACGTTAAGGTCAGACAAAAAGTATGTTTGAGGAGTTAAAGTGTTTGCCATCTCCCACGATTGAAAGATCAGTCACCATGCCAACCTGGCGATACAAAATAATTTATTATTTGTCATAACACAACCGTAAAATTCCAGTTTATTAGTTATAAGTATCTTAATTTTCACCTTATATTGCTTAAAATAATTAAAACTTGTACATCTTACCTTAGTAAATATTGGAGCCACTTTTGGTAACTTTACTTTCAATAACATTCCAAAAGCAAGAGGCAACACGATAATTATCAGAGAGACTGCCATCTTCCAGTAAGGAATTATAACAGTTCCTGTATCAATTCCGTGTGAATAAATCCACAAGTTCAAAGGCATCATTCCTAGAGCGATAATTGTTGACCACGTTGTCATAGCGACACTGAAGTAAAAAATATAAATGACTATTTAGTTAAAAAGGCTTATAAAACAAGGACCCGGCATGGCCAAGCGCGTTAAGGCGTGCGACTCGTTATCTGAGGGTCGCGGGTTCGCATCCCCGTCGCGCCAAACATGCTCGCCCTTTCAGCCGTGGGGGCGTTATAATGTGACGGTCAATCCCACTATTCGTTCGAAAAAGAGTAGCCCAAAAGTTGGCGGTGGGTGGTGATGACTAGCTGCCTTCCCTCTAGTCTTACACTGCAAAATTAGAGACGGCTAGCACAGATTGCCCTCGAGTAGCTTTGTGCGAATTTCAAAAGACAAACAAAAACAAAATAGCACAACAACTTCTTCAGGTTTGCTTTAAAGTGTGTCGATGTGCAGTATTAAATATTGCTTTTGTTTATTTATAAAATAAAGTTACACAATGGGACATATGTACTCAGTGACATGTCTGCAGACTTACTGTAATAAACATCGGGTTTTGATTATAGTGGTGAACACAACACAGTTAGCCCATTGCACTGCTTTGTGCTTAACTACAAACTAACAAAGCGTGAATTAAACCTGAATTTTTAGCACAATAATCCTCAGACTTCCAGGTGAGCCATGGAGGCACACTGCTTTTGTAAAGAAGGAAATAAAGTATTCCTTGTGACCAATACAAATTTAGATTTTCTATTGTTATAAACAAAAAATAAGACGAATAATTCCCTTATAAAATATATAGATACTTGTGAGTAATACAAAAGCAATTATAGTAAGAAAATGCTCTATTTTCATAGAATAAAATTTATTACTTGGTATTGCGCTGATTATGATTTATTTTACAGAATGTACATTCGGTTCCTCAGCGGTTAATCTGAGGACTTGTAACGCCAACAATCAGATTTAGACAGCTGCAATAAACAGAGCACAAACAGTCCATTGTGCAGATTTGCGCTCAACGACAAAAAACACCTATGAAATCCCCAGTACTGTCAATGCACTGAAGAATCTGTCACCCTCTGGTACAGCACTAAGTATACTGATTTACAACGCTAAAATCGGGAGTTCGATTCCCCTCGGTGGACTCAGCAGATAAATCAATGTGGCTTTTCTATAAGAAAAATACACAAACACACACACACTCATGAAATATACAAACCATACTTTCCACAGTGCTAAAGAAATTTCTGGTTACCTTCCTTCTTACAAACCTATTTACTAAACCACATCCAAAAAAAGAAACGTAAAAAAATTCAAACGTCAAGCAGGTAGCAGTTCGCTCACAAATGTAAATCTCGACAAACGTAAGAATTAAAGACAACTCAGTAAATTTATTTAATATCCTATTGTTACCCAAAGTGTTTAGAAACAATATATTCAACTCTACTAAACTCAAAGAAGTCCTATTACGTCATGGTTACACCCTGAAATTAAGCTCAAACAGTTCAAAACTTCCCTCGTAACTTATTCTAAATTCGCTGAAAGTTCTTTTAACGTGATAATTGCAGTACTTTTTCCCTCAAACAGAAACAGTCCTCATTGTGTTTAATAACGACCATAGGACTCATGTGTACCTTTCAAATGAATTTAATTTGGCAATTAATATCGTTTGGTTTGTTTCGAATTTCGCGAGAGAAGGCAGCTAGTTATCATCATCCAAAGCCTACTCTTTTACCAATGAATTGTGGGATTGAACGTCACATTATAACGTACTCACGACTAAAAGGGCAAGCATGTTTAATGTGACGGGGGATTCAAACCCGCGATCCTCGGATTACGAGTCGAGTGCCTTAACCACTTGGCCATGCCGGGCCAGTTAGTGTCGTCAGTAAAAGGTGGACACTTAGCGACTTTGTAAACGTATATCTTAGATATTTAAAAAATGAATATCATTGATACATTCTCGGCTAGAGAAACAATTAGAATATTTGGAATTTCACGTGAAGCTACACCAGGACTATTTGCGCTACCGTCCCTAATTTAAGAGCGAAAACTTATCGGGAAGGCAGTTTGTCATCACTAACAAACCGCAAACTCTTTCACTAATGAATTGGTGAAGTGAGCGTCACATTATAGCGCTCCCACATTAATATGGTAAGCAGGTTGAGTGAAACAGGGATTCGAACTCGCGCCCTTCAGATTGAGGTCCTAACCATCTGCCTACGGAAACGATTTAAGATAAGGCACTTGAATGATGTAATCTAAGAGAGACGAACAGAGAAAAACTTTCCTTCATGGTGTTAAAAAAACTCGTAGGTTCAAGAAGACCTGATAAAATCGAAATAAAACCCTATGAATCGAGCGCTTTCGAAGGGTGTACCTTTCTTTTTCAGTGTCAAAAGGAGAGAGAAAGCAAGACGCTATCCATGGAGACAAAAAGAAATCCTTTATAAAATGATATTTAAAAAACCAATAAACTCTCATAGTATAAACACAAACATGCACTTTCACTGATATGCAAACACAATTAAATGTTGTGTTAATTTTAACATATCTTTACCTCAGATGGTTTTTCTGTAAATTTCACACCTCTGGATCAAAAGCGTGAAACTAGAATATACATACACATTAAAGTATATCACACGAGAAACATACACACTAAAACAGCAAGAGCCGCAATGATAAGGAAAGAATGACAATGCTGAAGCTACAGGTTTTTGGTTAATCCTTCGTTTGCGGCTTGTGTAAATCTGGCTACAACACCATGTGCAAAATTCGCAAATTTTTGTAGCAGGCCATTCAAAATGTTGCGCACAAAATGTTTGCATCATATGACGTCGATCGCAGTCGTCCGCGCTAATATTGAATGATGTCAACCGAAGTTGAAGTTAAAAAATAAGTTATCAGAGGAAACTTTTAATAATTATTAAAGTTTACAAGAGTCACGGAAAGC
This sequence comes from Tachypleus tridentatus, assembly GCF_004210375.1. Classification (NCBI taxonomy): domain Eukaryota; kingdom Metazoa; phylum Arthropoda; class Merostomata; order Xiphosura; family Limulidae; genus Tachypleus; species Tachypleus tridentatus. The sequence goes on from NC_134831.1 coordinate 143,561,776, forward strand.
TGAAACTATGTAATCTCAAAAATTAAAATTTTTGAAGGAAGTTTCGATAGTTTCTAAGGTTTACAGTTGAACAAAACTAATAGAAGAAGAAAGCACTTATATAATTACCAAGTACGTATTTAATAAAGCAAATCTCACACTGTAACAACGACAAGTTGTCATATTTACAATACTATAATCAGAAGTTCAATTCCTCTCAGTAGACATGTCAAGTAATTCAATTTGGATTTGCAATAAGAAAACACACACACACACTTTATGCGACATGTGGATGTTGAGCCACTTCTATCATCAAATGTCGTGATATTATAATAATTGGAAGACAGGGAGAATTCCTATATATTAATATTGAAAAACATGTTAACTCTGATGTGTGTGTTATTTCAGACTTGGTTTCAGACAATGTTATTTCAGACAATGGCAGATCTAACTCTGCCATTACCTTTTAGAGTAACAGTTGGATACTTCAGGTGAATGAAGTTCAAATAAATTTTAAGTACATTTGGAAAATATTTTTTGCAGCCTATGCCAAATATTTAATGGCATAATAAAGCAAGATATTTCTTATTTTGTTACTCATCTTATTACGATGGAACAAATATCAAACGCAAAAATTATAAAACAGTAACACGAAAAGTTAGATAACCTTGCTTTAACGATTCCTAACTTTCAATATACGTGTAAAGAAAACATTATATGATGTGTGAAATTTTGAACCCACAAACATGCTGCTGGTTACCCTACAGAAAACAAATGACACTAAAATTAAACCAACCTTAAAGAAACATCTCCTCCACAGAAATAGGTAATCATGTTAGATGAACTTCCTCCAGGACAACAAGATGAAATCATTATTCCTGTTGCGTATAAAGCACCCATTCCACAGATCTTAACAAAAGAAAATGCCAGAAGAGGAATAAGAAAAAACTGACTGGCCATACCTATAACCAAACCTATAGGTTTCTTCAGGTGACTCCAGATCTGCAAAAAGAAAAATCATGTTAGATTTACAAAACATGCATCTATACACTGTGCTGATTTTACAGCTCTGTACTCTTACATATATTCAAGAATCACAGCTTTGTTGTGGGTAACCACTAATATGAGAGCTTAAAAAGAAAGAATGGTATTTCTCTTATGAAGCCCAATGTTATACGCTTGATAAAACAGGCATTCTCTGAAAATGGTAGAATAGAGGAGCAGCAAAACAAGACCGCTTTACTGAAAGATTTGTTTTTGAATTTCGCTCAGATCTACTCAAGGGCTATCTGCGCTAGCTGTCCCTATTTTTGCAGTGCAAGACTAGAGCGAAGGAAGCTAGTCATTACCACTCACTGCCAACTCTTAGACTACTCTTTTATCAACTAATAGTATGATTGACCGAGACATTATAACGCCCCTACGGCTAAAAGGGCGAGCACGTTTGGGATTCGAATCCGCAACCCTCAGTTTACGAGTCGAACGCCTTAATCCACCTGGCCATGGTGGGCCTTTCTGAAGTTATTCAACTGTTAACCTATCTTTCTAATATTATTCACACCTCTTCGTAACATATACTATTTATTTTTCATGGCTAATTACTAATAAACTAATCAGCCGGCTCCTTTTTCAAATACTTTTAACTTTAAACCTATTCTTCATCAACTAAATCATTAACCCTTAATGGCCCAATTTTGATGAAATCTACCTCTTCACAGCAGTTCCAACCTCTGTTGCAAAATAGCTTTAGAACTTTATATCCAAGATCCTAACCCATTAATACACATCCACAGCAACCAATTAGCAACCCTTAGAGAATTCACTACCACAAAAACTAACTTTATGTCCAAATACCAAGACTACCTACAAATAAGTGGCCGAAGAACGGCCAATCTCGTGTCACTAGTTCAAGCCAACATTTTTATGACAGAGTTTGAATGTCAAGAAATCTGTTCAAACTCACACCCACCATTATACTGGTACAGATGTGCTTACGATACAATAGCTGGTTTCACATCCGCAGAACACACACTTACTTTTTTCAACTACTTTAACTCTGCACTCCTCAACATTAAATTCACCTGTGAACAGGGAAAACTAACCAAATAGCATTTTTTAACCTCAATATCACAAGAACCGATATACAATTCAAACCAGAAACCCACAGAAAAATCATCCATACTGATCTATATATTCCCTGAAACTCAAGGCATGAAACAAACAAAAATCAGTGTATTAATAAACCAAATAAACACAACCATAAAACTATGCTCACCCCATAAAATTAACGATAAAGTCAACAAAATAAAACAACACTTCATCAGCATCAACAAATTTCCTCGAAAAACCGTGAAAAAAATTATATGCACACACCTAGAACAGCAACAAACAAACAATAATAAATCCCAAGATACAACAAACTACAAAAACTAACACTCCTGCATGTTCCCGATATCAGCGAAAAAATATGGAAAAACTTATAAGAAGGCCCGGCATGGCCAGATGGTTAAGGAGCGCGACTTTTAATCTAAAACTCGCTGGTTCAAATCCTCGCTGTACCAAACATGTTTGCCCTTTCAGCTGTGTGAGCGTTATAATGTGACAGTCAATCCTACTATTCGTTGGCAAAAGAGTAACCCAATTAGGAACGGTTAGCGCATATAGCCCTCTTGTAGTTCTGCGCGAAACTCAAAACAAACCAAAACTTATAAGAAAGCACAAAATTCCAGTAAACTCCTGTTTTTTTTAAAACTAGGTACAAAACTAAAGTAATCCATACTATGTAAAAACTATACTGACAAACACAATACCAACATTACTCATAAAATACAATGTAATAACTGCCACGACTTTGATATTGGAGAAAAGAGCAGAAAAACAAACCCAGCTGAGGAGGGAAACAAATGTAAACAAACGCAAAATCAACAAAGGCCTACTTATACAACAACTAAAACCAAAATTAAACACTTTCTGTTGTAATACATTGGTGCAAATGAATGTTGTTGTTTTTAACTTTCCGTAGATGTTAAAATGTCTGACGCACTTCTTAAAGAAAGAAAACTGACAGTATCAAGTAGTTTAATCTTTAAAGAAATTAATTTTGATCGGGAATTTCTGAACTACTCTTGGGAGATCTGTCGCACCCACTCGTATAGATCCATACAATAAAAAATCCTCATTTGCAAAATAGTGACCAAGGATAACACAAAATCCTAACACTAGTTTACTTACTAGACATCGAAACCAGTCTTCTCTTACTCTATACTCAGTTGTCCCCCGGTGGTACAGCAGTATGTCTGCGGACTTACAACGCTACATAAATGGGTTTCGATATCCGTGTTGGTCAGAGCAAAGATAGCCTATTGTGTAACTTTGTGCTTAATTACAAACTATCAGTTTTATTCTAGTTAAATCAACAATCCCTCCACCACTCACTTTTCAATTTTTTTCTTGTCTCGATGTTTAAGCACACTTCTATTCAATAATTTCGTAACAAGTGAAATATTTTATTTTACATTGCAGGATAATAATGAATTATATTAACCATTTCAGTTACGTAATCATCCAATACAATATTTTCTATATCACTTCATTCAAGATGCAACGTACCCATAAACCAAATCATCTGCACAACAATGCCATCCATTTGACATGTTTATCCAACTAGCCGAAGCGTAGTATATCGGTTAACATGTCCAGACTTTGAATCGGAGGTTTATTGTCCTTGTCTCGCTGCTGCAGAAAATTTGTTCCTCACTTTATGGGACCGTAGGTGAGTTAGAAAAGTGATAATTAAATCTCACTTCAAAATTAAGGATGACTTTGCGGAAACAAAATTGGTTAAAGTTTTACACAAACAGTTATTTTGGGTGACAACTCCATTGTTTTCCAATCAATAAATTGATCATTCAAAACATAATATTGATAGCTAAAAAGTACTTATAAGTATTTTAATTAAATGACAAATTTTCTCTTTCGCTACACTACCAAATATTCTGCTTTACAGGGTTCTTTGGAGTTCATTAGTAATTTGCCCCCATCCTTTTCCAAATCGTGATTACGACACATTCTGTTTCCGTTATTTAATTGTCATTACTCAAGTTGTTCGTTTCTTCTGTACTAACCCTAAGATTTTTAACTTCTAAACCAGATTTATTTATCGTCCAACGGCCAAATAGAAATGTAAGCCTAAAAACCTGTATATATTTCAAGACATTTTTATTTTACGTCATGCAGTTGAGAACAAAGAAATTCGTACCAGTTCTGGTTTTCGGAAAAACATAAATAGTATGTGAAATTTGTCACTGTAGATTTTCGATCATAATAATTAACACCTCATGCGGCTGTAAGTTAGGTATAACAAACAAAATGTAAACTTAATCGCGCTTTCTTTTTTTCGTTAGTTTTCTGGCAATTTGTTTATCTTTGTGGTTTATAAAGATTGTTCTACGGTAAACCATCTGGCATATTACCAGAATATGCGTCTTCTTTTACGGTTTTTAACATTTAAGTGTGAGACGCTACCAGCTTACCACTGAGGCACTAGGAGGCTCATTACCAAGGACAGATGTAACACATAAAACACTTTAATAAAACTACACCACGTTTATATTTTACATGAACCTAAACAGAGTTGTTCGGCAGAAACGATGTATACTTTTGTCATTTGTGTGCGTGCACCTGCGTGTTGCCAATTGTAACCACCTATCTGCATTCAGCATAAATTTTATTTTCCTCGTTCCACGCTGTTTGCATCTTGCAAAAAGCAACCACGATTTATAAAAGTTAATATGTTTTTATCTATTTGAATACAGGGCTTATAGTAGTCAAAAGAGGAGACTGATATTTGAATAATGAGCGTTATTTAAACCTATTAAACCGAAAACTTGAAACATGTAAAATTAAATAAAAGTTCTTTCCTTCAATAGGAAAATAACAAAGTTTCAAAAATTTCAAAACATATCCTTGAACGTTTTGATAATCTATTCCTTTTTACATATCATATGATCGGGTTTTCTTGACTGCAATGACCACTCTTGAGAGGATTTGAATGAATGTCTATTCTAATTGAAATGTACACTGGCCAGTTTTAAAATTCACTATTATGATACTAAAATCAAATAATTTATTCACATAAAAAAGGAAGAAGTAATCACTTATTCAAAATGTTCCATTTGTACACCTTACAGTAAGTCTGAAGGCTTACAACGCTCTAAACGGGTTTCGATATCCGTTGTGCTCACGACACAGCTGACAAGAAATTGCAACATTCCTTTGTAACTGTGCCACAAACAAGTACACAACTTCAGTAGTATTACAATACATACTATTGCTCCATAGATGTTTTGCGTCATAGATTGTATTCTGTTTTGCTTTAAACTGACACATTTCTATTAAAACTTTCTTTTTGTGCACTATTTATAAAAACAGCCATAACAATTTCCTGCTAAATCTGAAAATATAGTTCCAATTCTATGTTGGATATTTAAATTGGTCAACTGACCTTTCTGGCTAGTTATATTTGTGTTCTAGCAATAACTCAACTACACTTTTGATTATCATGTTGCACGTAGTTTGTAACATCATTAAAGTTCTGAGAAAGGCTTACTTTTGATTCTTTTAATGTTGTAGAAAACTATTGAAATTAGGTCAAACATGTTCACGTGATAACTGAATTATAGTTATCTATACAAACATCATTACTGACGAAATAAAAACTGAAAAAAACAATCACGTGTCTCAAAAAAACCTGAAAGTCAAATTTCAGAGAGTGGATTAGTTTACTTATAAAAGTTAGCCCAAAACTACAAATAACTTTCTTGTAACCGATAATTTTAGACAAATTGACCAGAACAAAGTATTCACAGCTCATAGGTGGCACGTGACACTTTCGTGTAGGTAGTCTATTCTGTATAACAGTGAGAATAATGGTTTGTAACAGATTTCGTATTTGAGGAGACTGTTTTTTTCACGACAGGTGTTTAAGAGGGTTTACCCAGCAAGCAGTTAGAAATGATCTATCTCTTCTTTGTCTTGTTTTTGAATTTCGCGCAAAGCTTTACGAAGGCTATCTGCGCTAGTCGTCCCTAATTTGGCAATGTAAGACCAGAGAGAAGACAGCTAGTTTTCACCACTTACCGCCAACTCTTGGGATACTCTCTTGCGAACGAATAGTGGGAATGACCGTCACATTATAATGCCCCCACTGGTTAAAGAGCGAGCATGTTTGGTGTGATGGGAATTCGAACCCGCGACCCTCAGGTAACGAGTCGATCGCCTTGACCACTTGACCATACCGCTATCTCTTCCGATCCTAAGCCTTCACAAATCTCTTGCACCACCAGTTCTTGGCCTACTTTAATCGAACATTAGAAGTTGACCATCGTTCTTATAACGCCCCAATGGTACCCAAAAGTCTAATCGACTTTTTGTGGTAATACGGCGCGAATTTGGAACCCTAGAATCCCCACTCCAATACGCTAACAATTAAGTTACACCTGCCTCAAACATTCAGAAAAACAAATATAAAATAATATCAGAGTAATATTTATAGTGTGGCAAAAGAGAATATGCAGAGCTACATACGCTAAATCAAACATAGAAGCTAAACTATTAATACTATTGGAGGTTTGTTTTATTCATCATTTTATCTAATATGGATATATTGATTATAAAAAAATCGGATGTTCTATAAGCACATTTAAGGTGAAGATCATAATTATGTTGGCTAAGCTCTTACGTAAAGAAAAAATATGTAAATTGTGAATGTTCTGTTTTGCTGAATGATTTAGAATTGATATACGATGTTAAGTAATGAAAATGCCTATCTGTTTCATATTTTGTACGCATTACGATTTGCAATCTATCATGTCAAGAGTATGAACATGGTAACTACTATCTAAGCGTCATCCTCGTACATTAGGTAGATCTCGGAAAGGCTGCAAGAAGCAATGGTGTTTTTGGACGTGTCAGACTTTCAACAGACCCATTTCGTTACGAATGAGTCGTTTTCTTTATTTTATGAATAAAAGTTAGAAACAAGAATTAAACTTACCTCGGACAGTGTGATGTGACATCCCATTCCAAACATGATGAAAAGAAGAATAAAAACAATTAGAATGTCGTGAGCTCGTTTTAGAGGAGGTGCGTGTTTTTCTTCAAACTCCGTAACATTCTCGTTATTAATGAGCGAAGCGTTAAAGAAGTTGCTATAGTCAGTATCCATAACGAAGTTGTAATTCAGTGTAATAGAAAAGTCAGGTTTAAATACTAGTTTGGTGTACGTGTTCGCGTACTAGATACCTGCAACTTTGACGTGTTATAAGGCTGTGACGCCCTTAAATGAGGAAATATATTAAAGAAACTTTAGAACTCAGCAAATCAAATGACAATCATTCCCTTAAAAAAGTTGCAATTGAAATGCTTCTAATATGATCATATTTTGATGCTGCTTGGATGTACCAAGGTAGTGTGGTTCCACTTAAAACTGATAGCTTTTGTAGATATTTCGTAAAAGTAAAATATTCACACACAAAGTTCATAAAGAAGGGTTCTAATTGTTAGTTTAGAATTTACATGACATAGAGATCCTTTTATTTAATAGAATATTGGTCATCTTGGGACACCAATCATCGAGAAAGATTCTGAAAAAAAAAACGTGGTAAACAAAGTGCAGCGTCTTCTGATACGAAAGAATCCACAAACACGATGGTAAACATGAAAAACCATCGACGTGCCTCTGACAACAGTACGAAACGTAATCAATAAAGAAAAACGATACAATTTACATGTTCATAATATATTTCTTCGACATTTCCACCAATCATCGTACACCTTGAGCACTTGGGAAAAAGGAAGGAAGAGCTGTTTCCTAACGAATACATATTAGTGAAGTCGTCGGACATAACAACTGTGGACTTATTTGTGAACAAATTCTTTAAAGCGTACGCTTGGAAAATGTTGTTCTTGTACACTAGACAGATTACGGAAAGCTTTTAGGAATAAACGTTGTAGTTAAGATATTACAGGCTGAGGATAAAATCTCCCGTGGAAAGTAAAGAAACTGCAACATTCATTTATAACTAACTGTCCCACAAACAAGTATACAACTTTAGGAATATTACAGTACATACTGTTACTACACAGAAGTTTTATTTTCTAATGGTATCCTGCATAGTTTTACAATGATATATTTCCGTCAAAATATTTTCCTTGTACACAATTTATAAACCACGCATAACGTTTTCCTGTTAAATTTGAAAACACTATTTGAATTCTGTGTTAGGTGTTTAAATTAGTCAGTTGGTATTTTTGGCTAGTAATATTTGTATTCTAACAAGAAACCAACTAAAATTTTGATTACCTTGTTGTACACAGTTATTAACATCTTTAAAGTACTGAGAAAAGCTCACTTTTGTTTTGTTTACTTTTATAGAGGGATAATAAATTAAGAGTCAAGCATAATCATGTGAATAATAATCATTTGTACGAATCACATTACTTAACATAAAAACATTGAAAAAATAACGTGTATCAGTTTGTTTGTTTTGGAATGTCGCACAAAGCCACTCGAGGGCTATCTGTGCTAGCCGTCCCTAATTTAGTAGTGTAAAACTAGAGGGAAGGCAGTTAGTCATCACCCCCACCGCCAACTCTTGGGCTACTCTTTTACCAACGTAATAGTGGGATTGACCGTCACCTTATACACCCCCACGGCTGGGAGGGCCAGCATGTTTAGCGCGACGCGGGCGTGAACCCGCGACCCTCGGATTACGAGTCGCACGCCTTACGCGCTTGGCCATGCCAGGCCGTCACGCATATCATAACAACCTTGAAGTCAAATTTCAGAGAGTGGATTAGTTTGTTTACGTACTTTAGCCCAAAGCTACAAACAGCTTCCTTGAAACCGATAATTTAAACTGATTTACCAGAGGATAGTATACACCGTTCATAGGTGGCGCGTGACTCTTTTGTTCAGGTTGGTTAATCTGTCACAGATTCTGTATAACATTTTTTGAGTTTGTGAGAATAATGGACTGTAACAGATTTCGTATTTAAGGAGACCGTTGTTTGTTTACTACATGTGTTCAAGATGGTTTGCCCATCAAACAGTCAGAGATGCTTTATTTTTTCTTACCCTTAGCCCTTGATGACAAATCTATGACGCGCATGCCCAAAGTGGTACGCAAAAAACAATTTGCTGGCGAGTGGCATGCACTTCTGCCTCTTGATTCTTTAAACTCTAGACCTAACCAAGAATAAATAAATAAATATATATACAATGATTATCATTATTGACAATTGCAGCAGCAAATGATTTCTTCCAAGCCGGGAGCAGTGAGAAATGTTCGTAGGGGACGTATTACACCCTCTTAGTGCCAGCTTTGTGGTTACGGGAACATATGACATCGAATGACAGGTTTTGAATTCCTGGAAGACGCAGTGTACACATCAGTATTTCAGGATAAATAGAAGTAAATTGTTAGTATTGACTTTGCTCTGCTCGTTTGTTTGTGTTCTGAAATTCGTGCAAAGCTACACGAGCGCTATCTGCGCTAGCTGTTCCTAATTAAGCAGTGTTAAACTAGAGAGAAGGCAGCTAGTCATCACCACCCACCGCTAACTCTTGGGTTACTCTTTTATCAACGAGATTGACTGTCACATTATAACACCCCCACGGCTGGAAAGGCGGGCGTGTTTGATGTAACGGGGATTCAAACACGCGATCCTCAGGTTATAAGTCGATTGCCGACTTAGTTAGGCCGACCCCACTCTGCTTGTATCTTTCTTCTGTTGTTTTGTGAATGAATACTGGATATTTAGTGATAATAACGGTAAATATGGATTTATTTTTCGCAATAAATATATTAATTGTATTGTTAAAATTATGTTATTTAGCATGACATTCGTATATTTTTGGTTGGTTAGTTTATTAAAGATTTTTTTTCATTTCAATTACATAACATTTCACCTACTAATAAGTTAACTTTTCGTATTCAGGTTAATTGGTGAGATCTTTTATAAATTCTATTCACCCTTTTCACTTTGTCAGAATGTCAACTTAACCAGCAAAGAAACAAAAACGTTCAAATGGAAGGAGCAGCAGTGGAGATTTTCAAGAACCATGGACTGAAAGAAATTACATGAACAAAAATGGTGATAAAGCATTATGTAACTTATGTTCTGAAACACTGGTGTGCAGGACTTCCTCTGTAGAGCGGAATTATGAACCTGTTGATAAATGACTTTGTGGTAAGAGTGAGCAAGAACAAAAATGCAGACAAATTTTTGATGACATTTGTTTCAGGTGGTCCAAAGTTAGTTGCTGCTAGTTTGAGATTCCAAAATCATTGCTCAACATAGTAAAAACACTTAATGATGAGGTGCATATTAAAGAATCATGGCTATAATGTGCTCCTTCCCTTTTTGAAGATTTTCTAGAAAAAAGAAAAAATATTCAGCACGTTAAGGAATTACCAATTAGTAGAAACACAGTAAAAGCTATAATATTAAAGACAGAAACAAACATAGCAGAAGAGCTAACAAAAGATACTGATTCATGTAAATTCCTTTCCATTTGGCTTGATGAGAGCACTGATGTTACATCATCAGCTAGGCAAGCCATTACTGGAGTTTGTATAGATGACGAAATCTGCGAAGAACTGGTTAACTTTGAAACATTACCTGAACATATCACAGGGGCAGAAACTTGCAAGGTAACAGTAAACAAATTATTCAGTCGACAGGTTGACCTTTCAAAAATAGTTTCTGTAAATCTGGTTTTGTAAATCTGCTTACAAAGTATGTTGGACATCAATTGGTAGGCTGTCATTGTATTATATACGAGGAGAGAATTTGTGTGCAAAAGCTGGCTTTAAAGAGCCTGAAAAAGTGATGAAACTTGTAACAAAGGTAGTTAATTTTATTTTTATGAATGCTTTGAAGAAAAGATGATTTCAGAATTTACTGAGAGAGACAAATTTCGTGTACACAGGGCTACTTGTGCACGACAATGTTTGTTGGCTGAGTAGAGGTTCTGTCCTAAAACCATTTGTTGAATGTATGGATGAAATTCATCTGTTTTCGGCAAACACAATTTTTTCTTGTCAAGAATTATCTGATGTTATATGGATTTGTAGACTAATGTTTTTTTACAGATTTCCCTTCACATTTAAATGGCTGAAACATCAAACTGCAGGGATCTGGCAAAACACCTGATGTTATGTTTGATAACATAAAAGCTTTTGAAATTAAACTGAAATTTTTATGTGATGTTTACAATGGCACTTTAAAATATTTTTCAAACCTAAACAAACGCATGACAGATCTTGAAATTCATGAGAAATATATACATTCGGAACTTGCAAACGAAATGTCCAAGTATAATTAAATCAACTTTTGAAGAAACTGCTAAATTTATAAAGTATGCACACAGTGCAACGTTAGACAAACTGTATTTGGAAATGTCGCAGTGGAATGACTTGGATAATTTTGAAATGCAACTTATTGATTAACAAAGCAGCTCAATTTGAAGGCAAAAATTTGTCAACTTAAGAGCTGAACTATAAAATATTGAAAGAATCCGGTAAGTGACTGGAATAATGCACAAAACTGCAGAAAAAATGTTCTAAAACTCTATAATTCTATTCCTGAAAATTTTGACTGTCTGAGAAATGTCTCAATAGCAGTATTAACAGTATTTTTATCAATGTATTTATGCAAGTAATTATTTTCACTGATGAGCTTTGTAAAGTGTAATTATAGGAACAGACTCACTGATGAAACTAGTGCTGCAGGCATAGCTCTCAAAACAATCAAATACAAACCTGGTATAAAATATCTGTCATCCTTGAAATTGCAACAGCAAATGTCTCACTAAGAGTAAAATATGCTTATTTCTTTCCTTGTTTTTTTTCATGATATGAACCAAAGTTCATCATTTTACAAAATACTTTCTGTTAATAGCAATACAATAAGTAAACATAAATAAGAAAGAGGATTCCTTTTTCCTTAAAAAAATCCATTATTATTGTTACTAATTTATTGTGAATTATTATATTTATTAATAACATGTAACTTCTAAAGTTGTTTCATTTAAATTAGTTCAGAATATTAATAGATGAAAATCTCTTGCTAAAAATTACCATGGATACACAAAATAATTTTTAGAAGATTATCGCCAATCTGGGCACACACACACTCTCAAAACGATTCGCTATCCCTGCCCAAAACCTTCACAAATTTTTTATACTTGCCGCCACTCGAAACGCTAGTTCTTGGGTACTTTAATCGAATATTTAAATTTGGTCATCGTTTTTATAACGCTCCCCTTATCACCGAAAAACGTATCGAGTATTCTTCGATTATAGGAGGCGAACCGCGAACGCTCGAATCCCTATTCTGACACGCTAACAATTAGGCTACACCTGTCCCCAACACATTTAGAGTGTGCCAAAAGCGAACATGCACAGCTATGTACGCTGAATCAAACACACAAGCTAAATTATTAATACTATTGGAATTTTATTTTATTCATCATTCTATCTAATATAAATATATTGGTAATATATAATCAGATGTTTTGTAAGCACATTTCAGGTAAAGATCATAATTATGCTGGATAAGCTCTTACGTAGAGAAAAAAATATGTAAGTTTTGAAACTTCTATTTTATTAAATAATTTAGAATTGCTAAACCACGGTAAGTAATGACAATGCTTTTTCTATTTCATATTTTGTATGCATTACGTTTTGCAATCTATCATTTAAATAGTATGAGCATGGTAACTACTATCTTAGCGCCAGCCTCGTACATTAGATAAATCATGGAAAGGCTGAAATAAGTAATTATGTGCTTTGGACATGTTAGACTTACAAGAGACTCCTTTGGTTACAAATTTTTTGTGCGTAGTGGAGCAAAACGAGAGTGAAGAAGTCACGCGCAGATTCGACGTTTACGGGGTTATAAAGTGATAAATAGCGTCAGAAAAAAATTCTGTATTTTTCAGTTTTTCTCAAGCATCTACCGAGTATTTAAGCGAAACACTGTCATTTATGGCTAGAAATTGATAAAATCTTGGAATAATGTTATCGAAGATGCCATTTGTTAACAAACAAGCAGGGGTGGAGATATGAAGTCATAAATACGTCACACGCGGATCTAATTATTTTTCACGAAACATAGAGTTATAAAGCGATGAATAGCGTCACTATCATTAATTAGCATGTTGCCGATGAGCGTTGCTAACTAACAGCTAAGTAAATGTCTTTGGCACGTTTTTGTCTTTGGGCAAGAAAAAAAAAATCAACAGAGATTACTACAGAAGCCTGCAACTCGCTGATAGCCACCGTGCACTGTAAACCCTACCAATTGTTGGTATCGCAAGTGAGCACTAGTGTCACGGGTAATCGGCTAACGTAACATAATTAATAACTAAAAACGACACATTTCGCATGTATACATAAATTGTTTCCATGAAATTCCCACCAATCATCGCATGCCTTAAGCACTTGGAAAAAAAAAGAAATGAGTATCCATTTCCATACGAATACAATTAATTGAGGTCGTCGGACCCAGCAACTGTGGATTTCTTTGTGATCGAACACTTTAAAGCAGACGTTTGGAAACCGTAGTTCATGTACATTAGATGGATTATGGAAAGTCATTAGGAATGAATAGTGTGATTTAGACATTACAGGTTTAGGATGAAATTTCCTATGCTGCACGGTTAATGCAAGTTGTACGATCGTTAGATAAAATAAGACCAGGCAAACAAGCATTTACTCTAACAACGTGTTGAAGCTAACCAGTCATTTTTGTATAATGTACCCAACCTGTGCATACAAGTACATCAATTTTAGTGATTTTAAATATTTTTTTCCTGAGACATCACAGAGTGCCATAAAACATATTTTTTTTTCTTTAAAGATGCAACAATTACCACTTAAGTCAATACTTACCTCACTAGCAGATGTGAATTCGGCCCGGCATGTCTAAGTGGTTAGGGTACTCGACTCGCAATCTGGGGGTCACTTGTTCGAATCCCCGTTACACCAACAATGTTCGCCCTTTCAGCCTTAGGCGCTTTATAATGTGACGGTTAACCCCACTATTCGTTGGTATAAGAGTAGTCCAAGAGTTGGCGGTGGATGGTTATGACTAGCTGCTTTCCCTCTACTTTTACACTGCTAAATTAGGGACAGTTAGCGCAGATAGCCCTCGTGTAGCTTTGCATGAAATTCAAAAAAGACAATCATTCGCAGCTCACCCGGCTACTTGTACAGCAAATAATGGAAGACAGCTTGCATTCAGGAACCAGTTCATAAGCAGCATCTAAATTATAAGAAAGCTTAATTTGTCTCTGGCCAAAGTTTATATTTTTACATCACACATGATTGTTTGTTTATAATTTAGCACAAAGCTACACTATATGCTATCCGAGTTCCACCCACTACGATTATCGGTACGCGGTTCTAGCGTGGTAAGCCCAAAGACATCGCTCTGTCACTGGGGATCAGGCCACATGAACCAGCCAAGCTTTTTTTAAGTACCGAGCTTAGAATGTTTCAACAGAACGGGGTCATTACAGAAACCGGTGATTTAAGATTATTTCCACAGATCTCGATGAATGAAAGTCGGCAATACTTCTAAAATTAAAATAAACTAAATACTAATGAAAATATGACATGACAAAATCTATATGGAATATACTAAAATAGTGCCTTATTGTTCATTATATTATTCTTATTATATTAACTTTTTATTGCAGAAATGGTATTTTTAATTTAATAATGATAAAGGAAATCATCGCGCGTCAGCTTCATCTTCAACATTACGTCTCGTACAGTTAACTTTACAAAATATTGAAACTAATGATATCCTTCAAATCCTTCATTTCAAAATAATGATACCATTCTGCCCTTTTACGTTTTGTTGTCAGTGCAATAATCAAATGACCAATCTATGATTCAGCTGGTATGTCAAATAGATTGGGATATCTTCGATTATGTTCTCCCCTAATCTGTTCTGGATCTAGGTTTAGCATAATCGCTATACTTAAACCATCACATTCACACCACATATAGAGCATTTCAAACATGTTTTGTTACTAATTTGTTTTACTTTAAATTTACAATTAACTTTTCCATGTTGGTTCTCATGGTTTGCTTGTTTTGAATTTCGAGCAAAGCTACACGAGAGCTATCTGTATTATCTGTCTCTAATTTAGCAGTGTAAGACTACAGGGAAAGCAGCTCGTCATACTCACCCACCGCCAACTCTTAGGCTACACTTTTACCAACAAATAGAAGGATTGACCGTCCTATTATAACGGCTGAAAGAGCGAGCATATTTGGGGTGTAGGGGATTCGAACCCACGAATCTCAAATTACAAAACGAACGCTCTAATCACCTGACAATGTCGAGCCCAGCTCTTATGGTCTAAAGTCAGTTCATGGGTCTGGTCGAGATCTCAAAAACAGTGCCAAACGTTTTCTTTTCGTCTAATCAAAACAATCCAAATCTTTCCGGAATGACCCATTTCTTTTGTATCCAGATCTAGATGCCGGGCTGTTAATATAATTTGAACGGACAACCACACCGTATAAACTTAAAGCAAGTTTAAGTGTACTTATGACGCTCACTGACATTATATTCAGATCATAAGTAAACCGTACATCAAAAAAAGCACTTTTATGTAAAAGTCTCTTACTAATAAACTGAAATAATAGTTCAGCTACGAATCTTTTTATGAGAATTATTATACGAAGTGATCAGTGATAAAATGTTACTTAACATGTGATCTTTACCTAAAGATGATCCTACCATGGGTTAGAAAACTTAGTATTTACGTGTTACAAGTATGAAAAGGGAGAAATATAAACTTCCAAACAAACCTTTACTTTTCACAAACTAATACGCATAATTTCTTACACAATCAATCTCTCAACATACGGGAGGGCTAACTGCACTAGGTGTCTCTAATTTAGCAGGGAAAGACAAAGAGAGAGGGCAGACAGTCATCACCACCCACAAACTACTCTTGGGCTACTCTTTTACAAACGAATAGTGGGATGGATTGTCACAATAAATAAGCTTAATTACCTGAATAATAATTCTTAATATACATGTCACAGGGATGTAAATTGTCAAGTCATATTAATATGCACAGGTATTTATTACTCATTTGTGAATTACAACAACTACAATTTAAAAGAGTGTGATATAGAAATAAGTTTAAGCAACTGTAAGTTTTACAGAACAGGTGTCGTAACATATAATCTTTGTTGAAACTACAGATTTAACTTAAGTTTATGATCGGTACGCATCCTATTTACCAGGGCACCACTAACTACACACGCACAAAAAAGTTAAAAATATAGTATCTGAATTACTTATATAAAAATATATTATTTACTAACCATTGAAAACTAAAAATATAGTAGTTTAACTGCTGCAACAAGTTGGAATAGGCTTATTTCTGTTTCTCACATTTCGAGTTTTATCAAGTTACAAGCCAAATTCAGAAATACCCGGCTGGCATGGTCAAGCGCGTAAGGCGTGAGATTTGTAATCCGAGAGTCGCCAGTTCGCGCCCGCGTCGCGCTAAACATGCTCACCCTACCAGCCGTGGAGGTGTATAATGTGACGGTCAATTCCACTATTCGTTGGTAAAAGAGTAGCTCAAGAGTTGGCGGTGGGTGGTGATGACTAGCTGCCTTCCCTCTAGTCTTACACTGCTAAATTAGGGACGGCGAGGACAGATAGCCCTCGAGTAGCTTTGTGCAAAATTCCAAAACAAACAAACAGAATTACCCCAATGAAAGTAAGCGGTACGTAAAGAAGTTGGTTATTTGACGATTAATAAGAAAGAAAACAACTCACATAACACATTTTAACGGCAATTTGACAATTTAATTTTCTTTTTATGTATCAAAATCTCACAGTCAGTTCTGACACAATAATGATTGTACAAATAAATTAACAAGCTCAGATTGTTGTTACGTAACCTATATTATTTTTAATCCATAAAATTATTCATACCATCCCGTTTTTATAAAATCAAATAAGAAGATTTCACAAGTACGTATTTAGTTATGATGTAAATTTATGTAATAATAGTAAAGTATATTAAGCATAGATAGAGCCCATCTTACTATTCCTATACTTGGAGGAAACACAAGTTTAAACTAAATTAAACTACGCTAAACTAAAAACATGTTTACCATTTGCAAAGTTTGAAGGATAGAAGAAGCAATGCCTTTTAATCTAACGTAAAAGTGTTTCACCTCTTAGGTACGACACGATACTTCTTTTACGTGACAAGTTTTGTTTATTTGTACCATTCGCTGGTAAAAGAGTAGCTCAAAAGTTGGCGGTTCGTGATGGCTATTTGCCTTTTCTCTAGTCTTAAGCTGCTAATTTAGGAATGGCCAGTTCAGATAGACCTCGTGTAACTTTGAGCATAATTCAAAAAGAAACAAACAAACGAAGCCGGGTTTTAAGCGTTGTAAGTCCGCAGACTTACCGCAATGTGATAAGCTCTGTTGCCAAGTGGTAAATATGCTGACATGTCAGGAATTTATAATTCGATACAATTTAAACATTTGAGTTATTATTAAGTGACATTTGAAACTAAATATAATTATTTTTATTGAGTATATTAACCACCTGACCATGCCAGGCCCCGTATTGAGATTTCAAATAGCTGGAAATTTTAATTTAAATTCAGAAGTTCATATGTATCAAAGTTGTGACATTTGCCAACTGGATTGATACACACATTTTCTTCCTAAACACACAAGTATTTTAACATACAAAAAATAAAACAATTTATAATAACGGTTATTACAAAAAGGTACTATAAATATTTATTTATACACAAACATTTTACAAACTCACAAACAATATTCACTCTTCTATCTGGTCTGTAACTGAATATTTTATCAATGATCCAGGTTCAGGACGAACAAATTAATTATAAGTTGATATTGTTACACTTCGCCTAAGCTGGTGCTGTCTTTACTTGGCTTACATCACACCACTTACAAGCTGACTTTTTTCTGGTGCGACGGGGATGCGAACTTGCAACCCTCAAATTACAAGTTGCACGCCTTAACATGCTTGGCCATGCCTGCCGGCAAACATATCTAACGTCCTCGTAAAACTAATAACGTTAGAAGTAATTCACTAAAGTTGAAGGATTTTTAATGTTCGAAATCTAGTCAAATTCTGTAGTTTTCCGATTAACAAGCGTTGATCAAAACTAGGGTTCCAGAAGTTTATAATATTCTGACTGTAACTGACCAATAAAACATTCTTCTGTTTCTCATATAGTTTCTTTTATACGAATCATATGAAATACTCGAACGTTCAACAATGTTCGAAAACACGCTGGCGTTTTTGTAAAACAGATATATTGTTGACTCTTACTCCCGTAATCTTCTACAAATTTAGATAACAGGCGGTACCTGTACAATGCACATCCAACAATATACGTCACATGCATCAAACTGAAACAAACGTAAGCATTAAAATAAACGAATAACAGTAGCTCTCTTATAAGTTCTACTTTATTAGCTAAATTAACATGTTAATATTTCGAAATGCAATAGATTTATTGTTTGTTTGTTTTGGAATTTCGCACAAAGCTACTCGAGGGCTATCTGTGCTAGCCGTCCTTAATTTTGCAGTGTAAGACTAGAGGGAAGGCAGCTAGTCATCACCACCCACCGCCAACTCTTGGGCTACTCTTTTATCAACGAATAGTGGGATTGACCATCACTGTATAACGCTGCTCCAGCTGAAAGGGCGAACATGTTTGGTGTGACAGGGATTCGAACACGCGACCGGCAGATTACGAGTCAAGTGCCTTAACCACCTGGCCATGCCGGGCCACAACTAGCTTAGCATCAAATACAGCTACGCTCCCACGCAAAATGTTTTGACATAACATGACTCTTTTGGGCAAAGCAATTCAAAAACATAAGTAATCGATCAGCAAAAGAATTGACAGTTTAATACTAAAAACAGGAAAAATTAAAGATTTAAATCTAATACTATAATTAAAACTTGTCAAGCGTATATTCGTCCCCTTATAGAATACGGCACACAAATCATCTACAATATGCCAAAAACATCGCCAAAACACTATAACTACAACAAAACAGAATTCTAAGAAAAGCCCTAAAATTACCAAAATTCATCCCTATCAATTACAAACATAAAGCTTGCAACATCCCATTACTGAAAGACAAATGAACAACACTAGCTCTCAAATACACAAATACTACCAACAAGCAGAAATAAGAAATACGTAAATACCAAGCTACGCACCTTGACGCTCCACACAAAACAATATACACGGTTTCCAAAGCATCATAAAACAACATTTAACAAAAACTTAAATGTACGTACTAATCGTTACTTGTGTTTTTTATGTCAGCTCTGGGCACAGGACAGATAGAACATTTAGCACCTATCTGATGAAAGTAGATTTTCTCGGGGAGCCCACTTTTCGCCCACAGCAAATTAAAAGGCACTTTGATTTATTCATCCAAGTCGTGTCATTGTATCTACTGATCCCAGTTACCCCGTGACCCTGATCATGGGAAGTTTGTCGAATGTTTGTCACCTTGCTTCCTCTCTGTAACGTTACATCATCCACCTTGATCCTCTTCTCTGTCTTGGAACCGTTCAGACTTTACCCTATTTTATTCAGCTCTTCAAAATACCACTGGTTTAAAGTATAACCACACAACCCAATAAAATTTCAAAATCACGAATATTACAATTTCAATTTTACCGCGAGAGGGATGAAGGGGATATTAATATCACTGACCACACCTAGTTGAGAAAAGTCTACATTTCTTTAAAAACTAAATTTCTAGCACGAAATATTTGTTGTTGTTTTTTATACCCAGTAAGTAATTTATATCTCGACATGACAAATATGTAGAAATCAAAATTTTGAGTGTTTAAAGACATTCCAAATGAAACACAGCAACAAGATTCAATGATTTAATAATAACTCTGCATAACACTTTGAAGTGATCGAAGTAGAAAACTGAAATTTTCCAAAAGTGGTGTTGAATATCTCACGGTTCGTTGTTTTTGAGGTAGACAATATTTGAGTATAGATCTTGCCAACGACTTTAGATTCTTTTTTGAACGTTACCATTACACTTAAAACAATGTGATCTTAAAGAACGTTTAGATTATTGAAAACTGCTGTTTTAAAGAGTTAAGCAAGTCGAAAAGTTTGAGATTGGAATCAGACCTACAATAGTTGAATTTACAACGCTTGTGACGTTTGTTTTTAAACATGAATCCAAGTGAAGAATGTTGGGAAGGGGGATCAGTACAAGTTCGGGGCTACATCTCAGCCAACAATGTCGATGATCTACAAACCACTGATGGCTAGTAAAGGCAGATTATGCATAATCCATCTTGTTAGTTTCTCAGGAAGATGACTCATCAGGATTAATCTCGCAACTCAATAATGATCCCAAGCATACGTCATATACAGTAACACAATACTTTGGTAGCTAAGAGCTTGTGTGTCGTGTGTTTTTCTTATTGCAGAGCCAAATCGGGCTATCTGCCGTGTCCAATCAAACCCCTGATTTTTAGCGTTGTAAATCCGAAGACTGTAAAGAAAAATTTGTATTTCTGTTCAGAAAAAAAACTAAATGAGATGTCTGATAACTTCATGAAATTTATGTAACATTGATAAAATAAAGGTTACAAAATGCTTCAGTTTATTATTATTTCTTTGTTCAAGATATTTAGGAAATGCTGTCATCATAGTAAAGGAACACTGACTTTGTGAAGAAAAAATTACAATAAATTCTCTTTTTAATAAATCTTTAAAACATATTTTCTCTAAAATGGTTTATTTATGCTTAGAACACAGGGAATGTCGCATTACATAAAATTATGCCAAAAAGCTGTATGAAATGATAACAATGATGTTTAACGTTTCATTGATATCAATCCAAAAATCTTAATTTATATACGAAAAAAAAATACATATTATTAAAAGGTTCACAGCACATGTATTAAAGATATACTAGAGAGAAAGCAAGTAATATACATCACTAACAACCAGCTCATGGGCTATTCTTTTACTAATGAAAAGTAGGATAACCGTCACGTCATAACGCACCCACGGTTGAAAAGCAAGCATATTCGAAGTTGTATATAGAGATCAAAGAATTTTATGGTAACTCAATAGATCTGTTAATCTGAACAAATGCTAAACTCCTAGGCTCGATTCCTTGCAGCGGATAGAGCGTAAACAAGACAATTGTGTAACTTTGCGTTACAAAAACAAATATAAGCTAAAACCATGACAGTTTTTCTCTAAATAAGATATGAAACACTTTTTTATAAAACGACTTGGTGAAAGTACACCAAGAGTTATAATTCACGTTTCTCCCGACCTTATACTGACCAGTCCCTCAATAGCACAGCGGTATGTCTGTTTCAATACCTGTGGTGGGCATATCTCAGGTAGCCCATTGTGTAGCTTTGTGTTTAATTCAAAAACAAACAATCATACGAGCCAACGGACATGTGAAAGAAGCCGTGACTGTCTTAGTTATTTTAAAATAACAATGTAATAAGAAAACGAACAAAAACTTTAACTTATTTTGGACTGCTAGACTTCCGATACATGTATATATACAATACAATGTTCTATTAATCAACAATTGCATAAATAAAACAGGTGGATAAAAAGAGAAAGAACTTTGTGACATTGCTATCGTAGTGAATATTTTTTATCCAAAATCTCAATATTTTTTTGTTTTCAACTGCTAAATTTTCTATTTACCAAATTTTTGGGTTATAACTTTCTATAATACTTAAATGGTTTTTGTTATCTTGATTTGAAACTGCAATATCAATTATTTTAATGTAAAGAGTCAAGAAGCACAATTTGTGAATTATTCCCACAAGGGTTGCTTTTCAAGTTCCATGAAAAATAAATAAAAAATCCAAAGCGAAAAAGGGGTAGAAACTGATATTCGATTAGCAATAAATATGGACCAACATCTAACTGGTTATTGTTCCTCTTGTCAGATGTCGTTAAGAACGATTGCCCAGCTACACTTTCTTTGTCATGGGATTCTGTAACTATGGAATTTTGTTGTGTTTCTTATTTAATTTTAAATATGGTGAGTCATGCTCTTACAGAAAATGAAAAATGTACTTGTGCTTTGGTGAATCTTTCTAAAATGTTCTGGAAAATGGGTAAATTTGAAAATTTCATTACACTTGTCTCAAAACCAAAGTTTGAAAAGAAAAATAGGTCTTCTCCATTTACTTTAGGCATAAGCAATTGGGAAATAACACTTTCTACCCAGGAACAAAAAAAAGTAAAAATTTTGTTACATTGTGTAATATTTCGAAACAATTAATATATGAGCACGTGTTAAGGTTTGGTTTGTTTTTTTATTAAGAAAGAGCGTTGTATTAATTGCAGGCCTGTGGTGTAATTCACATTTTCTTACTAAATATATGTCCAAAATCACATTTGTTTTTATATTGTGGCGTTACAATATATTATGTTGAAAGTAGTATTATATTACCAGCAGTACAAACGGACAGGAAAGCCAAACAAGTTCTATATTACCAATGGCATTTACTGACAGCTTGGGATTTTTCGAGTATGAATAGGGTTTTGTATTACAAAGCACAAATATTTTATTTTTCTACTTATATAATAACTGCAATACTTGTTTCGAAACTCTTAAACAAGTTATATTTGTCTTATTGTTTCCACTTAATGCACGTATCTTGTACCTTTCACTGGCTTGTTACGAGATTCAGTTAGAAGATAAAAATAAGGCAGAAACATAGTGAGACAGCTCGACGGAAAGATTATTACAAAGGATAATTGGTAAAATGATATCGTACATAATGACAAATACGTTATTATCTGAAATTAAATATATAGATGTTATTCTACGTTTTAAACATTATCATTATAAATTTAAATATCATTCAACTAATGGAACACTATCATTCATCTGATCTTACAAGAAAATAATTCGTATCTCAAGATCTAAGCTTTTTAACGTAAATGCTATCACACAGATAACAGGCGACCTGAGTACATCTTTTGGAATTAGTAAACGCATATGTTATAGTAAAAAAACAGCCCTGCAATGGTTTTATTGTCCTGAATGTTTTATACTTTCTAAGGTAATTCTTGTACGCTTAATCCAAAAATGATAATCATTTTGTCCATCGCATACAGATTGCTCACAAAACGTCATATGTATTTTTTACACAAATGAATCATTCCCTGAAATCGGGTCACATTTTGTTATAAATAAAATCATGACAACTATTGGCTACAAATTTGTATTCATCAATCGTGATGTGAGGGTCTTATCGATCCTTCTAGAATCCAAGCATAGCAACAATAGTAGTAAAGAATCTAATAATTCGATCTAAGTAAGAGTTCTCTTTCCTCGTTTCGATTTTTATAAAATTCTTAAGTGATAGAAAAAATAAATATTATTTTTGGAATCTGAGTTGCTGTATTATGGAAAATATGTTATTATAATGAAAACATACTTTCATACTAGTGTGCATACTATAAAACTCCACTTTTTTTGACATTTTAATTGCATTGTGCACAGTCTTAGTTCCACTGATAAAAAGTCATTTTATTTAAACGTTTGCTTCATATAACTCATATTTACAGTAGTTGATGTTGTCCTTTTGAATTAAGCACAAAGTTACACAATGGGCTATCTGTGCTCTGCCCACCACGGGAATCGAAATCCGGTTTTTATGGTTGTACGTCCACAGACATACCGCTGAGGCACTGGGGGCATATTTACAGTAGAGAGATGTTTGACTAAGCACATGTGATTGATTTTTTTTTTAATTTCGCTAAAAGCTACATGAGAGCTATCTGCGCCAGCCGTCCCTGATTAAGCAGTGTAAGTGTAAGACTAGAAGGAAAACAACTGCCACCTCTTGGACTACTCTTTTACCAACGAATTGTGGGATTGATCGTACATAATAACATCGTCACAGCTGAAAGAGAAAGCACGTTTGGTATGAGTGGTATTCGAACCCGCGACCCTCAGATTACGAGTCGATCGCCCCTAACAGCTTGGCCATGCCTGGCCGCTTAAGGTAGTATAATGTTAAACATCCTCACTATGAAACGCAGAGGAGCCTCGAGAGCACATTTAGTCATTAAACAGTAATATTACCCAATAGTATTCATTGTACGCACACGAATCAAGTATTCTTTAAAAGAAACACTGACGAAGTATGAGAAAAAGGAAAAAAAAAGGCAAATATTAAAGATTTTAAACAGTTACATGTGAATATAAGACATAGTATAAATATCATCAAACAAACAAAAGTATACTTCCTTAGTTTATTTAAATTTATAATTATTTTTCTCATATAAATCAAGAAAAATACACAAATAAATTTCGATTATTATTATCTGGAATGTGCTTAGTTTTTTTTTTTTTTATTAAGCACAAAGCTAGAAAATGGGTTACCTACGTTGTTCCCAAGGCTAGTATTGAAACCAGTTTTTGAACGTTATAAACATCTTAATTGTCTGGTGTATACACAAAACACATATATTGTTGCAAAATATGACACTTTATTTTGTATTGTAACGTTCTGATGGCATACTCAGCTAAAAATCATTATATATTGATAGCTCACTTTAAACATTTCATTAAGATTACTGCAGTAGAAATCTTAAAATAATGCTACAAATTTCATGAACCTTAAAGAATCAATTTTCTTTATCCTATATTAATACACTATTAAGTATCACAGCATTAACCATTAAGGTGTTACAGTTTTTTAACCCTTGAAACTATAATTTTGTAATTAGAAATACATTCTGAGAAAGTTATTGTTAGTGTAAATTGACACAAAATGTCATTAATTTTATCAGTTTGTTTAAGGCCAACATAAGCATTTTGAATACTGCTTTATTAGTTCAGCTTCAAAATTCAGGTTTGTTGTTTATTTGTCCGCTTCTCACACAAAGCTGTTTGTGAGCTACTTGTACTAACTGTTACTAATTGTAGAGTGATAAAATGCAATAATACCAACTGACTAATTTCCCTATCTTTTGGGCTACTATTTTCAGATCGAATAGTAGGAGTTGACCGTCATTTTGATAAAAGTTCTCTTGCTACCCTTGGACCATACTTTGCTCAAGTTTTAAAGAAACAGGAACGTTTATAATTACAAATTACTGTTACGGCTGGTGAATTAACCTGTTGGTAACAAAGCTATTTCATTAAAATTTAATTCTTAGGTAGGCTGATCGTAACCTAATGTTTAGTGAATTCGACAGTTTTACCTTAACTTATCTTAATCAAGTTCACTCATTTATTAGATTTAAAGTTGAATGAGAAGAAAAAGACAAACTTCATTTCTTGAATGTTTCGATAACCAGAAAAACACAGAACCAGTTCTCTCTGTATACCACAAACCAACAAATTCTTAATGTTCACTTTTTTCATGTCACGGCAAACAACTCAAAACATTTATTTCTTATTTTCTTCGAGGATATAGAATATGCCATCCGACAACATTTGAACATATAATTAAAATATTTCTGGTATTCTCAAAGAACTACATTTTCTAGCAGGTTCGTTACAAACTGCCATCTCAACGCATGAAAAACCTTGTTCCAAGACGATAAAGATCAACTAACTTTACATTGGCTTGAATACTAGCATCAAACCTCTTGAGAAAATATTAAGGAAGAATTACTTTAGAATCATGTACAAATATCCCAATCACCATAACCTAAATTCAAACAAAAATATCTGAAGATAAAAAACAACAAGTTTATATTATACCATGCCAGTCGAGTAAGAAAGGTTATGTAGGTGAAACTGGAAAAAGTGTTGAACATTAAAAAGACATAAAATATAAAAACCACAAGAATTCCCTTTTTTCTTCATATAAATAATTTTAGCTAACGACAAAAATTTTATACAAAATGGATAATTACATAAAATGAAGAATAATCAAAATAAAAGTTCCTTGATGAAAAACCCTTCAAGATCTTTCAAAGTCACTTTAAACTTAACAACTTCTTGACCTCTTGTAATTCCCTTGAGTACACAGGTGACCATGGTTAATGTGCTTGACTCACTATTGAAGGTCGAGGATTCGAATCCCTATCAAACCAAACATGCTGCCCATTCAGCCGTGGGAGCATTATAATGTGGCAGTCAGTCCTATTATTTGTTGGTAAAAGAGTAGCCCAAGAGTTTGCGGTGCGTGGTGATGACTAGCCTCTAGCCTTACACTGCTGAATTAGGGATGGCAGATAGCCCTCGTGTAGCTTTGCGCAAAATTCAAAACAAACAAGCCGATCAGACTTCTGACACTTTGTATCGTTTATACTACCTTTTTATTAGATCTATATTCCCAATTGCCCACCAGTGGGCAATACTACTTTTCATACTACTTTTCAGGATTTTTTTTTCACAAAAAGAACACAGTTCCGCTAGCCTCAAATTCCTCTTCTTCATGGCCTAACGCTACTAATAAATGTTGTTGTTTTGTTTATAGTAAAGAGTTCTTTGTAAGGTTAATACATTTATTCCTTAACAGATGTGCATTTCTTTCTTTTTTTGTTCTAATCTGAATACCAGAAACCATGATGTTTCTCCGTATCCCAATTAATCTCCCGAATTCGGTCTTGCTGTTTCCCAATCTGCATTGGCTCTAAGAAATCTCAGTGAAGCTCCTGTCCTCAGACAGTATTTTTGCTGAAACTCCAGGGTCCATGGAATCTCAAGTATACGTGTCTGTCTACATTCTACATTTTTTATATTGACTTCTTAACTGTGACAAAGTTCTTCTATAGTTCTTTTGTTTGAATTTTCAGACCTACTGTTCAAACACCAAAATTCATTGGAATATAAGCTGGATTTTGAAAATACCAATTCTATGTTATATTTCTAATATGTTCTCGAAGATTTAAACACAACAGAGAAATGTTGTTACTCTGAAACCTATTTTCTAAGGTCTTTCAATATCAAATAATTTAATAATGATTCATGGTCTGCAAGGAACAATTTATGGCATTTATTAAATAGCATTGAACTTTAGAAACTCAACTTTGCCAAACTAATCCACTCCACCCCATCCGGTTATTGTTAAGAACAAAACTACATAAAAATCGAATTGTGCTCTGCCCTCTACGAGTATCTTTATGGTCAAAAACATACAGGTTTTCTGCTGAGACTTTAAAAAGCTAGTAGTTAAGAACAGATAAGTATCAAAGTGTAAAAAGAACAGAAATCGTGTATGAATCATTAGAAACAAGTGAAAAACAGGTACAATAAACGTTGTGTTTAACTTAAAAGTTATACACAAAACTCTTTATTGGAGATTCCACGCACAGAAAACCCATTTTATTTGAGCTCACTATCATTTCATTGATTTGAGAAATAATGTAAATGAAATTATATTCATTATTTTCAAGCTTGATTTTTCTAGAATTCTCGCTCAAAACTTCATCAAGCTTTCCTCAATTTTGAACCGATAGACTAGAAGGAAGGAGGTTAGTCAATAGCACCAACCACCAACTCTTAAGTTGCACTTTTCCGATCGAATAATGGGGATTGATTGTCACTCTTATAATGCACCCATGGCCTATAAATGTGGAGAGTGTTTCTTGCGCAAGTAAATGGGGCGTAAGCTACAAACCCTTGGATAAACAATCCGGACATACTAACCATTAGACCATCTTCAGTCAATTCAATCGTGGTAAGTAGATAAGTATAAATTTTCTCCATATGTTTCACGTTCCCTTCATGTAAAAATGTCCCTCAATGACCCAATGATAAGTATACAGGCTTATGATGCTATAAGCCAGGTTTTGATACCCTGGTGGACAGAGTACAGATAGCCAATTGTGTAGTTTTTTACCATGACAACAAACAAACAAAATAAAAAATAGTACTATTATTTATTTATATATATATCACCCTTCTTCCCAGAAAGCTCAGCAGTCTGAGGACTTTTTACGTTAAAAATTATGTTTTCAATCTCACTATGGCGAGATAGCTCATTGTAAAGCTTTACGCTTAGGAAGAAATCAAATCTCTCCTTCATATTTATTGTTCTTTAAAAAAGGTTAAATATGAATGGTGGCCCGGCATGGCCAAGCGCGTTAAGGCGTGCAACTCGTAATCCGAGGGTCGCGGGTTTGCATCCCCGGCGCGCCAAACATGCTCGCTATTTCAGCCGTGGGGGCGTTATAATGTGACAGTCAATCCCACTATTCGTTGGTTAAAGAGTAGCCCAAGAGTTGGCGGTGGGTGGTGATCACTAGCTGCCTTCCCTCTAGTCTTACACTACTAAATTAAAGACGACTAGTGCAGATAGCCCTTGTGTAGCTTTGAGCGAAATTCAAAACAAACAAACCAAACCGGACTATTAAGATTCTACCGATTTTTAACCCTATAATGTTTTGTTTAGACCAGTGGTTCTCAACCTTTTTTTACCCATGGACCCCTTTTCCCTTCTTTTTTTCTTGGTGGACCCCTTCATAACTTTTGGTCATAAGAAGACAATATTCTATTTTTCACTAATATAAATTTTGAGATTTTAATAATCAAAGAAATAGTATATAATTAAGCTTTATTTTTAAATGAAAACTAATTTAATGCAAATAAAGTATCCTACAACAATTATAATAATAATGATAATTAGTAATAATAATAATAATCAAAATTATTGTGATAATAATTCTTTACCAATATCTTGTATTACAATATTATAATGTTTCTTCCATGGTCAAGCCCATGGAGATCAGGGCTCTTCAGGCAATTGAATTCACTGCAGCATTTATTTATGTACACTGGTTAAAATTTTTGATAAACCAGTTAAAGTTAAGTGTGTGATTAGAAAAAAAAAAAGAGATAGGCATATTTATTCAATGAGATCCCTGTGGTTGATGCTGCTCAGCGAGTTTCTTTATATCTGGTTCCATCGATGATAGTCGAAGATCACCTCTTTTCACAATGTCAAGTCTATTACGAGCTTTTGATAACAGTTGAGAAACACGACTAAATCCCGATTCAACAAGATAAGATGTTGGAAAAGCAATAACGTAGAGCTGTGCTTTATCCCAGAGCAAAGGGTACTTTGTAGCAACATCATTTGTCTTCCATACATTGTACTTTCCATCTTTGAATTTTGCACGCATTATTTCATCACTTTGTAATTCGATGAGAGGCTCTTGCAAAGATATGTCTATATCGGCAACTTTAACTTCGAAAGGAATTGAAACCCAAGTCGGTATAACCATCATGAGTAGGTCACTAAACCGAGTTTGCATATCTTTATGCATATTTTCCATATATTCACCATATAATGCAAGATCTTCACCTTGCAAATCACTGCTAACAGAGGCCAAACAAGGAAACTGTTTAAATGCACGACGCCTGATATTATTCTTATACAACTGTAGTTTCCTCAGAAAAGCAGCAATAGCACTTTTACTAGTTATCAGATCAGAATCTTTTTCTTGGAGCTGTTTATTAAGTGAATTCAATTTTTCAAATATATCTGATAAGAAAAACACATCACATTTATTTGCAAGCAGCTGTTCTCCAAGTTTTGTGTTAGCAAGAAAGGAAACAATAGAATCCCAAAGTGCAATGAAATGCTGAAGACAATTCCCCTTTGATAGCCATCTCACCTCTGTATGTAATACAAGCTGCTCAAACTCTTCTCCATTTTGCTTACATAATTCATGAAAAAGGCGGTCTCGGAGAGAATTTGATTTAATATGGTTAACTACTTGTATTACGACAGTAAGGGCATCATGCAAACGTGCACTCATTTTCTTTGCAACTAAGTGTTGACGGTGTATCACGCAGTGAATGCAAAATACTTCCGGGATAGCTTTTTTTAAATGTGCAATAAAACCTTTGTATCTGCCTGTCATAGATGGTGCACCATCAGTAGCACAAGCGATTATATTTTTCAGTGGAATATTGTTTTTCTGGAAATAAGTAACAACTTCATTAAAAATTGTTTCACCTTTTGTGTCTGTCAAAAGACTTTTAGCAAAAAGCATTTCCTCTTTGGGTCCTTCATCATTGTTAAATCTAACATATGCTAATAAAATGGCCTCATTATCTCTTAAAGTGGATTCATCAAGTTGAAGGGCAAACTGTTTCACTTGCAAATGGGCTATCAATTGTTTTTCTACATCCTCTGCCATTTCATCAATGCGTCGTGACACAGAAGAGTTGCTTGAAGGGATGGAATTAGTAATTTCACTTCCATTTTGTTTCATAACTGATGAAATTATAACAGACACTGCTGGTAGAATTACAGTTTCACCAACATTATGGGGTTTTCCTGCCTTTGCTATTATTTTGCTAATTTCATATGATGCCAGTAAACCATCACTCATTTTACACACTTTGTTATTAAACAATTGTGACACTGTTTTTCTAGCTTGGAAATCATCACGAAGTTTTTTAAAGTATTCTACTGGTTTATCTTTCTCTCCTGTATGTTTCTTTTCTAGATGGATTTTTAGTTTACAAGGTTTCATACTATCATTTGAAAGTACATCCATACATATGAGGCACATTGGTTTCGTTTCATTATGTGGTGTTGGAATAAATCCGTAAGGTAAATTTTCAACGGAGTACTTCGGCACTTCTTTTTACTTGGAGCAGCCATGGGATGTCTGCAAAAAAAAAATATATATATATACATACATACATACATACGTACATATATATATATAATATATATACAGCTAATAATACAATTATTGCATTTCATAATATCTAACTATATATATTGCTATTCATTTTTAGAAATTTTTCGACAAATAAAACACATTTTAGAAACAGAGTGCATGGTAAATGTTCGAGGTAAAACTGGTAAATAGAAATGTTATAGTTAAAGTAACTTGAATGATTAAAAAAAACTATACAAGTCATTCATTATTATCATTAGGGTCACCATTGACATTTTTAACTTCCTCAAAGCTAATAATTATATCAGATAACTGCCAAGATATGAATTGATATTTGAAATTTGTATCAAAACGGGAAAAATTTGCCATTTTTCTCTTCAGTCTTTTTATACTTTTATACTGGGAAATAATTTTTTCATTATTGAAATGCAGAAATTAAAAAAAATACGAAAGAATGTCTGTACTAGGAACTTTTAATATCTCTTACCTATTCACGATGGAGTTCAACGTTAAACTGAAGTGAACTGCTTATGTCAAGTCGACATTTTAATAGATTTTCCCCTAGAAGAGTTTGACAGATCGAAGTATTTCTGGAATAAATTCCCTAAGGAGATTAGTATGGGAGGGTGAAGGTCAGACAGACAATATAATAGGAAAAGAACCGACTGCCTGAGGCGCATATTTAAAACCAGCTCTTATCACTTATTTTTTACTTTTTTTTATTGCTTTCAAGACAATTTTCTGGAAATTTTTCAAAATCTAGAAAATACATCCAAATTCGTTTGAATGTCTACTTCAGCTTTCTTCACGTCCAACCAAAATTACAGTAGAAATTGAATTTTTAATAATAAAAACCATTCTGAGTTGGTTTTCTTCATGGACCACCAAAATATCATTGTGGACTCCCAATTTGTTATGTTTTGCCTGTGGACCCCCAGAAATATTCCATGGACCCCGGTTGAGAATTCATGGTTTAGACCCACATTATTCTTTTAAAGATAGAGACAGCCTGGCATAGCCAAGCGCGTAAGGCGTGCGACTCGTAATCCGAGGGTCGCGGGTTCGCGCCCGCGTCACGCTAAACATGCTCGCCCTCCCAGCCGTGGGGGTGTATAATGTGATGGTCAATCCCACTATTCGTTGGTAAAAGAGTAGCCCAAGAGTTGGCGGTGGGTGGTGATGACTAGCTGCCTTCCCTCTAGTCTTACACTGCTAAATTAGGGACGGCTAGCACAGATAACCCTCGAGTAGCTTTGTGCGAAAATCCCAAACAAAAAAAAAATCAGGCTAACGTGACAGTTTTGTATTTAATACTTTTGTTAGTTTACTTATTATGGTTGCGAAATTCAGTTTCATAAAAACAGAAGAGTTTCACGTTTAGAGTTTACTACTTTGATGAGTTAACATGTCAATAACAATGCTTATTTCATTAAATTCGTTTTTCCTCCTTTCTTCTTCCCCATTGATGTAGTGGTAAGTCCCAAGGCTTAAAACGCTACAAACTGAATCTGGATATCCATTGTATGGCTCGTTGCTTAACTATAAACAAATAAATTTATCAAATCCAGTTATCAGAATATGTAGTAAGAAATCGTATAATGCGATAAACTAGCTTATAAAAAATTAAAATGTTATAATATGAGAAACAAGAAATTATCTAGGACGTGGTAGCTGGTAGCTAGTTCATGAATATTTATTTTAACAAGAAGTCTGCCTTGGCAAATCCATTTCGACACAG
Organism: Tachypleus tridentatus; assembly: GCF_004210375.1. Lineage (NCBI taxonomy): Eukaryota > Metazoa > Arthropoda > Merostomata > Xiphosura > Limulidae > Tachypleus > Tachypleus tridentatus. Next base: position 143,594,238 of record NC_134831.1, read on the forward strand.
TATTTTAACAGATTTGTGGCCTTATTAAGTCCAAATATGTCTAAGCTTCTTCCGTGAATTAACATAATAGTTTAATATGTCAAAAATAACTAAGGCTTCTGAGAGTTTCATGAAGCACATAATTATCGTGACCTAAACAATTTGACCAAGATTCGCGAACGAATGTAACAAGACTTCTACACGCTGTCCCAGCATTGCGAATTTTAACGCTAGAAAAATTGCAAACTATCTTGGGGTCTGCAAGAAGGTCAAACAAGTTTGTTGATATCCATACAAATAGTTTACGAAAACTCCAAACAGTGCTTTCCACAGAGAATAATTGAGAGGAAAAAAACAGAATTTTCTGTCTATATTGGGGACTCATAGAGAGTTTCGTTGTACAAAAGTGGTCACGAGACAATTTTTGAAGATCAAGAAATGTTCTGTATTATGGGTTAAGTTAATTTAAAAGTTGGATGGTTGATTATAATGTAACATAACTAAAATGTGTGGCACGATGATAAGAGGCGTCCGACTCCGCTTCTTTTGTGCCCCGTCGAGAGACTTCTCTAATACTCCAGCAAACTGAGAACGTAATGATCAGTGATGTCGAGAAACCCACTTGTTGAGAAACTTATATGCAAAAACGGCTCGTTTGGGTTGAGAAAATATTTTACATAGAAGAGCGAACAACGTTTCGACCTTCTTCGGTCATCGTCAGGTTCACAAAGAAAGAGGTAACTGACCGGAAGCTGACCACATGTTTGAAAGGGGTTGTAAATGTAGTTTACAAAGCAGGTGACAATAAAACAAAAGTGGTGCAATTATATCAAGAATACATTTCGAATTTTACTTCAGAGGAGTTCAGTATTCTGTTATACTAAAGTTAATTTCATAGTATAAATCTGGATTATTGTATGTTAGCTGATAAAATATTGAGATAATAACAATTCAAAGAAGGACAAATAGAATTCACAGTTCCTGTGTTGATAAATGTGTCTATATAACATTGAGAAAATAACCTATTTGAAAAAAAAAAAGTTTGATTTAAACTTTACACGAGAAAATACAATCAAATTTTCAGACTTTATCGGAACTGTATGTGTGTGTTTTTTCCTATAACACAGCCACATTGGGCTATCTGCTGATTCCACCGAGGGGAATCGAGCCGCTGATTTTAGCGTTGTAAATCTGTAGATTTACCGCTGGACCAGCAGGGTACTGATCGGAACTGAAATTACCATCCGAATTGAGACTATAAAAAAAAGGCTTGAAAATTAAACTCAAGTCTCAAAATAAAATTCATTTGCTTACATAAAACATAAATAACAAAATAAAAATATATTGCAAACTCCATCCCCACTTGAAATTCGAATGATATATTTAATTTTTAATTCTTCCTAAAATAAATTAACTGTTAAAGTTAAAATTCTGTTATAAAACTTCTTTTTAAAATCATAAAATAGAAATTCACGTAGAAGGCAATTAAGATGACAAATAGTTGTTCAAATAAGAAAATAAAACAGACTGAAAAAGAGAGGAGAGAATGTTTCGAGCGACGGGGATTCAAACCCGGGACCGTTAAATCACAAATCAAGTGCCTAAACCGCCTGGTCAAGCCGATCTCATAGAAATGTCGATATGTATAAAATTTATGATATTTTCCAATAAGATTGATACACACAATTTTCTTTCTTGACACAAATGTATTTTAATATACAAACAACCATACAATTTATAATTATGGTTATTAGAAATAATGGTTTATGTATAAAAAGTTTTGCAAACTCACAAACAATATTCAGTCTCCTATCTGGTCTGGAACTGAATATTTTATCGACGATCCAGGTCCACGACGAGCGAATTAATGCTCGCTAGCTGTCTATTCTTAGTTGGCCTTACGCCAGTTACAAGCTGACTTTTTACCGACGAAGATATTTAATGTACTCGTAGAGATACGTCCTAAGTTAATTTAATGAAATTAAACGGTTTGTAATGTTTGAAATATATGAACATTCCTGGTCCAAAATCTGTAATTCTTCAATTGATAAGCGTTTATCACAATTATAGCTTCCGAGATTTAAAATATGTTGATTGTAACGACACAAATATATATCAAACTGGCTCTTGATACATCGATTTATAAATTTCAAGGCAAATTTCTAGAAAGTTCAGTTGGCCCAACATTACTGGTATTTACACAGATATATACATTGTTGATTCTTACGCTCGAGAATCTTCTACAATTTAGAGAACAGGCAGGACTTTCGCAATATACATGTACATTTTAAATATATAAAATGAAATAAACATAAAGAGTAAAATAAATATAAAATATTAAATTCGTTACAAGTTAAATACGGAGAAATATATCAGTTGAAACGAGAAACATTAACTTTACAATATATGAAGTTTCAGAAGAATTCTTTCTCATTACATACACTAGGGTGTGAAGTTAAATTTTACCTGTGGTTCAAAATGTTTTAATCGTTTATGAGTATAGAAGCTGTGTATTATAGGATTACTAATATTACTTTTATTTTACATATTCAATTTACAACTTGACTAACGTCTGAAACTAGTAATTACAAAAACAAGGAAAGGTATTGGTAACTCGATTAACATATCTTATTTAAGATATTAATAGTTTATTATAATATTTCTAATATTTATAACAACTGTATAGTTTAACACGCTCAAAATGTGTCATTAAGTTTCTAAACACTTACTTAAGAAAGTAAATACAAAATTAGAATATTTAATATCAAATTTCTTGATGCATATCCATTTTATATGTGCGTTTGTGTTTTTTATTATAGCAAAGCCACATCAGGCTGTCTGCTGAGCTCACCGAGAAGAATCGAACCCCTGATTTTAGCGTTGTAAATCCCTAGATTTACCGCTGTACTAGCGGGGTCTTTATATGTGAGAAGAAAGGTAAAAAATAGTTTTCAACATAATATTTTTGTGTGGATCTTTATGTATTTCGATAAAATTGGATCTTGATAGGTTTGATTAAAGAACTTTTTCTCATTTTCATTATATAACACTTCAATTTTCAACGTGATTTTTGTATAGTACGACTAAAAACGTAGCCACTATTTGTTGGACATTATCTTTCATAACGTGTGTTCAGTCTTTTGTGTGGATGCATCACTAAGCCACAACTCTTTTATTTTTATTTTTTAATGAACAGAAGGCCTAAACCAGTCCTATTTAAGAAATGTTGTAAAAGAACGTTCTGTCTTTCCCCGAACAAGAAAAACCTTTCCCAGTCCAAAGACCCTTGGAAAAAAAATCAATACATGCGATGATACCGCGTGCGAAACGGGACTATCACCTAATTAACGTATCATTAACATCATTTTATCATTGCGTAAAATGTTTTGAATCAAGATCAGATTCATGCTGCTTCCGCTGCTTCGAATCGTCACATTGTAATGACAAATCTAAAGAATCCCATATTAGTAAAACTCGTGGCGAGACCTTTGGAAAATGCTGTAACAAATGTCCAGCATTGGTGGAACTCTGATCTCAAAGTACGAAACTTTGACTGTGAGTTGATACAGACAGGTGGAAGAACGCGACAACTTTAAGTTCTTTGGTGCGATTCGTTCACAACAAAACAGGCAGATGTTTTCAAAGCACTCGAAAGATCAAAATACAACTCTTAGTCACTCGTCACATTAATGTGCGTCACAACATTGTCTGTAGAGCTATGAAACGCCAGAAGTTTATTTCATTGTTAAAATCATTTACCTCTCGCTGAGATGTGATTGAAAATGCTGATGGGAAAAATAAAGAAATACTGACTAAAAGTTTGTTCAGTTATTGGTTTCTTGGGTTGTTCATTTTTGGAAAGGGAGAAGGACATTCTTTTTGCAATACCCTCATGTTTGTTAATACAGTGTGCTCTTCCTGTCGAAAATATTTATGAATCATCTCCTATTTTTTTGCAGTTCAAAACTAAGTTTGGTATGATATTGGAAAAAAAGTAGGCTTAAGTGGTTAGATCAGGGATTCCTAAGTTCTAGAAATAGACATTTCTATGTTATAGCTTCTGAGTAGTAAAAGGTTAAACAATTAGTAGCACAAATGGCCTACGTTGCTATTCTCAATAGAATAGCGAGATTGAATGCCACAGTTGTAACTACTGAACAGTTAAAAGTTCTTACTATGTTTAGCATTATATCGTGGTTCGAACCATCAATAGGGTCACCACTTTTCCAAACCTAAAAATCTGGATTGTCCAGCTCTTGCCCCTAAATTCAAAAAGGTTATTACGAATTGGAAATAATATAACTTTTATTTAATTTATTTTATTTTTCCACAATATTTCTAAATATAATAAAACTTTCATTTTTAAAAATAATTTCAACTACTTTTTTGGTAATACACAAAATCAACGAGCAAAAATAGTGCATCTATACATCTAAGAAATCTTTAATTATTCACTTTATCCAATTCATCTTAAAATGCACTACTTCATACCTAGATTTATTTAAGAATCCAAATGTTTCAAATCTATTACTAGATTTAGAATTTAGCATTACCTTGAACTCTTTAGACACATTCTTTTTGAAGAATGAATATAATGTATGAGTTTTTTTTTATTATTAAATAGTCATAAAATTCAGTACCTATCTATACGAAGTGTGTTTTGATAAATAGCAATGCCTTAACTTGTCTTCACATTAAAATCTGCGCAACCTTGGTTTTACACTGTGGCCTGGTGGAACTTTCGAGTTTGGCGGCAGCAGAGTACGCGTTACAAAAATGAGAAACTCGTTTAGTTCTATTATAAATGTAATTCGTTCGGACTGACAGTTTTATGATAAAGACATTTTCTGCGTACAGAGAGCTTTTCTTGAGACTCTGGAACAAACTAAGAAGACAAAAAAGGGGAGACTATACCAGAAAAACCGAAAGTCTTTTCATCTTGGATCTGCTGATGCACAGTCCAGAACGTTATCAACTAAGCCACGTGTGGAACGTGTTCATTAGCATATCACGAATGAATCTTAAGATCTCTAATCCACAGTCCAGCACACTGACCAGAAGACAACATCTTACCTTTCTGAAAGAACAAATAGCTCCAAAAACAAGTACTACTACTGGCAGAAATTTTGATTTAAATTAAATTCTTCCGATATAATAATCGGAAGACAACCTGCTCGAGGTAGAGACAAAGCAGATTTGAGTTTAGGTGAATCCAAGGCTTTTTGTAGTTCTTCTTATTGTACAGTTTGTTTTCTTCTGCTTATGGGCTTCTGCGTTGTCTAACAACTGGCCTTGGCAGAGATAGATCTAAATATTCAAAACGAAGATCTTGGTGTGAGTGGAAATGGGAGTTCCTTGAAAAAAACCAAACACTTTCATTGATAAAACACCGAATACTCTACTTAACTACTGCCCGATTAGACTCGAAAGCTGTTAAACAAACTGGTGGAGGAGGAGGACAGTGTGAAAAGTGTAAAGGCAGGTTACTATGATAAGGAATTCAACTTGCTGCGGATTATGCTGACGAAGGAATTTCTGCTAGGAAATGAACTGGCCTGAGCTGGTCTCCTTCGTCACTGGATGATGGGCGACGGGAAAAGGAGAACGAAACGGGTTGAAGTATCGTTGGTTTAGATGTTCGGCGATGAGAAAGATTCAGCAGATATGTGAATTAATAAAACATTTACTGAATGAGATGACACATAACTGACAGGCAGCTTGAGCTGGAAGGTCGAAAAGGTTGAAGAACGCTTGGTGGCTTGGTGCTGTCGTTGATGGATTTGAATACCTGAAGGTTTTGTGCGACTTACTTCCTCTTACGCAATTTCATTTTGGTAAACTAAGTAGTTGTGGTGGCAGTGTCAGTTAAGATACAAACATCTCGTGCTTTATTCAGACCAATACGTTTGAGTTCTTTGATTCTTGTTTGTATTCGATTGGGGAAATTCCTAAAAGTAGCAAGGTAGTTGTTTTTGGAACATATGTTCACATAGAGGATACAGAGATATGTAACTCTCCCACAGGTAAAACAGTTCTTCTTTTGTAACGGATGTGCCGCCATTTTATGTGAAATTCTGAAACATCCTGCAAGGAAATATATAAACTCTGAGTTGACGCCACTGGTGATACAAGGAAATGTATATCGAGGCTAAACTACCTTAGAATGTCTATCAAAATATAATTTCGTCTAATTGAAATCTCAAATCCATAAGCAACTGTTATATTTAAAGAAATATTAATGAAACATTCTCTGGCAGACCCAAAATTTGATCACGCCAGCGTCATTTACAGGCACTCTTACAACAATGTCTAGACAACAATGTTTCATTGGCTGTAAAAAAACATGAAAATTCATTCAAATATCTTTATGTCTTTGAAATAAAATGCAAATTTAGGAGTACAATAAATATAATTGATATTTAGTGAAGTTCATTTTATCTATTCTTTCATTATTCTGTTTTTTTGGGCAATATTATATAAGGTACATGCGAATGCAATATTTATTTTGTTACTTTTTATATTTTTACGGGATCTGTTAGGTTCTGACTTCACTTTTACAATTATTTGTTGTATCGGATCATGATACTTTTGGTTATAGCTGTAGCTTGCATTAAAATGTGACTTATACAAACTCGTAGAAGTACAAACATTTTAAAAACAATGTAAATTATTTTAATTTATATAACGGGGCTAATATTTCTTGTTAAAATCAGCATCACCATGTTGTTGAATAAGATGTAACGGCTAACTTATATTGAGTAAGAACTTAGAGAACTTTATTTTCGAAATTACGGGGTAAATTCTGTGAAAATATTTCAATAAATTTCGACCCCCCAATAGCACAGCGGTAAATCTGAAGGCTCATAAAGGTGGAAATCAGGTTTCGATGTGCTGAGAAAGCGTAGCACAGATAGCCCATTTTGTAGCTCTGTACTTAAATAGATAAAAGCAAACAAATAAACAACATTAAAGGTGTTTATATCACAATTCACTTATATTTTGCTAAACATTTAATTTTCGAAGATGAGTGTGATTTTTATTTATTTTATGAACAGTGAACTTTCTAGTATGCCTTCCTTCGAATTCCGTTTTAGTAAGCCAATTTTCTAATCCTATTCCTCCGAGAAATATTCTTAAATTAAAATGGTATTTTATTTTTATGTTAGAATTAGAAGCATAAAACGACAAAAATAACTTGTCTCAAGGTTTTGAATGCAAAGTCCCCGAAAATACTATGCATTACGTATGAAGAATATCACTTCAATTTTTAACTCATCCCTTCATTCGTCAGTACTTTTACCCTCAATATATTTAATATCAGACAACTCTATGTAAGTACCTACAATGCCAGAGCTCTCTACATCAATACTCTTAATTTGAGGCCATTCACATAAAAATATTTGGCATTAGTAACTGCGATATCAGAGTATTGTACGTCAGTACCTTCAACCTCCTTTCTGAATGACACAATAATATTCAGGTCGGAAACCTCTCTACACGAGCAACCAATAACTGCATCAAAATACTATGTTGCTCATCTCAAGGAATATGGATCTCTCTTGAATACTGACAGATTGAAATGGTCAAAAACACCACATGTATCATCAGAAAAATTGCCCTCTATTTGGTCAAACAGTTGTCACATTTAACAAAAATTGGTTCTTAGAACCCTAGTGGGTAAAGTAAAGCCACGAGTTAAATGGTGATTTCTATTAGACTTGCCTTTTTTGAAAATCATAATTTTTCAAAAGACAGACGAATGAAATAAAAACCATAAAGGTCTAAAAAGAATTTGCTTTCTCATAAACCACTTTTCGAAAGCTAGCTAATTACAATAAATTTACCATGCATGAAAATACTTACTACCATAAAGTTTTACTTGTAAAACGAGCTTTATTTCTTGCCAATTGTAAGGATTGTTCAAAGCATATTGACTTTGTTTTAAATATTTGCATTAAATGTTTGTATTAAATAGTTTTACTTTTTGCGTCAATTGATCTCATTAATTCTGCAAGGAGTTTTCCAAAGTGACCTTCACCGAACGTATAAATACTGGATGAAATGTTTTTCACATTTAAACAGATGTATGTTTAAATAAAACCGTGCAAAATATTTACAACAATTTGGTAGTTTCTATCTGAACGCCACCTGGTCTAAACTGACAGATTAGAGACCTCAAGATTCAGCTACAACGATCCAAAAATTTCAACTGGTGATCGTAAGGAGTGACGTTACTGAGTAGCATCCACCATCTATATAGCTAGCATTAACTGGATAGCACGAGTTACTTTTGTGAGTTGCCCACAGCTGAAAATTGGGTGATTATTGAACAACATATCGAGGAGGAGGGGGGATCTAACGTTCTATACATCCTGATTCGTAGCCTTAAATACCATATATATAAATCACAATCCTACCCTAAGACGTTCCAAGAAGGTAGAAATCGTTGTATAACAGATAACCACATATACATACAAAACATTTTGAGAGATATTTGTTTATGTGTTATTAAGACAATATGTAATAATTTCTCAAGCCTACCTTCAAAAGCATAAAGAGCGCGACCTGAAGATTATAACGGTTTCAGATTTCGGCATAATATAGAACTATAAAGATGATGACTATAATGTTTTTCCGATTTGATAAAATATATAAATATTGACAAATGTGTGTAAAAATCTGGCAACCTGTTAGGAATAAGTTTCGATTTTGGTACAAAAACATGGGATCATGCAATAAGTACATTATTATAATGATCAGGACTATCATTGCCTACGAAACATAAAACTTCAAATCATTTGTTTGGAACCCAATACAAAGTTTGTGACAAACATCCTTTTAAGTTATATTTTTAACATTGAAGTTTAGCACATTTCATGGGAATATTTCACACAAAAACATGATACAGGATGTTGAATTCGCTGATGTGAAACCTAATTCGACTGTGACTGAAATACTAATCATACAGCGTTCAGTAGAGTTCATAAATATATTAATACAAGCTAAACACTTTTTCTTAACAATATATTGATAGACCTGAATATCGCAGCTGCTCTTGTTATTTCTAGATAGTTATACTTTAGGAGATTCGATCACAGAAAGCTATCTTATTATTAAATCTTAAACCTTAAGTAGTGACTTTATTTTAAAAAGGCTAACTGGTTTCATATATTGTATATTGTTTTAAAATTACTACAATCTATGCAAATATTCTACAATTACCCCTGTTGCTAAGATCAATTAAATCTATTTTTAGTTTTTGTTCTGCTTTTTTTTTTTAATTTCCCCGTGGATGTTTTAGAGTAAATTTAAAATTAGTCTGTAATAAAGAGTTCCCTTTATCGATTAGCATCTGCTAAAATTGAATTAAATTAGACGAGAATTTGAGAAATATGTATAATCACGAATTAAATCTCATGAGAAACGTTATTTTCTCTAAAATTTTGGGATTGTGTGTGTATCTTTCTGATAACAAAACCCCATCGGGCCATCTGCTATGCCAGCACAGATAGCCCTCGAGTAGCTTTGTGCGAAATTCAAAAAACAAAAAAAAAAAACGACAATCATTAACCCTTAAATGACGGCCATCATCAGTTGATGCTGCTTCTTTCAATATTCCCGATGTTTCAGGGTTAAGTAATGATAAAATTTGCGATCAGAATAATCGGTCACAGCATGTAGCTCATTGTACAGCCTTGGACTAAAACACAAACATATGTCATTTGGGTGTTCCTCTGAGCATTTTTCTTTCACATTCCTACAGTTTCGTAACTACAAATATTTTATCTTTCTAGTCATTGCACCTTCTGAGTCACTGGCAGGCTTGTTTGTTGCACTCTTGTCCTTTACCATATCAGAAAGATGTTTTCAAATATTTCGTTGAAATATCGTAAGGTAACAGTGTCCAATAACATCACTAGAAGTTCGAAATACGTCAGTAAAAAGAAAGGTACGAAAACAACAACGTCTTTTCACTTTAAAAAGTAACGTTTATATGTGTAACTAAACATGCAATTAACTATAAAAAAGAGAGAGTGTTTTGAAATCATTAGAAAGTTTGAGGCGCTTTTCTGAAGTACAGGGTTATGAATATGAAGTGATAACAATTGTGAAAAACTATGTTATTCGGAAATACAGCTTTTCTTGAAAATAATGATTTATCATCCGTGATGACGAGAAAACCCACTTGTAGAAAAAAATATATATGTAAAAACTGCTGGTATGGGTAGAGAAAGAAGGTCAAAACGTTGTTCGCTTCTCCACATAGTGCATTCTCTATTCATATCAGCCGTTTTTACATTTATAATAACTTATCATTTACGCAAAAATAATTTGTTATGAGGATAGAAATAATTTCAAAACAAGAGCTTTAAGCCCATTGAGTAGCTGTTGTGGAAAAATCTACTTACTAAAATAAATTATAACTTGAATTTGTAAATACTCAAAATTGTATCTAAAGACATTGTAATATACTCTGTAACATGAAATAATCTCCTCTATCATAGTAACGGTTTCAAAGTTGCAGTTTTTGGAAAACGTTTGTATTGGTCGATGACAAGGAAAGAACATGGTTAGCATGGTAAGCTGCTTTGCATTATGTTTTCTTTTGTGTTTTATTTACTATTCACCAAAGCATCATAGCGTCGTAGGGTACATTCTACAGTATTTATTGGTATATTCAACAATGTTCTATACATTCTATACTGTTCTAAAGTACAGTCATATGGAAGTATTTTCAGCTTTACAAAGTGACTACATTACTCATTTTAGAGTATTTGATGATTTAAAACAAATTTTAAGTCGTTTTATTTCTAGATGTAATCGTTAGTTCTGGTAATAAAACACATTATTTTATGCACAGAGAAAACTGAAACACTTTAACAGAATTTCAATGTTTATTGAAATAAAGAATATATGATAATTATTCATGTACTTAGATATAATAATAAGACACTTTCAACATAATTCTTATTGTGCATGTGTGAACTATTAAAAATCTTTAGTGTGAATGACTCTGTACAGGTAGAAGCAACTTGATGAACAGGTCACAGATTTTCATCAATCCTTGAATAAGATAAAATCGTTTAACAGAACTGCGAGAAACGCGATGACTTTCCAAAGATATTGTTAATGATATTTCGTGTAAAGACACTTTTAATGGGTTGGTGATATACTGCTGTTAATTTTTCAGCTTCCAGTTTGTGCATAATTCGTATTCGTCAAATATGTTATTTTATCAGTTTTGTTGTTGTAACCATCATATAAGGCGCTTTCTTATTGGTCTCAAATTTTTTTATGAGTGTACACTGCTACAGTTTCGTAAAAACAACGTCCTTATCTTGCAAATCATTTTCCCTTCCTAGATCCCTGATGGGATTGTCTTCCACACTTTCATTCTCTGTCACATCAGGAAGATGTTTACAAAGCTTTTGTACAAACACAGCAACGTAACAGTCTCCAATAACGTTGCTCGAAGTTCGAAATCGGTCGCTGCAAACAAAAAATATAACAGTGCATTTTATTTTAAAAAACAACGTTTTAAACACTTATAAAGATACAATTAATCAAGCGACAGAGTTCCATAATTGGTAAACAAGTTTGAGCTACTTCCCTTCCTGAAATACAAGGTTATGAACAAAAATATATTAACTTAATTTTGTAATTTTTTAGAATAACATCCGTTACACATAAAATGTTCTCCACTTCCCTTTACAATAATATTAAACGAACTGTGATATTTTGTAACTTATACTTAATTCATTATTAACTATTAGATTTGTATATTATTTTATAAGGTAAAAGGAAATAGTTAGAACTTTATTTACTATATTTAAATTTGTACACAACCTTAGCTCCCCGCAAATAATCAAGTCAGATTTCATGATCAATGAAGCTAAAAAAGACACTTTTGTTCAAAAACATTATGATACTTTTTTGACTTTTTATGAAGGGTTATGTGCTGTTGGGGTTCTATACACAAGATGAATCAAAATTAAAATCAGTTTGTTTTCAATAAATTCAGGAATAAAAGTTATTAAAATAAAAATATAAACCACTAGTTGTTTTGTGATTCGTTTCACAACGAAACTTTCCATTACAATTGTTTGTCAGTGTGTCTTATAAAGCTAGATTATGCTTTTTCGATGTTGTATTATGATTTTAAACATTTATGTTTACTATTAAGATTCTTTAAAACTGATCAACATATCTGCAACATTATAACTTACTTAAGCATGGTCAATATACCTGCGGTAATATACAGGTTTTAAACTCGGAGAACAATCTTTTACTGTTTGTTTTTTTATAATAACAATTGCTAAGTGCTAATGCTAATTTTGATTTCTTTACTACTCCATAATTTAGGTCATAATAACAATTGCTAAGTGCTAATGCTAATTTTGATTTCATTGCTACTCAGTCAGTTTGGTCACATATAATGTTACAAAGGAATGATATTTTTTAATGGTGCATCACAACTGTTTCTGAAAAAAACATATTTAGAAATATCCGTAGTACTATCATCGTTCTGACACAAAGTATCCACTGCCTGTTGTAATATCTCTTCCAATGGAAGCTGGTCAGAGATTCCACGATAAGACTAACACAACGATCCTCATTTTAATTTAACTGCGTTTACCTTGTGAATAAAGATTGTTCTATTTTACTACGCATTGAGTCAAGTCTCTTTTCATTCATCAAAATAATACAAAGTCAATGAATTCAGTTTTACGCCGTGAAACTCTTTCAGTCAAACATAACTACTATTCTACCAGTTTTGAACCCGGAATCTCCAGGTGGTTAGGGCGTTCGACTCGTAATCTAAGGGTCGTGGATTTGAATCTCCGTCCGACCAAACATACTCGTCTTTACAGCCATGAGAGCGTTATAAGTGATGGTTAATCCCATTATTGGTTGTTAAAGAGTAGCCCTAGTGGTAGCGATGAGTGGTGAAGGTTAACTGCCTTCCCCTTAGTCTTACACTGCTAAGTTATGGACTGCTAGCTCAGATAGCCCTCGTATTGCTTTGCGCGAAAATCAAAAAATAAACAAAACCATTCCATTACTATTTAGAAGATCATATGCTTCTCAATAAGTATTTAGAACGGCAAGGGGCCAGGAAGAAAAGGTGTTGTTTTTTTTCTTAAAAAGCGTCAGAGCGAGGTAAGAATGACACAAACTATTACACGATGGATGAAGCAGAATAAGCTCTCTCGCTAGGGCTGGGACAGTGTGACCAAGTTCTTAACCACATAGTAACCGTCACAGTTTTCATAATATAACTCATAACAGTATACATCAGTTTATAGTTAATTTTATTGTTTTATTACCTTTTGAATCATGTTTTACTAATGATCTCGTCACATAAGTTGTAAATCACAGAGCGAATGTGCAGCTGCTGTTACCGTATCGAATTACGAAATGCACCGGCTGCTCGTGTGAATACCTCGTGAAGAGTTTTTATTAGTATTATTACGTATAATAATAAACAAAACTCATAAAAAACATAAATATAGTACTCACCTTCGAAAATATCACAAACCACCCCTTCTTCTTTTTACCTAATTCAAGCACTTTATGTGTTACAAGTACAAGCAAAAAATCTATTATTGGAGAGTTTTAAAATAACTTACTTACAAGTGGAATGAATAAATATCTTTATATCAGAAAGCATAATGCAATATTTTATTTACGTTTAGAGACCAAACAAATATCTTTGCTAAAAACATGTAATGTGTTAGTGTACCAAAAATGGGTTGTTTATTAAACGCGTATTGAACATGTTAATACGCAACCACAGTAGCAAAAATTGTATAAACACGATTTAATGATATGATTATTTATACGGGTACCGAAAATGTCAAGATTACCTGTCTTGAAGATATATTGAGAGTATCAGTACTTACACAAGCCAATCAATAGCTAACAGTAAGGATATATAAGAAGGATTCCTGATTCCCACAGACGAAAGAGCTGCCAATAGATACACAGGATTTGGACCTCCAGCTATTCCTGGTGCTGCCACCGTCAACAACACTGTTGTAAGACTGGAGAAATAGTTCTTGACTGTAGTTATTTCACAATAATAAATCGTTTGGCTACTGCTATGTATTGAAGTATTAAAAACATTCTAAAGTAAAATTGTAGTTCAAGACTCACCATAAAAATGTTAGAAGAATATCATAGATGTAATATTGTTGTTCTATCTTATAACAGAATACACAAGTCACCAAAACAATAAACAATCGAACCCAAGTTATATAATACGAAGAAAATAACTTTGAAACTCATATTTATATTTCTTTTATTCATATCAACAAAAATATATGCGTACAAATTGTCATAAAAATATTAATATTTTCAACCTTACGTAAAATAAATAACCATTTAACAGCTGCAATCAGCAGCTAGTTGAGAGTTAAGATAACGACGAAAACAGGTGGTAATGTATCGAAGAAATAGGAGACCATTTGACGTGGTAAACTGATCGGTTGTCAGTTGTTAAAGTGAAAGTTTTTACATAATATAAAAACATGTTCTTTTGTTGTACGCATAGCGGTTACATTTTTATATCTGTTCATTTAAAATATATTTATGTAAGGTACTGGTTCTCATGATGTCATAAGCATAATTATGGGGAATATCAATGGGAAGCCATTGTGTCTTGTAATTAATCCTGTTACGTTCTATTTGTGGGTTTCATAAAATTCGAGAGATCACTCAAAGTCGGCTGCATATCAGATAAATGGTGGGTAGCTTACAAGGACAAAATACATAGGTTTTATTATAAGTACATTTGAAGAAATATAAATCGTTTCACTGAGTGAAGTCAACATTCTCATATTTAATACATTTTAAGAAAGTATACATTTTTTAAAATTGTGCTTCTATATAAATTAAAGCTAAAATAAAAATGATAGTAAGAAAAGGGTTAGTGTTTAAAAAAGCAAGTCTCTTGAAGAAATTACTACGAACGAAAGTTTTATGCATTTCTTATGGTTTTTCAACCTTTAATAAAATTGCAGAAACTTTGACATAATTGCTTGTGTTAGAACAATTTATGCAGAAGCTGGTATGTCATTGAATAAGCTTGTTAATCCGTTATTAAACACAAAGAGCTATCTGTATTCTCCCAACAAGAAGTATCGAATCCCGGTTTCAAGCGGTTGATTATTTGTTTGTGTTTGAATTTCTCACAAAGCTACACGAGAGCTATCTGAGCTAGCCGTCCCTAATTTAGCAGTGTAAGACTAGAGGGAAGGCAGCTAATCATCACCACCCACCGCCAATTCTTGGGCTTCTCTTTTACCAACGAATAGTGGGATTGATCGAAACATTATATCGCCTCCACGGCTGAATGGTGCGACGGGGATTCAAAGACCGTAAACTTATCGCTATGCCAATTGGGGGCGCTGCAATAGAGAGAGAATTCTGAAGTTATACAAATGAAACTTTTAAAAAAAAGTATGTAACTAATAATGTGTGTGTATATACCTCCTAAATATATCCTTTATGCCCAATGGTGATTTTAATCATAATTGCAAAATTCGATTTCACAATTCCTCCCCCTTTAAAGTTCAAATGATCCTTTTTTTCTGAAAAGATAAATAAAGTCTGTTACTAAAATCCAAGAATTTTATCCCACAACTGATGTTGTAAATAATTTTTTTAGATTATATAAATTAAGTTCTTTCGTTGTGTGCATAGCAGTTAAACTTGTATATCTATTAATTTGAAGCACGTCTTATACGAGTCCATTTACATATTTTTTTAATATCAAAATGTAATGTTCCAAAACTGCATCACTTCAGAGTAACCAGCTGTTAGCCTCCTCTCATGGAACAACGCAATAATATGGGAAACAAAACTTAAATATAAAAACAACAGTATATGAGAAAACTTCCACCGACTCAGTGATAATAGCTTTGGAGTTTGCGATGAAAGTATTGATATTAATATTTAATACTACAAGTAAACAAATCAACAGCTCATAATCCTGCTAATACTACAAAACTGTTGCCTCAGCAAAAAGAAGTGAGAATGGGTCGCTTACATAAACAGACTAAAACTTCTACGTTTGCAGAAATACTGCAAGCTTTCCCTTTTTTTGCGTGTTTTTTAACTGCAGTTTAGGTTAAGATAGGTCGTACTTTCGTGGTGGTAATTTCTGTTTCTCTTGAATAATCTATTACATTAAATATATTTGTAAAACCGTTATGTACTAAACAAAGAGAAAAGAAATAGGAAGAAGAACTTCCTACATACAAAATATCATATTTTAATAAATAATAATAAATCATGAACACAGCTTTTCAAATGCAGTTGGCATTGATGTTTTCAATAGAATTTCCTTTAATTGCAAAGTTTGGTTTTGTTAGACAGTCCTTTCTGTTTTCTCATCCATAATTTTACACACAATTTTTTGAAATATTCTATAAAAAATTATAGCCTATATTGCTTTCATGACTCCATGTTTAAAACTGTTCATACCCTCACGCAAACCAGCGAAACAAAACTGGTGTTATGTGTTCAGGTTCCAAAGAAGGCGTGGGTTCGAATCCCCGTCACACCAAACATGCTCCCCCTTTCAACCGTAGGAAAGTTATAATGTCCTACTATTAGTTGGTAAAAAAGTAACCTAAGAGTTGGGGGTGGATGGTGATGACTAGCTGCCTTCCCTCTAATCTTACAGTTCTCTGGCATTTTTAACTGTTTATTTTAATGTCTGAAATACCTTTGTTTAAGAAACGTCCAGAAAAAAAATGTGCTGGTTTATTGATTTCTTTGTATTTCATAGAAACCATAAACTAGGTATTGTGAAGCACTTTATTATGGAGTTAAGCTCCTTTAAAATACAGAAAGAAAAGTACGTAATGATCAAAATTTGGCAAGTGTTTATGAATGACGTCATTTACATCTCTTCAACCATCCATTAGCAACTTTACAAAGGATAGTGAAAGAATCAATAACTTTTAAAATAATTCTTCTCAGGTAATACACAACATTTGTTGTTGTTTTTTCAAATTCTATGAGGTTTTAATAGTCGTGTGTGGGTGGTGTATATACTTTTATTTTATTTTGGCTTTTCCCTTTAACAGATATAATTGTCTTTCACATGTGTTGCCCTCCTCCAATCATCTTTATTCATTCTTGTGCTTCTTCATCATGTTTTCTTTAATTCCATCTTCCAATCCTTTACTAGCCTTCCGTGTCTTCTCTCTCCGGTTTCCAGCAGGCTCTAATTTTCTCCTTATTGCTTATTTTATTCTATGCTCTTCACGCGACTGAACCACCCCAGGGTCGCCTCTTGGACTTTTAATTTGTTCCACAAACACCTGCCATTTCTTTCATTTCCTTATGTGTTCTCTTTCATTCACTGCTACTCCAACAGCCATGTTAGCATTCTCTTTTCTGTTTTAATCAGCAAGCATTCTTCTTTCTTCTTCAGAGTCCAGGTCTCGACTCCGTAAAGGAGGACCAGAGCCCTTTCGTTTCCTACAGCTCTGACGAATTCTATCTCTCACAGCTTTCTCACTACCTCCTCAATTTTAGATTGTGCTTCCAATGCGTTCAATGTCTTCTACCTGTTCCAGCGAGTATTTGTCCACTCAAGTCATTGATGGTAATGGTGACCAGTAGAAGTTAATGCCTGACCCTTGGTGCAGTCCAACGTAATCCTCAAACCTGTTTGCTTTTCGGTTTTTACGAATGTTGTCGCTCCTTCATAAGTAGCTGTAAATAGCTTGATCAGCTTTTGAGAAAGTGTTATTTTTCAGAAGCACCAATACACTAATTATCGTTGCACGTTCTCATATGCTTTCTCCTAATCTAGAAATTCATGGTATAACTTCGTGTTTTCTTTAAAATATTTCTCCTCCAATTCTCTCAAAATAACTATCTCATATTTTTTCTCCAACGTCGAAATCCAAACAGTATTTCGTCGATGGTTACGAATTTCCTTATCCCATTTTCTTTCAGTTTTATCAGCTTATTCACTAGTTTTATTCCTCTATAGTTTCCACATTGAAGATAATCTATTTCCTGTTTGTTCTTTACCACTCTCTCTCCGTTCTGTGCATATCTGCTCTTCAATACATACTTAACTTCATCATCTCTTCGTGCCTTGACTATCTGAATCACAATCATTGATGAGCCCCACCTTGCGTATATTCATTTTTCTTATTACTTCTTTGACCCCCTCTCTACTGACGTCCAACACTGCCTGCTATTGGTAGTGTAATCTTCAATTATTTTTCCTCATATCTGGCGTTAAGTAGATCCTTGCAGTATCGTTTTCATTCGTCAGGAGTTTCCTTTCTTTGTCCTGAACTACATTGATCACTGCAAGGATAGTGTATATACTATATGTATACATTATATATGCAGAAAAACATGCAAAGCTATCTGCGCAATACTTGCCACTGCAGAGATTGAAACCTCTAGCTTTAGCATGGTGAGCCTTCTATCTTACGCTGAAGTACAAAACATATATAATAATGAGATTTGGATAAATGATGTCAAAATTTCAGCTTCGGCTTTAAAGACTCGACAAATATAATATTGGATAATCAATAACATTTACAGCAAGGTGGCCATAACCCTTCAAAAATATAAAGATTGGGTTTCCAGACAAAAAAACATTAATGTATGTAAAATATCAAAAATAGATCAAATTGCCTCGTTTACATAGACTATACTAGTAGCTACATAATAAAAGTGTATAAAATATCCTCTGGTTATAGACGATTCTCTTAAATACGTCACTATTTTTTTGTTTCGTTGAGGAAATAGCATCACTATTTCTTAACCTATTTCTTGTTCCTATAAATTATATTTTAATCCAAAACCAACATAAAACCAAAGTAGCTTTCAATTATTGGTTATTATGGAAAAAAAAAACAAAAAAACATTTGAACACAAATTATATGAGTACCTTAAAATCACCAAGGCTCCAGCTCCAAGATGAATAGCCATTACCTGAGAGATGAAAAGAACCTGAATTGTAAGATCTATACATCCTCCTCCCATGTGGGCAATCATTCCGAGGGGAAGAACAAACCGTGTGACGCAAGGATGAGCCTTATTTTGTTCTTCCATAGTCCGCATAGTAACCGGAAGTGTAGCAGCACTGCCATTAAGGTAAAAACTGTGTGTATTTGACAATAAATAATGGGATTACGTAGATACATACACAGATAAACACATTAATACCAAACATTCAATAATTTCACAGTCTATTGTAATTGTTTACCTTTCTTTGAAACATTGAAATATTCACATTTTTTTGTTTGTTTAATTTTTGCGCAAAACTACACGAGGACTATTTGTGCTAGCCGTTTCTAATTTAGCTGTGTAAGATAGGGGGAAGGCGGCTAGTCATCACTACCCATCGCCAACTCTTTTACCAAAGAATAGTGGGATTTACCGTCACATTTTATTGCCCCCACGGCTGACTGGGTGAACATGTTTGGTGTGAAAGGAATTCCAACCCGCGATCCACGGATCACGAGTAAAGTGCCTTAACCACCTGACCTCTTATTTTTTGAGATTTAGTCAAACAAATAAAAAGTTCTTCAATATTAGCTCATTTAAAAGTAACAAATAAACATAGGCCTGTGTATAAAGCATTATAAATAGCATAACCGAGGGAGATTTGGTTATTTTAAGAAACATTTAATGACATACAGTACCTTGATGAAGTTCCAAAAGCAGTAAAAAACACAGGTAAAATACTAACGAAGAATTTTAATGGATTCTTCCTGACTATGAGAAGGTAAAGTGTAGGAAGAAGAACTAACTGATGAATGGCATAACCAGAAAAAACAGTCACTAGGTACAACCCTATGTTCCGGAACATCTCAGTCACGGATGAAGTTTTCAATCCTTCTTCACACATCCAGAAGAACATCCCAATAATCAAAATCCTAGATTTGTATAAAAACACTCGTTTACATAGACATAAAGAGTGTTACCAAACAAATATCACCTTGTATTTTACTTTAAAGTGCATATCACGGATAACCCACATTATTTAAGGTGCAATTACTTTTAGAGTAAACTTATACTCTAATTATACGTATTGCACACAGCATGAAATAAGCTGGCGCAAAATCCTTTATTTTTGGCCAGATTTTATATTGAAATCATAATTAAATTTTATGTCCTGAATTTTAACAAAGACCAAATTCTTTCCTGATTGCTGCAACTTTTCTTTAAACTGTTGTGCTAAATTGTTTAATTTTCTTTACATTACATTGCTTCTCAAAATTTTAACCTACAACAATACTTTTAACAGACTCTTGAAATGGACTTGTTTCAGTGAAAAACTTACAACATTTACTGAAACGACTTAAGTTAGTTACCAGACTCCATTAGTGGGTGTTAGATGTGAAGGGGTAATACTTCACAAAGACGTGGCTGCATGGATATATGTGTTTGTAAATCAGATGTTTTAATAAACACTTAAGTCATACCAAAGTAAGAATTGAAGAATCTTCATGATGACAGCATTGATCTGCACAATGACTTGCCTCAGCAGCGCCACTTTATCGCCTAGAGACGACATAGCACAGCCAAACACCACACTGAATACCAAGAGACCTAAGTCAGAAAGTTATCAAATATCAAAGAATGGCAGTCACCTAATTCTGGATACAAATTAAGATCACCTGTATATTAAGTAACTAGAATATTAACCAAACAATTCTCTCATAGAATTATTTACTATATGTCACTAGGTTACTTTAGTTATAAAACTACTAATATTGAGAATTAAATAAATAAAATTTTGGGATGAATGACAACTGAACGTGATAGCCAGATAATGTTATTTTTCACTTGGTGGTCAAAATTCAAACGTTCTGCGATTGGTTAGTCTTTTTGCAGTTAACCGCAACACTACAAAATGGACTGAGGACTGGCATGGCCAAGTGACTGTTGCACTCTAATCAAAGGGTCGAGGGTTCGAATCTCCGTCACACCAAATATGCTCGTCCTTTCAGCCGTGGGGGCGTTATAATGTGACGGTCATTCCCACTATTTGTATTTGTTTAATTAGTGAATTGTAAATATGTTAGTCACGAAATACATACAAAGAAATTAATGTCGACTTTTCCCATTTATCTCATTAATGTGTCAAAGATTATAAGTTACAAAGTTGTCGTTTCTTTCTCAAAATTCATGTTTACGTTACATATTAAAGTTTTATTTGGCGATTTATTTCCCTTTTTATAGATCAATGACTGAGTGCAGCCCAGTGGTATTTTTGACTGTAGATGAAGTGCTCAATGGTTTGTATCCCGTTACAGCCGAAAACAAATAAAAAACACGCCCGCATGGATGCATTTAAATAACGATCGTTGAATATCATTATTCTATTAGAGTAGCCCCGAGGTAGCAGAGTAGGCGTTGACTAGTTGTCTTCCCTCCAGTTATCGTTTCAAAGTTAGGGCCGATTAGTGCAGGTAACTATTGAGTTGTTTTGTGTGGAAATTCAAACAAACACGTCCTCCCAGAAATGAAAACTGATTAGGAGAAATAAATCTAGTGAAGGCAATTTCTGTACTTGTTATGTATTATTAGTATTTACATTTACTTATAACTTCGGTAACAACAAATAAAAATAACATTTTCTCCTTGTATGACAACATATGACAGAAAAATTTGTTCGTTCTTATCAGAAATCAAACTTCGAAGTGAAACAATAATTCAGTATTGTATAGCAGTCTTACACAATTGTGTAAATAATCTTTAACGATAGATTTAGATATTTCTATTTCATGATTTGGTTCAAAGCTACTTGTTGATGTAATTATTATAAGCATAAGTCCCTGAACTGTATACGAACATATAGACCTCCCATAGAAAAGCCCTTAGCTGACGTCACATGCTCCAATTATCAATTTTATGCCTTTTTAGTTAGCGATACAGATAAAACTTTACTCTATCCTATCCTTGAAATAAAGAGGTTTTTAATATTAGTTATTAAAAGCAATACAGAATTATTATATTTGTGTATTTTCTTATAACGAAGTCAAATTTGGCTATAAGTTGAGTCCTCCACGGGGAATCGAACCGCTGATTTTAGTTTTCTAAATCAGTAGACTTACCGCTGTACCAGCTAGGGACGGTATTATTTGTAATTATATAAGAAAGATCCAGTTTTACCAGTCCAACTGTAGGTGCTTATAAGAAAATAAAGATAATTCAATGTATAGTGCATTCTTAGGAATATCTTGCATTTATTGTTTTGAATTTCACAAAAAAACTGCATGAAAAATATTTGCGCTGGCTTTCTCTAACTTAACAGTGAAAGACTAGAGGGAAAGGAAGTGGTCACTATCCATCGCCAACTCTTGGGATACTCTTTTACCATAGAACAATGAGATTGATGGTGACATTATAACATACCCAGAGCTAAAACGGTAAGTGTGTTTGGCAGAACAGAAATCTGAACCTTGGACCCTCACATTACAAATCAAGTGCCCTAACCAACTAGCCATAACACGCCTCGGGTACGTCTGGATAAGCAGACTAAAAATCAATCTAAAAACATACTCGACTATAATACACATTTACAAAGTTCTAACTCTTATTTACTCACCAATCAACCGATAATAACCATAGAATTAATGATTTATCATAATACAGCGGAGGTAAAAGTATACTTTTAACCATAGTACTCTTGTTTCCTATACTGAACTTTATCAACTCACCCTCTGTAGGGAATTATTTTACAGTATTTGGTTTACCTATATAGTTAACTCCGTCTTGCAGTTTGACTACTTTTGTGCTTGTGGTAGCGTTCTGTTCCGTTGTGTTGCTAAATTCAAAAAGGGGCTGTCTTTTAACCACGGTTACTTCCTGAAAAACAAGTTGAATCTCAGAAAAGATTATAACATTATCATATTATGTGAAAATTTCTTAGCGCATGATTGCCTCGTAATAGAACCAATCTCGAGCGTCTTTCCTTGTGATAAATCCTTCGACTCTTAGAAAATACTGTTAGGATCATAGTTTAAAGTCGATAATACAAGAGTTAAAAAAGATTATAGACATACGTATTCAATTGGAAGATAACAGAAAACTGCGTAATAACAAATCACAGAACCAAATTGTCTTCTACCTACTAACTCTGTGATATTCTCATGTGAACCTGTATTCCTTTAATAGCGATTAGATAAGATATGCTGAATAACAGAAGGTTTGAGTAAAGAATCTATACCAGAGAAATGCCTCTAGGATTGACAAGTTTAAAGTGAAGATATTAAATATAAAACACAATGAACCAATATTTATTTAATACTAAAATAATCAATGATAAACAAATGTATTGTGTGACGTCTTTAATGATGAGGTCCAGGAGTGTTTGAAGATGTTTAATGTGGAAATATAGATCTGGAATTTGTATCTAGATTGTTTGAGGTTGAGAAAGCATGACATTATATATGGAAAACAATGCTGACATTCGTCTCAGGATGTGGACACTACCCCTGTGACGGTTAGTTAATTGCATTGAAATATAACGAAAGGTATATATTCAAAGTAATACCTGAATTACCAGTGAAAATGGCCAATGTCCGTTTGTACATAGTATGATCTATTTTACAAAAACCTTCCCACGAGAAATTGCATCATTATAGCATCCTAGCTGAACGTTCCAGTTCAGTAAGCAATTAGGGTGAGAGGAAATTACTAACTGATTTGATTTAAATTCCATATTAAAACTACAAGCGCACTATGTACATAAATTTTAATGCATTATATTAAAAAAGGGAATAGGAAACAGTAGCATTCCACATCCACAGCGGATCAAACATGGCTCACTCTTTCGTAAACAAATAAAAGACGTAATTTATGTTATTTAGTACAAATTAATGATTGCCGTCTAAATATACATAATACATATTGTATAATTTATATGTTACAACTTGTGCCTCGAAGAAACTAAACTCAGCTTTGTACAACAAGGAGGCTAAAACTAAACTAATTAAGCAACTAGTTTGAAAACAGAAGAATAACTTAGAATTATAAAAACGTGAAACACAAAATCAACAATAAAGTATCAAAAATCTATATAGATACTAATATAAAGAAATGAAACATTGCAGAAAAGGAATTCAGCGCCATCTAAAGTCATACAATATAAACTAATTACCAGCTATTTTACTTCACAAATTCTGGAATAAAAGTGCTTTTAAAATTTAGGATTTAAGCTGGTATTATCTGTCAAAATACGTGTTTGTTATCAAAGCAGTAAAGGAAATATTTCTTATTTAGATAGCTCAGCAACAAATTCATAAGGGTCATTTGAGAATCAATTCATCTATACGTTAAGGCAAAAAACAAAAAAACAATTGGTACTTTATGAAACCATTAGACTTTCTAAAAACTTTTTATCACTTATGGAAATATAATTATGTTTTTAGATTTTCCTATATTTACATATACACGCTTTTATTTGTATAAACATATGATTTTTATCATTTTAAGAAGAAATAAAGCAGAAATATATTCTCACATTCATGAAAGTGGCTCGCATTAGGTTGTTAGGAAAGGCATTTCTGAAAACAATGAGAAAAGAATATTTTTAATTGTCCAAAAAAAAAATAAAATGGAAAGAACAATTGTAAATTGAAAATAATAAAAATTACAAAAGATTAAACTGCTTTAAACAATTTTCATATCTAAACACAATGCGAAACAAACGTGAGACCTCCACACGTAGTTCACGACACATTATCGACTATTTGGTATTGCAATAATGCACTAGATATAGCTGGTTAAATATAATACAGCTCATTGCTTGGAAAGGATATTCGTAGAGCGAAATCTCTAAAAGTCGTACAACAAGTGAAAAACAATGAATACGTGTTGTTATGCGTGTGAAACAAAAGTAAACTAAGTATGGGCGATGGTGCTGTGGGCTAACTGCCTTCTCTTTAGCCTATCAGCTCAACATTTTGGACAGTTAACGCAAATTAACGCCCAATGTTGCAAATGGTAATAATATACTGAATATCGTAAAGGATCCATAGAAATATAGAAGGCTTTGGAAAATACATAATATGTGAATCAAAATGTATGGATTATTAAGGATATGATTAAGAATCTCTGGGTTTAGAAAAACTATTTACAGACATTGGTTTTCATTTACGACATGGAGTTAGAATGTTAAACGATAGCTTTTTGCTATATTTTGTAATTTGGAAAGACTCTTCTATTAATGTGGTGAAAGACTTATACTGAATTGCAGTTTACGACCTAAACTTGAGAAGCATCTTTCTAGTTTTGAATTCGAAAATAGTTTATCATATAAATCACGAGTGAAAATGTTTTCAACACTGATATTATAAATGTAGCAAGTAGAATCCTTATATCAACGTGCCAGAATTCAAGAGATAATACAAATATTAGAAGCGGAACTTCATGGTTATATGGAAATTTTGTATTACTCTGTGTATATATTTTTCAGTGTAAGTTATTTAAGCTCATAAATCCAATAACAAGGCTTATTTATGAAGTTCTCGTTTTGATGAGCAATATTTAGATCAAGTATCTCAGAACGGCTAGTATGGGTATAACACTTTTATTAATAAGCAGAGAACAACGTTTCGACCTTTCTAGGTCATCTTCAGGTTCGCAAATTGGGTTTTGCGTCATCAAAAGTTTGTGCATAGTTTGTGATATTTTTCCTGAAGTTTTTAGTGTCATGGAAGAGGTGTCTCCTCAGAGAATTTTTAACACCTTTTAAATTCTTACCTAACTTATATTACGACAGTACAGCTACACTAATTTTTTTCAGTTAATTATCAATTAAGCTTACTATTATGCTTACCGAAACAAGTCAATTACAGAATCCAAAATCTGATCGTCATTGTTGGATCGGTACTGCTCACCGCTATTATTTTCCAAAGAGGTACTTAGCCTTCCAGGATGGATAAGAAAAGCCAGAATAATACCTAAAACTGCACAGAACAAAGCGATGCCGAAGAAGAAACTAATTGTGAGGCCAACCAATCTTCCATTGTTACCCTTACCAAGAGACGAAATACCTGAAAAGAATTATTTCAGTTGTACAGCCTGATTACATAGCAAAACTCCAAAAAGAAGTGACAAGAAAAATCCACTCAAATTAAGACCTTTAAAGTCTATCAAACCAGGAGAGATTTCGTGCTATAACTACTGAGCTTCAATATACATTCAGAGGAACCAAAATTCCCTCATATTTTACAGGTCTGGCATACCTCCTAGGTAATTAGATAAGAAATCTAGTAATCCGCTCACTAAGAAGATATAATCCATAGATTTCTCGCCACACATTTACATTGGAAGTAATTATGTTTAGTAATGTTTCACATAAGAAAATTCGCCCATTGATTACCCTCTGATTTAAGCTGCGAATAATTACGAGAATAACGAACCAGCAGCTGTTAATGTGATCTGTCAGAGGGAAATTAAACTAAGAATGACTGAATTGCCTTTTAGTAACTGTTAATAAAACAATTATGCTATTTTTACACTGGCTTTCAGTGTAGCCACTTTGTTATTTATAATTAATCAAATGATTACAAAAACAGGTTTCTTTTAGAATTTAACGATCATTTTAGTTATATCATGAAAACAAAAAACTACTACCATTTACGTTTCAATGATTTTAAAAATGGACCCAAATACTAACCGTGTTATATTCAAATTGGCATTGTATCGAAGTGCCTTTCGTCAAGATTTAGATGTGGCGTACATCATTTGATATTATGGAAAGCAAAGACCGTCACTTTGTCCGTAATCATACAGATAAATGACTGTGGTAACTGTTGGTTCTCCAGCGGATCTCATCCAGTATCACATCAGTAGTGGAACTGTGCTTGATACCGCAGAAAGTAAGGAACACAATCATCCATTGCTCGACTGTCGTACTATTAAAACATTGATCAGCTCCACCCATATTGATTGTTAGGTTGAGATCATTGACCTTTTTTAATGGGTGGAGCTGCCGAATACTTTTATTTCCAGCAACTCCTCATCTGAGTCTTTATCTGATTCATAAAAGAAGGCCAGATAAGAATCTTTATCCCCTTCCTCATCTTTGAACAGGTGTTTATGTCTCATAACGTATCCTCATTCACGTCTGACATATAAGTCTTATCTTTCGACTTCTGATCAAGCCACGGATCCAAAAACTTGTCTTTTATAACAATAAATACAAATTATGAGCCTTCAGATTCATAGTCTAAACATGTCAATAAAAGATCTCACTCGACCTTAGCATGGTAAGGATTGAGTACAATTTACTTTTCACTACTACCAGTGTTTAGACGCCCTCGCAAATACAGCGGTAAGTCTACAGACTTGCAACGCAAAAATCAGGGGGTTCGATTTCCCTCAGTGAATACAGCAGCTATGCTCCAAAAAGAAACACACACAGTGTTTTGATAAAATTTTATTCGTGAATTCAAAATGTTTTCTACATTTAAGAACAACAGTCACTGAAAGAAAAGACTAAAGCCTCTTTCAAATTTTTTAAGAATTTGTCTTCTAACTGACAAAAAAATGGAATGCCAACTTTTGTACAGGAAACTATAAATGGCAGAAAAGAGCAACGTTATTACTTAAACTCAGAATAAGAAAATTATAAGTTGCATGTAAATGTAGTACCATACTGTCCTACTTGTTTTTTATTCCTTTTAATTTTAAAGTAGATTTTGCAAAATTTTGACCCTTTTTTTTCTATAGTTTCACAGTTGGAACACCGTAATGCTAATTAGACAATGTAGAGATTAGGTGCTTATTATCTGAATGTCTTGCAAAAAATAACAAAGGATTTTAAATAACATGTAAAGTTATTCTTATTAGTGGATCATGTAGTAGTCACAGATGAACTCTGTTGTCTTAAGTGTCCATTGTTCAACTGATATAACAGGGACCAATCAGCGTTTTTTGGGTCAAACACTGAACAGATTATTGCTATAACTAAAACAGTGGTAGATTTTACCCAAACTTTTCATAGACTTTTTAAAGATTTTACCTAATTTATCAAAATACTTTACTCGGTGTTTTCATACATTTTTCAGATTTTAAGCAGAATTTATCTTACAATTTTAAAACAGTGAGAGATATGAGTTAGTCTAGAAAGATATATGCATTCCTCTGTGGTAAACAAGGTCAGTGTATTATGTTGCTATATTTTTCTTTTTTAAGAACGTTTTAAGATTTCCAGTGACTATAAAGTAAACTTCCTTTATTTGTATGGGTGAGTGGATTCAACCACAAATTTAGTTTACTGTGTAAGCTCATCTGAGAACAAAGAGTAGATTTGTTTTGTGTAATTAGCATTTATTTCTTTTTTATATTTGAATTGGTTCTATAGATTTATATTAACCTAGAAACACGTTCTCTGTTAAGGTTATGCTGGTTGAAGTTACACGCAAAGACGTTTGGTTGAATAAAGATTTGACGAGTCACACTGTTCCTCTTTTTTACTCGAACATGATCGCTTACCCTGTTGTATTACCTTGAGTTGTTCAAAAAAGGGCGTAGTTGGTTGTACTCTAAGCTGTGGTGTCTTTGTAGACTTGAACTACTCTGCTTTGCCACAAATCCTCCAGATGACACATAAACGTATTTGAAATTTTTTGTTTATCTTGTATCTCCCATGGTCGGTTTTAGGTCCTCAGAACTTTAACGCACTAGCATTCATATTCCATCATATACAACATTTTTATTTAAAATATTAAAGTGGTTTTGTTCACACTGGCCTGAAATATATGTCAGTAAATGTATAAAATTAAGGAGTACTAAATTACTTTTAAGGGGAAAAATAGATGGAATAACACGTGATAGTAAAAATAATTCTCGTAACTAAGTAGATAATTTTTTTATACATTGGGATGAGAGAAAATGAAAAATCATTTTATTCATTACTACGCTGGAGTATTTGAGTTCTATCCATGATATAGAAATTCGTTGGCAATTGGTCAACATTTACGCATGTTGTTGTTGTTGTTTAGTAGTGAATGAGTTTATAAGACTTACCTACGGTCACATTACACACTATCAATGGTACTATGAGCAGGATAAAACTTCGGATGACAAGTTTTCCAGGAAATCCAATCAATTGAATTGTTCTCGAATCCGGTTCAAAACGACGTAACGTCAGACCAATAAAAAAACCTGTTAATGTCGCGGTAATGATAAGGATGGATAGTTTATGTCGGCGCCAAAACGGTCTCAGCTGGAACTGATAAAAAATTGACTTTTGGACAGAGAAATACAATCCTACAAAGTATAGCTTTTGTTATCACGGAAATTCACAAAAATGATTTACATATTACACTCTTCAATTGTGGTACTGGGGAGAAAGAGATTTAAAATGCATGATTAATTAAACCTCACTTCATGTTTGTACATGTAATATATTATTTTTGTCTGACCAACGCTACACAAGAGCTGTCTGCACACGTCGTCTCTAATTCTTAACTTACAGGTCGAGGAAAGACAGCTAAACTACAGCACCCACCGCCAATTCTGAAGCTATTCTTATTTGATCAGATAGTGAGATTTGACCATCCCGCTAATGGCGCACCGTATTTCCAAAATTTGAAGTAAAATCTTGCGTATATGACTCACAGAACATGAATACTCAATTCACAGTCTGACAAGACAACAATGAAGCCACGACAGATCCACATAGGATATGTAATTAATAAGGAAACTTAAAAGTAAAAGGAGCGGAATAATTATTGCAAAAATATTTTTCAGACATAAACTGTCTATTCACATGTAAAGCTTAATGTTGTCTGTTTTCCCCTCAGGTATAAGAAACAGATATATATATATAGAACCAAAACTGAACTAAGCTTTAAATGATGATCTAGCTTTTAAGGTAAAGAAACACAACTGTTAAAAGTAAAAATCAAAAATGTGTTTCTCTTGGATCTTTGCAATGATTCAACATTAAAACACAAAAACATCATAATAGCACTACTTACTGAATGAATAAAAAATATAGTGTTTCTCAGTATTTCAACAGTGTTTGAACAAGCAGTAAGAGGAAACATATGCAAACAGCTTTAGAAATAATAAACACTTATATTAGAGAAAACATTACGATGAACAAAAATATATTGAGGACGAAATAAAAACTTTCAATGACGCAAGCAATGTTCAGATAGATATATTTGTTAACTTTAAAATCAGATTATCTGAAGCGTAACTGATCCCTCCTTAACGCAATGTCTTTTGTTGTTGTCATATTTTGCCAAAGCTAACAATATCTATGTTAGATGTTCTCAGGCTTAGGTCTATGATTTCAAAATTGAAGACGAGTAGCGCAGACAATCCTCTTGTAGCTTTGAGCAAAATTCACCAAAACAACAACAACATTTATCATAATCCGAAAACTCACCCACCAAGAAAAGCAGAACTATTAAATGTTCCTCCTAAACTTTCTACTGTCAATAGCGAAGTATTAAAAACGTATTTTCTAGTTAACGTTTTAAGAGTTAAACAAGAAATAATTTAATAATTGCGAGAGAGAGAGACAGCAAGAAGACTTGCTATTTGGACGATCAAAACTGTTCTTGGTGGGTTTTTTCTATTATTGAAATTCCAAATGTAGCTTTGTTTGAAACACACTTAATGTTTTCTCCCATGTTTTTATAATTCTGTCATTTCCTTTTCATTCAAGTTTTGCCGTATTCATTTCGTTTGTTTACATGAGAAACAGTTAAAAATTTTTCGGGTCTAAACAAACATTTAATTTTTCATAAACTAACCTTAAATTCTTGACGTTGAGGCAGGTTGGGAAATAGTTAAAATTCTTTCGGGTCTAAAATAACATTTAATTTTTCATAGAATAACCCTAAATCGTTGACATTGAGACAGGTTAAGAAACAGTTAAAATTTCTTCGGGTCTGAAATAACATTTAATTTTTCATAGACTAACCTTAAATCCTTGACGTTGAGGCAGGTTGGGAGGTATCTTCTCTTCCTGAAATACCATCGTACAGCTAACAAATACTTGCTGTTTATTCACGTGAAACAACTTTTTTTTTTTTTTCACTCTCCTTATTCAGTTCCGCAGAAAGACATGCAACCAGTTCTTGTCAACACAGCCAGGTTCCACCTGTACACAATTTTTATTTATATATTCTTGGTTTGTAATTCATGACGTGATGTATAATACGTATTTTTGCTGACGTTTTTACTCAGTTGTATTGTATCGTTATAACAACTTGTTTTTGAAATACGTTCCGAAGTATTTAACAAAAGGAATATTTTCTTAATAACACCTACTTCACGTTCCGGGGTTAGCGTATACTGCCTCCGTACTAAATAGAATGTTAGAGGCTAACTCTATATCCCGAAACCAGTTCAGGATGTAGCACACCTTGGATAGTACGTAATTTCGTCACTATCGGCAGAGTGTAACCAACAGCTAAAAAAAAAAAAAAAAAAAAAAATGTTTGTTGTTTTCCAGCAGTAGAACTTACATTTTTGAAAGTGCTAACCTACTACCCAACACATGCAAAATAACGACTCGTGCATAAGGTTATTTCAATTAAATTTAGCAGAGCGATTGGTTTAACTATGGTGTATTGGAATAAGTAATTTAGTGGCCATTTTATTCTTACCTGAAACTCATATAATAAGATTGTTTTCTTTTTCGTTTGTTTGTCTCACCATAAAACTAAACAAAAAATTCTCTTTGTTTTATCGTCTCAAGTGGCACAGCGGTGTGTATGCGGGCTTACAACACTAAAATCCGGTTGTCAATAATCGTGACAGGCAAAGCACAGATAGCCTATTGTGTAGCTTTGTGCTTAATTACAAACAAACAAACTGTATTTTACACACCACAGAGAGTCAAATCCCAAAATTTAACTTTGTAAGTCTATAAACCTGCCGCTGATCTTCTGGGAGACTAATGATTTTTTCTGTATTTAACTCTAAAAGGAACAACAAGAAACACATATTAATACAAGAAATAAACGATTTTATAACACTGAAATGTGTTTTTATTTAATTAGACATTCAGCGTTTTGCTTTCTAATTTATATACAAGCGTTCAATAAATCACTATAAAATTTGAAATGGTTTAAATAATAAATTGTGTTCGAATTCATAACGTACATTTCTACAGCGTACTTTTGATATATTAAAGAGTAAAACTTATTGTTGAAAAATTAACTGCCATCGATTCGAAATTCGATAGTTATACATTAAACCACGCTAGGCTTCAAATGGGTTTCAATAATAAAACAACACATGTTAGGTTACTATCAGTTAATTTTACTTAAAAATAAAAATGTTGAATTTTCTACGAAGCCTCGTTTGCGTCATCACAAGAGGTCGGCTGCATCCTAATGGTTAATGTACTGGTGTGTGGGTTTGGGGTCCGCGTCTCGTTTTACCTCCAATATAGTTTTTAATGTGCTCCATCTTAGTTTGGGACCAAGGGTGCATTATAATCGTTAAAATAAAATTCCACTACTTGGTTTGATTTCTTTGGCCTAATACAGTGTTGGTTTGTCTATATCTCTCTGGTTTATCACTTTAAAATTAGGAACGACAAACATACCTTTGCGCGAAATTTAACCGAACAAACGAAACATTTTATGTGGATAAATCTGCATCGCTGAATGTCGTTATTCCATTGTCTGCCTGAATATTGCATTTACGTGCAGTTAATATATATTTTTGGTGTTGGTAATTAATGTATAACTCATTGTACATCGCTGTTCAGTGATCAGTTATCTAACTGACTCAAATATCTTAGATAATGAGTAGAACCTCTTTAAAGCAGCTAAACACAAAATTAGATTTTAAAACAAACAACTTAAGTATATAAAATAGCCACAAGAAAAGGGCTTCTGGCTCTTCGTTTATGATTTCAACCATCTGTTATTTTTTAAAACTGTAAATGCCGCGTTTAGTAATAAATTCACAACCAAATATGATCACAATATCTCACAAAAATATGTTTATTGGTTAATGATTACATGTTTTTGTTTGTTAATAATTATTTTTAGAGTTTGTAATGATTTCAGAAAAAAAATTAACGTAGGCAGTCAGCCTCGCTAATCAAAAGTTAAATTAAGTTGGAAATGTTGTTTTGAATTAAGCACAAAGCTATATAATGGGCTATCTGTGCTCTGCCTACCACGGGTATCGAAACCTGGTTTTCAACGTTGTAAGTCTGTAGACATACCGCTGAGCCACTGGTGGGTAAGATAAGAATATAATACTGGTTGTACAATGCAACTTTATTATCATTTATTCAGAGCGTAATATCAACTGTTCAGATGTGCAGTGTTTGTAGAAATATCTGTCATTAGTATATATAGAAAGTTATTAATATCACCAATCCAGAAGTATCAGACTCTTAGATATGAAACAGCGGATGATAAAAGGTATGTAAGAAACAAGTACATCTCTTTGTTGTTGTTTATGATATATTTGTATTTTTCAGGTTTATGATAGCGATACTTTCAAAAGTGTACATGATATTTTTTGTGCATCATATCATTCAAAACTTATTACTGATAATATGATTAGCTCACCCAATCATTATATATGCAAAAACGGCTCGTTTGGGTTGAGAAAATATTTTACATAGAAGAGCGAACAACGTTTCGACCTTCTTCGGTTATCGTCAGGTTCACAAAGAAAGAGGTAACTGACCGGAAGCTGACCACATGTTTGAAAGGGGTTGTATAACTGAATGTCGAAATGTAGAGGGCGGTATTAGATGTTTGAATATATAATTTTATTTATTTTATTATATTAATATAGGTATAAAGGCGTTCCTTTATTTGGTTTATTTTGGGTTTAAGTTGTTGTATAAGTAAGGCTTCTTTAATTTTGCGTTTGTTTATGTTTGTTTCTTTATTTAGTATTTGAGTGTTTTCTATGGTTATGTTGTGTTTATTTGACTTGCAGTGTTCGAAAACGTGTGAAGGTGACTTTTTTATGTTCTTTGAATCTGGTTTCCATTTTTTTACTTGTTTCTCCAATATAGAAGTCGTGGCAGTTATCACATTGTATTTTATAAATAATGTTGGTGTGGTGTTTGTCAGTATAGTTTTTACATAGTATAGACCTCAGTTTTGTGCCTGATTTTTGAATAAATTTGGTATTAACTGGAATGTCATATTTTGTTACTAATTTTTTGCCAAATGTTGGTTATTTGTTTGCTGATGTCAGGAATATATGATATACAGCAGTATATGGTTTCGTGGTTTTTTTATTCGTGAGCTGTATTTACTTTAGTTGGTTGATTTTGCTTTCTGTCTAGGTGTGTGCGTATAATGTTTTCTACGGTTTGTGAAGGAAACTTATTGATGTTGATGAAGTATTGTTTTATTTTGTCTAATTCATCGTTAATTTTATCTGGTGAGCATAGTTTTATGGCTGTGTTTATTTGGTTTCTTAGTATGTTGAGTTTTTGTTTTGTTTTATGTGCTGAGTCCCAAGGAATGTATAGTCCAGTATGGGTGATTTTTCGGTGGATTTCTGTTTTGAATTGTGTGTCAGTTCTTGTAATTTTGAGGTTAAGAAATGATATTTGATTGCTTTCTTCCTGTTCACATGTGAAGTTAATGTAGGGATTTATAGAGTTAATGTGATTAAAAAAACTTAAGTATGTGTTCTGTAGATTTGAATCCCGCAACCGTGTCATCTACATATATGTACCAGTATAGTGGTGGATGTAATGCTGTGTTAATTGCTTGTGTCTCAACTTGTGTCATAAAAATATTGGCTAGAACTGGTGATACTGGGTTGCCCATGCTCAGGCCATTTGTTTGTATATAGTTTTGGTTGTTTGACATAAAGTTTGTCTTTATCGTGGTGAATTCTATGAGGGTTGCTAACTGGTTACTGGGAATTTCTATAGTTGGGTTAGGGTCTCGGATATAGAGTTCTAAGGCTATCTTGCAGGCTTCAGTGGTTGGAACTTCTCTAAAGAGGGATATAACATCGAAACTGGCCATTAAGGCTTTATGATTAAGTTGATTTAGATTAGACTTGAAATTAAAAGAGTCTTTGATGAATGAGCTGGCTAATGTTACATATTTGGAGAATGCCCATGCTATGTATTTACCAAGATTGTAATTAAACGATTCATATGTGGACATTATTGGTCGTAATGGACAATCTGGTTTATGAGGCTTGGGGATGCCGTATATTTGCGGTGTGCGTGAGTCGGTTTTACGTAGGTAGGAATAAAGTGTTTGTGAAACTATGTTGGCTTTTTTCATTTGTAGTTAATTTGTTCAGTTGCGTCTCGTGTGTCTTTGTTGGATTTGTGTGTATTGGTTTAAATTTGTTCGTGTCTGATAGGATATTCTTTATTTTTTTTGATGTATTCATTCGTGTTCATTATGACTATAGCGTTACCTTTATCTCCTTTTAGAATTTTTATGTTTTTGTCTTGTTTTAGGTTTTTAATGGAATTAATGTCTCTTTTTGTAAGGTTATTTTTAGTTTTCTGTTTTGTGAAATTATGTTGATGGTTTTGTGAGAAAATTCTTTGAAAAAATCGTTTACGATGCTGTTTTTAGGTGTTTCTGGAAAATATAAATTTGTAATTTTACCTGGGAAGTTTGGCTGTTGGATGTCAATAAAATTATCTAAGTTGTCTTCTTTCTGTTGGTTGTGTTTGGTTGTTTCCTTGTTTTTCTTCTCTGTAGAAAGTATCACCTGACGATGACCGAAGAAGGTCGAAACTTTGTTCGCTCTTCTATGTAAAATATTTTCTCAACCCAAACGAGCCGTTTTTGCATATATATTTCTCAACAAGTGGGTTTCTCGACATCACTGATTCACCCAATCATTATTTAGCTTCTGGTAAGTAGTGTCATCTAGTGACGAAGATACAAAACGTATATAAAAAATATAAACGTAGCAACAAATTCATTTGATGCGAATCGAAGTTTAATCATGAACAGGAGAATAACGCATCAACAACGAATGTTTGACACGTGTTTGTGTGTACGGTAACAAACATCTAATTGTCGAACATTTCGGAATACACGTATTCCATTTTTAGCGAGCTATATTAAACATGGTAAATCCCTTATTATTCAAGTCCTAATACGTAAGTTCCTTTCTCACAAATTTGAGCTCTTAAAAAAACCATACACTGTTGGTAAACACCCATTAAGACTTTTTTAGGTAAGCAAAGTTTCATGCTGAAATCACAATATTAAGAATAATTAAAACATTATGTGCACAACGTAAACTACAAATGATATTTCAATCACCTTTTATTATATAAAATCTATTCCGATCTAAGGACCTATTACCTATTCTTAAATGTTCCAGAGTCGTATACAAATACACAGGCGTTGGCTGTAATATTACTTACATTGAAAAACAATACGACAATTATATCTGTGAGTCTGCAAACATATGCCAGTATCGAACAGAACAGGTAAAACCTACCAAATCAACCAGACTCTGTGTAACCTGTTACAAATATGTAACAGCGGCAGATAATATGGTGTAATGAATAAAAATATGCATATGTTGATACACGTCTTAATTATTCTGTTTCATTTATTACATATGTTATGCAAAATATCGACTAAATATAGCTGTATAAATTAAGTGTTCTATGATTTGGTATGGCTTATAAATCTTTCGTCCTTCTACTGGGCATAATATTCTCATTTCTAAAATCTTCTATCCAATACTCCTATTTTATACATATGACGAACTAAGACTTAGGTCCAAATAAAACTGGTTCTTGTCAAATTATTTTTAAGCAGAAATAATTAGTTAAAGGGCGCCTCTTATATTATTGTAAGTCAGTATTATTATTGGCTCTAAACGAGAAAAGGATACGCCCAGCTTTTCAAGACGATGGGATCACTCTGTCAGAATAACACTGATTAAGGAAATTCACGTCATCATGAAACCTGTTTCTTTATAAACATATTTTATCATATCAGTGCTACTTTCAGGCTATATTAACGTGCGAAATTTAAGAGCTTGTGAGCTAAATGACCAAATAAGGTGCAACTACGAAATGTCATGTTTGTTTCTTGTTCTTCTTCTTACTTATATGTTGATTTTACAACCAAATCCACACAAAGGGCTCACTACTAAGTTCCATTGTGGGTATCGAGCCCTGGAATTTTATTATCATAAGTCAAGAAGCTTAATCACTAAACTACATTACATCAAAAGGATAACTGGTTCCTTAGTATTCGATTTCTACAACTACAGTTGGTGACTTTTTTTAAGATAGGCTATAGCAATCTGGTTATAGTCATGATGACGAAAACTAAACTACATGAAAAACTTTGGCTTAGCGTTGTATTAGTAGTCACTTATTTATCCTTTGTATCATCTTTCACTTAGCTTATTGTTCTTGAACTTCAATTTTTGTACTTCTCAGGTAAATCCTTAAACACCTTTAGGTTTTGCAAATCAGTGACTAATGAAAGGGTAGTAAACAACAGTATTATCCTTATACGAATGGTTTCTCTTTTCATGACTCCTCACAGGATTTACTTATAAGAAGAAAGTGGATACAGTCACAGATGGAACATAACATTACAGAGAAGAGTTCAGCCCTTATACTTACAAAATAACTTTTACAGCTGGTGAACATATCTTGCATACCTTTTTAGCTGTTGCATTTGGTGTTTTTTTCTCAACTATAGCATTTATTTAGCATGTTTATATAGCTGTATCACCTGTGGAATTTTCTTCCTCTTGCAAGTATTTCAGTCACTAGCTATCGCTTTTTGTATAGTTGTGTTTTTTTAGTTGACAGACCAAATGACACATTTTAAAAAATATTAGACAACAGTTTATCTCAAGTTAAACAAAAACCATGACAGTTCACCATTGTGCATAGAAGGAAACTGCTCATGTTGAATCTTGTCTGCGTCATGTTATCTTGCGTAAAAACATCACTCATTTCGCAGATTCCGTAACTGACATACATCGCTACTCACAGAATTTTAATAACAATTACTACTTTTAGTAACCGTTTCCATGATTGTAAAATAATTTCGAATATGCAGATCAATAAGCCACGTGACAATCATATACAATATAAAATCTCCATGGAACAGTATGCATCAGAACTACATTTATCTTGTTTAGTATAGATGTTGTATGATGCTACTGAAAATTGATCGTCTTTGGAAAGGATACAAAAGAGTATTTTTTAATGCAAGATATTAATACACTGAGATCATAAATATGTGCCCACAATGGGATATTAGAATTTACATAACATGAATATTCTTTGTTCGATTTGGTATTGGAAACTAAAGGAATATGAAACAATTTATTAAACCAGGACAAAGAAAAAAGGAGACCTGCAATAGGTCTTGTTTCAGGAATTTTAAGCAAAATGTGGCGTTTTTTTCAGCAGGTAAAAACCCAGCAACTTGAGGATCAGTGACAAAAGCCGTCTAAGTGTTAGTAGTAACAGTATGCAATACAATAAAAAAACTATTTTTGTCTGTAAAAGCGACACAAACCACGTATAAACAGAGTATTTTTATGACATATCTATTTAAGTACTGTATATTTAAGTAGCTGGAAAACAAAACGTATATTCATGGTATTCATAAGAACACAAGCCGTTTAATTTCCCAGCAGCAACACCTCTGGCTTTTTATGTACACGTACAATTGAAACAAATGCTGGAAAACCGTCTTTCTCATACACTAGATGGCGAATGGAAAACATACAAAGAGAATAGGTGTGCTTTGAACATGAAAGCCGTACAGTGGAACTCTACATATTATCAATATGTATAATAGTCAGATAGAGAACAAGCGAACGTGGAAACAGCAAGTGTAACAATGATGTGATAAGGACGTGGAGACATCAACTGTAACAATGATGTGATAAGGACGTGGAAACAGCAACTGTAACAACGATGTGATAAAGATCAAAAACTGTTTTAATATAAAATACTGAATGTCTGTAGATTTACTTTTTCAAATATCTACAGTTTGTTGGCTCGTGTACTTTTTTATTTTAACTAAGATATACGTGGTTAAAATCTTGTAAAGAGGTTCAAATTTATTTCAATAATAAATCGTTTCTTTTTCATTCCTTACCAGGCTTTCATCTTCTTCAATCTCTTTGAAATATTTCTAAAACCTAAAAACTCATTCTGTCATTGAAAAATATACATTCTTAGGATTAAATATTTCTGAGAAATAAATCATATCGAATTTTACTGCCCCCACTAGTACAGCCGTATGTCTTCGGATGTGCAACACTAAAATCAGATATTCGATTCCCCTCGGTGGGCTGAGCAGATAATCCTTTCTGGCTTTGCTGCAAAAAAAACAAACAAACGAATATTACTACACTACTGCCATCACACAGAGACATTTGTAATTTGAATGACGAATGTAAACATGTCGCCAGATTTGTTAACATACACACAGGTCTAACACAATATGCCAGTTGTGGTATGGTATTTAGATACTACCATATCCCCTAAACAGTTAAAGTTTCTGCAAGAACTGCATGGACTGTTAAGCGAAAATTAAATCGAACAAAGACGATGAAAAGAAAACAAACAAACACAAATGAAACCAATTTTTATTCACAATAGCTTATAAATATCCCACATTTATAATCCTACAAAGCCTTAGTGTGGTATTCCATAAGTCATAAGATTATGAACTTCAACCAGTAATTCACATACAGTTCTAAGTTCTGGAAATATCTTACTTCGTGTGTACAAAACAAAACGTGTGTAACTCCGTTTGGCTCAACATGGCTAGGTGATTAAGGCATTTGACTCATAATTTGAGGAACGCTGGTTCGAATCCTTGTTACACCAAATATGCTCACACTTTCAGCCGAGAGGGCGTTATAATGTGACGGTTAATCTGATTATTCGTTGCTAAAAGAATAGTCCAAGAGTTGGCGGTGGGTGGTGATGACGAGCTGCCTTCCTTCTAGTCTTACACTGCTAAATTAGGTACGGCAAGCGCAGATATTCCTCGTGTAACTTTGTGCAAAATTCAAAACAAACAACCAAATAATGGGAATATTTTATGTGACAACGTGAAATGAATATTAAACACTTATTAAAGACAAACAGTTATCTTTGGAGCTTTTATTCAAATTGAAACGCCAGAGAAAGCCACTGTAATTGACATGTCTTTGTCTTAGTCACCTTCCAGTGTAACTAATGTTTCAGTTTCTGTACTTTACCAAAACAATTCTCGGTTGTTTTTTATAGAAGTTTGTTTTAAATATTTAATTTTGAATTTATGAACAAATAGATTTTTCTTTCGTTGATTTTCTAAATTTTCTAAGCTTTGATGAAATCAACATCAATCTGATTCTGAGTTTAAACTTTAAAATTTAAATTAATGAATTTATTATTGTTCACCTAAATATGCACGACAGTTAATACGACATCTATAAAACATTGCTTATAAACATCTGTAGCCAAATCTTGTTAGTAACAATGTCAGCAATCTAGACAATAAAGCTAACAATGTACTTACTCTTTAACATAATATTGCATAAATATATTTGTTGAATATTTAGTGTGCCATACTGGGTATTTCTTTTTAATTTAATTCAAACGTAGGAAGTTTGATTTTTGAGAGCTGATTAAGGTACGGGACCAACTTGCTCGTATTCTGGTTATCTGTTGTATTTAGGTATTCTCTTTCTGTGTCACTTGACCATCTCTTCAGTTACTATAGCGATTTCAACTGTATGGTGGGTTTTCGTGAAACCTGAAATATTGCCCTTCCTTTTTTTATTTTTATTGAATGACCAGAAGAGATGGCGCTGTTGTTTTCTGTACACTGTCATAAGCTCATGATGAAAGGAATCAAGTTCTGATTATGGCGATCTGTCCGTGAATGAAAACATTTCTTTGATCAGACATACGTTTCATTCCCAGGTATACAAACAAAAAGTAATCATTTCATCAGTTCGACAAAATCATCAGATAACACTGTATTCTACAACAAACCATAATAGTTACAGACCCCACGCGTATTTAACGAGGAGGAACCAGTTAATGAACCAGAAAAAAAATAATGGCTTGATGAAACGAAGAAGGAATATCAACTAACCAAGGTTATGCCAAAAATGCTTACGAATAAAATATTAAAATGAACTCTGTTTTTGTTGTTGTCTTTTAACATTTCTTTAAAGCGTACAGAGTAAAACTTTTTTTTATTTTGTTCACAACGTTTCACAGGATTTACTTGGTATCATGCGATGAAATACAAAAAATAAATATTTTAAAGAAGCATTTAATCAGAACTTGTAATGTGAGCTGCGCAATGAAAGAAAAATTTTGTTTCGAAAAGCACTTCTTACGTTCACCATAATGTGATAAAACACAGAAACGAGGCTTACCGAAGCATTAGCTAAGAGTATACGATACTCCAAGTTATTGTTCTCTTTATTTCTTAGCGTAAAGAAAACATAAAACACTATAGTAGAAAGTCATTGAGAGAAGCCACAAGTTCGTACACTTCACAAGTATGTAGCGAACACTTTAACTTTTAAATTTATGATAACATCTTAAAGTTGAAAAAAAATTATTATGAACAGACCTTGATGTCCCTCTATTTTGATCTTTATTTTCTTGTTAATCATTTAACGTCACAAATATAAATACAGCACTCATTAAAGCACAAATTTATGGATTTATCTGCCAAAACGTTGAATACGTGTGATTTGTATTTGTTTTTATGACGATAAACCTTAACGAAATTTTGCGCACATCATTGGGGGAAGGATATAGACTTCA
The DNA here is from genome assembly GCF_004210375.1 of Tachypleus tridentatus. Taxonomy (NCBI): domain Eukaryota; kingdom Metazoa; phylum Arthropoda; class Merostomata; order Xiphosura; family Limulidae; genus Tachypleus; species Tachypleus tridentatus. The sequence continues at coordinate 143,635,987 of NC_134831.1, forward strand.
AATTGGCAATTGTCCCAAACCCTGGACTTCATTTAGTAAGCATTAAACCATAAACAAATTTCTTAGCTAAACTATAGGACATGTTATAAAAGATAATAGCATGTCACACTGAGAAAATTACGTTTAAAGTTTATTATTAAGTACAACACTACACAAGAGCGATCTGTGCTCTGCCCATCACGGGTATCAAAACCCAATGCTGGGTATAAAGACCCCTTTATGATTCAGAGACGTCCCCTTGCATTAATCGAACGCCTCCATAATCCTCATTACTTCTGTTGCTACACCAAAGAGAGGCCTGTATCCAAAAACAAACCCCAATAAGACTCCAGCCTCTGCTACCTGAGCGCAAACTCCATGTTTTGTCTTGCTAGGTTGTGAATGGAAACATGAGCGTAATTTCAAAGATAGCGTCCCTAGAATCTTACGTGCGTGTCAAGCACACAAAACTTAATTTTGTATTATTGTTTACAACCCTGAATGCCATTCCTTCGGTTCTATGATGTCTGCATGATATTTACGGACGCGTTGTAGCCCTTCACCTTTTACCATGAGGAGATAACTTTCCAGGCGAACCTGAATTTACTTGTTATGTTTGATGCTGCTATGTAACTCTGAAAGGAGCTCGCGGACATAAAGAAAAGACTTAAAGTTTATAGATCGACTCCTTTGAGAGCTGTATTTATATAATCGTTCTTGAATATTTCACACGTTTCTGAAACGTTTCTCTTTTTCTTTTAAAATAAATGTCCTTTTTTTGTAATGGCATTTACCGAAGATTCATATGTATACTAATAAACCAGTATAATGATAATAATTGTATTTTCCTTAAATGTTTCTGATGTCTCTTAGATTAATAACCTCGATTAAATATTTTTGTCACGAGTAACTAGCATCAAAAAACGTGTTAGACATATTTCAAAACAACAAAACTAAGAAAAAGGATCATATTTAAAAATTGATTTTAATATAATGCAGATGAGTTTCTAGGTTAATTGCAATTTATTTCACGAAATGATGATTGCATATCAGATAAAGGTTTGTTTGTTTTGTATTTCGCACAAAGCTTCTCGAGGGCTATCTGCGCTAGCAGTCCCTAATTTATCAGTGTAAGACTAGAGGGAAGGCAGCGTCATCATCACCCACCGCCAACTCTTGGGCTACTCTTTTACCAACGAATAGTGGCATTGACCGTCACATTATAACGCCCATATGGCTGAAATGGCGAAAATTTGTTTTGTTTGACGGGGATTCGAACCCGCAACTTTCAAATGACGAGTCGAGCACCCTAACCACCTGGCAATGCCTGGACAGCTGTAAATGAAATGGAGCCAATGTGTATCGTAAAATCAACCGTAATAATAACTTCCCGCGAATATCAAAGATACAAATAATAATTGAATTACACCGACTACTGCAAAAAGTAGTTTACTAAAAATGTTAAGTACAGATTTGTTAATTATGTCAAGACACAAAATAACGCTGACTGACGAGTCGACCCAAGCTATAACAGGAACCACAGTTCGAGCTGTTTACTGACAGAACGACGCCTGAGAAACTCAGACTGCAAATATAGATTAAAACTTCAATTAAAATTATTCACTCATAAAAACTGTTAGCTCAACAGAATATCAAAGAAACTTGAACATGAAAATCTGAAAGGAGTTGAATATAATGTAAACTGTAAACCAAACATTTAGTTTCACTTCATACTGACGAAAGACGTAGAATGTCACATTCGAATAAAAATCGAACCCTGTCTTGAGGAATATTTTCATACAGTTTGTTTTTTTTGTACTTGGAAAAGTGGATATAGTTTCTGTTTTTTTCTCTAAACTATCAAAACACATAAACATTTCTATATGTCATAATTAAAAGTAGCCTATTACATAGATTTAAAAATGTCTTGTTTCTCGTTTCTTACTGAGATTTATCAAACATTATCTGGATTATAAATTAACGTTTACGTCATTTCTGAGCGCAGTTGTGGTGATATCTTTATTTTTGTATTTTATAAATATATTTTTGGATACTACATCATGATTTTCTATTTACCAGTTCAAACCAAACAAAATAAATTGTCACAGCAAAAATAAAGGGTTATTTTAGCTTACTGTTGTAAATTTAGCAAATTAAAATATTCATCGGTATTTGTCTGATGATAGTGAATACGAAAAGTACATTTTCAAATTCTTTACATTGTACAAATGAACCTTTGTAGTAATATCTTATACCCCAGTGTCACCGCTGTATGTCTGCAGACTTACAATGCCAGAAACTGGGTTTCAATATCCTTTGTGGCTACATCACAGATAGCTAGCTTATTATGTAGGTTTGTACGGAACACCGAATAAATTTAAACGGAGGCCTTTTGGAAGAACAAAGAGCACCGAGCGCTTAATTAGTTACTTGTTGTTGTATTAAATATTTTTCCTAAAGTATATTTGTAACAACACTTACAATTTGTAGTCAGAAGAAGTTACGATGAAGTACAGTTGCATATTCGTGTGGGTCTGAAGCTCACAACGATATTAGCAGCATAGCGCATATTTTCATTTTATTACTGACGGCTTTTTTCTTTCATCTTCATGCTGTTAAAGACATAGTCTCCAACTTTTTATACGCCCCCCAGTGGCTCAGGGGTATGTCTGCAGACTTACAATGTTAAAAACCAGGTTTCGATACCCGTAGTGGGCAGAGCACAGATTGCCCATCGTGTCGCTTTGTGCTTGCTTCAAAACAGCAACAACCAACTTTTATTTCTATAGAACATATATTATATGAGAATTGTCACATTGTCATAAAAACAGCTGTAGGACCTACATTAAGGAGTTTTTTTATTATCTTAAAAACCATTCGTAGCTAACTAGCATGCTTTTCTTGTGCCACTGATTCATCAAAATGTATTTGTGTTTTCTTATAGCAAAACCACGTTGGGCTGCCCGCTGAGACCACCGAGGGGAATCGAACCCCTGATTTTAGCATTGTCGTTCCATAGATATACTGACGAATCAGAAGGCAGTTCTATGAAATAAAACTGGTTGTATTTATTTTAGTATGAGAGTAATTAGAACCGTCTTAGATTGTTTTTTGTTTTTGTATTTTGCGCAAAGCTAGTAGAGGGTTATCTGCGCTAGCCGTCTCTTTTACCAATGTAAGACAAGAGGGAAGGCAGCTAGTTATTACCACCCACTGTCAATTCTTCGGCTACTCTTTTGCCAACGAATAGTGGGATTGACCGTCACATTATAAAGCCCCCACGGCTAAAAAGACGAACATGTTTCGTGTGACGGGGATGCGAACCCGCGACCCTCGGATTACAAGTCGCACGTCATAACCTACCTGGCCATGCCGGGCCAACGTCTTAAATAAGCCACGACGTCATTGCTTCATTTCCATATATCTTTGTAGTAATTTCGGTTTGTTTTGAATTTCGCGCAAATCTACACGAAGGCTATCTGAGCTAGCTTTCCCTAATTTAACAGTGTAAGACTACCCACCGCCAACTCTTGAGCTACTCTTTTGCCAACAAATTGTGGGATTGACCAGACATTATAAAGTCCCCACAGCTGAAAGGGCGAGCATGTTTGGTGTGACGGGGATTCGAACCCGCGATCCTCGGATAACGAGTCGAATGCCTTAATCACCTGGCCATGCGAAACACTTTGCGAAACAGGTGAACGTAAACCCATAGTAAAAAAAAAAGTATAAGTTGAAAAAGGGCTGATATTAAGAAACACATATTTTAAGTATGGCTCCCCGCTAGTACAGCGGTAAGTCAACGGATTTACAACGCTAAAATCAGGGGCTCCATTCTTCTCGCTGGGCTCAAAAGACAGCCCGATGTGACTTTGCTATAAGAAAAAAAAACACACACATTTCAACTATGCCCCACCCAAAGAGGCTTAGCAATAGGTATAGAGGCTTTTATAGTGCTAAAATTCGAGTTTCGATTTTCCTAGTGAGCACAACACAAATAGCTCATGGTTTAAGTTTGTGTTTATCAACAAGGAGCAAACAATATCAACTTCAGAAAGAGTGCATGGAAGTAATTAGTATTACATATCTATAATACAGAGCTCAAGGGATGAAGCGCTTGGAGACATAAACTTCTTATAAAAATGTGAATTTGAGGTAGCGCTGAGGGTGTAAAATAGGTCGAAAATAATGTAGGTGTATAACTTAGCAGCGTAACTCAAGAGGGAAGGCAGCTAGTCATTACCACCCACCGCCAACTCTTGGGCTACTCTTTTATCAACGAATAGTGGGATTGACCGTAACATTATAACGCTCCCACGGCTGAAAGGGTAAGCATGTTTGATGCGGTGGGGATTCAAACACGAGACCCTCAGATTACCAGTCAAGCGCCCTAACCATCTGGCCAGTTGGATAAAGACTCCTTATTATTATTATTTTTTGTTATATTTTGAAAATAATAGGTCAAGAGGACACAAGATTAAGACTGGAAAATAAAAGACAGGTTCAACTGTAGTTGAAACTATTATATTTTATTTTTTTACAGGATTGTTGGCTAATGAAATATGTTGCAGTCGGTAGTAGTGAAAACCATCAGTTTTCCACCTTAAATTACTAATAGAAGTTTTGAACACATATCAGAACTTTTATTAATGAAAAGAAAAAGAAACGAGTTCTCTTAAATTGCGTTGGAACGTTTAAAATAACATTATAACGCCCCAAATTCTGAAAGGACGAGCATGTTTGGTGTCACGAGGATTTGAACCCGCGCCCCTCATATTACGAGTCGAATGCCTTAACCTACCTGGAAATGAGGGTCGCAGGATCGAATCCCCGTCATACACACATAAACATATTCGCCCTTTCATCTGTGCGAGAATTATAATGTGACTCACATTACCAATATTCGTTGATAAATAAGCAGCCTAAGAACTTGCGGTGGTTGGTAATGACCAGATGCCTTGTCTTTAGTCATACGTTGCTAAATTAGGGACGCCTAACGTAAATAGTTCTTGTGTAGCTTTGCGCGAAATTAAAAACCACAAACCAACAAGAGAAGTATAATAAAAAGCTGTCCTTCTATTTCATTATGTTACTTTTTACGAAATATTTTTGATAAAATAAATGAAGACAATATGTAATATTCAATACTCATCTTCCTTTGTCGAATCATTAATTTAAAAAAATACTTTATTAGAAATTCTGATTTTTCTGTACAGAAGACTTATAACGTGTACTAAAAGGTTATCAAATTGCGTGTAGATACATGTATCGTATGGAATTGTATGAAAAAGATATCGATACAGTGGTATTACGCCTTCATGTTGCGATAATCGTTTCGTACCGCTGAATCGCTACACCTTTAATATTTACAATTTTCGATATTTTAATATTTAACAGTTTGTACTTTCTTCACTAGATGGCACTAAAATAAGCAAAATATATAATTCAATTATTTGGAAACAATTATTGGCCGATTTTCTTATGCACACGTACACTAATAGAAGTATTTGGATAACAGTGTGCAGACGAATTTGTTTCTAAAGCCAAACACATTGTTCAATAAAAATGTCTGAAGAAATAAGATATAGTACACATTTCATCCCAACATACCTTTTTCTATAAACTCACAATCAATATATAGAGATATACAAACACATACACATATAGAGGTAAAAATGCATTGTCTTTTTATTTTAAAAATCTGAATTCTCAGTATTTGATAAGTGAATCTTCAAAACATAAATACTGGTAATACGCTTTACTTGCTATAAGTGTATTTCTCTCCAAAGCTACTCACGTAATCTGTCTTCAAAGTATTCTTAAAAACGATTGGTGTGTAGTATCATTAATTTGTTTCATACTAGGAAAGCATGTTTAATACCTCTTTCATTATTTATACTTTGAACTATAAGGTACATCTTCCAAGCTTTGTTTATAATTGGAATAGTGCGCCTTGTAATCACTGTATCGTACCAACCAAGCTAGAAGCATAACACATAACACACGTACTAACAAACGTGTTTTGTGGTTAATATTTGAGTTGCACTTTAGTTAGTTTCAATACCGGAACTACTACAGTTTGCTGAACACATTTCTCTGTTATGTTAAAAGCAGTCACAAAGACAGCCGATACTGTTAAAGGTTGTGTACCAGCTAAAGGCGTGGCAATACAGCAATACGTAAAGCCGTGACAAGATTGTATCGATACATCGTCCGATACAATACGAAACGATTTATCTACACGAAATTTGGCAGACTTTCAGAACATATTATAAATTTTTGTACAGAAAGAAAGCAAGATTTCTAATAAGGTATGTTTGCTAAATAATAATGATTTAATGAACAAAGACGAGTATTGAGTGTTACATGTTTTCGTATATTTTGTCAAAAACATTACATGTAAAGTAACATAAATTAACATTAACAAGACAGATATTAACCATTTTACTTTCCCTGTCAGCTGCTGTTCAGTTGATCAAGTCCGAGAATTTGAAAAAAGCAACTGTAAAGTGTTAAGTACTTAAGCAAGACAATGTTATTAACATAGTTAAAATATTACAGACAAGGCTGTAAAACTTCGTAACGAACAGTTTGTTTTTAATTTCGCGCAAAGCTACACGAGGACTATCTGAGCTCGCCATCCCTGACTTGGTAGTGTAAGACTAAAGGTAAGACAGCTAGTCAACACCACTCACCCCCAAATCTTGGGTTATTCTTTTACCAACGAATAGGTGTATTGACCGTCACATTATAACGTCCCAATGGCTAAAAGAAGTGAGCATGTTTTATGCGACGGGGATTCGAACCCGCAACCCTCAGATTACAAGTCGAGCTCCCTAATCACCTGGCCATACCGGGCCACATAACGAATACTTCCTAAAACTTCGATATCTAGATATACATGGTATCGACTACTAGGATACACACCACCAATATGAACGTTTCGAATATCTGGCCTGGATCGAGAACAAAGTCTCTCCGGACATGTCTAACCGCAGCAAAAAATTACAGAAATACAGTAAATATTTGCTTGGGCGTTAACCACGACACTCGTGCACAATTAAGGGTTGATAGTACTGTCTCATCCCTTCTCAAACTCTCTACAGTCTTCCAAAATGATGAATGCTTGTTGCCAACAAATGCTCTGAAACCATTACTCCAGGTGTCGTAGAAATTGTTTGTGCAGTTTTCCCAGACAGTGTGAGTGCAGAACATTCCACAGAGCATTATGGCAGGTACTTTGTTACAAAGATTTGACGTTACTTTGATAAAGCGTAAGAGGTTAAGCACTTGAAGTCTAATTATCAATTCGTCACTAGTGATGGAAAGACCACTAACCAGTTCACGAAATGTAAGGAATACAAAAATATCTTCACAGTTTTTATTTCACTTGCATGCTAATCAGCTAGCGCGTAAGGCGTGCGACTCGTAATCCGAGGGTCGTGGGTTCGCGCCCGCTTCGCGCTAAACATGCTCGCCCTCCCAGCCGTGAGGGTGTATAATGTGACGACCAATCCCACTATTCGTTGGTAAAAGAGTAGCCCAAGAGTTGGCGGTGGGTGGTGATGACTAGCTGCCTTCCCTCTAGTCTTACACTGCTAAATTAGGGACGGCTAGCACAGATAGCCCTCGAGTAGCTTTGTGCGAAATTCCCAAACAAACAAAGCTAATCAGGTTATTTATATATGAACTACGTAATTATATAATCAAGCTACGTAAAGACAATATAATTAGAAAACTAACATAGTACTTCGTGCACTGTTATACAAAATTTAATTTTAAGATATATACTTTGAAATATAATTATAATTCCTCATAACATTATCTATAAATATACAGAACAAACCATGAGATTAAAAACACGTATAGGCTCTAATGTACCGTCTAACGTTAACATTCTACTAGATGGATGTATAAGGGAAAAATATTTTCACTTGTCTAAGTTATTCTTAACATTTCCTTGTTTTAGTAATATAACTATAGCTTGTGTAACTTATAAACGAGGAATGAAATCAATTGCTGTGATAAAATCTATGAAAATTGTCAACAACATTACCCTTTTTAACTCACGTATCTCTCTTAAAACGTCTATAAAATTAAAACTACATCAAATATTTAAATCGCTGGTTATACTTTGCTTTCCCTTTTAAAAACGGAGGTTTTGTTAAGTTGTATCATTCAGTTCTGTCATTTAATATTTTTACCCATACAATCATTGGCTAATACTAATATTTTTACAACCAAAGGGTCTTTATGGCGTTGTAATAAAAAGTGGCTTATCATGAAAAAAAAAACCTTCTCTTCTTCGAATAATAAAGTTAAAATTTCTCCTCAACATAACATTAAATAATATATATATATATATACATACAGAGGTGTACGTGTGTATTCTAAACAGTCTATGAAATTATTTAGAGAAAACACTTTGTAGTTTTAGCACTTTTACTTTTGTAACGGTTCATTCAGTAATGGAATGGAAATATTATTTTATTAATAGACACTGCTTATTAATACGAACATTATTTAAGCAATAATAGAGTTTAACATATTTATGTTTATTGTATCACCTCTGATAAATGATCATACACAGCAGTTGCTGAACTGGTAATTAATAAACAAACGATGAATGTTTAGACGATGAAAAAGGTATTTCATTCCTTGTAGAAAAACCATTCAATAAAAATAGAACACAATAATAATTTTAACAATGAAACCATAATTCAGAATATCTACTGACAACAAATGGATATTAGTCAAAATTGTCAAAATCGATTTACTTACATCCAGAGCAGAGGAGGAAAATTTTCTTTTATTTCTAAATACAATCCTGCATTTTGTAGCCACGTTTAAAAAAATGACTTTATATCCTAAACACAGTACGTCATATTATCTTTCATTACACAGTAAATCATCAGAACATTAGGGACAAAACTTCAAGAACAGAGTATAGACTAAAGTAGCTCTATCCCTGCAGACTTATTTCTTAGGAAAAGAATAGTTTGTTGTTGTGTATCACAATTTGTATTCCATTACTTACATTGGCAACCACCAGCAACCACTGGTGCTATACATTACCACATCGTTTTCAAAGCTGTTATAAATGCAGTGATATTTGTCGAGATTTGTCATTTGCATCTTTCAAGCTTTGTTGAACACGTTTTAAAACAGATTGCATTCACTTCAAAGTTATGGATTGCCTAAGTTTTCGAACTACTGCGAAACGTGGTGTAAAACCACATTTAAAAAGGTAGGGTCTGCTTTAAAAATCTGTCAATGTAAATAGAATGAGCAGAATGTCAAAAATATTTCATGACATTTTAATGCTATTACAATTAAACCAACACAGTTAAAATAAGCCCATAGTATGGTATTGTTCAACCTGTATTCACACTTGGTCAGAAACACAAGTACCTAAAATGCTGTAACAGGTTCAAATTCAATCTATCTATTCGAAGTGATATTTGTTGTTTATTGTTTTACGTCTAGCGCATCGTGAAAGTTAACGCGTTCCATGATAGCCTAGAATGATAGATTTAAATCTAGCTCTACTGTTTAGATTTACTACACATTTCAAGATCGTATCGTTGAAGAGAAACCAATTTTAAACGATTAAGTTGATAATTTATATTAACGATTCAGAGGCCTACATTCCAAGGCATATTACCCAAGATAAGTCTTGGTATGAGTAATTGGTTTGAAATATCGTAGATAATCATATCAGTGTAATATCTAATAACCCTTCATATATGAATGTCTAAAACGTCAACTGAAGCCCAAATGGTTGTCTGCGGCAGCTACTACCCTTTATAAGCTCTTCAATGTAGTACTTTAATGGATCTTTAGATCCAGAACATGTTTTTGGATTTATTGATCCAAGCCAGACATCGAAAAGATTCGTTTGTTTCGATGCTTACCGTTTTTATTCGTTTATAAGACGATTCGCTTATAAGACGGGTCCCAACTTCACCTGAGAGATTGTCGATATTCTGTTTAGACTCATTTATAAGACGAAGGAAGGAAAGCAGGTAACGAGAGAAAAGTGAAAAAAATGGAAATTAATAGAAACCTAATTTTGGGTTTCGTATACGATATTTCGATATCAGATTAGAAGGAGAAAAATAGAAGAGATAGAAAAGTGAAAATAAATGAATAAATCCAAACTCGGTGTTCAAGCGTTTAATGGAATTTCATCAACTATTTTATTTACTGTATGATAAATATTCATATTTAAAACACATAACAAAGAACAATCTAACGCACAAAACTTATCACAACATATTTCAGTATCAAAGTACTTTATGCTAACTTTTAAACCACATTTCTTCAAAGTATTAAAAGAGTTTGCGCAAACTGCACTTTAATAGAACACAGCAAATCAGTATGCAAGTTATGAAATTCAAAAGCCTTCAAATTATTCGTTGTCGCTATCTCCAAACAGTTCATAAAACTGCTCCTCGGACAATCCATCATCGTAGAGGTCACATTCCTCCGTGTTCTCCACAATCACAGATCTAATAATAACAAGATAGCTCACATTCCTATTTTCACTGTCTGAAATATTTGCACAGTTCTGAGTGAACTAAATTTATTTTCTATGTCTGTAGATCTCGCCTATAAGACGGGGCCCCCCAATTTGAGCCCGAAATCTCGAGGAAAAATCCCCGTCTTATAAGCGAGTAAACACGGTAGTCAACAATCAGTTCTCGCCCTATCTTCTACACTCAAACCTGCCTCGACTTAACTTCGTCTCTGCTTTTGCTTGTACATACCTGCCTCAATATTTAAAAACAAATACAGCCTAATTAGGATCAGCCCACTTGGTTCGAATAGACCCTAATAACTCTCAGAAATCTCTAATAGTGTCGAGCAAATAAGATTGTTTAATCTTCGAACACCCTTTATAATTAATTATTTCTTTCGAATTAACTAATTTTACATCAGAACAACTGCCAAACGACAAAGAAGGTCATAATACTTCACGGAATTCAAATGCACATTCATTCCTAGATGAGGCTATCATATCCAATTACCCTTTAGTAACAACATATAAAACAGTCATGTTTGTGTTTAACACGAGAGCATTGTTTAAGAACGCCTAATTTCAAAGCATATATCGCTATTATACTTCCTAAATTCAAAAACTATATATTTTGCTTTTAATAAATCCTAGATAATTATATTGTAATGATAAGAGGGAGTGACAGTTTTAATAATATTCCTAAAATTCCTTAGAGTTGAATGGTGTGAAAAATGTTTAGATTTATTGAACTTGGAACTTTGAATATATTCTATAAATTCTTCCTGTTGCTTAATGCTAATTAATTTTAAGAAGTTCTATTCTCATGTTTTTTTCGTCCTATTAGTTGATCGTCCCGCTTTATGTTCAATTTTTATTTTTATTTTCACACAACATATATATAACAATTGCAACTAAAGTTGTTTGAATAATTAACAACGGATGGTGGTTACTTTTGTTCCTAAAGCATTTTTGATTCAACATTACAGTCTTCAATGTTGTTTTCTGTCTTTTCTGTAGCTTCTGAAAAAAAAAGGAGATAAAAAGATCTTAGTCGTGTAACATCGGAAACTTATCTCAGAGTTTTAAGCGTGCTTTCTCAATGGCTCAGCGGCAAGCTTGAAGATTTATAACGCTAAAAATTGTGATTCGATCCAGGGATGGGAACAGCAGAGAATGTGCAGCTTTTTCCCTGAAACTAACAAATTTTCCTATAACCCATACTTAACAATACCTTTATTGATGAAACCGTGATCGTAGTTAAACGAACAGTTGTCTTGTTTTCCATCAGTTCTGTAAACGAGCTAGGAGTAAAAGGAAAATGTAAACATCTTATTTAATTCTAACTAACAATAGTTTCAACCTAATGAGGCCCAGCAGGGCCAAGTGTGTTAAGGCGTTCGACTCATAATCCGAAGGTCGCGGATTCGAATCCCGGTCGCATCAAACATGCTCGCCCTTTCAGCCGTGAGGGCGTTATAATGTGACGGACAATCCCACTATTCATTAATAGCCCAAAAGTTGGCGGTGAGTGGTGAAGACTCTAGTCTTACACTGCTAAATTAGGGACGGCTAGCGCAGATAGCCCTCGAGTAGCTTTGCGCGAAATTCAAAAAACAAACAATTCAACCTAATGTTTTTTTCAGAAACATTTCTATAAATGAATAAAAACTGTTCTTTCGTTCCTAATTCCAACTGGAACACAACAAACAAAGTGTGGCACAAAGAGACAAAATACACACGTTAATACAAACCAATTTAACTTCCAACAACCTGGTGTGTAAATCAGTCAAATATTTTTGTACATCGACTGTTAGTTTTATTTACTTGAAAATCAAAGCCGCACTGGGCAATCTGGTGAATACACCGCGAGGATTCGAACCACGGAATTTAGCATTGTAAGTCCGTAAATATATCGCTGTCCCTTTCGAAAACAATTAAATACAACATAACAACCTGTAATAATTTATGAAAAACAGAACATTTCCTATTCCATTCTATTCTCATGATTATAATTTGTAGTGCACGCTCACCTAAATTCAATGTTTCTTCTAATGCTTCATCAGTAACATTTTTAGACTTCCGACGGGAGAATCGCTTATATATCTGAAAGAATACAGCCATGAGGATACCAACGCACATCATGGAAAATCCGTATAATGCAGGGAATAGAAGAATGTATCTTTGTAACTGTAAAAATTCAAATATGTGCTAATTAAATATAAGTTACAAGTAATAATTCCATCAATGAAACAGTTTGTTCGTATTTTTCTAATAGAACTATGGAAATATCCATTTTAATTTCTCTTATTTTATTCATTTTATTGAACATAAGTTATTTTTGTAAACATGTTAAAAATTACAAAATAATGGATAATTTAAAACCTGGTGTTTAGTCATGTCATCAAACGTTACATGAACTTTAGGTCCTTTTCACTAAAGAAGCACTAAATAAATAGCGAGAAAATAAGTTCATGAGGCTCATGAAATTATATTCAGTCATGTCATTACGATTATATCTCCCTAATATTAGAGCTGACACAGCCAGGTGGTTAAGGCACTCGACTCATAATCCGCGAGTTGCAGGTTCGGATCCCCTGTTACACCAAACATGGTCGCCCTTTCAGTGGTGGGAGCATTATAATGTGACGGTCAATCCCACTATTCGTTGGTAAAAGAGTAGTTCAAGAGTTAGCGGTGAATGATGATGACTAGTTGTCTTTCCTGTTGTCTTACACTGTGAAATTAGTGACGGCTAGCGCTGATTGTCTTCGGGAAGCTTTGCACGAAATTCGAAACGAACCAAACCTATTTCTTCAGAGTCATTTACCGGCAGCAAAAGTTGTGCATAGTCCACATCTTGGGTGCTCCCTCACTATTGCCGGGATTTTATTGTTACAACTCCATTACAATGATTTACTGTTCCGAACTTAGCATTGTTTCTTTTACATTCACTGGCGGAAATTGTTCATTTCATTTTGTGCTTATAGCTAAAATATATCTATCCTTGTTTAACTGGTATGTAAAAATGTGATTCTGCTATTCCAGAAACCAGTGGATGTTACATGATGACTTTATTATGATTCGTGTTGTTGTCTTACTTTATAATACCGAAACGACATTGATTTACCGAATTCATTGAAATAAAATAGCAAACAGCTTGTAACGGAAAACTTGCCAGATTTGGAAAACCGAAAAAATATATACTAGTTAAACGAATTTCTTTTGCTTTCTATAATAAACGGCACATGTCTATCTTAATCCTCTTTTTTTTAAACTTTTCACGTACGTAGCGAAGTCACAAGAAATATTTCAAAGGATAGTTGGAAAAAATAAGTAAATAAACCATTTAAACAGAAATGCTCACGAAAGATATCAGATATGACAGTTAAAATTACATTTCTGTATGGAAGCAAAGCAAATTGGTTTATTTTCAAATTTCAGTAAAATATATTAATATTTTAGTGTTTTAGTGTTAAATATACTTATTCGCTTGTTTCAGTTATATTAACAAACTGTTGAAGTGTTACTGTTTAATGTCACTCCCGGTATAAAATATAAAACTTAATTTACTGTAACAGAAGAGCGTGGTAGAGAAATAGAAAAAGCAAGATGAAACCACATCTCGGAGCAAAAATTTCTTCAATAACATAAAATTACAGAAGGTTAAGTATTCGCATATTTCGCTGAAAATCTGCAAAAGACACAGAATAAAAATATTTCAAGGAATGTACAATCTTTAATAAAAAGGATTCATTCCAATATAAAAACAATGATAAAAAATGGATAAAACGAGATATGGTTAGAAAAACAAGTGTCAACACAAGATTCAATGAATGAACACTTTATATTGATAGTAAAATGTATGATCTTACACTGAAAGGAAACGAAAGAGAAATCACGGTGAGAGCAGTTCCAATATTCTGAAATCCAGCTTCAATTCCAATAGTCCTACAAATATGCCATGGTTGGCGAAAGATCCGACCAAAGACGGCCCCAAGAAATATTCCTCCGCTTGGCATGAGTATTTCAGCTATATACAGTGTGGTAGGAACGTCATCAAAGATGTCGGGGAAAATAAAGACTTCCATTATATGAACGATAAGAATGATACCAAATCCACTGTAACTTCCTAGCTAGAAGAATAATAAATAAAAGATGTTTTAGGAAAATACTTTATAGTTCTTGCCCTCTTAAGTTATTTTAAAGGCATTCTAATGCTTTACAAAATTTACACCCAACAGTAAACTAAGATATCGGAATATAAATTTATATTCATGCGTAATCCATAAAAGGAAACGTGGTCATACTTAAATAAACGTTTTAGTCTGTAGTCACAGGTTAATGTGCATAAATATATTTGACATTTTTTAACTTTAAAACAGGGTTTACTGCGTGATAACGTTTTTAAAAAATGACTACCTTTTGCACAAAAACAACTTGATTAAATATGCTACAGTAACACTTTTAAAAAAATGTACGAAACAAGAAATAACATCAATAACTTCAGTTGTTTGATTTATATTCAGGTGTATATAGGCTAATGAAATAGTTAATAGTTTTGAGTAACATATTCCAGTGATTTAGTCGATTTCAGTAATAAATACACTTTAAGAGCTATATCGTGTAGAACGTGCATACAATTTGAAAAACAAAGAATTATACGTGCATATTATTACATTATCCCTAATACGTTGTTTGAATGAATGAAAAATAGTAATTTCCTTATAAATACTATTACTAACGTGTTTTCTTCTTTTCTTTATTTACTGTGACAGCAGGGATGGAGTTAGAATTAACCAACTTTGAGTGACAGGTGAGCATGGCTGATATTTCACTATAAAGATCGTATATTAAGTCCTTGACTTCAGTGATACCATACCTAGCCAACCTCAAATCACAGTCGCCAGTAGTTGCAGTAATACTGACTGACCCCCACTCAGTCTTCAAACTGACCGTCGGGTGAATATTGTTTAAAAATTTGGTACCATGTCCACCTGAATTATTTAGCTTCTGTTGTTTTCGTTTCGTTTATTGTTAAGTACGGATATCTTCATTAATTAACATTTTGTACATTAACAGATACAACAAGTCGACATTTGCTTATTTTTTTCACAGTAACTTGAACATTTTTCAACTCATCATATTTATATTCATTTTCCCTTATTTTTCACGATGAATTTATAAATGGGATCACATCTGAATTGCGGATAGAATGTTAGCATTTTTAGATATATTTCTTGGACATATTCATAGTATAATTCTTCCGACTTTTTTCAAAATATTTCTCTTAAACACCAGCATGTGAATTTTGTCTTTTTTGAGGTTATTTTGGTTCTAATATTATCATATAGTGCCTATAAATACATGGACGACCGGAAACGTTTAGTAAAAGTTCATTGATAAACTATTATTACTCTTACAATTAGAATTATTATTACTATTCAGACCATCATCAGAGACATCACTTCCTTTCAAACTATTACTACTACATCGTCAGTGGAACCGACTTTCTTGGAAGTAATTCATCAAAGATTACTTTTCTTGTGGAATCATTGCACTGTTATGTGTCCTTCTCAGTGGATGTTTCTTCTTCCATTTTCATCAGCTTTTATTATCTTTCACAGTGAAATGTTTGAGCAAAGTAGTTTTTACATACTATAAAATTTCATAGTATTATAAAAAGGTGCTTGTTTGCTTAGACCAATATTAAATTACCAAATGAAAATATATATATCCCTCTTTTGGTTTTTCTTCTAATAGGACCATAAGGGACTCAGGAAAAAAAATTGAGAATAACGCATTGAGTGAAAACAGTTCAGCTGAAAGAAGCATCTAAAAATTCACCAGTACTGACAAAAATGCTATGACTGATAATATTTTGACACAACGTGAAAGCCCTTTCCAACATGATTATTATGTTCTAAGTGATAATATATCCACAGAAAGTGAAAGCTCTCATGAACATAATTATTACATTGTAAGTGATAATATTTCCACAGAAACTGATAGCTCTCTTGAGCATAATGATTACGTTCTGAGTGATAATATTTCTACCGAAAGTGATAGCTCTCTTGAACACGGTATAATAGATTATGAAATTTATAACAATAACAAAAAGTAGTGAAGACTCGTGGCGTCTTATACAAAAACCACCCGATGGTTTAGATTAATTATGAGCTATAAGTGAAGATGCCGGAATATAAGAAACCGTAGAAAGTGACAAGCTGTTATCCAATAGACAGAGCTGAAAAATAGAAAATAAATTCTATTCTCGTGCATGATGTATTATTGAAAACATTTCTGCAGAAAAATATCTAATGTTATTAATATTTTGTAAGGAACTCGGGCATGATTTCAGTGAAAACACATTATTAAGTCCAAATGAAAATTAATGGATGAAAAATGTTCAATGAGCCAAAAACTGTACGTGTTGAAGTACTAAAAGATAGCGATTTCTTAAACTAACTTGTTTGTTTGTTTTTGAATTTCGCACAAAGCTACTCGAGGGCTATCTGTGCTAGCCGTCCCTAATTTAACAGTGTAAGACTAGAGGGAAGGCAGCTAGTCATCACCACCCATCGCCAACTCTTGGGATACTCTTTTACCAACGAATAGTGGGATTGACCGTCACATTATAATGCCCTCACGGCTGGGAGGGCGAGCATGTTTGGTGCGACCGCGATGCAAACCCGCGACCCTCGGATTACGAGTCGAACGCCTTAACACACTTGGCCATGCCAGGCCCCTTAAACTAACTAGTGGACAAACAATTCGACTGATGATACACATGCAATAACACATTCGACGTAACATAATGCAAAACTAATAAGTTATTGGAGTAAGGTAGTAAATAAACCGTGCTCTACCAATAAAACTCATAAAAATAATAAATATACAGATAAAAAACAGCAAATACGACACAAAATAGTAAAACAAAAATCTAAAACTCTCTTATAAAACCCTTTGTATGGATAGTTCTTTTTTATGTATTTTGATTATCATTGTCTATTTAAGGTCTCTTCGCTGACAAAATCAAACGAAATAACAATACCCTGATCTGGTAAAATTCCTATAAATTAAACGAGTCCTATCATCATGAAAGATGTTTATCCACACTAATTAAACCAAAGTATTTTCAGCAGAAGTCCTTCTATCTCAAGTAATATATGACTAAAATTGGTCATATAAAATATCTTTGATTAATCAGACATGAAGCATGTTGAAAGAACTCTAGAAAGGAAATAACACTGGGTAGGACGAATTCCTAGATTGGTTATAATTTATATTATTACTTTATACAATGCTATATATATATATATATGTATGTATGTATAATATGAGGTCAAGTTATTTTGAAAGTCTTTCATTGATATAAGACAATCATTAAATGTTATTAATGAAGAGATGTGCCGATTATCAGATAATTATTGATCAAAATGTAAATAGCTTGAACCTACAACATTCAGAGAGGACAATATATCAGATCATTTTCTGACCTCAGAGAGTTATATCCTTAGTAAATAAGATTGTGCAGAACCATGTTGTCGTCAATAGGCAGTTCAGAAATTACTTCGTCACCTGAGTTTGCTTAAGAACAAAACTACTGTGAGCTATTTGGGGTCTTTCCATTGTTATAAGAATGTAAGATTATTGCTATCCCATTAGAGCTCCCAGTGCTTCTTAGGAATATGATTGAACTACAGAATATTGTCATTTTTCAACGTGAATAAGCCCACTGGAAGGCGACATATTCCAATATGGTCTAACTCAGAATGTTCCCACGTTAAGTTTAGACAAAAAGTATGTTTGAGGAGTTAAAGTGTTTGCCATCTCATACGATTGAAAGATCAGTCACCATGCCTACCTGGCGATAAAAAATAATTTATTATTTGTCATAACACAACCGTAAAATTCCAGTTCATTACTTATAAGTATCTTAATTTTCACCTTATATTGCTTAAAATAATTAAAATTTGCAAATTGTAAATATCTTACCTTAGTAAATATTTGAGCCACTTTTGGTAACTTTACTTTCAATAACATTCCAAAAGCAAGAGGCAACACGATAATTACCAGAGAGACTGCCATCTTCCAGTAAGGAATTATAACAGTTCCTGTATCAATTCCGTGTGAATAAATCCACAAGTTCAAAGGCATCATTCCTAGAGCAATAATTGTTGACCACGTTGTCATAGCGACACTGAAGTAAAAAATATAAATGATTATTTAGTTAAAGGAGACTTATAAAACAAAATAACACTACAACTTATTGAGGTTTGCTTTAAAGTGTGTCGATGTGCAGCATTAAATATTGCTTTTGTTTGTTTATAAAATAAAGTTACATTATGGGACATATGTACCGTGCCCATTGCATGTATTGAGGACCTCAGTGACATGTCTGTAGACTTACTGTAATAAACACCGGGTTTTAATTATCGTGGTGGAAAAAACACAGTTAGCCCATTGCACTGCTTTGTGCTTAACTACAAACTAACAAAGCGTGAATTAAACCTGAATTTTTCGCACGATAACCCTCAGACTTCCAGGTGAGCCATGGAGGCACACTGCTTTTGTGAAGAAGGAAATAAAGTATTCCTTGTGACCAATACAAATTTAGATTTTCTATTGTTATAAACAAAAAATAAGACGAACAATTACCTTATAAAATATATAGATACTTGTAAGTAATATAAAAAAATTATAGTAAGAAAATGCTCTCTTTTCATTGAATAAAATTTATTACTTGGTATTGCGCTGGTTGTGATTTATTTTACAGAATGCACATTCGGTTCCTCAGTCGTTAATCTGAGGACTTATAACGCTAACAATCAGATTTTGACAGCTGCAATAAACAGAGCACAAACAGCCCATTGTGCAGCTTTGCACTTAACGATAAAATAACACCTATGAAATCTCCAGTACAGTCTATGCACTCAAGAATCTGTCACCCTCTGGTACAGCACTAAGTATGCGGATTTACAATGCTAAAATCGGGGGTTCGATTCCCCTCGGTGGACTCAGCAGATAAATCAATGTGGCTTTTCTATAAGAAAAATACACAAACACACACACACACTCATGAAATATACAAACCATACTTTCCACAATGCAAAGGAAGTTTCTGGTTACCTTCCTTCTCACAAACCTATTTACCTAACTACATCCAGAAAGAAACATAAAAAATGCAAACGTCAAGCAATGCACATAATGTAAGGTAGCAGTTCGCTCACAAATGTAAATCTCGACAAACATAAGAATTAAAGACTCAGTAAACTTATTTAATATCCTACTGTTGACCAAAATGTCCAGAAACAATATATTCAACTCTACTAAACTCAAAGAAGCACTATTACGTCATGGTTACACCCTGAAATAAAGCTGAAACAGTTCAAACTTTCCTCGTAACTAGTTCAAAATTCGCTGTAAGGTCTTTTCCTCAGTCTGCATAAAATTTCGCAAGAAAATCGTTATAAGTTCTTTTAACGTTATAATTGCAGTACTTTTCCCTCAAACAAAACTGTCCTCATTGTGTTTATAACGACCATAGAACACATGTGTACCTATCAAATGAATTTAATTTAGCAATTAATATCGTTTGGTTTGTTTCGAATTTCGCGAGAGAAGGCAGCTAGTTATCATCATCCAAAGCCTACTCTTTTGCCAATGAATTGTGGGATTGAACGTCACATTATAACACACTCACGGCTGAAAGGGCGAGTATGTTTGGTGTGACGGGGATTCAAACTGGCGATCCTCGGATTACAGTCAAGTGCCTTAACCACTTGGACATGTCGGGCCAGTTAGTGTTGTCAGTAAAAGGTGGCCACTTAGCGACTTTGTAAGAGTATAACTGAAATATTCGGAAAATGAAGACCACTGATAATTTCTCGGCTAGAGAAACGATTAGAATCCCTGGAATTTCACGTAAAGCTACACGAGGACCATCTGCGACACCGTCCCTAACTTAAGACGGCCTGGCATGGCCAAGCGCGTAAGGCGTGCGACTCGTAATCCGAGGGTCGCGGGTTCGCGCCCGCGTCGCGCTAAACATGCTCGCCCTCCCAACCGTGGGGGCGTTATAATGTAACGGTCAATCCCACTATTCGTTGGTAAAAGAGTAGCCCAAGAGTTGGCGATGGGTGGTAATGACTAGCTGCCTTCCCTCTAGTCTTACACTGCTAAATTAGGGACGGCTAGCACAGATAGCCCTCGAGTAGCTTTGTGCGAAATTCCAAAAAAAAAAAAAACAACAACCCTAACTTAAGAGTGAACATTTTTTGGAAAGGCAGTTAGTCATCACTATCCATCACCAACTAATTGGTGAAGTGGCCGTCACGTTATAGCGCTCCCACAAATAATAGGGTAAGCGCATTGAGTAAAACAGTGATTCGAACTCGCGCTCCTTCTATTGCGGATCGAACGTCCTAACCATCTGGCTACGGAAACTATTTGAGATAAGGTACTTGCAGATGTAATCTAAGAGAGACGAACTAGCCTTCATGGTGTTGGAATAAACTTGTAGGTTCAAGAAAACCTGAAAAAATCGAAACAAAACCTTATGACCTGAGAGCTTTCGAAAGGTGGACCTTTCTTCTTCAGTAGCAAAAAGAGAGAAAAAGCAAGACGACATCCATGGAGACAGAAAGCAATCCTTTATAAAACGATATTTAAAAAATTAATAAACTGTCATAGTATAAACACAAACATGCACTTTAACTGATATACATACACAAGTTAATGTTGTGTTAATTTTAACATATCTTTACCTCGGATGGTTTTTCTATAAATTTTGCACCTCTGGATCAAAAGGAGAAACTAGGACATACATATAAATAAAAGTATATCACACGAGAAACATACACACTGAAACAGCAAGAGCTGCAATGATAAGGAAAGGATGACAATGCTGAAGGTGTTTGGATAATCCTTCGTTTGCGGCTTGTGTAAATCTGCCTACAACACCATGTGCAAAAATTCGTGAATTTTTGTGGCTGGCCATTCAAAATGTTGCGCACAAAATGTTTGCATCATATGATGTCGATCATAGTCGTCTGCGCCAATATTGAATGATGTCAACCTCAGTTGAAGGGTTAAAAAAGTAAGTTATCAGAGGAAACTTTTAATAATTACTAAAGTTTACAAGAATCACGGAAAGCTGAAACTATGTAATCTCAAAAACTTAAATTGTTGAAGGAAGTTTTGCTAGTTTCTAAGGTTTACAGGTAAACAAAACTAACAGAATAAGAAAGCACCCATATAATTACCACGTACGTATTCAATGAAGTAAATCCCACGCTGCGACAACGACAAGTCGTCGTATTTACATTACTATAATCAGAAGCTCAATTCCCCTCAGTGGACACGTCAAGTAATTCAATTTGGTTTTGCTATAAGAAAACACGCACGCACGCACACACACACACACACTGTATGGAACATACGGATGTTGCATCAGTGATGTCGAGAAAACTCACTTGTAGAGAAAAAATATATATGTAAATACGGCTCGCTTGGGTTGAGAAAATATTTTCCGTAGAAGAGCAAACGTTTCGACCTTCTTCGGTCATCGTCAGGTTCACTTTGTTCGCTCCTCTACGTAAAATATTTTTTCAACCAAAACAAGCCGTTTTTACATATGTATTTGGATGTTACATCACTTCTATCATCAAATATCGTGATATTATAATAATTGAAAGACATGGAGAATTCCTATATATTAATATTAAAAAAAAACATGTTAACTCTGATGTTTGTGTTATTTCAGACTTTTTAACTGGTTAGAAGAAAACTGGCTTTATACAATGAGCATTAAATACGTTACCAATAAAATGGACATAATACGGGTTGTAGGGGACAATAAATCATTTTTTCTGTAAAACTTTTTCAAGCCCCACGCTAGTACAGCGGTATGTCTCCGGATTTACAAATTTAAATCAGGCGTTCGATTCCCCTCGGTGGGCTGAGCAGATAGCCCTCTGTAGCTTTGCTATAAGAAAAAACACGCACACACACTTTTTTCAAACTTTACCACAAGCTAATTGAATGATTACTACCAACAGATTAAATAAAAAGTCTATCGGGTTAGATTATTGAGACCAAGTTTTACCTTCAAAATTCCCCCCAGTGACACAGCAGCATGTCTCCGGATTCATACTGATAAAACCCTGATTTCAATACATGTGGTGAAGATTACGCAGAAAACCCACTACGTAGCTTTGTGCTTAATTTCAAACAAATCAAGATATAAATTATGTGTAAACAAATAAAATACGTACATTAAAGTTTTGATTTCAGGAGTAATAAGGCAAGTAACCGAGATAAAAAACTAAATAGGTCGACAACATAACGAAATATAAACCTAATTTGGCTCATTAATCACATAAATTTGTTTTTATTTTCTGAAATTAAATAGTGAATGTGGGTATATAGTGACATTCTCAGATTGCGTGTTTAATATATATTATTTACTTGTCACCGTTACTTCATTTCAAACTGATATGCACGCATTATTTTTCTTTCAGTTAAATCTAACTCTGCCATTATCTTTTGGAGTAACAGTTGGATACTTTAGGTGAATGAAGTTCAAATAAAGTTTAAATACATTTGAAAAATATTCTTGCAGTTTATGCTAAATCTTTAATGGTATAATAAAGCAAGATATTTCTTATTTTGTTATTCACCTTATTACGATGGCACAAATATCAAGCGCAAAAATTATAAAACAGTAACACGAAAAGTTAGATAACCTTGCTTTCACGATTCCTTACTTTCAATATACGTTTTAAGTAAACAGCATATTACGTGTAAATGTTTGAACCCGCAAACATGCTATATAGTTACCTTAAAGAAAACAAATGACACTAAAACTAAACCAACCTTAAAGAAACATCTCCTCCACAGAAATAGGTAATCATGTTAGATGTACTTCCTCCAGGACAACATGATAAAATCATTATTCCTGTTGCGTATAAAGCACCCATTCCACAGATCTTAACAAAAGAAAATGCCAGAAGAGGAATAAGAAAAAACTGACTGGCCAAACCTATAACCAAACCTATAGGTTTCTTCAGGTGACTCCAAATCTGCAAAAGAAAAATCATATCGTGCATTAAAATCTATTTTCAGTTATAAAACCTGCATCTATACACTGTACCGTTTTTTACAGCTCTGTACTCTTACATATATTCAAGAATCACAGCTTTGTTGTGGGTAACCACTAATATGAGAGCTTAAGAAGAAAGAATGGTATTTCTCTCATGAAGCCCAATGTTATACGCTTGACAAAACAGGCATTCTCTGAAAATGGTAGAATAGAGGAGCAGCAAAACAAAACCGCTTTACTGAAAGATTTGTTTGTTTTTAAATTTCACTCAAAGCTACTCCAGGGCTATCTGCGCTAGCTGTCCCTAATTTTGCAGTGTAAGACCAGAGGGAAGGAAGCTACTCATCTCCACCCACGGTCAACTATTGGGCTACTCTTTTATCAACGAATAGTGAGATTGAGCGTTACATTATAACTCCCCCACGGCTAAAATGGCGATCATGTTTGGTGCTACGGGGATTCGAATCCGCGAGATTACGAGACGAACGCCTTAATCCACCTGGACATACCGGGCCTTACTGAAAGAATCCAACTGTTAATGTATCTTTCTAATGTCACTCATATCTTTTAGTAACCTATACTATTTATTTATTCATTTTCCATAGCTAATTACTAATAAACTAATCAGCTGGCTCCTTTTTTAAATACTTTTAACTTTAAATCTATTTCAATCAACTGAATCATTAAACCTTAAAGGCCCAATTTTGATATAATCTCCTTCTTCATATCAGTCCTAACTTCTGTAGCCTGCAAGATAGTTTTAGAACCTTATATCCAAGACCCTAACCAATTAATACACATCCACAGCATCCAATTAGCAACCCTTAGAGAATTCACTACCGCAAAAACTAACTTTATGTTCAATGACCAAAACTACCTACAAATAAGTGGCCGAAGAACGGCCAATCTCGTGTCAGCAATTCTAGCCAACATTTTTATATACACATTAAATGTCAAGCAATCTATTCAACCTTACACCCACTACTATACTGGTAATGATGTGCTGACAATACAATTGCTGGTTTCACATCCACAGAACACACACTCAGTTTTTTCAACCACGTTAACTTTACACACCCCAAAATTACATTCACCTGTGAACAGGAAAAAGCTAACCAAATAGAATTTCTCAACCTCAATATCACAAGAACCGGTATACAATGGAAATTAGAAACCCACAGAAAAATCACTCATACTGGACAATACATTCCCTGGAACTCAGGGCATGAAACAAACAAAAATGAATATATTAAGAAACCAAAGAAACACAATCGTAAATCTATGTTCACCTGATAAAATTAATGAGTAAATCAACAAAATAAATCAACACTTCATGAACATCAACAAATTTCCTCCTAAAACCGTGAAAAATTATATGCACACACCAAGAACGGTAACAAACAAACAACAATAAATTCCAAGATACAACAAACTACAAAACCTAACACTGCTGCATATGTTTCTGACATCAGCGAAGAAAATAACTAACACTTGGAAAACTTATAAGAAGACCCGGCATAGCCAGATGGTTAAGGAACTCAATTTTTAAACTGAGGGTCGCGCGTTAAATTCCCCGTCGCACCAAACATGTTCGCCATTTCAGCTATGTGGGCGTTATAATGTGACAGTCAATCCTACTATTCGTTGGTAAAAGAGTTGCCCAAGAATTGGCGGTAGGTGGTGATAACTAGCTGCTTTTCCTCTAGTCTTACACTGCTAAATTAAGGACGGCAAACGCAGATAGCCCTCATGTAGCTTTGCGCGAAATGCAAAACAAACCAAAACTTATAAGAAAACACAAATTTCCAGTAAACTCCAGTTTTTTTTTTAAACTAGGTAAAAAACTAAAGTAATCCATACTATGTAAAAACTACACTGACAAACACAATACCAACATTACTCATAAAATACAATGTAATAACTGCCACGACTTTGATATTGGAGAAACGAGCAAATTTTGTTCCTGGATAGTATGTGTTATTCCTTAATTGCTTATGTTGTCAAAGTATACACCAGACAAATAAAATGTTTATAACGCTCAAAAACTGGTTTCGATACTTGCCTTGGGCTCAACATAGGTAACCCATTTTCTATCTTTGTGCCTAATAAAAAACTAAACACATTCCAGGTAATAATAAGTGAAATGTCTTTGTGTATTTTTTCTTGATTGATATTTGAAAAATAATTATGAATCTAAATAAATTGAGGAAGTATACTTTTGTTTCTTTGAAGATATTTATACTGTGTCTTATATTCACATGTAACTGTTTAAAATCTTTGATATTTGCAATTTTTTCCTTTTTCTCATACTTCGTCAAAGTTCTTTTTGAGAATACTTGATTCGTCTGCGTACAATGAATACTATTGGGTAATATTACTGTTTAATGAGTAAATGTGCTTTCGAGGTTCTTCTGCGTTTCATGGGGGGGATGTTCAAAAACATTATTCTACCTGAAGCGGCCATGGCGGTCGACTCGCTATTGAGGGTCAAGGATTCGAACCCCCATCAAACCAAATATGCTGCCCTTTCAGCCCTGAGAGCGTTATAATGTGACAGTCAGTCCTATTATTCGTTGGTAAAAGAGTTGCCAAAGAATTGGCGGTAGGTGGTGATAACTAGCTGCTTTTCCTCTAGTCTTACACTACTAAATTAGGGATGGCAAGCGCAGATAGCCCTCATGTAGCTTTGCGCGAAATTCAAAACAAACCAAAACTTATAAGAAAACACAAATTTCCAGTAAACTCCTGTTTTGTTTTGTTTTAAACTAGGTACAAAACTAAAGTAATCCATACTATGTAAAAACTATATTGACATACACAATACCAACATTACTCATAAAATACAATGTAATAACTGCTACGACTTTGATATTGGAGAAACTAGCAGGAAAACAAACACCTTCACATGTTTTTGAACACTGCAAATCAAATAAACCCAGCATCACCACAGAAAACACCCAGCTAAGTAGGGAAACAAATGTAAACAAACGCAAAATCAAAGAAGCCCTACTTATACAACAACTAAAACCGAAATTAAACCAATATACCCATACTAATTAATAACCTAACATCTAACTCCAATGCCCCATACACTCTCGTCCCTAATACATGTGCCCGGCAACGGTCGGTCGCAAACTCTTTCTTTGTTAACCTGAAGATGATCTGAGAAGGTCGAAACGTTCTTCTGTACTTATTTTAGTTAAAGTACTAATAACCATACTAGTCGTATTGAGAATATATTAATGTCACATGTTATACATACAACACTTCTCAACACTTTGTGTTGTCATACATTGCTGCAATTGACTGTTTTTTTTTTTAACTTTCCGTACATGTTAAAATGGCTGACGCACTTCTTAAGGAAAGAGAACTGATAGAATCAAATAGTTTAATGTTTAAAGAAATTAATTTGATCGGGAATTTCAGAACTATTCTCAGGAGATCTGTCGCACCCACTCGTATAAAACCATATAATAAAAATGCCTTATTTGTATAATAGTGACCAAGGATAACTCAAAATCCTAACACTAGTTTAATTACTGGACATCGAAACCAGTCCATTCTTATTCCATACTCATTTGCCCCCCAGTGATACAGCAGTAAGTTTGCGGACTTACAACGCTAGATAAATGGGTTTCAATACCTGTGTTGGTCAGAGCAGAGATAGCCTATTGTGTAACTTTGTGCTTAATTACAAACTATCAGTTTTAAACTAGTTAAATCAACAATCCCTCCACCACTCACTTTTCAATTTTTTCCTTGTCTGGGTGTTTAAGCACATTTTTATCCAATAATTTCTCAACAAGTGAAACATTTTGTTTTACAGTGCAGCCTAATAATGAATTATATTAACCATTTCAGTTACGTAATAATCTAATACAGTATCTTCTATATCAATTCATTCAAGATGCAACATACCCATAAACCAAATCATCTGCACAACAATGCCATCCATCTGACATGTTTATCCAACAAGTCTAAGCGTAGTATATCGGTTAACATGTCCAGACTTTGAATCGGAGGTATATTGTTCTTGTGTCGCTGCTGCAGAAAATTTGCTCCTCACTTTATGGGACCGTAGGTGAGTTAGAAAAGTGATAATTAAATCTCACTTCAAAATTAAGGACGACTTTGCGGAGACAAAATTTGGTTAACGTTTTACACAAACAGTTATTTTGGATGACAACTCCATTGTTTTCCAATCAATAAATTGATCATTGAAAACATAATATTGATAGCTAAAAAAAGTACTTATAAGTATTTTAATTAAATGACAAATTTTCTCTTTCGCTACACTACCAAATATTTTGCTTTACAGGGTTCTTTGGAGTTCATTAGTAATTTGCCCCCATCCTTTTGCAAATCGTGATTACGACACATTCTGTTTCCGTTATTTAATTGTCATTACTCAAGTTGTTTGTTTCTTCTGTACTAACCCTAAGATTTTTAACTTCTAAACCAGATTTATTTATCGTCCAACGGCCAAATAGAAATGTAAGCCTAAAAACCTGTATATATTTCAAGACATTTTTATTTTACGTCATGCAGTTGAGAACAAAGAAATTCGTACCAGTTCTGGTTTTCGGAAAATATATAGTATGTGAAATTTGTCACTGTAGATTTTCGATCATAATAATTAACACCTCATGCGGCTGTAAGTTAGGTATAACAAACAAAATGTAAACTTAATCGCGCTTTCTTTTTTTCGTTAGTTTTCTGGCAATTTGTTTATCTTTGTGGTTTATTAAGATTGTTCTACGGTAAACCATCTGGCATATTACCAGAATATGCGTCTTCTTTTACGGTTTTTTCACATTTAAGTGTGAGACGCTACCAGCTTACCACTGAGGCACTAGGAGGCTCATTACCAAGGACAGATGTAACACATAAAACACTTTAATAAAACTACACCACGTTTATATTTTACATGAACCTAAACAGAGTTGTTCGGCAGAAACGATGTATAGTTTTGTCATTTGTGTGCGTGCACCTGCGTGTTGCCAATTCTAACCACCCATCTGCATTCAGCATAAATTTTATGTTCCTCGTTCCACGTTGTTTGCATATTGCAAAAAAGCATTTATAAATGTTAATAAGTTCTTATCTACTTGAATACAGAGCTTATAGAAGCCAAAAGAGGAGACTGATATTTGAATAATGAGCGTTATTTAAACCTATTAAACCGAAAACTTGAAACATGTAAAATTAAATAAAAGTTCTTTCCTTCAATAGGAAAATAACAAAGTTTCAAAAATTTCAAAACATATCCTTGAACGTTTTGATAATCTATTCCTTTTTACATATCATATGATCGGGTTTTCTTGACTGCAATGACCACTCTTGAGAGGATTTGAATGAATGTCTATTCTAATTGAAATGTACACTGGCCAGTTTTAAAATTCACTATTATGATACTAAAATCAAATAATTTATTCACATAAAAAAGAAACGAGTAACCACTTATACAAAATGTTCCAATTGTACACCTTACAGTAAGTCTGAAGGCTTGCAACGCTCTAATCGGGTTTCGATACCCGTTGTGCTCACAACGCAGCTGATAAGCACAGGAAGGTAGCCGATTCAGTACAGTTGAAACTTACTACGGGCAAACCAATTTTACGAATTATCTACTATAATAGATAGATAAATATACCTATGCGAATAAAATAAAGAGTAAAGAAATTGCAACATTCCTTTGTAACTGTGCCACAAACAGGTACACAACTTCAGTTGTATAACAGAACATACTATTGCTGCATAGATGTTTTGCATCATAGATGGCATCCTGAATAGCTTTAAACTGACACATTTCTACTAAAACTTTCTTCTTGTGCACTATTTATAAAACTATCAATAACGATTTCCTGCTAAATCTGAAAATATAGTTCCAATTCTATATTGGGTATTTAAATTGGTCAACTGATCTTTCTGGCTAGTTATATTTGTGTTCTAGCAATAACTCAACTGCACTTTTGATTATCATGTTGCATGTAGTTTGTAACATCATTAAAGTACTGAGAAAGGCTTACTTTGTTTCTTTTAATGTAGTAGAAGGCTATTGAAATTCGGTCAAACATGTTCACGTGATAACTGAATTATAGTTGTCTATACAAACATCATTACTTATAAAATAAAACTGATAAAACAATCACGTGTCCCACAAAAACCTTGAAGTCAAATTTCAGAGAGTGGATTAGTTTACTAGTTATCACCACCCACCGCCAACTCTTGGGCTCATTTACCAACAAACAGTGGGATTCACTCATATTATAACTCCCCTATAACTGAAAGGGCAAGTATGTTTCGTGCGAAGGAAATTCGTAGCCTCGACCCTCAGATTACGAGTCGATCGCCTTGACCACTTGGCCATGCCGCTATCTCTTCCTATCCTAAGCCTTCACAAATCTCTCGCACCGCAAGTTCTTGACCTACTTAAATCGAACATTAAAAGTTGGCCATCGTTCTTATAACGCCCCAATGGTACCCAAAAGACGTATCGGGTTTTTGTAATAATACGGCGCGAATTTGGAACCCTAGAATCCCCACTCCGATACGCTAACAATTAAGTTGCACCTGCCTCAAACATTCAAAAAACAAATATAAAATAATATCAGAGTAATATTTATAGTGTGGCAAAAGAGAATATGCAAAGCTATGTACGCTCAATCAAACACAAAACTGGCTCTTGCGTAAAAAAAAAAAAATATGTACGTTTTGAAATTTCTATTTTATAAATTAATTTAGAATTGCTAAACCACGGTAATTAATGAAAATGCTTTTCTATTTCATATTTTGTATGCATTACGTTTTTCAATCTATCATTTCAATAGTATGAGCATGGTAACTACTATCTAAGCGTCATTCTTGTACATTAGATAGATCATGGAAAGGCTGCAATAAGTAACGGTATGCTTTGGACATGTTAGACTTTCAAGGGGCCCCTTTGGTTACGAATTAGTTGTGCGTAGTGGAGCAAAACGAAAGTGAAGAGGTCATGAGCAGATTCGACGTTTACGGGGTTATAAAGCGATGAATAGCGTAGAAAGAGTTCTGTATTTTTCAATCTTTTTCAAGTATCTACCGAGTATTCAAGCAAAACACTGTCATTTATGGCTAGAAATTGATAAAATCTTGAAATAATATTATCGAAAGGTACTATTTGTTTTCAAACAAGCAGGGGTGCAGATATGATGTCATGAATACGTCACACGCGGATCTAAATGTTTTTCACGAAACATAGAGTTACAAAGCGATGAATATCGTCACTATCATTAATTAGCATGTTGCCGATGCACGTTGCTAACTAACAACTAAGTAAATGTCTTTGGCATGTTTTTATCTTTGGGCAAGAAAAAAAAATTCAACAGAGATTACTACAGAAGCCTGCAACTCGCTGATAGCCACCGTGCACTGTAAACCCTACCAATTGTTGGTATCGCAAGTGAGCACTGGTGTCACGTGTAATCGCCTAACATAACATAATTAATAACTAAAAACGACACAATTCACATGTACTTAAATTGTTTCCAGGACATTCCCATCAATCATCGCATACCTTAAGCACTTGGAAAAGAAATGAGTGTCCCTTTCCTTACGAATACATATAGGTGAGGTAGTCGGACAGGGCAACTGTGGATTTCTTTGTGATCGAACTCTTTAAACCAAACGTGGGAAACCGTTGTTCTGCTACATTAGATGGATTATGGAAAGTCTTTAGAAATGAATAGTGTGCTTTAGACATTACAGGTTTAGGATGAAATTTCCTATGCTACAAGGCTAATGCAAGTTGTACGATCTTTAGATAAAATACGATCAGGCAATCAAGCATGAACTACTATAATGTGGTGAAGCTAAGCAATCATTTTTTATTATGTATCCAAACTGTATACACACGTACATCAATTTTTGTGATTTGAAATATCTTTTCCTGAGACATCAGGAAGTGCCATAAAACATAGTTATTTTCTTTAAAGATGCAACACTTACCACTTGGGTCAATACTTACCTGACTAGCAGATGTGAATTCGGCCCAGCATGGCTTAGTGATTAGGTGCTCGACTCACAATCTGGGGGTCACAGCGTCACGCGGTGGATGGTGATGATTAGATGCCTTCCCTCTACTCTTACACTGCTAAACTAGAAATAGCTAGCGCAGATAGCCCTCATGTAGCTTTTGAAATTCAAAGTAGCTTACCCGGCTACTTGTACAGCAAATAATGGAAAAACGTTTCATAAAAAAGTTTTATAAGCAAGCTTAGTTTGACACTGATCAAAGATTATATTTTCACACAGCACATGATTGTTGTTTGTAATTCAGCACAAAGCTACACTATATGCCATCTGTGTTCTACCCACTACGACTCTCGGTACACGGTTTCTAGCGTGGTGAGTTCAAAGACATATCGCTCTATCACTGGGGATCCGTCCACATGAACCAGCCAAGCATATTTTTAGTACCAATCTTAAGACGTTTCAACAGGACGGGGTCATTACAGAAACCGGTGAGTTAAGATTATTTCGACAGATCTCGATGAATGAAAGTCGGCACAACTTCTAAAATTAAAATAAACTAAATATTAATGAAAATATGACATGACAAAATCTATATGGTATATACTAAAATAGTGCCATATTGGCCATAATATCACTCTTCCTATATTTACTTTTCTTTGCAGAAATGGCATTTTTAATTTCATAATAATTAAGGAAATCATCGCGCGTCCGCTTCGTCTTCAATATTACATCTAGTACCGTTAACTTCAAAAAATATTGAAACTAATGCTATCCTTCATTTTCGACATAACGATACAATTCTGCCCGTTTACTTTTCGCTGTAAGTGCAGTAATCAAGTGACCAATCTATGATTCAGCTGGTATGTAACATAGACTGGGATATCTTAGAATATGTTCTCCCTTAATCCGTTCTGGAATTAAGTTTAGCTTAATAGCTATACTTAAACCATCACATTCATAACCATATAAAGAGCATTTCAAACATGTTTTATTACTATTTTGTTTTACTTTAAATTTACAATTAACTTTTCCATGTTGCCTCTCATGGTTTGCTTGTTTTGAATTTAGAGCAAAGCTAAACGAGGATTATCTGTACTATTTGTCTCTAATTTAACAGTGTAAGACTAGAAGAAAAGCAGCTCGTCATATCCACTCACAGCCAACTCTTGGTCTACACAATTACCAATAAATACAGGGATTGACCGTCCCACAATTTATTCTGCATTGTAATAAAAATTGAAAAGTTAATTTAATTAAAGAAAACTGTCAAGGAATTTGATATAGTGTGCTACTATCGAGAAATCTACAGATTTGGTGAACTCAAGAAAATCTAAGTCGTAAAAATCTTCAAAAAATAATTTATTCGAATATTGCAAAGGGCACATGATTGTCTGTCTTATTGCTTGTGACTTGAGTTTAAATAGGCTCAGTCACTCCTTCCATAAGTCTGCCTGACACCAGTTCTATCTTACCTTGCGATGATATATTTTATGAGTACAAATATTACATCTGTCTGAGGAAACGCACAGGCAATATTTTGTTACCTTACCTGAGATGTGCAAGACAAACAGCTTAAATTATAGTACCTACTTATCTTTCGTATGTTTTGGTTGTTTTTTTTCAAATAAGCACAAAATTACACAATGAGCTATCTGTGCTTTGCCCACCACGGGTATAAAAACCCGGTTTTTAGTGTGGTAAGTCCGCAAACATACCGCTGAGTCACTAGAGGGCATCTTTCGTATGACTACACACGTACAGGTTAATTATCGTATATACACCACATATACCACGTTTATACACATACAGTTTAATAATCTTATATTATCAACATATCCCAAGTTTGTATACGTACAGTGCTATCTATTAAAATAAAGAATACATTTGGTAATTATGGCATGCAAGATGTACAAAAGTGAGAAGATAACTTCAGCATTTGTCTCCTCACATGAAAAGGTAAATCCAGAGTACATAAGTTATTAAAACACTGGCAACATGTAAGTAATACAAAACAATTGTTTTCCACTTCGATCCTCTTCTGTGTCCAGACACAATTAACCATCAATAGATTTATTCATAAATAGACAAACTGTTAAGAACGACAACAATACAATCGAAGTACGGATTACATGTATTAGGTAACATTCGATACAATCTGCTTATAATCTGTTATATGAGCGTGTGACGACTGAAGTTAAGGAATGGTGATGAAGCCTTGTAAGAAATACAAATATGGCGTTTAAGACGAAAAAGTTTCCTTCACGTTAGTCGAATGTTTCTGCATACACACAAATCTCCAATATTAAAGTATTCTTGTGCCATTTAAACTACTGTCTATCTTTTTTACACAAGGCTCAGTTTTTCATTTATAAATTTATCATAGTGGGTTTTGTTCAGCGTTCAGAGAAACGAGTTTGATAATTGCCACGTGTAACTCGACAAACCGTTATTTCTGTGTATACGACAATGTACATGATATTTTCGAACAGCTGCAGTTGGTAATGCTCCGAGATGGTTCAGAATATGTACATTGGTGCGGTTGGCAAATATCAGTAAAATTAGAAATAACTTTGTGCCGATTTTGTAACGAGAGTTTTATAGAAAGGACGTAAAAAGTGACTCGCCACGATGTCTATAATAACTCGCCATCCTAATACATCAATTTATGACATAGAAAAACACTATGTTTTCCGCGCTACATAATGTTAAATTATGATGATGAAAGAAAACAAGAGAAAAACTCTGTCAATTATTTTTCTAAAAGAAAGAAAAATGGTAAACTGTGTTATTATATTTATCTCCAAGGGACTGCGTAAAGCCCACCAACATCAAACCATAAGATAATTCGCTTAAAATGTACTCAAGAAAAGTTATACACTCTATACGTAGAGTGTATTTTTCATTTGATAGCGGGTCAAATTTTGTCCGAGGCGTTCAAGTTGCTTTCATACAAAACAGTGATGAAATGTGATCTTATTTTGTTTCTTTTACGTTCAGTAATAAAGATTACAAAACCAATAACAGAAAATTCCTATTTTTGTTTTCGTATTTATTAAGGTTATAAACAGATTTCAATACTCCTGGTGAGCATATTCAAATAGCTTATTGTGTGTTTTTTGCCCTTAACTATAAACAAACCAGTTGCACGAATTATTTACTATATTAGATGTATTAATATATTTATTTCAATCAAATAAAGAGTAAAGAAATTGTGACATTGATTTGTAACTGCGACACAAACAAGTACCCAACTTCAGAAATATTCTGTTATACACTATTCACGTACAGAAGTTTTGTTTCATACATCGGATCCTGAATAGCTTTAATATGATACAATTGTGTTAAAAACTTCTTCTTGTACACTATTTATAAAAACATCCACAAAGATTTCCTGTTAAATTCGAAAACATTCTTTAACTTCTGTGTTGGATGTTTAAATTGGTCATATGGTCGTTGTGTTTAGTTATAATTGTATTCTGGCAAGAATTCAACTAAAATTTGATTTCCATGTTGCACACAGCTTTTAACGTCATTAAAGTTCCGAGAAAGGTTTACTTCTGTTTCTTTTCTTGTTGTAGAGGGCGATTACAATTGGGTCAAGCTTGTTCATAATTATATCTCAGTTATGATTATTTAAATGGACTTCATTGTTTCAGAACCTAGTCATTTAGAATCACAAAGTAAATAACAAAATTCACTCTAAAGAAACAAACAAATAAATCACGTATCTTGCTACAGCCTTAAAGACAACTTTCGAAGATTGGATTGGTTTGTTTCTTATATTCACTCAAAGCTGTATATACAAAGATATATATATATATATAGCACAAAAGCTTGTGTGTCAGTCTGTTTATCCTTTATCTAACTACTCCTATGACGCTGGGCTAGTCTCAAACAAACTTTGTGATATAATAGTTTGGGACAAGAGGCTTGTTATTGAAAGGTCAATAACCCATCCACTCCCATTATTACTCATGTTGAATATTCATTGACTTTGACGTAAATAAACTTAACCATATTCATAGATGGCACCTCGTCATTTCAAAATTCATTTATTTTTTCAAGTATGAGCTTTTAGCTCATAGCTGCGTCAC
The DNA here is from genome assembly GCF_004210375.1 of Tachypleus tridentatus. NCBI lineage: Eukaryota > Metazoa > Arthropoda > Merostomata > Xiphosura > Limulidae > Tachypleus > Tachypleus tridentatus. Next base: position 143,671,694 of record NC_134831.1, read on the forward strand.
CTCCTTAAATGGCATGGTCAAGTGATTAGGGCACTCAACTCGCAATGTGCGTGATATTCGAAACAAAACAAAGTTCCAAGCTTTTCGATTAATCAACTTGACCACGACTAATGTCTCATAGATTAATTTATTCTAATTTCGGCTGAAATACTTCCAATTTCGTGGTATGCTAGTAGAAATCCTGATGATTAAAAAATTGAATCGAGTGTACGCACACCCCAAGTTTGGTATTGCCGACGCATAAAAATTTTGTTTGTTTGAATTTTGCGTGAAGCTATACAAGTGCTATCTGCGCTAGCCGTCCATAATTTAGCAGTGTAAGAGTGAAAAGAAGACAATTAGTCTTCACCACCCACCACCAACACTTGGACAACGCATTTACCAACGAATAATGGGATTGGCCGTTATATTATTACTCCCTTACTGTTGAAAAGGCGTGTATGTTTGATGGAACAGGTATTTGAATCCGCAACCCATAGATTACGAGTCGAGAGCTATAACCATCTGGCCATGCTGAGTTGAGAAAAAGTTTATTGATTGATTATTCTGAAATAAGCACAAAACCACAAAATGGGCTGTCTATGCTCTGCTCAATAACGGTATCGAAACCTGGTTTCTAACGGTGCGAGTCCACAGGTATGCCGCTGTGCTACTGTAGAACGCATACAAATATAGTTAATAAAAAGTAAAACACAGGCCTAATAAAATAATCCTGTAATACTGCCTAAAATTTTCCATATACCGCGATTATTGAGGATTTTCTATTACTTTAAGTTGGTGAGGTTAGTTATTTGTAAAAAAATATTTTATTTTTAGAGGTTTATCCACGGAAGGTGTTTAAAAGGGCTTAACACTCAGAAAGTTAAAGACAAATTATCTCTCTTCATTCATTTGAGGAGGCTAAGCCTTCCCAAATTTATTATACACCCACACCATCGTCAATGTTTGGTGTACTTTAATCAAATCGTGGAAGTTAATTAATGGTCTAAAAACGCGCCTGCGGTCCAAACAGCGGATCTAATCTTGACAATAATGAGACCCAAACAATAACCCATGTGTCCACACTCTGGTGTACTAACTGTTAAATTACTCCTGACCCAAACATTCGGAGAAACAATAATGACATCTGATCAGAGTAATTACAATGTACAATTTAATGTGTACCAAAATGATATATACAGAGCTATGTACACCCAATCAAACTAAGCCAAACTCTCAACAATGGAGGGTTGTTTTATTCATCATTGTATCCAATATGGATATATTGGTTATAAATAATCGAATGTTCTACTGGCACATTTAAGGTAAATATAACAATTAAGCTGGATACGTTCTTACGTAAAGAATATGTAACTCTTCAAACTTATATGTTAATAAATGAAATTACTAATAAACCACGAGAAGATGTAAGATTTTCTTTTTTGTCATATTATACATGCATCCTGCTTTGCTATTTATTATTTCCTTGGCATAAGTACCGTCACCACTATCTAACCGCTATTCTCCTATATTACTTAGATCATGAAAAGGCTGCAAGCAAGAATGGTGTGCTTTGGACACGTTAGACCTGAAGATCCATTTGATACTTAATGAGTCGTTTTCATTATTTTATGAATAAAAGTCGGAAACAAGAATTAAACTTACCTCGGACAGCGTGATGTGACATCCCATTCCAAACATGATGAGAAAAAGAATAAAAACAATTAGAATGTCGTGAGCCCGTTTAAGAGGAGGTGCGTCTTTTTTTTTCAAACTCCGTAACATTCTCGTTATTAATGAGCGAAGCATTGGAGAAGTTGCTATAGTCATTATCCATGACGAAGTTGTTGTTCATTATGATGCAAAAATCAGGTTTAAATACGTATATAACGTACGTGTTCGCGTGCTAAACATCGACGTATTATAAAGCTGTAGAATTGACGTCATTAAATAAGTTAATTCAGTGAGGTATGTTAAAACGATTTTATATATGCATTTTGCTAAACACACGACAATAACAGTCAATATCAAGTTGTGCTGAAAGTGCTTGTATCACAACTACATTTTGACATTTTTTGGAGATATCTAAACAATGTGCTATCACTTAAAACTGATTCCTTTGGAGCAAAAGGTCATTACAATGCAGACAATCCACACAAAAAATCTACAATAAGACATTTCCTACTTATGGCAAATGTATTTTGCGTTTATTAATAGGTGCAAATCCAAAAACTCAAAGGATAGCGCTACAAAAAAACATCCACGAGCCTTTAGCAACATTAAATAACATAATAAAAAACGATCTCTGTCTGGAAAAGTGACACAAGTTGTGTATACACAAACTGTTTCGACGACACATTCATTCAATCGTTATATGCGTTAACCATTTGGAAAATGAAACAGGTTGCTATTTCCATTCGAAAACATGTAGGTAAAGTCACCGGATGCACTATTTGTGAGTTGTGGAAAGACTATTGGGAGAATTGACGAGCTTTGGACGTGACAGTCTCACGACGGAACCTTTTTCCATGGAAGCTAAGTAAGCTGCAGGACTGTTCTCAAGATGACTGGAATTAGAAACATGAGCTGTAATGACGTGGTGACGCTTAAAATTTCTTTTAATATAACATTCTCAGCCTCTGTATACACGTATGTATGCCTCAATCATTTCAAGCGTATTTTCCTGAAATATCAGAAAGTCTAAAAAAGCATAGATTTTGTTGTTTAAAATAGAGTTCCTTATTCGAGTTATGTCTTTATCCGTCTGACTAGCAGGAGTCAATTGTTTCAATCTATTTAGCACAAACAAATTGTACACTAATAGTTATGATCCTCTTAAGGGTCAAAAGGATGTCGCCGCCTCAGGGTTGAATAACCATTCCGTAATATGCAAATCATACAGACACCTGAGGATTATATAACTATTAAGCAATATTCAAATTAAAATGTCTCAGTATGAGATAACATCATTAATGTGTAGATTTAATTATACGTCATAATAAGTCACAAGTAAAACCAGTATTTTAATGAGACAACTATTATAACATTTTGTATGAAGTCAGTTTTCATGACACTTACTATCATAATTCAACCATTATTTGAGAGAGAAAAATGTTATAGCATAGCCAGTAATTTCGTTTATGTCCTTTTACAGTTGTCTGTACCGAAAAGATTTTATCATTCCTTTGCTTTTTGTTTTCGTAATTGCGCAAGAAGCAGGTGGTATAGTTGATTGTTTTTAACGTACCGGTTTAATTCGTTAAATATCTTGCATAACATACTTTTTCTATTTTATGAGGCACGGTATGGCCAAGCGGGTTAAGGCGTGTGACTCGTAATCTGAGGGTCGCTGGTTTGCATCCCCGTCGCGCCAAACATGCTCGTCCTTTCAGCCGTGGGGGCGTTATAAAGTGACGGTCAATCCCACTATTCGTTGGTAAAAGAGTAGCCCAAGAGTTGGCGGTGGGTGGTGATGACTAGCTGCCTTCCCTCTAGTGTTACACTGCTAAATTAGGAACGGCTAGCACAGATAGCCCTCGTGTAGCTTTGTGCGAAATTCAAAAACAAACAAACAAACTATTTTATGACGCTTTATAAGTTACACACACATTAATATCGCTTTGTTTCTTTCTTTCTAATTAAGCACAAAGCTACACAAAGGGCTATCTGTCCTCTACTCACCACAGGTATTGAGATTCGGTTCTAGCGTTTTAAGTCCCCAGATATACCACTGTGCCACTGGAGAGAATTTAATTTTGGTAATTTATTTGTTCTATATTATAGTTTTCATTTATTCAATTCATATATTGTATGACATCTGAAAAGGGCATTTATCTAAATCTCAAAAAAACTTAATTTTTATGTTTAGTTTGTCTCCCAATGATACAGCGATATGTCTGCGGACTCACACTGCAAAAATCGGGTGGACAGAGCACAGATAGCCAATTGAGTAGCTTTGTGCTTAATTCAAAATAAACCATGTTTAGCTTTACAAATAAATGTATGTATTTGTATCACTACAGTTTAGATCTAAAGAATTTATATAAATAACTATTTTTATCAGTTACAAATATTATTCTTACCATTCTGTAGAAAACTTTAATAAATCTTGTTTCTTGATGGATTGAAACTTTGCACACAATACTGAATTATTCCTACTAAGTATATCAGTGCAGATAAAACGAACTTTCTTCTGGAATAGACAACGAAAGATAACTTCTGTTTGAGGTCTAGTGCTAGCGTAAAAATGTATCATCAATCGAATCATTGAACATATGACAGAAGTCTTGTGAAGAAACAAACAGTGTTCTCTTAAAACTGGTAGAGTATATGATCAATAATATTGGAAAAAATTATGGAACTAAAAAGTTTTATAACACACACATTCGCTTGTGTGTATATTAATAGTTTGTAATCCTATCAGAAACGTACGAAAATATCTCGTTCTAAATTCAAGATACTTTTAAACTTATATTATTTTAAATATTTATTGAAAACTTGGAAACTCTATTATACTAACAAGGTGTCAGTAATACAAAATAAAATGTTTTCTACTTTGATCCATATGTGGGCTCAGACGTAAATAACCATCAATAGGTTTATTCATAAGAAGACAAACTGTTAAGAACGACAACAATACAATCGAAGAGCGGATTACACGTATTAGGTAACTTTCGATACATTCTGCTTATAATCTGTTATCTGAGCGTGTGACAACTGAAGTTAAGGAATGGTGAGTGAAGCCTTGAATGAAATATAAATATGGCGGTTAAGACGGAAAAGTTTCCTTCACGTTAGTCGAATGTTTCTGAATACACAAATCTCCAATAGTAAAGTATTCTTGTGCTATTTTAACTACTATTTATCTCTTTTACACAAGGCTCAGTTTTTTTCATTCATAAATGTATCATAGTGGGTTTTGTTCAACGTTCAGAAACGAGTTTGATAATTGCCAGGTGAAACTCGACATATCGTTAGTGTTGTGTACACGCCAGTGTACATAATATTTCCGAACAGGTTGTGTATACGACATTGTACATGATATTTTCAAACATTTAGCGTTCGTAATGTTCTGATGTAGTTCAGTTTGATTTCTATTGGATTTCACGGAAAGATACACGAGGGCTATCTGCACTAGGTGTCTCTTATTTAGCAGTGAAAGACTAAGAGAGAGGGCAGACAGTCATCACCACCCAATAACTACTCTTGGGCTACTCTTTTACAAACGAATATTTTGATAGATCGTCACATAACACCTTCATGTATTGCGAGTTGGGCGCCCTAACCACCTGGCCATGATAGGTCGAGATGGTTTGGGACACGTACATTGGTGTGGCTGGTAAATATTGGTAAATGTAACCGTGCCGATGTTATAAAAAGGGCTTATTGAGGATTTTGTAGACACGTAACCAAAATAACGTGATACATAGTTTTCCGCCGATTTGGACACCACGCTGTAGTCTATAGTACACTGATATACCGACTTTGAAATAAACTCAGCAACGATGAAAGTGTAATAAATTATTCAAACTGTATGATCGAAACACACATATAATACGTATATACAAAATAAAAAATTGTTTTGTTAAATAATTAAACACTACTTATGTAACTGTTTAAGCAAATGAAATATAAACAATATTCTCAATAATTTATATATTTTGTGTTAGTGATTTATAGTTTCTTTCCTCACAACTAAAATGTTGACGAATTATTAAATTACATCACACTGCCGTTTCAGTTCATTCCTTCTGAAATTTTCATAATTTCAGCACATAAAACAAAATCAAAACTGATGGTACCCATTTACTTAAAATTTTTAAACGTTGTATTATGTGAATTTGAAAACAAACAGAGCTTATATAAAAGATACTTGCCAAAGGGCGCATCAAGCCCACAAAGTGGGACAGGGGTAGTTTTTAATATATTGGGAAAATAGTTCAACCTCTTAATTTCCCCTCCTTCCCTTCCAGGCTACTTTCCTGTTCATTATTATTAAATCAGACGTTTATGTTGTAACACTGAATAGAACCAGATCACATTATTCGCGCTACCACGTGACACAGACGAAAACCACCAGATCCGCCCAACATTAAAACAGAACTACCAAGTTTTATGCTGTGTTAAGTGCTACTTGTCTACCACCCCCTCAAAAACTAGTAAAACGTTTAAAAGTTAATTTTTTATACATATATTAAAGATAACGGAAACACAGAAACTTAATTTCTATTCCACTATCAACTGGTATCATCCTATTCTAAGTTTGTTTGATATTAGGCACAAAGCTACACAATGGGCTATCTCTGCTCTGCCCACCACAAGTATCGAAACTCGGTTTCTGGCGTAGTAAGTCCACAGAAATTCCTCTGTGTCGCTAGGGTCCCCAATTCCAAATATATTAAAGTTACATAATATGCAATTAACAGTACTACTTTATTTCAATGATTTTCTGTTAAATTTATCAAACCAAACAAAACGTTTTAACAAACAGTAATAAAAGAAACATCAGAGAAACAGCTGGATTTAAACAGATATTTCTGTCATGTAATATTTTTTTCTAATTTATTTATTTTTTTGCACACTGGCAAACGTTTCCTTTCCTCATGGCCTTTAGGTAACGTGAAACAATTTAGAATTTTATTCTCCTAATAAGTGTGATTATTACAGACTAGGGTATACGCGTTATGTAATGAATAAACGTAAAGTGTTCTTCATGAGTATTTGTTTGTTGATTTTTTAATGTTTGTTTGTTTCTGAATTCCACGCAAAGCTATTCGAGGACTATCTGCGCTAGCCGTTCCTAATTTAGCAGTGTAAGACTAGAGGAAAGGCAGCTAGTCATCAACACCAGCCGCCAACTCTTGGGCTTTTCTTTTACTAAGGAATAATGGGATTGACCGTCACGTTATAACGCCCCTACGGCTGAAAGGGCGAGCACGTTTGGTGCGACGGGGATTCGAACCCGCGACCCTCGGATTACGAATCGAGTTCCTTAACCACCTGGCCATGCTGGGCCTCGTCATGAGTGTCGTTGCCTACACCTCGTCCACGACAATGATATTTGTTTAGTATTACAAAATGTCGTTTCACATCATTAAGCAACGTGGAGAACAAAAATTATTTTTGGTGCGAAAAGGAAGGAAAATATTAAAAAATTATAGCTGAGAAATAGTTGTTCAAATCTATCCTTACAACTATGTGATGCTTTTGTTATTACTGCACTTATATGCGTACCATTTGACTCAAGAAAGTAAAAAAGACTTTCGAAAACCACGGTGGGCATATCGGGTTACAGTTCTGGTGTCAACCATGCATTGCTTATATTTTCTTTATTATTACTTAGAATGTTAACTCAGTGGAATTTCGTGGAATCGGAATTCATATTAGTTTTACAAGGTTTGTGATTTACTTTCTGTTAATTGTTAGGCTAGGCTTATGAAAAGGATAATAATGTTAGCAATCGTTATTAGACAGTTTATTCAAGACTGCATTAAGGCTCAGAAAGTTTGTATTAAGTAAATTTACTAGTTTAAAATCCTGGAGTGGGTAATGTTGTGTCTACAAGTACAGTGATATGGCAAGTTAAAAGTATCAACAATGCGATAGAATCCGCAAATCGTCCGCAAAAACAATAAGAAAAACATGAACTACTAAGAGACACCAAGCAACCACAAATGCACATATGAAAAGAAACCTTTATTCATACAACAGAGAAACCTTACTAGTACTAAATAACTTCTAAACTTATATAACTTCTGGGTACTGGAGCAGAAGATTACTTCCTGCATCTGCTCAGAACAGAAACAAGAATTGGGATAATTATCATATCATGATTTCAATTTAAAAAATAAATAAGCTTAATTACCTCAATAATAATTCTTAATATACATGTTATAATTCAATACTATTTAAACATGTGAATTATTAAATGACATTTGCAACTAAATATAATTCTTTTTTAATTGAGCATTTTAACCACCTGGCTATGCCAGGCCCTGTATTAAGATTTCAAATAGCTGGAAATTTTAATTTAAATTCAGAAGTTCATATGTATCAAATTTCTGATATTTGCCAACTAGATTGATACACACATTTTCTTTCCAAACATACAAATATTTTAACAAACAAAAAATAAAACAATCTATAATAACGGTTATTACAAATAGGTAGTACAAATAATTATTCATACACAAACAGTTTACAAACTCACAAACAATATTCACTCTTCTATCTGGTCTGTAACTGAATATTTTATCAATGATCCAGGTTCAGGACGAACAAATTAATTATAAGTTGATATTGTTACACTTCGCCTAAGCTGGTGCTGTCTTTTCTTGGCTTACATCACACCACTTACAAGCTGACTTTTTTCCGGCAAAGATTGTTTTTTTTTTTTTTGTTTCTGAATTTCGCACAAAGCTACTCGATGGCTATCTGCGCTAACCATCCCTAATTTATCAGTGTAAGGCTAGAGGGAAGGCAGGTAGTCATCACCACCCACCGCCAACTCTTGGGCTACTCTTTTACTAACGAATAGTGGGATTGACCGTCACGTTATTAAAACTAATAACGTTAGAAGTAATTCACTAAAGTTGAAGGATTTTTAATGTTCGAAATCTAGTCAAATTCTGTAGTTTTCCGATTAACAAGCGTTGATCACAACTAGGGTTCCAGAAGCTTATAATATACTGACTGTAGCTGACCAATAATACATTCTACTGTCTCTCATATAGTTGCTTTTATACGAATCACGTGAAATACTCGAACGGTCAACAATGTTCGAAAACACGCTGGCGTTTTTGTAAAACAGATATATTGTTGACTTTTACTCCCGTAATCTTCTACAAATTTAGATAACAGACGGGACTTGTGCAATGCACATCCAACAATATACGTCACATGCATCAAACTGAAACAAACATAAGTATTAAAATAAACAAATAACAGTAGCCCTCTTACAAGTTGTACTTTTTATCTGAATTAACATGTTAATATTTTCGAAATGCAATAAATTTATCGAGACTTTTATTGCCTTAATAAGGGTAAAGTGTTAATATTTTTGCATGTTTTTGAATTTCGTGCAAAGTCATCGTCAATTTAGCACTGTAAGACTAGAGAGAAGGCAACTAGTCATCACCACCCACCACTAGTTCTGTAGACACTCTCTTACCAACTAATAGTGAGATTGATCATTACATTATAATACCCCCACAGCTAAAAGGGCGAGCATATTTGGAGTGACGGGGATTCGACTGTCAGATTGCGAATCAATCGCTCCAACCGCCTGATATGTATTTTAACAATCGAATTTATATCGGACTGTTAATCTTCTTCCAAAAACTTAGAAAAAAACATAAAAAATATAGTTATGGTATCAGGAAAGTGGATTTATAGTACTTTATCAGACATTCTTTGTATGTGTGTGTGTGTGTGCGTTTTCTATATATCAAAGTCACATCAAGCTACCTGCTGAGTCCATCGAGGAGAATCGAACCCCTGATTTTAGCGTTGTAAATCCGTATACCATTCTTTGTATATTCAGGTATAACGTAGTTTGCCTCGATTTTAGTAAGCTGATCTGTTTTTCTATCACAAATGAAGATGTTAATAATGTATACATATTTCTCTAGAAAATTGCTTTCCTAGTATCATTATGTTCTAACTTATATATCTAAATAAGTAAGAAAGACAGTGAAGTTGCGAAATGACACTCTCAGGATTAGTAATTATAAATGTCGAATAGTTTTTAAGAGAAATCAGTTCTCAGTCATTAAATAAAATTGGCCTAGAATGACGGTTAAGGAATTCGACTGCCATTTTGCGGGTTTGAATCCCCTTTTTACGGATTTACATAACTTATACTGTTAAATCTCTATGGTGAAATTCCCGCCTATTCACTAAAGTTCTAAAAAATTCTCGAGTGAGAGAATCAACAATGTGTGTATGCAAATACTAGTGATCGTGAGTATTGTTGTGCAAGTTGAAATTTCTAAAACACAGTGTATGTTATTGGTTTACTACAGTTGGCATACTATAAACTTCGGAAGCTATAATTAGTCTAAAACTACAGATATACGACCAGGAATGTTTTTGTATTTCAAATATTACAAGCCATTTAATTTCAGTGTATTTACATCGGATATCAATATTTTTTTATGAAAAAATATTACATGTCTTTAGCGGTGAAAAAAAATTGACTTCTAATCGTCGAGAGCACAGCGAAAAATAATAAAGAGGTAGCTAACTTCCTTTCAAGTTAATACTATCTACCTCAACTATAAATTAATTCGCTGATTGTGAACCCTCGATAAGATATTAAAGAAGTTCCAGTCCAGAAAAAAAACTTGATATTGTTTGTAAGTTTGTAAAACCTTTGCGTATAAATCATTATTTGTATTAACTACATGTGACCACTGTTATTATAAGTTGAATTATTATTTTTACATTAAAATATATTTGTATTAAGAAAGAAAACTGTGTGCATCAATCTTGTTGGCAAGTGTCATAAATCTGATACATATTGATATTTATTTAACTTCTAAATTTAAATTATAATTTAACTCAGTTTCAGATAATTTAAAATTGTAATACATAACATAATAAATTGAAGGCTCATCCCACATAACTCGTAATAATGTAACATCCATCACCAAACAGTTGTTTTTTTTCAGTCGTGAGGGTGTTTCAATGGTCCTCCGGTGGCGTAGAGTATGTCTGAGAACTTACAACGCAAGAAACAGGATTTCAATGTCCGTGGTAAATAACTCATTATGTACTTTTGTGCTTAACTTTAAACAAATAAAGCGTTATAATGTAGGTCGATCCAACTATTTATTGGTAACAGAGTTGTTGATGGGTGGAATTGATTAATTACCTTTCCTCTAGACTAACACTGCTAAATTAGGGACAGCTAGCGAAATAGCTCTCGTGTAGCTTTGCGCAAAATTCAAAACAAATCAAACCTTTTGAGAAATACTAAAATTCGTCATTAATTCAAGACAATATCAAATCTTTTGTTTAAAATTTCTAAATAACTACTATCATCTAGTACACCAATCAGAAAGAGTCACGCTCGTATTAAGTTTATAAAAGTAAAAACACTCATACTACACCTAACTACAACGCACATACACGACATCATTGGTAGACAACTTACAATGGGGGAATTTAAAATTAACATCGCAACGTAACCTTCCTTGCCACCTTATTAATATCATAAAACTATTTTGCCAAAAACATTGCCAAAACACTACAACTACAACAAAACAGAATTCTAAGAAAAGCCCTAAAATTACTAAAATCCATCCCTATCAATTACATACATAAAGCTTGCAACATCCCATTACTCAAAGACAAATGAACAACACTAGCTCTCAAATACACAAATATTACCAACAAGCAGAAATAAGAAATACAAAAATACTAAGCTACACAACTTGAATAATGGTCCACACAAAACAATATATCTATACAACACTTACGTGGCCTCCAAAGCATCATAAATCAGCATTTAACAAAAACTTAAATTTACGTACTAATCGTTTCTTGTGTTCTTTATGTCAGCTCTGGGCACAGGACAGATAGAACATTTAGCACCTATCTGATGAAAGTGGGTATTCTCGGGCGAACCCAGTTTTCGCCCACAGCAAATTAAAAGGCACTTTGATTTATTCATCCAAGTCGTGTCATTGTATCTACTGATCCCAGTTACCCCGTGACCCTGATCATGGGAAGTTTGTCGAATGTTTGTCACCTTGCTTCCTCTCTGTAACGTTACATCATCCATCTTGATCCTCTTCTCTGTCTTGGAACCGATCAGACTTTACCCTATTTTATTCAGTTCTTCAAAATACCACTGGTTTAAAGTATAACCACACACCACAATAAAATTTCAAAATCACGAATATTACAATTTCAATTTTACCGCGAGAGGAATAAAGGGGGATATTAATATCCCTGACCACACCTAGTTGAGAAAAGTCTACTTTTCTTTAAAAACTAAATTTCTAGCACGAAATATTTGTTGTTGTTTTTATACCCAGTAAGTAATTTATATTTATTTATGTTTAAAGACATTCCAAATGAAACATTGCAACAAGATTCAATGATTTAATAATAACTGTGCATAACACTTTGAAGTGATTGAAGTAGAAAACCGAAATCTTCCAAAAGCGGTGTTGAATATCTCAAGGATCGTTCTTTATGAGGTAAACAATGTTTGAGTATAAATCTTGCCAACGACTTTGCTTTAGATTCTTTTTTGAACGTTACCATTAGAACAGTAAGATACACTTAAAGCAATGTGATCTTAAAGAACGTTTAGATGATTGAAAACTGCTGCTTTAAAGAGTTAACCAAGTCGAAAAGGTTGAGATTGGAATCAGACCTACAATAGTTGAATTTACAACGCTTGTGACGTTTGTTTTTAAATATGAATCCCAGTAAAGCATGTTGGGAAGGGGGATAAGTACAAGTTCGGAACTGCATCTCAGCCAACAATGTCGATGATCTACATGCAATTTATGGCACTCTCACTGATGGCTAGTACAGGCAGATTATGCATGATCCATCTTGTTATTTTCTCAGGAAGATGACTCATCAGGATTCATCTCGCAGCTCAACAATGATCCCAAGCATACGTCAAATGCAGTATGAAAATACTTTGGTAGTGAAGAGCTTGTGTGTCGTGTGTTTTTCTTATAGCAGAGCCAAATCGGGCTATCTGCCGTGTAAATCGAACCCCTGATTTTTAGCGTTATAAATCCGAAGACTTACCGCTGTGTCAGAGGGGACGGTAGTGAAAAGACCAATAAAACACTTGCATAAATATATAATATAAACAAAAATTTGTGTTCCTGTTAAGAAGAAAAACCAAATGAGATATCTGATAACTTCAGGAAATTTATGTAACAGTGATAAAATAAAGGTCAGAAAAATGCTTTCTTTTATTATTATTTCTTTGTTCAACATATATAGGAAATGCTATCATCATAGTAAAGGAGCACTGACTTTGTGAAGAAAAACCTACAACAAATCCTTTTTTTAATGAATATATAAAACTTATTTTCTCTAAAATGATTTATTTATGTTTAGAACACAGTGAATGTCGCATTACATAAAATTATGCCAAAGAGCTATATGAAATAATAATAATCATGTTTAACGTTTCATTGATATCAATCCAAAGATCTTAATTTATATACGAAAAAAATACATATAACTAAAAAACGTATTGAGCCCAGAAGAAAGTACCCACAAATTTCATCCAAGGCATATCAATAGAATTACCATTCCTATATCTTGGAGATAAGATCTTGACCGAGAAGTTTACTGGAAAATTATTAGTATAAATTGACAAGGATATCTAGTAAACTCAGTTCTGTAAAGAAAAATATATCGTGCATTAAAACTGTTTCGAGTGATACAAAGTATGGAACAAAAAATCTTCAAGTAAAAACTGAAGTTAATCTAACAATTTAAATTACTTCGTAGGCTTTATAAAAGTTAATTGTGTCGAACGCTTAGTTTCACTCAGGGCCAAAGCTCTGAGCTAATTGTTATACCGACCTCTGCAAAACGTATTTTATTAAGCATTTTAGTCATAATAAAATAAGGTAAATCTACATTTTTATTCTTTAAGTTACTTCACACTTTAAAATACGAATAATAATGTGATTCATTCCTGACAGCTCAGTGTAGAATATCCTGCGTGAGCAGCTTTTTAAACGAAGTGCGGGAAACGGCGATTGTAAACAGAAATAATGGAACGCTCGGACAGATACCATGGTTCGCAGCATATTTATTAAAGATATACTAGAGGGACAGCAAGTAGTGTACATCACTAACAACCAATTCATGGACTATTCTAAGCATCCAATGCCAAGATCTTGGTGTGGATGGAAATGGGAGTTCCTTGAAAAAAAACCAAACACTTTCATTGGTAAAACACCGAATACTCTACTTAACCACTGACCAATTAGACTCAAAGGCTACAAAACAAACTGGTGTATGAGGAGGACAGTGTGAAAAGCGTAAAGGCAGGTTACTATGATAAGGAATTCAACTTCCTGCGGATTATGCTGACGAAGGAATTTCTGCTAGGAAATGAACTGGCCTGAGCTGGTCTCCTTCGTCACTGGATGATGGGCGACGGGAAAAGGAGAACGAAACAGGGAGAAGTATCGTTGGTTTGGGTGTTCGGTGATAAGAAAAATTCAGCAAATATGTGGATTAATAAAGCATTTACTGAATTAGATGAAAAATGATTGACAGGCAGCTTGAGCTAGAAGGTCGAAAACGTTGAAGAACGCTTGGTGGCTTAGTACTGTCGTTGATGGATTCGATAAGCTGGAGGTTTGGGGCGATTTACTTCCTCTTACGCGGTTTAATTTGGGTAAACTAAGTAGTTGTGGTAGCAGTGTCAGTTAAGATACAAACATCTCGTTCTTTATTTAGACAAATACGTTTGAGTTCTTTGGTCCTTGGTTGAAGCTAGGCTTCGGTATTCGATTGGGGTAATTCATAAATGTAGAGCGGTAGCTGTTTTTGGAACATATGTTCAGATAGAGGATACAGAGGATATGTAACTCTCCCACAGGTAAGACAGTTTATCTTTTGTAACGGATGTGCCGCCATTTTATGTGAAATTCTAAAACATCCTGGAAGGAAAATATAACCTCTGAGATGTCGCCACTGGAGATACATGGAAATGTATATGAGGTTAAACAACCTTAGTTTGTCTATCAAAATATAATTATGTCTAATTGAAATTTCAAATCTATAAACAACTTTGTTTTCTAAATTACGAAACAAATTCTGTGAAAATATTTCAATGACTTTCGACCCCCAAAAGCACAGCCGTAAACCTGATGGGTCAAAAGGTAGAAATCAGCTTTCGATATGCGTAGAAAGCGTAGCAGAGATAGCTCATATTGTTACTCTGCACTTCACTAGATACAAGCAACCAAATAAATAGCTTTAAAAAGGTCTTTATATCACAATTCACTTACATTTTGCTAAATATTTCATTTTCGAATATTAGTGTGATTTTTATTTATTTTACGAATAGTGAACTTCTCTAGTATGCATTCCTTCGAATTCCGTTTTAATGGTTTGGTTTGGGTTGTTTTGAATATCGCGCAAAGTTACACGAGGGCTATCTGCATTAGCCGTCCCTAGATGAAAGGCAGCTAGTCATCACCACCCACCGCCAACTCTTGGGCTACTCTTTTACCAACGAATAGTGGGATTGACCGTCACATTATAACGCCTCCACGGCTGGGAGAGCGAACATGTTTGGCGCGACGCGACCCTCGGATTACGAGTCGCACGCCTTACGCGCTAGGCCATGCCAGGCCTTAGCAGATTGGAAAGAAATAATGAAACATTCTGTATATATATATATATACATATATGGGGAATCACATTAAGGGAAGTCCATATTTGGATCTTGCCCCTAGGTTTGTATCTTATACAAACACCTAACAAATGCAGTGTGTCTAAAATGCAGATTTATCATATTGACATTATATTTTTTATTTGGGCACCTTCAAATGATTATTTATTGTTTTCCCTGCACAATTTTTTTAAATTCCCATTCCCTCCAATAAAAAGAAAAGTTTAATCCAACTTCATGGATCCATCAGGTTTCACAATGCGAGGTTTTATGTATGGATGGGTAGGCTTCTTTGCAGTAGGTGTCTGTGGCTTGATGGCGATAAATTTCAACAATAAACAAATAGTACACAGTCCATTTGTTTTAAAATAACGTATTAAAACAAGTCAAATGTATATACAAATGTTTATACCCAGATCATAAATAACCGTCTCTTTTCTTCAAAATTCACGCAGACTAATTCAGATATCTTAGAATACAATTGATAAGACAAATTATTTCTTCTCTGTTCTGTCTTTATAATAGAATATGTGATGATTCAGTTCAGAAATCACAACTATACAATATCATGGTTCAAGACACAATCATGCAGTATAGAGATAGCTGTCTATCTAACTAACTGTATATATATTAAAACTAGAATTAAATTTTAACATGCATTTTAACTTGAGTCCACCAAAGGGAATGAAACCTCTCATTTTTGCGGTGTAAATCCGTAGATTTACCGCTGTACCAGCGGGGGACTGTTGTTAAGGTACAGTAACTCGCAGAGTCGAAGTGCTCAAGAGCTCGCACCTGCTATCCACTCTGTATCTCGATCCAGCAGGCACTGCAACATCTGCTGCCAATTTTTAATACAGTTGCAATTTAACATATTCAAATACAGTTGAACTCTGGTGAATGTAGTGCAGCTTTAGTACAAGGTCGAATAACAACATGAAATGCACTTAAACATCTCAAGACTATAGAACACAGCGGTATATGTTGATTTGCAACCTGAAGTAATACGTTAAAAATAAAAAGACTCAGTTTTATTATTTGAGGATTAACACTAGCGTTTATAGAATACTTTCAGACATATTTGGTTTTATCTGTTTTACGATAATAGGCATTTTACTTTTTTCTTGTGTTTTGCAGAAGTGGTTTTTTGTTTAAAATGTGCTTCTACATATAAAAGTGTATTTTTTACGTATCCTGCATGTTTAGAATCCCAAGCTATTTTTAAAAAATCATAATATTATACAATGTCAATTATATTCGAATTGTTATACGGTAAAGTTTACTATGATGATTAACACAGTTATACAGTTTCCGAAGAGTGTATATACGAATAACTGTTATAGACTTTGTATATATATATATATTCATGTTAATCCAGTTATTCTCAACATAAGTTTAACGTTTTTCTTTCACACACACACACACAAAAATATTATACAATTACACCTTATTAGCTTAAAATATCACTGCCATGGACCAAAACCATCACGATCGTACGTGAAGAATAAAATAGGCAGATCTAAAAACAATTTCATATTTGGTACCTTCAAATCGATAGCATACTTTGTAAATGTCGCTCAGTTGCAGTGTATGCACTGTCGTAATGATTTTTAATTAAATACTATTGACTGCTGTTAGGATTGTTTATGAGTCACAAAGCTACACAACAGGCTACCTGTGATGTGCCCACTGCGGTTATTGAAACTATATTATTAGTAATATAAGCGTTATAATGTGACATTCAATCCCACTATTCGTTGGTGAAAGAGTAGCCCAAGAGTTGGCGGTGGGTGGTGGTGGCTAGCTGTCTTCCCTCTAGTCTTGCACACCTAAATTAGAGACGGCTAGTGCAGACAGCCCTCATGTAGCTTTGCGCGAAATTAAAAAACAAACAAAAACAACACACATCAAGAGAAATTATAAATTTGTATTACTTATCGTACCTATGGCCCGGCATGGCCAAGCGTGTTAAGGCGTATGACTCGTAATCTGAGGGTCGCGGGTTCGCATCCCCGTCGCGCCAATCATGCTCGCCCTTTCAGCCGTGGGGGCGTTATAATGTGACGGTCAATCCCACTCTTCGTTGGTAAAAGAGTAGCCCAAGAGTTGGCGGTGGGTGGTGATGACTAGCTACCTTCTTTCTAGTCTTACACTGCTAAATTAGGGATGGCTAGCACAGATAGCCCTCGAGTAGCTTTGTGCGAAATTCAAAAACAAACAAACAAACAAAAAAACGAACATATCGTACCTGGAGGAATTGCGGTAAATTTAAGAATTTACAACGCTGAAATCCTGGGCTCGAATCCTCGAAGTGGACACAGCAACTAACCAAATATTGGCTTTGCTCTAAAACGAATACAAATCAAAATGTTTACTTTTTCTTATTCCTGGGTAAAAAGTGTTATTTCCCAATTGCTTATGCCTAAAGTAAATGGAAAAGACCTATTTTCTCTTCAAACTTGTTTTTTTTTTTTGTGATCTGGGTAATGAAATTTTCAAATTAACTATTTTCCAGAACATTCCAGGTAGATTCGGCGATGACTACCAAATTGAGAATTTTCTCGAACTTACAAGAATTTTCAAGAACTTCCTAGAATGTTGTAGAACTTACGAGCATTTTGAAGAGCATGTCAACATTTTCTAGAACTTTCCGTAATGATATATATATACAGAGGTTCACCACTCACCACTTCAGTTTAGTTTAGCTGCCCAAGTAAACACAATGACCTATCTGACTTTATCAGAGATGGCAACAAGAAGCTACAAGCATCCTCCAGACGCATTCTGCTATGTATGTGGCCAATTTATCAAGACAAGAGCGAAAACATACTCTGTGACAGCATCTGATAAAATATGTGAAGCCTACAAGGCATATTTCGCCATGCCTGTTGGGGATCAATACAAACCCTGGGCACCTCATTTTACCTGTGAGCACTGCAAAAAAACTCTAGAAAGTAAAACGGTGAATTTTTGCTTGCTTGAATAATAAGAATTTATATTATACAAATTTTAGACCTTTTAAAATTTAAATTTCTTTTACTTTTTTAAACTTCCAATAGTATAAAAATATTACATATAAAATATTTTGCATGAACCTCTTACGCATTAGTTGTAGATGAAATAAATTTATTCTTCATAATAATTTTATCTTGCTCTTTAGCAGGATGATACAGAGGGGGAAAAAAAGAGCCATGAAGTTCGCTATTCCAAAAATTTGGCTGTACCCTCTGACCACTCAAGCAATTGCTACTTCTCCATGTTGGATCCTTCCAAACGTTGAGCTGGCAAGAATGCATCTGCTATCATGTATCCTGACCTCTTGATAAGGAGTCTGCAGCCTTCAAGTACCTTCGAGACTCTTTTATTCAGATCTATGTAAATAAAAATGTACAAATTTGCCCGATTTTGCATAAAAAATAGGTTAATTTCTAAATTTCATTATCCATGTCCCAAAAGCAAAGTTTGAAGGGAATAATGGCCATTTTCTGTACTTTTACAACATAAGCAATTAAGAAATAACACATACTATCCAGGAAGAA
Source organism: Tachypleus tridentatus (assembly GCF_004210375.1). Taxonomy (NCBI): domain Eukaryota; kingdom Metazoa; phylum Arthropoda; class Merostomata; order Xiphosura; family Limulidae; genus Tachypleus; species Tachypleus tridentatus. The sequence goes on from NC_134831.1 coordinate 143,690,606, forward strand.
AATTTGTGTTACATAGTGTTGTCAATTGTGGTCAGAAAATTAAGGTATTCGTAGAGCGCACTATAGATAAAATCATTCCTCATATTTAAACTGACAGTCCTTTACGGTTGTATATTAATTTTTTTAAACAATGGTTGCTTTACAAAGTTGGTATCACATATACAAATGTGTTGCTTATGTAATAAGGCTGAAGATCCAGTTTTATGCGTTACTAAAAGATTAGCTATACTTTTAATATCAGATCTCGCATGATTTGTTTGTTTGTTTGTTTTAGAATTTCGCACAAAGCTACTCGAGGGCTATCTGTGCTAGCCGTCCCTAATTTGGCAGTGTAAGACCTCTCGCATGATAACATACCTGATGGAGCATGCAATAAAAGACTGTGTCGCACAATAGTTATGAAAAAATTCAGCCATTTATAACAAGAAGTATTTATCAAGAGTTTTATGAAACTGCTATCACTCTTTTAATTACAACTTGAAATGGTATAATATCTGGATATTAACGTCATGGTGTATTAAAATTGGAGGTAAACTAAGTTCCTAAAAATATTCACTGCAGATTTGACGTATTACTTTATTATTTTTACGAATCATGCGGCCCCCTTCGAATGTCACATCGGCATCTCTGCGGACTTGTATTGATAAAAACCGAGTTTTGATACCCACAGTGGGCAGAGCAGAGATAGTCCTTTGTGTAGCTTTGTGATTGATAACAAACCTACACCCTCATGCAGTGGAACAGAGGAATATATGCGACTTACATAGCTAGAAACTGGGTTTCGATACTAGTGGTGGGCAGTGAAGAGGTGCCCTATTGTGTAGCTTTGTGCTGAATTTCAACCAACGAATGTTACGTAACTTAATATTGTCATTTTCTTTATTAGCAGTATTAACAAACATGCGAAAGTGTAGTGGAAATTTTCTAGAATATTTTATGCTAACGATCTTTCAGTAATAAGAACATATTGAAGAAAAAAGATCAACATTTAACATCGTATAATAAACTTTTAAAATAAGGCTATTACCAACTTCATTGTAAAATAACAATGTTTTATTTAATCGCTGACTACATTAAAGTAAAATATCATAAGACTATGGCACTGTTTCAACCATATACTCTTACTAAATTCTTACTAAATCACCACCAAGAATGTACTGTTCGGAATCTTGATAGTTATTTTGGTTTAGTATATTTCATGCCCAGAAGGGGTCTTAAATACATCCAGATACACAAATATCTGTTTCTCTTCACCACGATCGTGGAATTACGGTTATATCACACATGTAAATGAAGAATTTTAGACTGAGGTGGTTGGAGTTATTTAAAGTAAAATATTAATTTGAAACTTTGATTTTGAAAACGTCTCAAAGCCCATTGAACCATGTGTTCAGTTTAATCAGGGGTCAAAGGGTGATAACTTTATGCACTTTTTAAAAATAGCGCCGGAATATGTTAAGCCGATGTTGAAAATAACACGTTTCTGAACGTTCAACCTCAGCTGAACTAATTGTACAGCGAACAGATTGTTTTAGGTCTTTTAACACATGTTGTAAAATAAATATATTTACGCTGGTTGCATTTCAAAAAAACGTTAACTGTCTTCTTCTCAGATAACTTCACTTTTCAGAACGAAACAAGCAACAATAATATAACATTTAAGAGAATAGGCCATCTTACCATTAGCTATTCCCAGTTAATAAAAGAAAGGAAAAGCTCCAGCTAGTTTAAGTGCTGATAACGTGTTCCTCTATGCAGGTTTAATCTCTTTCAGTGTCGAAAAAACAGCGTTTTAAAATAAAAAATTGTTTTTCTTTGTTTTTTTGAATTTTCGCACAAAGCTACTCGAGGGCTATCTGTGCTAGCCGTCCCTAATTTTGCAGTGTAGGACTAGAGGGAAGGCAGCTAGTCATCACCACCCACCGCCAATTCTTTGGCTACTCTTTTGCCAAAGAATAGTGGGATTGACCGTCACATTATAACGCTCCCACGGCTGTAAGGGCGAGCATGTTTAGCGCGACTCGGATGCGAACCCGCGACCCTCAGATTACGAGCGCATGCCTTGACGCGCTCGGCCATGCCGGGCCTAAAATAAAAGAGAAAGAAAAACTTGGTTAATTTCAGTAAAGTTAAATATCTATTGCTAGTGGTCTATCTAATCTAGAGGCTTAGAAAATAACAGTAGGCTTAAACTGGGAAAGTGTGTTGTTATACTATTCTTTCCAAATACGCTACCAACGGTAGTGAAATCCTGCCTGCATTATCAACTTCAAATCTACGTGAAAGACAGGCAAGGTTGTGATGTCACCAGAGCAGACGGATTTTACTGTAAGTTTAGTGAACTTGGTTTCATTAATAACAATACGATCAGAAATACAGAAAAACTGAACAGAGACGGGTGACAACAAAGAATGAGACAGTCTTCATAAATCTTCAAGAAAACTGAGTGAAAACTGATTTTACATACAAACAATTCCATGGCCTTCAAACAACTAAGATAGTCAGCATATATTGTGCAGGTAGGGTCTACTCACTTTTTACATGATTCATTGCAAAAGAATGGTTAAGAAGATCCAAATAAAACACAGGCCCATTTCTAAGCGTACTGTGTAAGTTTACATCAAGATGTCCACCAGAAATGAGGATACTGTGGCAAATTCGTCTAGTTTGGGGGATCGTAATAATAGATGCCTGAAGCATACAATCACTTCCTGTATATATACAGTTGTTAAGAGAGAGTACAGTAACAACAGCAAGATCAAAGCTTCGTGTAAGTTGTGAAGACCTTTGAAAGATAGAAATGCGAGATATAATCAATCGAGCATGTTCAGAATAATAATTTTGTTACTGAGTACATCTTAGGTTTAAAAACATATTCTGAGGAATAAGAGCAGTCTCCACAGATCAATCAGAAACAAAACAGGGAATGCATGATTAATTGGGTACTTTTGTTTTCATCATGTTTTCAACTAAATAATCTGGTAGTAAATAAGCGACATTTTGTAAAACCATACCTAATAGTAAAGAAGTTAATTTCAATCAAGAATAATTACGCTCTTAATGAAATTTCCTTGGGTATATAAAATAATCTATTAAAATAATGTTGAAAGGAAGGATAGCTCTAGCCAGGAACTTATACTGTCAAAATCATCTTGAAAAATATTCTGATTTTTAGGCATATGTGCTGATACCAACTGATTACAGAATTTTGCTTGTATAGTCCCGAAAATACAAAGTCATGAAATGAAAACAATGACTCAGAAATATCTTTTCTTGCTTCTAGAAACAAGAAAACACTGTACCTTGAAACATATTTTAGTCTAAGTGATAACGCCCCTAGTCGCTCCGCGGTATGTCTGCGGACTTACCACGCTAAAAACCGGGTTTCAATACCCAGGGTGGGCAGAGCACAGATAGCCCATTGTGTAGTTTTGTACTTAATATAAAAACAACAAAAGCCAAGACATAACGCAATTTAATTCATATTTTTGTGAGAAATTAGGACCTGTCCTATTATGGGTAAAAGAAAGTCATATAATCTAAAAACGTAAGTCTTGCAGTGCAAAAATATGATGCTTTTCAGTTGTGACCCATTTTTGAGCCATTGGATTTTATTGTCTAAACTGTTTTGATGTTATCAGATAAATTTAATGTCTTAAGGAAATTTGACCAGTATTTTGTGCAAAATATTATGTAGAATTAACATTTGTTTTAATTCTAACTCAACAATAGATTATTACGAATAATGGTCTATTTTAACCGAAAACACACTTTCTACTGTTACCTAAATTTTTTGAAGATTTAATTAATGTAAACTTATGCAAAATATTTATCTTATTTGTTAATAAAAAATAAAATCTTAGTCTATTTTAGATATTTTAGGACTCCTCAAATGTAGAGTTTGAGTCATATCCATTTCATACTATTATGTATTGTATATTCAGTTGCTAAGCAGCAGTGCACTTAAAACTGCTTCAAATGTAAAATGAGAAGTAACTTAAGTACGTTTGTGTCTTTTGTTTTAATGTTTTTATACTTATTTGTTTTCACATGTGCAAATGTAAATCTCAATCTTACGATGGTTCTCGTATGAACAGTCAATAGGGATGCACTCGATACTATAGACACTCTTTATTCATCATGTTACAATATTAATCTTCATCACTACTTTCATTTTCATCACTAAATATGGATACTCCCTCGTCATAGTGTAGTACAAAATCTAACAGTTGTCCGAAAAGAACCCTTGTATTTTTTGAGAAAATGACATTTGTCATTTGCAACCTTTTACTGATGTCTATTGCAGAAGTAGACAAATTCTTGATATATCTTCTCTTTAGTAGCCTTTCAAAGTGACCAAAGTATTCATTGAGTTCATTTAGCAATTCTTTATGACACCTCTCCAATATACTGTTAGGTTTCTCAAATTATGGCAGATATTTCCTGTAGTAGTTTAACTGTTGATAACAGGACAGTTTATCGCTTCTTTTGTCACCATCTTCCATCAAACTAAAGGGACCTTGAATGGTATCTCTAATGTAAAATTTATTCCAGATCATTGTTATCTTTGGTGATCCTGTGCAGTTTTAGCTCATGACTTAGATATCTTTTTTCTGCAATGATACTCTTTCTAACAGGCCTTTGGTTATGGTGCTTCGGGTTGAATTGGCTACATTCCATCTTGTCGAAGCAGAAACAGAATAGGTGTGAGCACTTACTTCTCTTAACGTTGATGCTGAATCAGTAATGTGATGAGAATATGATTTGCGACCAAGAAACGGATCATTATTCTTTATGACCGGCTCTCTGCATGAGCATATACAATTTTAACACTATTTTTTTCATTAAATACAGTTTAGTTTTGCTTTTACTTCCTCTGTAGATATACTTCTGTTATAACACCAACACAGTTTAGGAAACAAAGGGCAATGAGCAAAAATGCCATAAAAAGAGGTCATAACTCAAAAGTGTCACATTTTAGTACTGCAAGATAAGGTTATTTTTTACTTTACCGCCCCCTATGAAAAAGGTTAGTCTTAATTTTAACGAAAATATGAATTAAATGACCTTATCTCTTGTACTATTTCCTAGTGTATGGTACCATTAATATTTTTAAAAATCTTTATATGTACTTTCATTATGCACCAATTATTTGCTAGAGTTCTTTTACGCTTTCTATATATGAATTCTTAAACAAATACGAAACTTGTTTGGTCGCTACAGTAACTTTGCCTCAGAAAACATTCTCTCGCCCATAAAAGTCCTCCCAAAGTACGCCAGTCCTGTCGCCATAATGGCTCGTTCAAGCTTCCTCAACAAAAACATACGGACAGCGCATTCTTCACCGTAGAAAAGAGAGCCAAAACATTATTCGACATTTAGTTCTCATTGTAGGCGTAACGAATAGACCAAGAAACAAGAAATTACATTTCATGGGTGAAACTTATATATATTATAGATACTAAAACTTTTATTTTAGTATAAATAGGTAGGTCTTTCTAGATAACACGTAACAGCCTCGGAGAGAGCCGTACTTACCTGACTAACGTTAGATTTGTCTCTGGTAACGAATGCGATGAAAGATGATTTGTTTACGACTCATTACCACAAAGCGATTTTAACATCTTAAAACTATTAGTATTACATTATTAAATATTGTAAATTGATATGGAATATACTGCAATGCCGTGGAAAATACATATTTGATATTGCACTTGCACTGGTTACAGTAGCTTCGTTTAGTTCTCAATATATAATATAAAAAATAAATTCGTAGTTTATATATTCTTTCAGCCTGGCAAAATTACCTTGTTGTGTGCAAAATGGGGTGATCTCGCAGGTTGGTTGAATACAAAATCTACACCACCTATGAAATAACTGTGAAAACAAATATACATTATTACCTTTCGTTTTGTGATTAATATTATTAACAGTAACAAGAGGTTTTTGCTCAAGTTTCAACTTTTAGTTTCACTATTATATCAATCAATCAGTTCCACGGCAGGCATTTAATTTTATATTTTTAAAGTCAGAGTTACGTTATTACTGTTTTTTCACCGATTATTTTATTTTTCTCTAAATAAACAAACCATATGAAGCATTGAGAAGAACCGCGTATAGTCTGTAAACACATATCTGGAAGGCGAAGGCTCGAAGAGGCCTGTCTGTCAGGATATTCGGAATGGTTAAGATGGTTATGCTGTTTCATACGGTGGAGGTAGATGTCTGCTCTAATTTAGAGAAACCGAAGTTCGTAGACAGACCACTTTAATTACATGTATTCGCTTAGATCAAATGTGTATATTAATATACCTGAGCAACCTAATTGAGGAAAGTTTATTTCTTTTTATAACTAAATACCTGAATTCTCAAGATGGTTGGTATGGGTACTAAAAACGTTAATTAAAATAACGTACAGAACAATTTCAATTTTAATTAAAGTTTTAATACCTATACCAGCCATGTTGAGAATACATTTTTACTTCAAGTGGGTTTCACGTCATCACAAATAACAAACTAAATACCTGTCACGAATAACATGAAATTAAAAAAACCAGCTTGAATGAAATAATTAAAGGAGTTTAACTACAAATTAACAACGATTCAGCACGATCGTTTCACCATCAGGTACCAGTAGTATGCATAAAAACAAAATAATTTGATACATTTACAATAAAGTTTTTTAATTAGGCCTGTTTAGTAGCATTGAACAAAAGTGACTGTCAATTCTAAAGGGCAAAAATCTTTTCTCGGGTAACTTTCACACCGTATTAATGGTAGCCTTCTATTCCGACTTGTCAAAGTTGGTCGGTCAATTACATCCAATACTTTGGTAATATCTAAAATAATCAATAATATATGTTACTGCAAATTAACATCTTTTGTAAGCCTCACTTCCATAAACCCATACGTAATATTGCTAAAAACAATGATTTGCAAAATATTTTATAGCCCAACTTTCACACATTCTTCTAATAACTCAACAATTAAGGTGCAAATTATTTCAAGTTATTTCTGTTTACCATCGACATTCTTCGGGATTTACGTATGGCCCCATTTCTGCAGCAATTTTTCTTTTGACATTATTTTGGAAAAATTAGATTCACGTGTATCATTGCTTCAACAACAACCTACCCTTACCAATATTGTTGCATATTTGTTTCAGTCAGAACATCATACGACACCTATTACCATGTCCCATCTTTCCCCTTCCAAATCATTACCTGTTTCTTCTCTTTGGGGTGCTTTTTCTCGTTTTTATTTATGATGCACCTGATGTCACCAAAAATACTAGTGGGATCTTGTCTTGCTGATTTTCTTCATTACTGATATTTTTATCATCGAAAATCAATGGGTTATTCAGATTTTATCAAAATGATTTGTAATCTCCTTTCCCTTTTTCCTTCCCCCTTCCTTTGGATCTTGTGACCAGACAGCATCTATCAAAAGCAGTTAAACAGATCATTGAGCCTGTTCTCCATCTTTCAACAAGTTTTATTCCTGAATTTTTGTTATTCCGAAGAAGAACAGGAACTGAAAACCAATCGTAGATTTATCTCGCCTCAACCACTTTGTGCACCTGCCCCAGCTTACCAAGGAGTCATTTCTAGCTACGAGGTGGGCATTTCCATACACCTATATCAGCTCTGGCATCATTATCTTCTATTTTTCCATCTTGGGATAATTTATCAATTTTGAGCCCTGCTTGTTTGGTTCTTCTGGTTTCTCCTTAATGGCCATTTGAGTCATAATTTCAACAGAAACACTACCTGCTACTCTCCTTTACCTTTTCCTTCATCTCAATCTCTTCTTCGTCAACCTCAGTTGCCGGTCCTACATCCCACACTTTATATGTGGATGTATAAAGTATACATCTTAGTGCCTGACTTTTATCTAGTCCTTGACAAAGAAATCCAGTTTCTCTTGTCGAGTTGCTTTCCTTTAAGCTGATTCCATACGTCCTTCTTCCATGGAGATGAATCAGCACAAATGGAGGATGTTCCACAGATAGTCAACAGCTTGGGAAATTCATGTTGACCAACCTACTGTGACTCAGGTGGCAGGAGTTCTCACTTGCCATTTGATAATGGGTTCTGGTCTCATCAATAGCTGAATATCAGGTAGCTTTATCCCATACCTTGCCTTTTTTGATATTGTAGAGTTTTTACTTCACCTGCCATTCCTATGTTTATGTCTTCCTTCCTGGTGCATTGTCTTCACAAACGGCCTACCTTTCTGGATTAGAATATTAATGTGTTACTCCATTTCTTCACTTAACCCGCTTTTGAACCATTTTCTTCGTGTTACGTGTTTAATCTTTTTCTTGAAACATTCTTCCTTCTCCTTTTAGCCTGTGAATGTCGATGGTCGGATTTGTTTACCATTGATGTTTCATGTCCATTTATCATCTTACCTATCTTCTCCTTTATCCAGACCATTCTTTCCAACCAAAGGCTTTGACAGCTCAAAAAGGTAGTTGCAACATTGTGGGGTATCCATTCATTTTTTACCTTTACCCTCGACCAGATCCGAATAGGCTTCTACGTCCATTTAAGGCTCTTCATTGTTATATCTTCTGCATGGCTTCATTCTGTGGTAACAGTTCCCGATTATTTATCTCCTGGCAGTCTTCCACTCGTTATGATCTATCACCTTCAACAATAACAAATTGGGCCCAACGTTTGAACCAATTGGCTTATTCCTTCTTACCTTCTTCCTCCCAGAACTTTTTCCAGTTGTCTTTCCGTCAGTAAAGATACTTCCCCGTTTCCCTCGCTTCTCATCTTCATTGGAGGAAATTCTACAATCAGGCATGTGAACCATGCCCAGTATGTTTGTTTCCTATTATCTACGTCACATTGCAGTCTCTTTTTAATGTTGGATTTTTTCTTCCACCTGTGGCTGATAATCAGACTTTAGTGCAACTCTGACTTGTAAGTTTATATTCATACTTTCTTTTATTTTCAGGGGCAACTCTTCATTTATTATTATATAGATTTTGCTCTATCGCAAATGGTGCCTGACCAGGTATTCTTTAACTTGAAATATGCACTGCACAGCCATGTTGACTGACGATTTATATTCCATGGTTTCAGAGTACTCATCATTGAGTTTCTACAGAATTGTTTGTAGGTGGATAACCTTGCAATATTTTGTTTCATAAACATTTATATCTTGTTAAAAGAGTTGCCTAAGAGTTGGCTGTGGGTGGTGATATCTAGCTGCCTTCCCTCTAGTTTTACACTACTAAATTAGGGACGGCTAGCGCAGGTAGTCCTTATGTAACTTTTCGCGAAATTCAAAAACCAAACCTTTAGATTCTCCGCTGCCTTTTCATTCTACTATTTTTTATTGTTTTGCCCACTTTTATATTTGTGGGATTAAGTTATATTTAATTTGTATGGTTTGGAACATGATCCTGGCATTGTCCTCTCCCACTTAAATGTACTTCTCTTCATTACTGCTCTTATCTTCTCCACATTTCATAAAGAAGCAAAGAGTATACCAAGTTCAGAAGTGGTGCAGTTCTCCTAGCTTCACATGCTTTTTTTTCCTCCTATTCAGTGTGGGACTCTCGTTAATTTTGTGAGAGGTGTACTGTATCGGAAACTATAATTTTCCTATACTGAAAATGTATTTCCGAAACGTACCTATTTCCTTTCACACTTCCTACCCTTCCTCTCCACTTTAATCCAGTAATTACGTCTTCGAAGTGATAGTTCGGTAGAAGAATATAGAGGGAGTCATATGCATCACATGAGCATGTCATGCTCCTCTTGGTGAAGAAGTAATGCATGATGATTTGCATGAGAGACATTCAATTTCAATATTGGGGAGCAGAAAGCTTGTGGCATGCGTATAAAAAAATTAAATATACAGGGCAGCACTGAACAAGAATAGCTATTTGTTAGCAGGAATATGTACCTACCAAAAATACATTTGCAGTATTGGGAGGCCCGGCATGGCAAGGTGGGTTAAGGTGTTCAACTTGTAACCTGAGGGTCACAGGTTCGAATCCCCGTTGCACCAAACATGCTCACCCTTTCAGTCGTAGGGGCGTTATAATGTGATGGTCAATCCTACTATTCGTTGGTAAAAGAGTAGCCCAAGAGTTGGCGATGGGTGGTGATGACTAGCTGCCTTCCCTCTAGTCTTACACTGCTAAATTAGGGACGGCTCGGTGCAGTGGGCTAACAACCTACTCACTTAAATACTTGTTGAAGAATCCGCAAGCGATTGCGGTCCTATGTTCCTCGATGGAATCTAATGGTGATAACTAACTAACTAAACAACTTCCTCTGGAATGGAAAGCGAATAAAAATTGTGGATGACAAGTGCTGTATTCGAAGAATTTTTTTAACAAATTAAACAAAAGAATGGAACAAGAAAACAGGAATATTCTACTTTTCTTAGATAATGCAACTTATCACCCAATGGTTCAACTTTTAAATGTTCATTTAGTCTTTCTACCTTCATATACAACATCAGTTTTACAACACTAGATAATGAAATTATACAGTGAACAAAATTAAACTACAGAAAATTGATGCTTCAGCATAGTATTGCAAACATGGACAACTGTAAGAGAACATCTGAAATGACCACGAAAATTGAAGTGTTAGATGTAATTGCATTTTTAAGTCATTCAATCAAGATGAATGCGTAATAATGTGCTATCAAAACTGTGGATTTATTCTGGATATTGACATAGACTGTGGAGAAGTTGTTTGTGATAATAATCCCAGTGAAATCCAAACTCTGATTGACAAGATTAATGCAGATGATTCTGTGAATGTGGAAAGTTTTATGAACACTGACAAGAATGTTTTAACAGAAACTGATGAAACTTATTTAAAATATATTATAATAGAACTCCAAGATGGTAACGGTGTGAAAGATTCAGAAGATGAACAGCATGAAAAAGATATTGAGGAAATAGAAATTCCTACTTCATCACAAGTGTTAATTTATGTTAACACTGTCAAATTATATTCAAAAATGAAGGGGAAAATGAACTTCATGATAAGGCCAAAAGTTCTGCGTTCTCTTTTACCCACGTGAGAAAGCTCATTAAAATAATGAAACAGTTGAAATTGGACACTTTCTTCAAATAAAGTTGATTAAGATTTTGTGTACTTGTATATATTTTGAATGTCTATTTTTGTTCTTATTATAATAAATATAGCATAAACAGTATAATAGTTTTATTCACAAACGTCTTACTTCCCTTGAGTTAACCAAGTATAACATTATTCTAAAAAATTATATATAATTAAGGAAATACATGTTCACTACGCCTAAGCCAGAAATTTTACTCGGTCCCGTGCGATTCCGCCTTAGACAGGATTTACTGTATATATATTTAAAACTACTACATTTAAAATGTAGTGGAGTAGACTGGTCTTGACTAAGATGGGAAATGGAGAAAAATTCAAGCAAACAAGACACTACGTAGGAAAAAGTATGGATTTCTCCACTTTTACAAAGCAACTCACATGAGAAGCCTCCTCCAGAAGTAAATGGGTGTAGTCAGAAGATGCTGAAAAGGAAAGACTCAGATGAAGCCAATAATCCATATAATGATAAGATCAGAGCCCCAGCAAAGATAGATGTTGAATGAATGTCTTCACTACCTAACAAAACACTTAAGAAGCCAAAGTAAGTCCAAATGGAAGAGCCTGGAACAGAAATAACACCCCTTATGGACAAACTAACGAAAGTGACATCGGGATGGAGAGAGGAAACACAAAAGTATGTATTTACTACAATAAACTTGGTCATCCAAAGACCTGGAGTGGAAATCTAACAAAGGAGCAGAAACTACTCCATGGAAAAACAAGGATAATCAAGAATTGATTTTGATAGGAGAGGTCAGTTATGGATTACACATAAAGTGTACTCCACTTCCCTTCATGTTAATATTAAACGAACTGTGATATTTTGTAATCTATACTTAATTCATTATTAACCATTACATTTCTATATTATTTTATAAGGTAGATGAATATACTTAGAACTTCATTTATTATATTTGAATTTGTACACAACATTATATCCCCGCTAGTACAGCGGTAACTCTATGGATTTAGAATGCTAAAATCAGGGAGTTCCATTCTCTTCGGTGGGCTCAACACAGTGTCCGATATGGCTTTGCTTTATCAATAAGGTCAGTGATGGATTTCCAATCCCTGATATTCTTGGGGGCAACAAAAAACTGAAAGAAGAAACCTGGCTGAATAGAAAACACTGGGTTGATATGTTCTTTGAGAAGAATGTCTCTCCCTGCCTCAGATTGATGATTGCTTAAGACAGGTTACCTTGAAATAGGAAAATGAACTAGAGACAAAGAAAGAAGATAGCGACCAGAATTGATAACAGAGATCCTCTCACAAAATCTGTAGAATACACAGATTGGTAGTGAAGGTAGCCAAAATGTCAACATATCAATATAGTCTGAACCTTTACAGAGCCTGATGCCACTGTGTAGTCACCTATACCATTGTTTATATTCTTGATGGGCACAGGAGGAAACAAGGATAAGAATGAGAACATCAAGATGTAGGAAAAGGAGGAGAACTTCAAAGAATTTAAGTGGCAAAAAAATGATGGTCACGAAAAAACAGAAGCATCCTTAAATCCCTAAGGGAATTCAAAGCAGAAGAACATCTGCAAGTAGCTCATTTCTCTCCAGGAACAAAGCAATTAAATAAAATAGAAAATAAAAAAGCCAGCAAAACTCTTGGTAGAAACGCTTGTTATATAATGATGTTTATACATAATAATTTTGATCCTTAAACAATTTTTCTGTACGAGCGCCAGTTATGTAGATAGTTACTGCTCATTTCACCTTAAGATTCTGCCTTAATCATCTACAGAATAATATTTTATCAAACACTGCCTTTAAATAATATGTTCGGAAAGAAGATAGATACATCCGTGGCACATAAATACTCCATCTTTAGCTTGTCCTAATAATTTTGCTGTTAAATATTAAATTCTAGGGACCGATTCCGGACCAGTTGCAACGTTATTGGTGACTGCTACATTGCAGCATATGTTGAAAAACTCTGTGCCCATAGAAAAGACGCCGAAACTACTAACGACCTACTGACCAACACATTAAATATAAATATGGGAAAAGATGGTGACGAGTGCACTTATGAGATGGAGCTAAAATAATTTGTATATATATAGTAAAAGTGCTACATATTTGTGTCATATTTTATGTAAAAAAAACATGTGTGTAAAGGTTTTCGAGAGAACAGGTTCATACGCTTTAGTTTTGAATACATTGTAGTGAATATTTAGAAGCTCATTTTTGTAAACTTTCTTTAGTCTATAAAATGTATATCTTTACTGTATTTCAAAAGTAAATACTGTAGCATATTTTAACGTGTTGTAACCGAAATCATACTGTAACGAAGTGTTTGCCTTACTGTGTATTTCTGTGAATTTGATACAAATTTTTAAAGTACCATCATTACATTTCCACATTCTATTGGGTAATTAATTCTATGTTATTAGTTTTGTTTCGTAGATAAACGGTTATTCATTCGCCTTTTGCGTGGTAAAAATTTTGTAGATGGCTGTCTCAGTCCCCCAGTGACACAACGGTAAGTTTACGGAATTGCAACATTAGATCCTGGGGTTCTATTTCCCAGTATACACAGCATGTAACCCAATATGGTTTTGCTCTAAGACAAACAAACAATGACCGAATTAATTGTGCATTTATTCAGCAATAAAGATTTCCCGTAGGATGTTCTTCCCAGTCTTTTAGTCTTTAAAAATACTATGAACGTATTTTAAAGTATTAGTTTAAAAAGCTCAAGTATCTAAAGTCATAAAGCATTTTGCTTTAACGTCATTACGTGGTATTGTATATAACAATGTGAGTATCTATGTTTATGTTCAAATAAATGAAAATAGCGAAGTATATCATAGTAACTTTTAGTCTTATAGAAACAACATGTACCATTCAAACACTCAATAAACTTTGAGCAAGTCCAGTAATTATTATTATTTTTTAATTATAGCTAATTATTTTAAATTAAAAAAGCTTTATTTTATTCTTTCAAATTATTTCATTAGTCACTGTTTCAGTATTTGAACATTTGCACAATAATTTTTGGCAGTGCTTCATTTCATTTATCGTGTAATAAAAACAATATTCTGAACATTTTTAAACATACATCTTAAATTTTCAAGAGGATGGAGTTGTTTCTTACGACTGGTAGTGATAATTTGAGGTGTTTTAATATCAGGACTCTTTGAAATAATATACAATAATATTTTCTTTTGTTTAACCAGTGGAACTACAGTAAGAAATTTGTTTCTAAAGCACTAAATTAATCATACAAAAGTAGTCAAGTCAAATAGTCAAGTGAATTATAGTATTTAGGAAACAAACTACTAGATGACAGCACATTACATTTGGTTTTCGAGATTTGAGTAGATTTCATTTTATATATTAATTTACATGCAGTTAAACACATTTTTACACAATAAGCTGTCTGTGCTTTTCCCCCAACGGATATCGAAACCCGATTTCCAGTGCTGTAAGCCCACAGATACGTTGCTGTGATACTGGAGGCGGGTTTATATGTGCGCAAAGTTAAATACAATATAACAGAAGAGAATCAGCGAAGAATGAATGGTAAAATGTTATTTCTTAAGACGTGTGTAATATATTTAATTGTTGACTAAAACATTAATTTCGAAAATTTTCTGGGAAAAAAGCATAATCGTTTTTGATACCCTACCAAAGTTACAACCTTATATTATAAATTTTAAAGGTACTGGAATTATACTATAAAATATGACTGTTTCTTATATATGTTTACAATGAGAGTAGATCTTTATCTTAATTTGTGAACTTGTTTTCTAATAATAATAATTTTTATTCAACACGATAAATAAAAGTAACAAAAATAAAATGAAAGAAAGTGAAAAGTCAACGAGATGGATAAGTGTTGGTCCAAAAGACGGAGAGCAATAAGTTTTCGGATTTAAAAGGTTAAAATCAAGGGTTCGATATATAAGCTTTCTGTTTAACAACTGTGAATAAGAAAATACTAAAATGTTACAATTACAACTTGACCCAAATATTTATATTTTTTATATATTTTTTGAAATGCTTAATATTTTATGAAGAAATCAGGTATATCATTGTTCACGATTTTCGTTATAAACCAGAAACAGACGAATAGTGATGGAATATTTACGTCTAACTGTGCAGAGAGAAGAGAGTTCTGTATAAAGTTTTTAATACAATATTTCAAAATCAACTTTTTGTTTCTATCTTTTGGTATTAAATCTTTAATTACCTCATCAGATGTCATCTGATTTCGTTACTTTTTAGAAGTAATTATTCTGTCATTTAACTCATTTACTCGTGTCCTTAAACCTCAAAATCAACGCTTTTTGAATGTGAAATTCACTTTATTTCAAAACGTCTGTTTGATTTTCATGCAAAGATGTCCCTAATTTATTGGTGTAAGACTAGAGGGGAAGCAGCTAGTTATCAGAATCTACTATCAAATCTTAAGTCACTTTTTTCGAATAGTGGAATTGACCGTCACAGCTTAAAGACCCCACGGCTGAAAAGGCGAGGCTATTTGGTGTGACAGAGATTCGAACCCGTGAACTTCAAGGTGTCTTTTATCTCCTTTCTAACATTCAGTACAGTTCGCGTTCTTTAACCGTATAAGGACGTTTTTTCCTGATATGTGTGGATGTTAGACATGACTGTAGAATAGGAATTAGAGGATAAATCTAGAGGTAGAGTTTTGGGATATTCACAAATAATAGCACTACTTTCTTTATATCTATTTAATGAATAAAGCTAACATATTTTAAAATATATTGACTTGTATTTTGTTATGACTCCACCCACGCATTTATATATGCAAAATAGATTGATCATGTATGTGGCCCAGGTGGTTGCTTAAAACTATGTAATTGCAAAGATGTAAACATGTGATCGCTATTCTTAAAACTGGGTAAAAGTCTCAGTCTGACCGACAGAGATAAGGACATAGTAGTGGAATCTGTCTAATAGGAACATTTTTATCAAATACATTTTCTTTGGCCTACTGTTTAAAGATATATACTATCATAGCCTTACAACAGCAGGAACAAGAAGGAAATGTATTTCCCATTAGTAAAAATTGTATTCGTCAGTCACTGGTAACAAATTGAAAGAATTGGCAACTGAAAGCGAGAAAAGTGTAAATGTGCTCAGGATACGATTATTTCCGACTGCGCTATCTGAAAAATTACATAGGCTTTCATATATTGGCCCACAAACATTATAAGAACTACTTATTTAATCTGAAAACAAAAAAGCATGGCGTCTGCGTTAACTGTGCTCTAATAAGTGGCTAGAAACAATTAATGTGATTAGATGAGTTATATTCTGCCATATTCTTTATGGACAAAAGTATTCATAAAAATGATCGAGGCTCTTGACTTCTTTTTATGTAGATCCAACAGGTCAAGTTGGGGAGAGGTGGAGTAGTGATGTTGGTCATGTTTTAGTGGCAATGACTAAGTTCTTTTATTCTTTTAGATAGGGCAAGCAGCACTGCTAGAGTGCCTAAACCCTATGATACTTTATTTTTATCTTGACACACAAGGGCTATTATAAAATGACAATAAAGCAAACCTCAGAGTTCTTATTATCCGGAATTGGTTTGAAAAAATATAGTGGCCTCAATCATTTTCTTCATAGAATATCACTTGAAATAAGTTGGATGTCACAATTACTCTCTGCACGTATCCATGAATAAGTGACAAACTATTCTCCTAGATGAATGGTCTGGTATTTTAAAAAGTCCCCACATTGAGTCAAAGATGTTATAATGAAAAATGGATCAGTATGTTATTATGTTAGGATATTAATGAGAAAGCTATTCAACCTACAGTTGAGATCTAAAATTTTATTGATGTGTTGTATTCTTTTTGATTAGAATATCCAGTAATCCTGAAAATTTGCTGACTTGTTTTAGTCAATGGTAAGCTCCACCTAGGATGAACACAGGATAGTCTGATTCTGTAAAGTGATCAAAAACACTTATATATAAATCTACAATTTGTTCTTAATCTAAAACGTAAAAGCGAAAAATTATTGGAAACAATATTGTGAATATTAGGTCGTATTTAAGATTTATAAACCTTGATTATCTGAAGTAATGTGTGATAAATAATGACAATTATAAAATGGGATAAAATATCCTTTAAAATACTGCTATAAAAAGGGAATATTGATTTTAAAAAACTTATTATACTATGTTTGTGTCTGGAAACTGCAAGGTCTGTCTTATATTAGTTTTCTTTGCGTTAGATAAAAACTTCATTTCCTACACTTTTACCACTTAAATAGTTTTACTTTTTGCGTCAATTGATCTCATTAATTCTGCAAGGAGTTTTCCAAGGTGACCTTCACCTAACGTATAAATACTGGATGAAATGTTTTTCACATTTAAACAGGTGTATGTTTATATAAAAGCGTGCAAAATATTTACAAGAATTTGGTAGTTTCTACCTGAACGCCACCTGGTCTAAACTGACAGATTAGAGACCTTAAGATTGAGCTACAACAATCCAAAATTTTCAACTGGTGATCGTAAGGAGTGAAATTACCGAGTTGCATCCACCATCTATATAGCTTGTATTAACTGGATAACATGAGTTACTTTTGTAAGTTGCCCACTGGTGAAAATTGGGTGATTATTGAACAACATATCGAGAAGGAGGGGGTATCTAACGTTCTATACATCCTGATTCGTAGCCTTAAATACCATATATATAAATCACAATCCTACCCTTATGCGTTTCCAGAAGGAAGAAATCCTTCTATGATAAATAACCACATATAGATACAAAACATTTTGAGAGATATTTGTTTATGTGTTATTAAGACAATATGTAATAATTTCTCAAGCCTACCTTCAAAAGCATAAAGAGCGCGACCTGAAGATTATAACGGTTTCAGATTTCGGCATAATATAGAACTATGAAGATGATGACTATAATGTTTTTCCGATTTGATAAAATATATAAATATTGACGAATGTGTGTAAAAATCTGACAACCTGTTAGGAATAAGTTTCGATTTTTGTTACAAAAACATGGGATCATATAATAAATACATTACTATATGGATCAGGACTATCATTGCCTACGAAACATAAAACTTCAAATCATTTGTTTGGAACCCAATCCAAAGTTTGTGACAAACATCCTTTTAAGTTATATTTTTAACATCGAAGTTTGGCACTTTTCATGAGAATATTTCACACAAAAACATGACACAGGATGTTGAATTCGCTGATGTGAAACCTAATTCGCCTGTGACTGAAATATTAATCATACAGCGTTCAGTAGAGTTCATAAATATATTAATACAAGCTAAACACTTTTTCTTAACAATATATGGATAGACCTGAATATCGCAGCTGCTCTTGTTATTTCCAGATAGTTATACTTTAGGACATTCGATCACTGAAACCTATCTAATTATTAAATCTCAAACCTTAAGTACTGACTTTATTTTAAAAAGGCGAACTGGTTTCATATATTGTATATTGTTTTAAAAATACTACAATCTATGCAAATATTCTACAATTACTGCTGTTGCTAAGATCAATTAAATCTATTTTAAAGTTTTTTACTGTTTTTTTTAATTTGCCGATTAATATTTTAGAATAAATTTAAAATTAGTCTGTAATAAAGAGTTCCCTTCATCGATTAGCATCAGCTAAAATCGAATTAACTTAGACGAGAATTTGAGAAATATGTATAATCACGAATTAAATCACATGAGACACGTTATTTTCTCTAACATTTTGGGATTGTGTGTGTATTTTTCTTATAAGAAAGCCCCATCTGCCATCTGCTATGTCCCTAAAGGGGAATCAAAACCGTAATTCTAGCGTTGTCATGTTCATAAAGTTACCGCAATCCAAATGGGGGACATATAGTTGTGCATGGTGGATCGGAATATTGTTCCAAAAATTGATTCTGATTGGTAGCTAGTGTTGTTGTGCTTTTCAACAGTTGGTATTATCAATTAGAAAATTGAAAAGAAAGATCAACAAATCAGCAGTGTCCATCATTTATGTAATTATTTTTGAGGAATAACATGATTGGCTATCACTTAGATAACGCCCACACAACCCAAAGTATGGAGTGTGATAAGTGATACATCGTTGCTCGAACCTTGGACCATCGATTCGAAATTCGATAGTTATACATTAGATCACGCTAGGCTTCAAATGGGTTTCAATAATAAAACAACACATGTTAGACTATTATCAGTTAATTTTATTTAAAAGGAAAAACTTTGAATTTTCTACGCAGCCTCGTTTGCGTCATTGCAAGATGTCGGTTGCATCCCAGTGGTTAATGTACTGGTGTGTGGGTTTGGGGTCCTCGTCTCGTTTTACCTCCAATATATTTTTTGATGTGCTCCATCTTAGTTTGGGACCAAGGGTGCATTATAAGCGTTAAAATAAAATTCTACTATTTTTTAATTTTTATTTCTTTGGCCTAATACAGTATTGATTTGTCCATATTTCTCTGATTTATCACTTTAAAATTAGGAACGACAAACATACCTTTGCGCGAAATTTAACCGAACAAACGAAACATTTTATGTGGATAAATCTGCATCGCTAAATGTCGTTATTCCATTGTCTGCCTGAATATTGCGTTTTCGTGCAGTTAATATATATTTTTGGTGTTGGTAATTAATGTATAACTCATTGTACATCGCTGTTCAGCGATCAGTTATCTAACTGACTCAAATATCTTAGATAATGAGTAGAACCTCTTTAAAGCAGCTAAACACAAAATTAGATTTTAAAACAAACAAACAACTTAAGTATATAAAATAGCCACAAGAAAAGGGCTTCTGGCTCTTCGTTTATGATTTAAACCATCTCTTGTTTTTTAAAACTGTAAATGCCGCGTTTAGTAATAAATTCACAACCAAATATGATCACAATATCTCACAAAAATATGTTTATTGGTTGATGATTACTTGTTTTTGTTTGTTAATAATTGTTTTTAGAGTTTGTAATGATTTCAGAAAAAAAATAAACGTAGGCAGTGAGCCTCGCTAATCGAAAGTTAAATTAAGTTATAGATATTGTTTTGAATTAAACATAAAGCTATACAATGGGCTGTCTGTGCTCTGCTCACCACAGATATCGAAACCCGGTTTTCAGCGTTGTAAATCCGCAGACATAACGTTGAGCCACTGGGGGCAAGATAGATATATAACACTAGTTGTACAAAGCAACTATATTATCATTTATTCAGAGCGTAATATCAACTGCTCAGATGCGCAGTTTGTAGAAATATCTTTCATTAGTATATATAGAAAATTACTAGTATCAACTTTAGTAAGCTTATTTGGTTGTTAATAATTCATTTTTCATGTACGCATTATATTTTTCTAAGTTACGCGTGAGCAAACTTGACTCCAATCCAGAAGTATCAGACTCTTACATATGAAACTGCGATTGATAAAAGGTATGTAAGAAACAAGTTCATCTTTTTTGTTGTTTATGATATATTTGTATTTTTCAAGTTTATGATAGCGATACTTTCAAAAGTGTACATGACATTTTTGTTTGCATCATATCATTTAAAACTTATTACTGATATGATTAGCTCACCCAGTCATTATTTAGCTTCTGGTAAGTAGTGTCATCTAGTGACAAAAATATAAAACGTATATAAAAAATATAAACGTAGCAACAAATTCATTTGATGCGAATCGAAGTTTAATCATGAACAGGAGAATAACGCATCAACAACGAATGTTTGACACGTGTGTGTGTGTACGGTAACAAACATCTAATTGTCGAACGTTTCGGAATACACGTATTCCATTTTTAGCGAGCTATATTGAACAGAGTAAATCCCTTATACTTCATTGAAGTCCTAATACGCAAGTTCATTTCTCACAAACTTGAGCTCTTAAAGAAACCATACACTGTTGGTAAACACCCATTAAGACTTTTTAGGTAAGCAAAGTTTCATAATGAAATCACAATATTAAGAATAATTAAAACGTTATGTGCACAACTTCAACTACAAATGATATTTAAATCACCTTTCAAAATATAAAATCTATTCCGATCTAAGGACCTATTACCAACTCTTATATGTTCCAGGATCGTATACAAATACACAGGCGTTGGCTGTAATACCACTTGCATTGAAAAACAATACGACAATTATGTCTGTGAGTTTGCAAACATATGCCAGTATCGAACAGAACAGGTAAAAACTACCAAATTAACCAGACTCTGTGTAATCTGTTACAAATATGTAACAGCGGCAGATAATACGGTGTAATGAATAAAAATATGCATATGTTGATACACGTCTTAATTATTCTGCTTCACTTATTACATATGTTATGCAAAATATCGACTAAATATAGCTGTATAAATTAAGTGTTTTATGATTTGGTATGGCTTATAAATCTTTCGTCCTTCTACTGGGCATAATATTCTTATTTCTAAAATCTTCTATCCAATACTCCTATACTCATGCACATAAAAATGTTCTTTATGCTATTTTTTAAAACTATTCTAAACAGTGTATGAAATTATTTAGAGAAAAGACTTTTGTATCAGTTCATTCAATAATGGAACTATTATTTTATTAATAGACACTGCTTATTAATAAGAACATTATTTGAGCGATAATAGAGTTTAACATATCTATGTTTATTGTATCACCTCTAATGAATGATCATAGACAGCTGTTGCTGAACTGGTAATTAATAAACATACGATGAATGTTTAGACGATGAAAAAGGTATTTCATTCCATGTAGAAAAACCATTCAATAAAAATAGAACAAATTAATAATTTTAACAATGAAACCATAATTCAGAATATCTACTGACAAAAAATGGATATTAGTCAAAATTGTCAAAATCGATTTACTTACATCCAGAGCAGAGGAGGAAAATTTTCTTTTATTTCTAAATACAATCCTGCATTTTGTAGCCTCGTTTAAAAAAATGACTTTATATCCTAAACACAGTACGTCATATTATCTTTCATTACACAGTAAATCATCAGAACATTAGGGACAAAACTTCAAGAACAGAGTATAGAATAAAGTAGCTCTATCCCTGCAGACTTATTTCTTAGGAAAAGAATAAAGTTATTTTGTGGGGCGTTATAATGTTACGATCAATCCCACTATTCGTTGGTAAAAGAGTAGCCCAAGAGTTGGCGGTGGGTGGTGATGACTAGCTGCCTTCCCTCTTGTCTTACACTGCTAAATTAGGGACGGCTAGCCATCGAGTAGCTTTGTGCGAAATTCATAAACAAACAAACAAACAAAACACTTAATTTTACGTATTTTATGTATAACTGAAGGGTGACAAAATTATTTTATGAGTATTTCTCAAGTTTGGTAAATTAAGAATGGGAAACTCAAAAATGCTGTTTTGAAGTGAAAAATCTTAATGTTAAAAATTTATATTTTACACTTTCACGTGTTGCTACTTTTTTAAGTCAACCTAATTCATTTAAAAGTTATACTAGAGAATTACAATTTGAGCCGAATTATAATGAAGAAGCCATTGAAAGTAAGAAGAAAACGAACGATGACTTTATGGGGATAACATGATTAGAAACATAATAAACTGTTTTAACCTACCGGGCAGGTAAGGATAACATGATTGGAAACAGAATAAACTGTGTTTTATCCCACTGAGTAGGCGGTAGTCGGCACAATAAAGAAGTTACGTTACGACAGCGCAACTCTTTGCTATGCTTTGATGAGCTCATCAGATCTAATGGATTGGTAATAAAAAACGAAAATGGAAAGTGTAATTTGTAAAATGCTGTGCGCTAGCCATCCATAAATTAGAAGTGGGTTTGTTTGGAATTTCGCGCAAAGCAACACGAGAGCTATCTGCGCTAGCCATCCCATATTTAGTAGTCTAAGACTGAATGGAAGACAGCTGGTCATCACGACCAACCGCCAACTCTTGGGCCAATCTTTTACCAACGAACAGTGAGGTTCACTGGAATTATAACGCCTCCCACTGCTAAAAGAGCGAGTATGTCTGGTAGGACGAGGATTCGAACCCACGACATACAGACTGCGAGTGAAGCTCCCTAACCGCCTGGCCATGCCAGGCAATTATAAATGATAGACTAGAGAGATATAAGAGCTAATCGTCTTCACCCTCCATTACCTCTTAGGCTACTCTGAGAGAATAACTGAACTGACTGTCATATTATAACGCTGAAAAGGTGAGAATGATCAGTTATGGGATTCAGTGCCGCCACCTGACTGTGTCAAGCGCTGGAAAGTGATAGAGTACACATACATAATGCGTTCATTTATTCTTTTACCTGTTAATATATACAAATGGAAGCATTTAAAGAAGGATGAAAACATGCAAATTTTCATTCCACTATAATGATACGTTTTGAAGGAAAACAGTTGAAATATATTTCGTTTCAATACATGCTACAAATAAGTTTCATGCAATATATAATACTTTCCTATCGAGTTTATACATATGACGAACTAAGACTTAGGTCCAAGATAAAACTGGTTCTTGTCAAATTATTTTTAAGCAGAAATAATTAGTTAAAGGGCGCCTCTTATATTATTGTAAATCAGTATTATTATTGGCTCAAAACGAGGAAAGGATACGCCCAGCTTTTCAAGACGATGGGATCACTTTGTCAGAATAACACTGATTAAGGAAATTCACGTCATCATGAAACCTGTTTCTTTATAAACATATTTTATCATATCAGTGCTACTTTCAGGCTATATTAACGTGCGAAAATTCAGAGCTTGTGGGCTAAATGACCAAACAAGGTGCAACTACGAAATGTCATGTTTGTTTGTTTTTTCTTGTTCTTACTTATATGTTGATTTTACAACCAAATCCACACAAAGGGCTCACTACTAAGTTCCATTGTGGGTATCGAGCCCTGGAATTTTATTATCATAAGTCAAGAAGCTTAACCACTAAACTACATTACATCAAAAGGATAACTGGTTCCTTAGTATTCGATTTCTACAACTACAGTTGGTGACTTTTTTTAAGATAGGCTATAGCAATCTGGTTATAGTCATGATGACGAAAACTAAACTACATGAAAAACTTTGGCTTAGCGTTGTATTAGTAGTCACTTATTTATCCTTTGTATCATCTTTCACTTAGCTTATTGTTCTTGAACTTCAATTTTTGTACAATGTTTATAAAACATTGCTTATAAAATAATACATTTCAAACCTACAAAATAACTTTTACAGCTGGTGAACATATCTTGCATACCTTTTTAGCTGTTGCATTTGGTGTTTTTTTCTGAACTATAGCATTTATTTAGCATGTTTATATAGCTGTATCACCTGTGGAATTTTCTTCCTCTTGCAAGTATTTCAGTCACTAGCTATCGCTTTTTGTGTAGTTGTGTTTTTTTAGTTGACAGACCAAATGACACATTTTATAAAAATATTAGACAACAGTTTATCTCAAGTTAAACAAAAACCATGACTGTTTACCATTCTGCATAGAAGGAAACTGCTCATGTTGAATCTTGTCTGCGTCATATTATCTTGCGTAAAAACATCACTCATTTCGCAGATTCCGTAACTGACATACATCGCTACTCACAGAATTTTAATAACAATTACTACTTTTAGTAACCGTTTCCATGATTGTAAAATAATTTCGAATATGCAGATCAATAAGCCACGTGACAATCATATACAATATAAAATCTCCATGGAACAGTATGCATCAGAACTACATTTATCTTGTTTAGTATAGATGTTGTATGATGCTACTGAAAATTGATCGTCTTTGGAAAGGATACAAAACAGTCTTTTCTAATGCAAGATATTAATACAATGAGATCATAAATATGTGCCCACAATAGGATATTAGAATTTGCATAACATGAATATTCCATGTTCGATTTGGTATTGGAAACTAAAGGAATATGAAACAATTTAGTGAACCAGGACAAAAAAAAGGAGACCTGCAATAGGTCTTGTTTCAGGAATGTTAAGCAAAATGTGGCGTTTTTTTTAACAGGTGAAAACCCAGCAACTTGAGGATCAGTGACAAAAGCCGTCTAAGTGTTAGTATTAATAGTATGCAATACAATAAAAAAACTATTTTTGTCTGTAAAAGCGACACAAACCACATATAAACAGAGTATTTTTATGACATATCTATTTAAGTACTGTATATTTAAGTAGCTGGAAAACAAAACGTATATTCATGGTATTCCATAAGAACACATGCCATTTAATTTCCCAGCAGTAACACCTCTGGCTCTTTGTGTACATGTACAATTGAAACAAATGCTGGAAAACCGTCTTTCTTGTGCACTAGATGGCGAATGGAAAACATACAAAGAGAATAGGTGTGCTTGAACATGAAAGCCGTACAGTGGAACTCTCTCCAATAGGAACAATATAGCAGTGCTATTATCAATATGTATAATAGTCAGATAGAGAACAAGCGAACGTGAAGACAGCAAGTGTAACAATGATGTGATAAAGGCGTGGAGACATCAACTGTAACAATGATGTGATAAGGACGTGGAGACATCAACTGTAACAATGATGTGATAAGGACGTGGAAACAGCAACTGTAACAATGATGTGATAAGGACGTGGAGACATCAACTGTAACAATGATGTGATAAGGACGTGGAGACATCAACTGTAACAATGATGTGATAAGGGCGTGGAGACATCAATTGTAACAACGATGTGATAAAGATCAAAAACTGTTTTAATATAAACTACTGAATGTTTGTAGATCTACTTTTTCAAATATCTACAGTTTGTTGGCTCGTGTACTTTTTTATTTTAACTAAGATATACGTGGTTAAATTCTTGTAAAGAGGTTGAAATTTATTTCAATAATAATTCGTTTCTTTTTCATTCCTTACCAGGCTTTCATCTTCTTCAGTCTCTTTGAAATATTTCTAAAACCTAAAAACTCATTCTGTCATTGAAAAATATACATTCTTAGGATTAAATATTTCTGAGAAATAAATCATATCGAATTTTACTGCCCCCACTAGTACAGCCGTATGTCTCCGGATTTACAACGCTAAAATCACGTGTTCGATTCCCTTCGGTGGGCTGAGCAAATAGCCCTTTGTGGCTTTTATATAAGAAAAACACAAACGAATATTACTACACTACTGCCACCACACAGAGACATTTGTAATTTGAATGATAAATGTAAACACGTCACCAGATTTGTTAACATACACCCGGGTCTAACACAATATGTCAATTGTGGTATGGTATTTAAATACTACGATATCCCCTAAACAGTTAAAGTTTCTGCATGGACTGTTAAGCGAAAATTAAATCGACCAAGGACGATAAAAAGAAAACAAACAAACACAAATAAAACCAATTTTTATTCACAATAGCTTATAAATATCCCATATTCATAATCCTACAAGCCTTAGTGTGGTATTTCATAAGTCATAAGATTATGTACTTCAACCAGTAATTTACATACAGTTCTAAGCTAGAGACAAGATAAATAAAAGTGGAAATATCTCACTTCGTGGGTACAAAACAAAACGTGTGTTACTCCGTTTGGCTCAACATGGCAAGGTGATTAAGGCATTTGACTCATAATTTGAGGAACGCTGGTTCGAATTCTTGTTACACCAAATACGCTCACACTTTCAGCCGTGAGGGCATTATAATGTGACGGTTAATCTGACTATTCGTTGCTAAAAGAATAGTCCAAGAGTTGGCGGTGGGTGGTGATGACGAGCTGCCTTCCTTCTAGTCTTACACTGCTAAATTAGGTACGGCAAGCGCAGATATTCCTCGTGCAACTTTGTGCAAAATTCAAAACAAACAACCAAATAATTGGAATATTTTATGTGACAACGTGAAATGAATATTAAACACTTGAGAAGACAGACAGTTATCTTTGGAGCTTTTATTCAAATTGAAACGCCAGAGAAAGCCACTGTAATTGACATATCTTTGTCTTAGTTACCTTCTAGTGTTACTAGTGTTTTAGTTTCTGTACTTTAACAAAACAATTATCGGTTGTTTTTATAGAAGTTTATTTTAAATATTTAATTTTGAATTTATGAACAAATAGATTTTTCTTTCGTTGATTTTCTAAATTTCCAGAGCTTTGATGAAATCAACATCAATCTGATTCTGAGTTTAAACTTTAAAATTTAAATTAATGAATTTATTATTGTTCACCTAAATATGCACGATAGTTAATACGACGTCTATAAAACATTGCTTATAAACATCTGTAGCCAAATCTTGTTAGTAACAATGTCAGCAATCTGAACAATAAAGCTAACAATGTACTTACTCTTTAACATAATATTGCATAAATATATCTGTTGAATATTTAGTGTGCGGAGCATACTGGGTATTTCTTTTTAATTTAATTCAAACGTAGGAAGTTTGATTTTTGAGAGCTGATTTAGGTACAGGACCAACTTGCTCGTATTCTGGTTATCTGTTGTATTTAGGTATTCTCTTTCTGTGTCACTTGACCATCTCTTCAGTTGCTATAGCGATTTCATCTGTATGGTGGGTTTTCGTGAAACCTGAAATATTGCCCTTCCTTTTTTTATTTTTATTGAATGACCAGGAAAGATGGCACTGTTGTTTTCTGTACACTGTCATTAGCTCATGATGAAAGAAATCAAGTTCTGATTATGGCGATCTGTCCGTGAATTAAAGCAATTCTTTGATCAGGAAGACATACGTGCTTTGTAAAGCTAAGCTAAGCAGTAGGAATTACTTATAGAAATAAATATCGATGGACAGTAATGAAAGTCCCACATTTTTACCTTGTCGGTCCGTTCATTTCCAGGTATACAGACGAATAGTATCATTCCATCAGTTCGACAAAATCAATAGATAACACTGTATTCTACAACAAACCATAATAGTTACAGACCCCACGCGTATGTAACGAGGAGGAACCAGTTAATGAACCAGAAAAAAATAATGACTTGATAAAACGAAGAAAAAATATCAACTAACCAAGGTTATGCCAAAAAATGCTTACGAATAAAATATTAAAATGAACTCTGTTTTTGTTGTCTTTTGACATTTCTTTGAGGCGTACAGAGTAAAACTTTTTTTTATTTTGTTCACAACATTTCACAGGATTTATTTGGCATCATGAGGTGAAATACAAAAAAAATATTTTAAAGAAGCATTTCATTTACTATCAGAACTTGTAATGTGAGCTGCGCAATGAAAGAAAAAAAATTTTCTAAAAGCACTTTTTACGTTCACCATAATGTGTTAAAACACAGAAACGAGGCTTACCGAAGCACTAGCTAAGAGTACACGATACTCCAAGTTATTGTTCTCTTTATTTCTTAGGGTAAAGAAAACATAAAACACGATAGTAGAAAGTCATTGAGAGAAGCCATAAGTTGGTACACTTCAGAAGTATGTAGCTAACACTTTAACTTTTAAATTTATGACAACATCTTAAAGTTGAAAAAAAAAAAAAGATTATGAACAGACCTTGATGTCCCTTTATTTTGATCTTTATTTCATCATTTAACGTCACAAATGTAAATACAGCACTCATTAAAGCATAAATTTATGGATTTATCTGCCAAAACGTTGAATACGTGTGATTTGTATTTGTTTTCATTACGATAAACCTTAAAGAAATTTTGCGCACATCATTGGGGGAAGGATATAGACTTCAAATTGGCAATTGTCCCAAAACCTGGACTTCACTTAGTAAGCATTAAACCATAAACAAATTTCTTAGCTAAACTATAGGACATGTTATAAAAGATAATAGCATGTCACACTGAGAAAATTACGTTTAAAGTTTATTATTAAGTACAACACTACACAAGAGCGATCTGTGCTCTGCCCATCACGGGTATCAAAACCCAATGCTGGGTATAAAGACCCCTTCATGATTCAGAGACGTCCCATTGAACTAATCGAACGCCTCCATAATACCCATTACTTCTGTGGCTACACCAAAGAGAGGCCTGTATCCAAAAACAAACCCCAATAAGACTCCAGCCTCTGCTACCTCAGCGCAAACTCCATGTTTTGTCTTGCTAGGTTGTGAATGGAAACATGAGCGTAATTTCAAAGATGGCGTCCCTAGAATCTTACTTGGGTGTCAAGCACACAAAACTTAATTTAGTATTATTGTTTACAACCCTGAATGCCATTCCTTAGGTTCTATCATGTCTGCATGATATTTACGGACGCGTTGTAGCCTTCCACCTTTTACCATGAGGAGATAACTTTCCATGCGAACCTGAATTTACTTGTTGTGTTTGATGCTGCTATGTAACTCTGAAAGGAGCTCGCGGACATAAAGAAAAGACTTAAAGATGAGAGATAGACTCCTTTGAGAGCTGTATTTATATAATCGTTCTTGAATATTTCACACGTTTCTGAAACGTTTCTCTTTTTCTTTTAAAATAAATGTCCTGCTTTTGAATGGCATTTACCGAAGATTCATATGTATACTAATAAACCAGTATAATGATAATAATTGTATTTTCCTTAAATGTTTCTGATGTCTCTCAGATTAATAACCTCGATTAAACATTTTTTTCACGATTAACTAGCATCAAAAGACGTGTTAGACATATTTCAAAACAACACAACTAAGAAAAAGAATTATATTTAAAAATTGATTTTAATATAATGCAGATGAGTTCAACTAATTTCTAGGTTAATTGCAATTTATATCACGAAATGATGATTGCATATCAGATAAAGGTTTGTTTGTTTTGAATTTCGTACAAAGCTTCTCGAAGGCTATCTGCGCTAGCTGTCCCTAATTTACCAGTGTAAGACTAGAGGGAAGGCAGCTAGTCATCACCACCCACCGCCAACTCTTGGGCTACTCTTTTACCAACGAATAGTGGCATTGACCGTCACATTATAACGCCCATACGGCTGAAATGGCGAAAATTTGTTTTGTTTGACGGGGATTTGAACCCGCAACTTTCAGATGACAAGTTGAGCACTCTAACCACCTGGCAATGCCTGGACAGCTGTAAATGAAATGGAGCCAATGTGTATCGTAAAATCAACCGTAACAATAAATTACCACGAATATCAAAGATACAAATAATAATTGAATTACACCGACTACCGCAAAAAGAAGTATTTTACTAAAAATGTTAAGTACAGATTTGTTAATTATGTGCAATACACAAAATAACGCTGACTGACGAGTCGACGAGCTATGATAAGAACCACAGTTCGAACTGCTTACTGACAGAACGACGCCTGAGAAACTCAGACTGCAAATATAGATTAAAACTTCAATTAAAATTATTCACTCATAAAAAGCTGTTAGCTCAACGGAATATCAAAGAAACCTGAACATGAAAATCTGAAAGGAGTTGAATATAAAGTAAACTGTAAACCAAACATTTAGTTTCACTTCATACTGACGAGAGACGTAGAATATCACATTCGAATAAAAATCGAACCCTGTCTTAGGGAGTATTTTCATACATTTTTGTTTTTGTATTTGGAAAAGTGGATGTTATTTCTGCGATTTTTCCAAAAATATAAAAACACATAAACATTTCTGTATGTCATAATTAAAAGTATCCTGAGATTTATTAAACATTATCTGGATGATAAATTAATGTTTACGTCATTTCTGAGCGCAGTTTTGGTGATATCTTTATTTTTGTATTTTATAAATATATTTTTGGATACTACATCATGATTTTCTATTCACCAGTTTAAACTAAACAAAATAAATTGTCACAGTAAAAAAGAAAGAGTTATTTTAGCTTATTGTTGTAAATTTAGCAAATTAAAATATTCATCGGTATTTGTCTGATGATAGTGAATACGAAAAGTACATTTTCAAATTCTTTACACTGTACAAATGAACCTTTATAGTAATATCTTATACCCCAGTGTCACCGCTGTATGTCTGCAGACTTACAATGCCAGAAACTGGGTTTCAATATCCTTTGTGGCTACATCACAGATAGCTAGCTCGTTATGTAGGTTTGTACGAAACAACGAATAAATTTAAACGGAGGCCATTTGGAAAAACAAAGAGCACCGAGCGCTTAATTAGTTACTTGTTGTTGTATTAAATATTTTTCCTAAAGTATATTTGTAACAACACTTACAATTTGTAGTCAGAAGAAGTTACGATGAAGTACAGTTGCATATTCGTGTGGGTCTGAAGCTGACAACGATATTAGCAGCATAGCGCATATTTTCATTTTATTACTGACGGCTTTTTTCTTTCATCTTCATGCTGTTAAACACGTAATCTCCAACTTTTTATACGCCCCCCCTTGGCTCAGGGGTATGTCTGCGGACGTACAATGTTAAAAACCGGGTTTCGATACCCGTAGAGGGCAGAGCACAGATTGCCCATCGTGTAGCTTTGTGCTTAATTCAAAACAACAACCACCAACTTTTATTTCTATGGAACACATATTATATGAGAATTGTCATAAAAACAGCTGTTGGACCAACATTAAGGAGTTTTTTATTATTTTAAAAACTGTTCGTAACTAACTAGCATGCTTTTCTTGTGCCACTGATTCATCAAAATGTATGTGTGTTTTCTTATAGCAAAGCCACATCGGGCTGCCCGCTGAGCCCACCGAGGGGAATCGAACCCCTGATTTTAGCATTGTAGTTCCATAGATTTACTGATGAATCAAAAGGCAGTTCTATGAAATAAAACTGGTTGTATTTATTTTAGTATGGGAGTAATTAGAACCGTCTTAAATTGTTTGTTTGTTTTTGTATTTCGCGCAAAGCTAGTAGAGGGTTATCTGCGCTAGCCGTCCCTAATTTACCAATGTAAGACTAGAGGGAAGGCAGCTAGTTATTACCACCCACCGTCAATTCTTGAGCTACTCTTTTGCCAACAAATAGTGGGATTGACCGTCACATTATAACGCTCCCACGGTTGAAAAGGCGAACATGTTTGGTGTGACAGGGATGCGAACCCGCGACCCTCGGATTACAAGTCGCACGTCTTAACCTACCTGGCCATGCCGTGCCAACGTCTTAAATAAGCCACGATGTCACTACTCCATTTCCATATATCTTTATAGAAATTTCGGTTTGTTTTGAATTTCGTGCAAAGCTACACGAAGGCTATCTGAGCTAGCTTTCCCTAGTTTAACAGTGTAAGACTACCCACCGCCAACTCTTGAGCTACTCTTTTACCAACAAATTGTGGGATTGTGTGTGTGTGTGTTTTTCGTATAGCAAAACCACAAAGGGCTATCTGCTCAGCCCACCGAGGGGTATCGAACCCCTGATTTTAGCGTTGTATTGTGGGATTGACCGGACATTATCACCGCAGCTGAAAGGGCGAGCATGTTTGGTGTGACGGCGATTCGAACCCGCGACCCTCGGATAACGAGTCGAATGCCTTAATCACCTGGTCATGCCGAGCTAGACTTATTATGGAAATAACAAACACTTTGCGAAACAGGTGAACGTAAACCCACAGTAAAAACAAAGTATAAGTTGAAAAAGGGCTGATATTAAGAAACACATATTTTAAGTATGGCTCCCCGCTAGTACAGCGGTAAGTCAACGGATTTACAACGCTAAAATCAGGGGCTCCATTTTTCTTGCTGGGCTTAGAAGATAGCCCGATGTGACTTTGCTAAAAGAAAAAAAACACACACATTTTAATTATGCCCCACCCAAAGTGGCTTAGCAATAGGTATAGAGGCTTTTATAGTGCTAAAATTCGAGTTTCGAGTTTCGTAGTGAGCACAACACAAATAGCTCATGGTTTAGGTTTCTGTTTATCAACGAGAAGCAAACAATATCAACTTAAGAAAGAGTGCATGGAAGTAATTAGTACTACATATCTATAATACAGAGCTCAAGGGATGAAGCGCTTGGAGACATAAACTTCTTATAAAAATGTGAATTTGAGGTAGTGCTGAGGGTGTAAAATAGGTCGAAGGTAATGTAGATGTATAAGTCTATATCTGGTTTTAACTCTTACTACTTATTATTTGATGCACACACGTAAATATCTTATCAACACAACAGATAGAGCAACGTATTAATGGACACGTATTGTTTGTTTGTTTGTGAATTACTCGCAAAGCTACACGAGAGCTATTTGTGCTAGCTCTCCCTAATTTATCAGCGTAACTCAAGAGGGAAGGCAGCTAGTCATTACCACCCACCGCCAATTCTTGGGCTACTCTTTTATCAACGAATAGTGGAATTGACCGTAACATTATAACGCTCCCACGGCTGAAAGGGCGATCATGTTTGGTGCGGTGGGGATTCAAACACGAGACCCTCAGATTACGAGTCAAGCGCCCTAACCACCTGGCCAATTGGATAAAGACTCATTATTATTATTATTTTTGTTATATTTTGAAAATAATGGGACAAGAGGACACAAGATTAAGACTGGAAAATAAAAGACAGGTTGAACTGTAGTTAAAACTATTTTATTTTATTTTTTACAGGATTGTAGGCTAATGAAATACGATCCAGTCGGTAGTAGTGAAAACCATCAGTTTTCCACCTTAAATTACTAATACAAGTTTTGAACACATATCAGAACTTTTATTAATGAAAAGAAAAAGAAACGAGTTCTCTTAAATTGCGTTGGAACGTTTAAAATAACATTATAACGCCCCAATGCTGAAAGGGCGAGCATGTTTGGTGTGACAAGGATTTGAACCCGCGCCCTCATATTACGAGTCGAATGCCTTAACCTACCTGGAAATGAGGGTCGCAGGATCGAATCCCCGTCATACACACATAAACATATTCGCCCTTTCATCTGTGCGAGAATTATAATGTGACTCACATTACCACTATTCGTTGATAAATAAACAGCCCAAGAACTGGCGGTGGGTGGTAATGACTAGCTGCCTTCTCTTTAGTCATACGCTGCTAAATGAGGGACGCCTAACGTAAATAGTTCTCGTGTAGCTTTGCGCGAAATTAAAAACCACAAACCAACAAGAGAAGTATAATAAAAAGCTGTCCATCTATTTCATTATGTTACTTTTTACGAAATATTTTTGATAAAATAAATGAAGACAATGTGTAATATTCAATACTCATCTTCCTTTGTCGAATCATTAATTAAAAAAATACTTTCTTAGAAATTCTGATTTTTCTGTACAGAAGACTTATAACGTGTACTAAAAGCTTATCAAATTGCGTGTAGATACATGTATCGTATGGAATTGTATGAAAAATATATCGATACAATGGTATTACGCCTTCATGTTACGACAATCGTTTCGTACCGCTGAATCGCTACACCTTTAATATTTACAATGTTCGATATTTTAATATTTAACAGTTTGTACTTTCTTCACTAGATAGCACTAAAATGAGCAAAATATATAATTCAATTATTTGGAAACAATTATTGACCGATTTTCTTATGCACACGTACACTAATAGAAGTATTTGGATAACAGTGTGCAGACGAATTTGTTTCTAAAGCCAAACACATTGTTCAATAAAAATGTCTGAAGAAATAAGATATAGTACACATTTCATCCCAACATACCTTTTTCTATAAACTCACACTCAAATATATAGAGATATACAAACACATACACATATAGAGGTGAAAATGCATTGTCTTTTTATTTTAAAAATATAAACTTTAAGTATTCGATAAGTGAATCTTCAAAACATAAATACTGGTAATACGCTTTACTTGCTATAAGTGTATTTCTCTCCAAAGCTACTCACGTAATCTGTCTTCAAAGTATTCTTAAAAACGATTGGTGTGTGGTATCATTAATTTGTTTCATACTAGGAAAGCATGTTTAATACCTCTTTCATTATTTATACTTTGAACTATAAGGTACATCTTTCAAGCTTCGTTTATAATTGAAATTGTGCGCCTTATAGTCACTGTATCGTACTAACCAAGCAAGAAGCATAATACATAACACACGTGTTTTGTGGTTAATATTTGAGTTGCACTTTAGTTAGTTTCAATACCGGAACTACTACAGTTTGCTGAACACATTTCTCTGTTAGGGTAAAAGTAATCACAAAGACAGCCGATACTGTTAAAGGTTGTGTACCAGCTAAAGGTGTGGCAATACAGCAATACGTAAAGCCGTGACAAGATTGTATCGATACATCGTCCGATACAATACGAAATGATTTATCTACACGAAATTTGGCAGACTTTCAGAACATATTATAAATCTTTTGTACAGAAAGAAAGCAAGATTTCTAATAAGATATGTTTGCTAAATATTAATGATTTAATGAACAAAGACGAGTATTGAGTGTTACATGTTTTCGTATATTTTGTCAAAAAACATTACATGCAAAGTAACATAAATTAACATCAACAAGACAGATATTAACTATTTTACTTTCCCTGTCAGATGCTGTTTAGTTGATCAAGTCCGAGAATTTGAAAAAAACAACTGTAAAGTGTTACGTACTTAAGCAAGACAATGTTGTTAACATAGTTAAAATATTACAGACAAGACTGTAAAACTTCGTAACGAACAGTTTGTTTTAATTTCGCGCAAAGCTACACGAGGACTATCTGAGCTCGCCATCCCTGACTTTGTGGTGTCATATACCAACGAATAGGTGTATTGACCGTCACATTATAACACCCCAATGGCTAAAAGAAGCGATCATGTTTTATGCGACGGGGATTCGAACCCGCGACCCTCAGATTAAAAGTCGAGCTCCCTAATCACCTGGCCATACCGGGCCACATAACGAATACTTCCTAAAACTTCGATATCTAGATATACATGGTATCGACTACTAGGATACACACCACCAATGTGAACGTTTTGAATATCTGGCCTGGATCGAGGGCAAAGTCTCTCCGGACATGTCTCACTGTAGCAAAAAATTACAGAAATACATTAAATATTTGCTTGGGCGTTGGCCACGGCTCTCGTGCACAACTAGGGTTGATAGTACTGTCTCATCCCTTCTCAAACTCTCTACCGTCTTCCAAAATGATGAATGCTTGTAGCCAACAAATGCTCTGAAACCATTACTCCAGGTATCGCTGAAGTTGTTTGTGCAGTTTTCCCAGACAGTGTGACTGCATTAACATTCCATAGAGCATTATGGCAGGTACTTTGTTACAAAACTTTGACGTTACTTTGATAAAGCCTAAGAGGTTAAGCACTTGAAGTCTAATTATTAATTCGTCACTAGTGATGGAAAAACCACTAACCAGTTCAAGAAATGTAAGGAATAGCAAAAATATCTTCACAGTTTCTATTTCACTTGCATGCTAATCAGCTTATTTATATATGAAAGATAAACAAAGAACTACGTAATTATATAATCAAGCTACGTAAAGGAAATATAATTAGAAAACTAACGTAGTACTTCGTGCACTGTTTTACAATATTTAATTTTAAGATATATACTTTGCAATATAATTATAATCCCTCATAACATTATTTATAAATATACAGAACAAACCAAGAGATTAAAAAAAAAATTTATAGGCTCTAATGTACCGTTTAACGTTAACATTCTACTGGATGGATAAAAAAGGGAAAAAATATTTCCACTTGTCTAAGTTATTCTTAACATTTCCTTGTTTTAGTAATACAATTATAGCTTGTGTAACTTATAAACGAGGAATGAAATCAATTGCTGTGATAAAATCTATGAAAATTGTCAACAACATTACCCTTTTTAACTCACGTATCTCTCTTAAAACGTCTATAAAATTAAAACTACATCAAATTTTTAAATCGCTGGTTATACTTTACTTTCCCTTTTAAAAACGGAGGTTTTGTTAAGTTGTATCATTCAGTTCTGTCATTTAATATTTTAACCCATACAATCATTGGCTAATACTAATATTTTTACAACCAAAGGGTTTTTATGGCGTTGTAATAAAAAGTAGCTTATCATGAAAAAAAAACCTTCTCTTCTTCGAATAATAAAGTTAAAAAATTACTCAACAGAACATTAAATTATATATATATATATACATATATATATGTATACATACATACAGGGGTGTACATGTGTATTCTAAACAGTGTATGAAATTACTTAGAGAAAAGACTTTGCAGTTTTAGCACTTTTACTTTTGTATCAGTTCATTCAATAATGGAAATAGTATTTTATTAATAGACACTGCTTATTAATAAGAACATTATTTGAGCGATAATAGAATTTAACATATCTATGTTTATTGTATCACCTCTAATGAATGATCATACACAGCTGTTGCTGAACTGGTAATTAATAAACATACAATGAATGTTTAGATGATGAAAAAGGTATTTCATTCCATGTAGAAAAACCATTCAATAAAAATAGAACACAATAATAATTTTAACAATGAAACCATAATTCAGAACATCTACTGACAACAAATAGATATTCGTCAAAATTGTAAAAATCAATTTACTAACATCCAGAGCAGAAGAGGAAAATTTTCTTTTATTTCTAAATACAATCCTGCATTTTGTAGCCAAGTTAACAAAAATAACTTTATATCTTAGACACAGTACGTCATATTATCTTTCATTACACAGTAAATCATCAGAACATTAGGGACAAAACTTCAAGAACAGAGTATAGACTAAAGTAGCTCTATCCCTGCAGACTTATTTCTTTGGAACAGAATAAAGTTATTTTGTTGTTGTGTATCACAATTTGTATTCCATTACTTACATTGGCAACCACCAGCAACCGCTGGTGCTATACATTACCACATCTTTTCAAAGCTGTTATAAATGCAGTGAGATTTGTCGAGATCCGTCATTTGCATCTTTCAAGCTTTGTTGAACACGTTTTAAAACAGATTGCATTCACTTCAAAGTTATGGATTGCCTAAGTTTTCGAACTACTGCGAAACGTGGTGTAAAACCACATTTAAAAAGGTAGGGTCTGCTTTAAAAATCTGTCAATGTAAACAGAATGAACAGAATGTCAAAAATATTTCATGACATTTTAATGCTATTACAATTAAACCAACACAGTTAAAATAAGCCCATAGTATGGTATTGTTCAACCTGTATTCACACTAGGTCAGAAACACAAGTACCTAAAATGCTGTAACAGGTTCAAATTCAATCTATCCATTCAAAGCGACATTTGTTGTTCTGAGCGATGTTTAGTTTGTTGTTTTACGTCTAGCGCATCGTGAAAGTTAACGCGTTCCATGAAAGTCCAGAATGATAGATTTAAATCTAGCTCTACTGTTTAGATTCACTACACATTTCAAGATCGTATCATTGAAGAGAAACCAATTTTAGACGATTAAGTTGATAATCTGTATTGACCGATTCAGAGGCCTAAATTCCTAGGCATATTACCCAAGATAAGTCTTGGTATGAGTAACTGGTTTGAAATATCGTAGATAATCATATCAGTGTAATATCTAATAACCCTTCATATTTGAATGTTTAAAACGTCGACTGAAGCCCAAATGGTTGTCTGCGGCAGCTACTACCCTTTATAAGCTCTTCAATGTAGTACTTCGATGGATCTTTAGATTCCGAACATGTTTTTGGATTAACTGATGCAAGCCAGACATTGAAAAGATTCATTTGTTTCGATGCTGTGTTAACAATCCGTTCTCGCCCTATCTTCTACACTCCAACCTGCCTCGACTTTTCGTCTCTGCTTTTGCGTGCACCTACCTGCCTCAATATTTAAAAAAAGAAACAGCCTAATTAGGATCAGCCCACTTGGTTCGAATAGACCCTAATAACTCTCAGAAATCTCTAATAGTGTCGAGCAAATAAGATTGTTTAATCTTCGAACACCCTTTATAATTAATTATTTCTTTCGAATTAACTAATTTTACATCAGAACAACTGCCAGACGACGAAGAAGGTCATAATATTTCATGGAATTCAAATGCACATTCATTCCTAGATGAGGCTATCATATCCAATTACCCTTTAGTAACAACATATAAAACAGTCATGTTTGTGTTTAACACGAGAGCATTGTTTAAAAACGCCTAATTTCAAAGCATATATCGCTATTATACTTCCTAAATTCAAAAACTATATATTTTGCTTTTAATAAATCCTAGATAATTATATTGTAATGATAAGAGGAAGTGACAGTTTTAATAATATTCCTAAAATTCCTTAGAGTTGAATGGTGTGAAAAATGTTTAGATTTATTGAACTTGGAACTTTGAATATATTCTATAAATTCTTGCTGTTGCTTAATGCTAATGAATTTTAAGAAGTTCTATTCTCATGTTCTATTCTAAACTAAAGTTTAGTTTCCTAAACTAATAGGATAGTTGGTCGTCCCGCTT
This sequence comes from Tachypleus tridentatus, assembly GCF_004210375.1. Taxonomy (NCBI): domain Eukaryota; kingdom Metazoa; phylum Arthropoda; class Merostomata; order Xiphosura; family Limulidae; genus Tachypleus; species Tachypleus tridentatus. The sequence goes on from NC_134831.1 coordinate 143,729,925, forward strand.
TATGTTCAATTTTTATTTTTATTTTTACACAACATATATATAACAACTACAACTAAAGTTGTTTGAATAATTATCAACGGATGGTGGTTACTTTAGTTCCTAAAGCATTTTTGATTCAACATTACAGTCTTCAATGTTGTTTTCTGTCTTTTCTGTAGTTTCTGAAAAAAAAGAGATAAAAAGATCTTAGTCGTGTAACATCGGAAACTTATCTCAGAGTTTTGAACGAGCTTTCTCAATGACTCAGCGGTAAGCTTGAAGGTTTATAACGCTAAAATTTGCGATTCGATCCAGGGATGGGAACAGCAGAGATTGTGCAGCTTTTTCCCTGAAACTAACAAATTTTCCTATAACCCATACTTGACAATACCTTTATTGATGAAACCGTGATCGTAGGTAAACGAACAGTTCTCTTGTTTTCCCTCAGTTCTGTAAACGAGCTTGCAGTGAAAGGAAAATGTAAACATCTTATTTAATTCTAACTTCCGATAGTTTCAACCTAATGAGGCCCGGCACAGCCAAGTGTGTTAAGGCGTTCGACTCATAATCCGAAGGTCGCGGATTCGAATCCCGGTCGCACCAAACATGCTCGCACTTTCAGCCGTGGGGGCATTATAATGTAACGGTCAATCCCACTATTCGTTGGTAAAAGAGTAGCCCAAGAGTTGGCGGTGAGTGGTGAAAACTAGCTGCCTTCCCTCTAGTCTTACACTGCTAAATTAGGGACGGCTAGCGCATATAGCCCTCGAGTAGCTTTGCGCAAAATTCAAAAAACAAACAATTCAACCTAATGTTTTTTCAGAAACATTTCTACAAAATAACCCTTATATTCAACTTCGGAATGATGAATATTCATCTTGTCATGAATAAAAACTGTTCCTTCGTTCCTAATTCCAACTGGAACACAACAAACAAAGTGGGGCACAAAGAGACAAAATATACACGTTAATATAAAACAATTTAACTTCCAACAACCTGGTGTGTAAATACATCGACTGTTTGTTTTATTTACTTGAAAATCAAAGCCGCACTGGGCAATCTGGTGAATACACCGCGAGGATTCGAACCACAGATTTTAACATTGTAATTTCGTAAAATTATCGCTGTCCCTTTCAAAAACACTTAAATATAACATAACAACCTGTAATAATTTATGAAAAACAGAACATTTCCTATTCCATTCTATTCTCATGATAATAATTTGTAGTGCACGCTCACCTAAATTCAATGTTTCTTCTAATGCTTCATCAGTAACATTTTTAGACTTCCGACGGGAGAATCGCTTATACATCTGAAAGAGTGCAACCATGAGGAAACCAACGAACGTCATGGAAAATCCGTATAATGCTGGAAATAGAAGGATGTCTCTTTGTAACTGTAAAAATTCAAATATGTGCTAATTAAATATAAGTTACAAGTAATAATTTCATCAGTGAAACAGTTTGTAGGCATTTTTCTGACAGAACTATGAAAATATCCATTTTAATTTCTCTTATTTTATTCATTTTATTAAATATAAATTATTTTTGTAAACATGTTAAAAATTACAAAATAATGGATAATTCAAAACCTGGTGTTCAGTCATGTCATCAAACGTTACATGAACTTTAGGTCCTTTTCACTAAAGAAGCACTAAATAAATAGCGAGAAAATAAGTTCATGATGGTCATGAAATTATATTCAGTCATGTCATTACGATAACCTCTCTCTAATGTTAGAGCTGCCATGGCCAGATGGTTAAGGCACTCGACTCATAATCCAAGAGTTGCAGGTTCGAATCCCCTGTTACACCAAACATGCTCGCACTTTCAGCCGTGGGAGCATTATAATGTGACAGTCAAGCCCACTATTCATTGGTAAAAATATAGCCTAAGAGTTGGCGGTGAGTGATGATGACTAGCTGCCTTCCCTCTCGTCTTACACTGCTAAATTAGGGACAGCTAACGCAGATTTCAACTTTACGCGAAATTCAAAAAACAAACAAAACAATCACAATTTTGCCGATATTGCTATCAGCGTTTATGAGCAAAAATGTAATATAAGACATCTTTAGGAGCACATAAATTACAATGACGTTTGTATCCTTAAGGCAAAGCTATATTGGGCTATCTGATGTGTGCACCGCGGAGATCCGAAACCCTAATGTTCCGTAGAATTAACGCTGCCCCACGTGAAGACATAATCTTACAAATAAGTGAAACTTGCAAAAATATCGCAATGTTTGATTTTTGTTTGTTTATTTTTTTTAATTGTCTAGCCATCCCTAATTTAGCAGTGTACGACTAGAAGGAAGGCCGCTAGTCAACACCACCTACTGCCAATTCTTGAGATATTCTTTTACCAATGGACATTGAGATTGACTGTCACATTATAACGCCCCCATGGCTAAAAGAGCGAATCCGTTTCGTGTGACGGGGATTCGAACTCGCAACCCTGAGATGACGGGTCGAGTGCTCTAACCACCTCGTTATGCCGGGCTGCGGCATTTGTGGGAATACAAGATTTGTTCTGCTGTGGCTCACAGATGTTCACTGGTCTCATTTGTCTAAATGATGCACGAAATCCAGTCTTTAATCAACTGAAACACCTGACATGGACTTCGATCCAAACTCCTTGCATAGACTCCGACCCAAACGTTTTTCGACAATCATAGCTGTACACTTTTGATTCCTGAACGTGTCGGATCTTCGAAAAACTTGGTTTCCGATTTTCAGCATTTGTTTCAACAGCTTAATACAGTTATTTCTTCTTGAATTTAGTGATTAACCGTTTAATTAAATTTTCTTCTTGAAGATATTTACACATTCCTCTAATACTCAATCCACACACCCAATACTATGATAAACCAGTACAGAACAGTGATTGGATAGTATAGTGTAGCTAAGATTGCAGCAGAGTGCAAAATCCTTCACATAATATAATCTACTACACTTTCTATTTCTTCTTCACCCCATCATGGCTAGGTGGTTAAGGCACTCAACTCATAATTTTATTAAAGGGTTATTTCGTTACGGCGGTATTTGAGTGACAAAGTTACGCTTGATTTCTCGGAGAGGGTGGTCGGGTGTTAACGTTAAGATTCACATATGCGAATTTGTTCTTCAAATTGTCATCTGTTTATGACTTTCCATTAGATGATTGTTCGGATGCCTGTAATGTGCTTTATTAAGATAAAATGTGTTGTTTTCTACAATTCAGTTTTCTTTTTTATCACAAGTGTTCCATTGTTTTCTTTGTTTTATTAATGTTTTTGGTGTATTTTGATTTTATACTTACCGCTAATTATTACTTCTATATTTTCTAACACATTTTATACCTTTTGTTGTAATTTTTTAACAAGGTGGTATCTTGTGATGTTTTCTTTCCATATGTTAATTATTTAACTAGTGTTTTATTTCATGTATTTTTGTTTATACCCCATCTTTGAGATGGGATGAATAAAGAGAAAAAAAAACAAACTCGACTCATAATCCGAGGGTCGCGGGTTCGAATCCCCATCACACCAAACATGCCTGCCTTTTCAGCCATAGGGGTGTTATAATGTGACGGTCAATCCCACTATTCGTTGGTAAAAGAGTAGTTCAAGAGTTAACGGTGAATGATGATGATGACTAGTTGTCTTTCCTGTTGTCTTACGCTGTTAAATTAGTGACGGCTAGCGCTGATTGTCTTCGTCTCGCTTTGCACGAAATTCGAAACAAACCAAACCTACTTCATCAGAGCCATCTAACGGCAGCAAAAGTTGTGCATAGTCCACATCTTGGGTGCTACCTCACTGTTGCCGGGATTTTACTGTTACAACTCCATTACAATGATTTACTGTTCCGAACTTAGCATTGTTCCTTTTACATTCACTGGCAGAATAGCTGTTGTTGATTTCATTTTGTGCTTATAGCTAAAATATATCTATCCTTGTTTAACTGGTATGTAAAAATGTGATTCTGCTATTTCAGAAACCAGTGGATGTTACATGATGACTTTAATATGATTCGTGTTGTTGTCTTACTTTAAAATAACCGAAACGACATTGATTTACCGAATTCATTGAAATAAAATAGCAAACAGCTTGTAACGGAAAACTTGCCACATTTGGAAAACCGAAAGAATATATATTAGTTAAACGAATTTCTTTTGCTTTCTATAATAAACGGCACATGTCTGTCTTAATCTTTTTTAAAAAAACTTTTCACGTACGTAGCGAAGCCACAAGAAATATTTCAAAGGATAGTTGGAAAAAATAAATAAATAAACCATTTAAACAGAAATGCTCACGAAGGATATCAGATATGATAATTAAAATTACATTTCTGTATGGAAGCAAAGCAAATTGGTTTTATTTTCAAATATCAGTAAAATATATTAATATTTTAGTGTTTTAGTGTTAAATATACTTATTCGCTTGTTTCGGTTATATTAACAAACTGCTGAAGTGTTATTGTTTAATGTCACTCCCGGTATAAAATATAAAACTTAATTTACTGTAACAGAAGAGCGTGGTAGAGAAATAGAAAAACCAAGATAAAACCACATCTCGGAGCAAAAATTCCTTCAATAACATAAAATTACAGAAGGTTAAGTAATCGCATATTTCGCTGAAAATCTGCAAAAAACACACAATAAAAATATTTCAAGGAATGTACAATCTTTAATAAAAACGGATTCATTCCAATATAAAAACAATGATAAAAAAGGATAAATCGGGATATGGTTAGAAAAAACAAGTGTCAACACAAGATTCAATGAATGAACACTTTATATTGATAGTAAAATGTATGATCTTACACTGAAAGGAAACGAAAGAGAAATCACAGTGAGAGCAGTTCCAATATTCTGGAATCCAGCTTCAATTCCAATAGTCCTACAAATATGCCATGGTTGGCGAAAGATCCGACCAAAGACGGCCCCAAGAAATATTCCTACGCTTGGCATGAGTAATTCAACTATATACAGTGTGATAGGAACGTCATCAAAGATGTCGGGGAAAATAAAGACTTCCATTATTTGAATGATAAGAATGACACCATATCCACTGTAACCTCCTAGCTAGAAGAATAAGAAATAAAAGATGTTTTAGGAAAATACTTTATACGTCTTGCCCTCTTAAGTTATTTTAAAGGCATTCTAATGCTTTACAAAATTTACACCCAACAGTAAACTAAGATTTCGGAATATAAATTTATATTCATGCGTAATCCATAAAAGGAAACGTGGTCATACTTAAATAAACGTTTTAGTCTGTAGTCACAGGTTAATGTGCATAAATATATTTGACATTTATTAACTTTAAAACAGGGTTTACTGCGTGATAACGTTTTTAAAAAATGACTACCTTTTGCACAAAAACAACTTGATTAAATATGCTACAGTAACACTTTTAAAAAAATGTACAAAACAAGAAATAACATCAATAACTTCAGTTGTTTGATTTATATTCAGGTGTATATAGGCTAATGAAATAGTTAATAGTTTTAAGTAACCTATTCCAGTGATTTAGTCGATTTCAGTAATAAATACACTTTAAGAGCTATACCGCGTAGAACGTGCATATAATTTGAAAAACAATGACTGATACGTGCATATTACTACATTATCACTAATAAATTGTTTGAATGAATGAAAAATAGTAATTTCCTTATAAATGTTATCACTAACGTGTTTTCCTCTTTTCCTTATTTACTGTGATAGCAGGGATGGAGTTGGAATTAACCAACTTTGAATGACAGGTGAGTATGGCTGATATTTCACTATAAAGATCGTATATTAAGTCTTTGACTTCAGTGATACCATACCTAGCCAACCTCAAATCACAGTCGCCAGTAGTTGCAGTAATACTGACTGACCCCCACTCAGTCTTCAAACTGACCGTCGGGTGAATATTGTTTAAAAATTTGGTACCATGTCCACCTGAATTATTTAGCTTCTGTTGTTTTCGTTTCGTTTATTGTTAAGTACGGATATCTTCATTAATTAACATTTTGTACATTAACTGATACAACAAGTCGACATTTGCTTATTTTTTTCACAGTAACTTGAACATTTTTCAACTCATCATATTTATATTCATTTTCCCTTATTTTTCACGATGAATTTATAAATGGGATTACATCTGAATTGCGGATAGAATGTTAGCATTTTTAGATATATTTCTTGGACATATTCATAGTATAATTCTTCAGACTTTTTTCAAAATATTTCTCTTGGACACCAGCATGTGAGTTTTGTATTTTTAGAGGTTATTTTGGTTCTAATATTATCATATAGTGCCTATAAATACATGGACGACCGGAAACGTTTAGTAAAAGTTCATTGATAAACTATTATTACTCTTACAATTAGAATTATTATTACTATTCAGATCATCATCAGAGACATCACTTCCTTTCAAACTATTACTACTACATCGTCAGTGGTACCGACTTTCTTGGAAGTAATTCACCAAAGATTATTCTTCTTGTGGAATCATTGCACTGTTATGTGTCCTTCTCAGTGGATGTTTCTTCTTCCATTTTCATCAGCTTTTATTATCTTTCACAGTGAAATGTACGAGCAAAGTAGTTTTTCATACTATAAAATTTCATAGTATTATAAAAAGGTGTTTGTTTGCTTAGACCAATATTAAATTACCAAATAAATATATATATATCCCTCTTATAGCTTTTCTTTTAATAAAACCATAAGGGACACAGGGAAAAAATAATAATAAATGAGAATAATGTGTTGAGTGAAAACAGTTCAGTTGAAAGAAGCGTCTCTGATGAAAATACAATATTACTAAAGATTCACCACTAATGATAAAGATGCCATGACTGATAATATTTCAAAAGAATGTCAAAGCCCTCGTGAACATGATTATTACGTTCTTAGTGATAATATATCTACAGAAAGATAAAACCCTCGCTAATATGATTATTACGTTATAAGTGTAATATTTCTACAGAAAGTGAAAGCCATTTTGTACATAACAATTACGTTCTAAGTAATAATATTTAAACAGAAATTGAAAGCTCTCTTCACATAATGATTACGTTTTAAGTGGTAATATTTCTACAGAAAGTGAAAGCCCTTTTGTACATAACAATTACGTTCTAAGTAATAATATTTAAACAGAAATTGAAAGCTCTCTTCACATAATGATTACGTTTTAAGTGGTAATATTTCTACAAAAAGTGAAAGCTCTCTTGAACATGATGAATATGTTCTGATTAATAATATATCTACAGAAATTGAAACCCCTATTGAACATAATGATTACGTTCTCAAGTGATAATATTTCTACAGAAAGCGAAGTCTCTGTTGAACATGAATTTTACTTTCTAGATGATAATATTTCTACCGAGACTGAAAGCAATCCTGAACATGATTATTACAATCTAAGTGATAACATTTCTACAGAAAGTGAAAACTCTCTTGAACATTAAGATTATGATCTGAATGATAATATATCTACAGAAAGTAAAAGCCCTCTTCAACATACTTATTGAATTCTAACTGATCATATTTCTAGAGAAATTGAAAGCCCTCTCCAGCATGATTATTACGTTCTTAGAGATAATATTTCTATAGAATGTGAAAGCTCTCTCCAACGTGATTATTACATTCTACGTTATAATATATCTACAGAAAGTGAAAGCCCTCTTGAACATGATTATTATGTTCTAAGTGATAATATTTCTACAGAAAGTGAAAGCCCTTTTGAACATAATTATCACGTTCTAATTGATAATATATCTGCAGAAAGTGAAAGCTCTCTTCAACAAAATGATTACATTCTAAATGATAATATTTCTACAGAAAGCAAATACCCTGTTGAACATAAATTTTACGTTCTAAATGATAATATTTATACAGATAGTGAAAGCCTCTTGAACATGATTATTACGTTCTAAGTGATAATATTTCTACAGAAAGTAAAAGCTCCATAAGCATGGTTATTATGTTCTAAATGATAATATTTCTACACAAAGCAAAGGCCCGGTTGAACATGAATTTTACGTTCTAAGTTATAATATTTCTACAGAAAGTGAAAGCTCTCTTGAACATAATGATTATGTTCTTCGTGAAAATAAATGTATGTAAAGTGAAAAACCCCAAAACATGATTATTACGTTCTAAATAATACTATCTCTACAGAAAGTAAAAGCCCTCCTGAACATGATTATTATGTTCAAAGTGATAATATTTCTACAGAAAGTGAAAGCCGTCTTGAACATGATAATTATGTTCTAAGTGATAATATTTGTACATAAAGTCAAAGCCCTTTTGAACATAATTATTACACTCTAAGTTATAACATTTCTACATAATGATTACGTACTAAATGATAATATTTCTACAGAAAGCGAAGGCCCTGTTGAACATGAATTTTAAGTTCTAAATTATAATATTTCTAAAGAACGTTAAAGCCCTCCTGAACATGATTATTACGTTCTAAGTGATAATATTTCTACAGAAAGTGAAAGCTCTTTTCAACATAATGATTATGTTCTAAGTAATTATGTATGTAAAGAAATGAAAGCTCCCTAAACATGGTTATTACGTTTTAAGTGATAATATTTCTAAAGAAAGTGATAGCTCTCTTGAACATAATGATTACGTTCTCAGTGATAATATTTCCACAGAAAGCTATATCTCCCTTGAACATGATAATATAGATTATGAAATTTATAACAATTGCAAAAAATAGTGAAGACTCGTGGCGTCCTTTCCAAAAACCACCTGAGGATTTAAAATGTAAGAAACCAAAAAACTGACAATCTGTTATCCAATAGACAGAGCTGAAAAATAGCGAATGAATTGTATTGTTGCAGATGATGTACTATTGAAAACATTTCTGCAGAAAAATATATAATGTTATTAACATTTTGTAAGGAACTCGGGCATAATTTCAATGAAAACACATTATTTAGTCTATATGAACATTAATGGATGAAAAATGTACAATGAGCCAGAAACTGTACGTGTTGAAGTACTGAAAAATAGCGATTTCTTAAACTAACTATTGGACCAACAATTCGATTAATGATACACAAGCAATAACAAATTCAACGTAAAATAATGCATAACTACATTAAGTGATAATATTTCTACAGAAAGTGAAAGCCGTCTTGAACATGATAATTTTAAGAAAGCCTCTTAATTAATAAATCATTATTAATCGGAATAATGTAGTAAATTAACCGTACCTCTACTTATAATAACTCATAAAGAATAATAAATGTACAAATAAAAAAAAAGCAAAAAGAACACAGAATAGTAAAACCAAAATCTAAGACAAGTTATATGTTTTTGATAACCATTTTTTTAATTATTTAAAAACAAACTAATAATAAAAACATTATAACGTTAACTTTGTAGGGGTAAATTTTTCTATCGTTTGAAAAGCCAGTTAAAGCTACAAGCTGAGAGTGCCCTAGTGAGGATAAACTCTCTTATAAAACCCTTTGTATGGATAGTTCATTTTCCTGTACTTTGATTATCATTGTCTATTTCAGGTCTCTTCACTGACAAAATCAAACGAAACAACAATACCCTAATCTGGTAGAATTCCTATAAATTAAACGAATCCTATGATCATGAAAGATATTTATCTACATTAATAAAAACAATGTAGTTTCAGCAGAAGTCATTCTATCTTGGGTAATGTATGACTAATGATTAATCTTTCATTAATCAGACGTGAAATGTTGAAAAAATCTGGAAAGGAAATAACACTGCGTTGGACGAATTCCTAGATTGGTTATAATTTATATTATTACGTTATACAAAGCTATATATATATGTAAAATATGAGGCCAAGTTATTTGGAAAATCTTTCGTTGATTATAAGACAATCATTAAATGTTGTTAATTAAGAGATGTGCCGATTATCAGATAATTATTGATCAAAATGTAAATTGCTTGAATCTCCAACATTAAGAGAGGACAATATACCAAATCATTTCCTGACCTCAGAGGGTTATATCCTTAGTAAATAAGATTGTGCAGAACCATGTTGTCGTCAATAGGCAGGTCAGAAATTACTTCGTCACCTGAGTGTTCTTTACAACAAAACTACTATAAGCTATTTGGGGTCTTTCCATTGATATAAGTATGTAAGCTTATTGCTGTCCCAGTAGAGGTCCCAGTGCTTCTGAGGAATATGACTGAACCACAAAATATTGTCATTTCTCAACATGAATAAGCCCACTGAAGGGCGACATATTCCAATGTGGCCTAACTCAGAATTTTGCCACTTTAAGGTCATTTAAAAATTATGTTTGAGGAGTTAAAGTGTTTGCCAACTCGTACGGTTCAAAGATCAGTCACCATGTCTACCTAGAAATACAAAATAATTTATCACTTGTCATAACACAACCTTAACATTCCAGTTCATTAGTTATAATTATCTTAATTTTCACTTGATATTGCTTAAAATAATTAAAACTTAATCACTGTAGAAATCTTACCTTAGTAAATATTGGAGCCACTTTTGGTAACTTTACTTTCAATATCATTCCAAAAGCAAGAGGCAACACGATAATTACCAGAGAGACTGCCATCTTCCAGTAAGGAATTATAACAGTTCCTGTATCAATTCCGTGTGAATAAATCCACAAGTTCAAAGGCATCATTCCTAGAGCGATAATTGTTGACCACGTTGTCATAGCGACACTGAAGTAAAAAATATAAATGACTATTTAGTTAAAGGAGACTTATAAAACAAAATAACACTACAACTTCTTGAGGTTTGCTTTAAAGTGTGTCGATATGCAGTATTAAATATTGATTTTGTTTGTTTATAACATAAAGTTACACAATGGGACATATGTACTGTGATCATTGTATGTATTGAAGACCTCAGTGACATGTCTGCAGATTTACTGCATTAAAAACCGGGTTTTGATTATCGTGGTGGGCACAACACAGTTAGCCCATTGCACAGCTTTGTGCTTAACTACAAACTAAAAAAGCGTGAATTAAACCTGAATTTTTCGCACGATAACCCTCAGGCTTCCAGGTGAGCCATGGAGGCACACAGCTTTTGTAAAAAAGGAAATAAAGTATTCCTTGTGACTAATACAAATTTAGATTATTACACTGGGGAACACTTTTTCAGTAACTTTGAGTTGCATTCAATATTCGATATATGCAATTTGAGGTTAATGAAATTGTACAAATGTGAACTTGCGTAAACCATGTATAAGCATTTTCACGTCCATATATATAGATAGCTTCTAATATTTTGATCATTCTTCTTTTGTTTCAGATCAAACATGGCTTCCAAAAATAGATATCATTGGAGAAACAAGCCTGATGCCTTCTGCTACATATGTGGATGCTACACACTCAATCGTCAGAGACGTAACATATCCTCGTTCGTCAAGCGTGCCTACAAGGCATATTTTGAAGTTCATCTTGGTGATCAAGACAAGCAATGGGCTCCTCATGTTGTGTGCCACAATTGTGAGGAAATGCTTCGAGACTGGACCAAAGGAAAACGCAATGGTCTGCCTTTTGGTGTTCCAATGATTTGGCGCGAACCCACCAACCATGTAACTGACTGTTATTTCTGCATGGTAAACACAACGGGTGTCGGGAAGAAAAACCGACATAAGATTACGTATCCGAACATTCCCTCAGCTATTCGGCCTGCTCCGCACTCTGAAGAAGTTCCTGTTCCAGTTTTCAAAGGGTTGCTTTCATTGGACGATAAAGACATTGGACATGATACAAGCGAACAAGACAGTTGTGACAGTGAATTATCAGAAAAGTGTACACAATCGGAGAACTGTTCTTCAGACACTGAACCTTTCCCCGTCCCCAAGCCTCTTCCTCAGGCTGAACTGAATGATTTAGTGCGGAATTTAGGTCTTTCAAAGAAAGCAGCAGAGCTTTTGGCATCAAGATTACAAGGCAAAAATCTTGTTGATCACTCTGTTAAAGTATCATATTTCAGAAAGCGTGACCAGCTTTTAGTGACCTTCTTTTCAGAAGACAGACAATTTGTTTACTGTCATGACATCCAAGGGCTTCTCAAAGAACTGGGAGTAACTTACTATAGTTCTGCTGAATGGAGACTCTTTTTAGACAGTTCAAAACGCAGTCTAAAGTGTGTTCTTTTACATAATGGGAATGTTTATGGAGCAGTACCTGTCGGCCACTCAGTGCATTTGCGGGAAGACTATGATGATATGAGAATGGTCATGGACTTATTAAAATATCATGAGCACAATTGGATCATTTGTGTAGACTTAAAGATGGTCAACTTTCTTCTTGGACAACAGAAAGGTTTCACCAAGTTTCCATGATTCCTCTGTATGTGTGACAGCCGAGCACGAGACAGACATTGGGTACAGAAGGACTGGCCTATTCGTAACACCCTTGAAGCAGGCATGCCAAATATCATACAAGACCCAATTGTAAGCAGAGATAAGATCATCTTTCCTCCTCTTCACATCAAATTAGGTTTTATGAAGCAATTTGTCAAGGCACTGGAAACCGAAGGTGAATGTTTCCAACACATCATCACAGCTTTACCAGGGTTATCATTTGAGAAGATCAAAGCAGGCGTGTTTGATGGCCCACAGATTCGAACCCTAATTCGTGATGATCAGTTTGTTGCTAAGATGACCGCTTTAGAAAAGGCAGCATGGTTATCCTTTGTGGCAGTCGTTCAGAACTTCCTTGGAAACAATAAGGCGGAGAACTACAGTGAACAGAATGCTCCTCGCTTTTCGTGATCTCGGGTGCAACATGAGCATCAAGCTTCATTTTTTTGAACAGTCGCCTTGATAAGTTCCCTGACAACCTGGGGGCTGTGAGTGACGAACAAGGAGAACGATTCCACCAAGACCTAAAGGTCATGGAAGAACGCTACCAAGGGCGCTGGGACAAAAGTATGATGGCTGACTACTGCTGGAGCATTAAACGAGATTGTCCAGATGAAGTGTACAAACGCAAAAGTTACAAACGCAAATTCCTACCTGAATAAAATACACAAACAAATTGATAAGCTATTCCTATAATTTCCTATAATAACGAAAAATTAAAAAATAAATAAAAATGTCAAATTGCATAAAATATGTAGCTTGCAGACAAAAACCGACTTCAGATTTGAAATCAACACACTCAAATTGACTATAGAAAGGTCTTTTTTTAAATGCAACAAAATGAGTGTTCCCCAGTGTTATTGTTATAAACAAAAAATAAGTCGAACAATTTCCCTATAAAATATATAAATATTTGTAAGTAATATAAAAAAACTATAGTAAGAAAATGCTCTCTTTTCATAAAATAAAATTTATTACTTGTTATTGCGCTGATTATGATTTATTTTACAGAATGCACATTCGGTTCCTCAATGGTTTATCTAAGGACTTATAACGCTAACAATCAGATTTCGACAGCTGCAATATACAGAGCACAGACAGTCCATTGTGCAGCTTTGCGCTTAACAAGAAAAAAACACCTATGAAATCCCCAGTAATGTCAATACACTCAAGAATCTGTCACCCGCTGGTACAGCACTAAGTATACGGATATACAACGCTAAAATCGTGGGTTCGATTCACCTCGGTGGACTCAGCAGATAAACCAATGTGGCTTTGCTATAAGAAAAAAACACACAAACACACACACACTCAGGAAACATATGAGCCATACTTTCCACAGTGCTAAGTAAGTTTCTGGTTACCTTCCGTCTTACAAACCTATTTACTAAACCACATCCAGAAAGAAACATCAAAAATGCAAAGATTAAGCAGTACAGATTATGTTAGGTTGCAGTTCGCTCACAAATGTAAATCTCGACAAACATAAGAATTAAAGACAACTCATCAACCTTATTCATTATCCTACTGCTGACCAAAATATTCAGAAACAATATATTCAACTATACTGAACTCAAAGAAACCCTATTACATCATGATTACACCCTGAAATAAAGCTGAAACAGTTCAAAACTTCCCTTGTAACTAATTCTAAATTCGCTCTAAGGTCTATTCCTTGGTCTGCATAAAATTTCGCAAGAAAATCCTAATAAGTTCTTTTAACGTGATAATTGCAGAACTTCTTCCCCTAACAGAAACAGTCCTCATTGTGTTTAATAACGACCATAGGACACATGTGTACCTTTCAAATGAATTTAATTTGGCAATTAATGTCATTTGGTTTGTTTCGAATTTCGCGAGAGAAGGCAGCTAGTTATCATCATCCAAAGCCGACTCTTTTACCAACGAATTGTGGGATTAAACGTCACATTATAACGCACTCACGGCTGAAAAGGTGAGCATGTTTGGTGTGACGGGGGGATTCAAACCAGCGATCCTCGGATTACGAGTCGAATGCCTTAACCACTTGGCCATGCCGGGCCAGTTAGTGTCGTCAGTAAAAGGTGGCCACATAGCGACTTTGTAAGCGTATAACTGAAATATTCGAAAAAATGAAGATCACTGATACTTTCTCGGCCAGAGAAACGATTACAATATCTGGAATTTTATGTAAAGCTACACGAGGACTATCTGTGACACCGTCCCTAATTCAAGAGTGAAAAATTATAGGAAAGGCAGTTAGTCATCACTATCCATCACCACCTACTTGGTGAAATGGCCGTCACATTATAGCGCTCCCACAAATAATAGGGTAAACACATTGGGTAAAACAGGGATTCAAACTCGCGCCCCTCCTATTGTGGATCGAGCGTCCTAACCATCTGGCTACGGAAACGATTTAAGACAAGGTACTTGCAGATGTAATCTAAGAGAGACGAACAGAGAAAAACTTGCCTTCATGGTGTTGGAAAAACTCGTAGGTTCAAAAAAACCTGATAAATTCGAAACAAAACTCTATGACCCGAGTGCTTTTGAAAAATGGACCTTTCTTCTTCAGTAACAAAAAGAGAGAGAAAGCAAGACGCCATCCATGGAGACAGAAAGCAATCCTTTATAAAATGATATTTAAAAAACCAATAAACTCTCATAGTATAAACACAAACATCCACTTTCACTGATATACAAACATAAGTAAATGTACTGTTAATTTAACATATCTTTACCTCGGATGATTTTTCTATAAATTTCGCACCTCTGGATCAAAAACGAGAAAATAGAACATTCATATAAATAAAAGTATATTACAAGAGAAACACACACTGAAACAGCAAGAGCTGCAATGATAAGGAAAGGATGACAATGCTGAAGCTACAGGTGTTTGGATAATCCTTCGTTTGCGGCTTGTGTAAATCTGCCTACAACACCATGTGCAAAAAATTCGCAAATTTTTGTGGCAGGCTATTTAAAATATTGCGCACAAAATTTTTGCATCATATGATATCGATCATAGTCGTCCGCGCTAATATTGAATGATGTCAACCGAAGTTAAAGGGTTAAAAAAGTAAGTTATCAGAAAAAACTTTTAATAATTACTAAAGTTTACAAGAATCACGGATAGCTGAAACTATGTAATCTCAAAAATTAAAATTGTTGAAGGAAGTTTCGATAGTTTCTAAGGTTTACAGTTGAACAAAACTAATAGAAGAAGAAAGCACTTATATAATTACCAAGTACGTATTTAATAAAGCAAATCCCACGCTGCGACAACGACAAGTTGTCATATTTACAATACTATAATCAGAAGTTCAATTCCTCTCAGTAGACATGTCAAGTAATTCAATTTGGATTTGCAATAAGAAAACACACACACACACTTTATGCGACATATGGATGTTGCGTCACTTCTATAATCAAATCTCGTGATATTATAATAATTGGAAGACAGGGAGAATTCCTATATATTAAAAAACATGTTAACAAATAAAATACGTGCATTAAAGTTGTGATTTCAGGAGTAATAAGGCAAGTAACCGAGATAAAAAACTAAATAGGTCGACAACATAACGAAATATAAACCTAATTTGGCTCATTAATCACATAAATTTGTTTTTATTTTCTTAAATTAAATAATGAACACGAGTATATAGTGACATTCTCAGATTGCGTGTTTAATATATATTATTTACTTGTCACCGTTACTATATTTCAAACTAATATGCACGCATTATTTTTCTTTCAGTTAAATCTAACTCTGCCATTATCTTTTGGAGTAACAGTTGGATACTTTAGGTGAATGAAGTTCAAATAAAGTTTAAATACATTTGAAAAATATTCTTGCAGTTTATGCTAAATCTTTAATGGTATAATAAAGCAAGATATTTCTTATTTTGTTATTCACCTTATTACGATGGCACAAATATCAAGCGCAAAAATTATAAAACAGTAACACGAAAAGTTAGATAACCTTGCTTTCACGATTCCTTACTTTCAATATATGTTTTAAGTAAACAGCATATTACGTGTAAATGTTTGAACCCGCAAACATGCTACATAGTTACCTTAAAGAAAACAAATGACACTAAAACTAAACCAACCTTAAAGAAACATCTCCTCCACAGAAATAGGTAATCACATTAGATGTACTTCCTCCAGGACAACATGATAAAATCATTATTCCTGTTGCGTATAAAGCACCCATTCCACAGATCTTAACAAAAGAAAATGCCAGAAGAGGAATAAGAAAAAACTGACTGGCCATACCTATAACCAAACCTATAGGTTTCTTCAGGTGACTCCAGATCTGCAAAAAGAAAAATCATGTTAGATTTACAAAACATGCATCTATACACTGTACTGTTTTTTATAGCTCTGTACTCTTACATATATTCAAGAATCACAGCTTTGTTGTGGGTAACCACTAATATGAGAGCTTAAGAAGAAAGAATGGTATTTCTCTCATGAAGCCCAATGTTATACGCTTGACAAAACAGGCATTCTCTGAAAATGGTAGAATAGAGGAGCAGCAAAACAAAACCGCTTTACTGAAAGATTTGTTTGTTTTAAGTTTTGCTCAGAGCTACTCAAGAGCTAATCAGACGGCTCCTTTTTCAAATACTTTTAACTTTAAATCTATTCTTAATCAACTAAATCATTAAACCTTAATGGCCCAATTTTGGTGTAATCTCCCTCTTTACAGTAGTCCCAACATCTGTAGCCTGCAAGATAGCTTGAGAACTTTATATCCAAGACCCTAACCCATTAATACACATCCACAGCAACCAATTAGCAACCCTTAGAGAATTCACTACCACAAAAACTAACTCTATGTCCAATGACCAAACCTACCTACAAATAATCGGCCGAAGAACGGCCAATCTCGTGTCACCAGTTCTAGCCAACATTTTTATACACACATTGAATGTCAAGCAATCTATTCAACCTTACACCCACTACTATACTGGTAATGATGTGCTGACAATACAATTACTGGATTCACATCCACAGAACACACACTTAGTTTTTTTCAACCACGTTAACTTTACACACCCCAAAATTAAATTCACCTGTGAACAGGAAAAACTAACCAAATAGCATTTCTCAACCTCAATATCACAAGAACCGATGTACAATTCAAACCAGAAACCTACAGAAAAATCACCCGTACTGGACTATACATTCCCTGGAACTCAGGGCATGAAACAAACAAAAATCAGTATATTAATAAACCAAATAAACACAACCTCAAAACTATGCTCTCCCGATAAAATTAACAATGAAATAAACAAAATGAAACAACATTTCTCAACATCAACAAGTTTTCTCCAAAAACTGTGAAAACAATTATATGCACACACCTAAAACCAGTGGCCCCCCCAACAGTGTTACCTACATATATTCATAAAATATGGAAAACACAATCGTCGTTGTTGCTTTACAATTAACATCAAATGGACATAGATCTGTAGGACTCAACGTCTTCATTAAGACGGAAGTATGTGCCATGCGTCCCATAGTAAGGTACCGAATGCACTGAAACTCATGCGCTGTATTGCCTCTCCCTGTGTAATGCCATTCTATCTTGAGCTTTGACGAAGATTAGACAACCACGTTGATTTCAAGTTAAAACAGATCATCAGGGATTTTACTTGATAAACCAAAGGTTTCACAGGTATTTACCCATTAATTTCATTTATCTTTATTGAAAAGTAAAACATAGCATGCATGTATAAGTGTACTGTGTATAGGTAAAAACTATGAAGCATTTAGCCGGTGTTGTGTCCTCTGTGAGATCATTTTCCATTGTGTATCAGCCATCTAAAATTGTACTGATGATTGTGGCATACACTTAAAATTGTGACTTAAAATCCAATTAATGTTATACTTATGATTAGATAATAACCTTACATGTTAACTGACCAAATAATATTTTTAAACAATTCTAGAATGAATTTTGAAATTGTCATTGGGCTATTTAGAAGTGCCGAATTTAAAGTAATGTTTGTTTGTTTGTTTTTGAATTTCGCACAAAGTTACTCGAAGGCTATCTGTGCTAGCCGTCCCTAATTTAGCAGTGTACGACTAGAGGGAAGGCAGCTAGTCATCACCACCCACCGCCAACTCTGGGGCTACTCTTTTACCAACGAATAGTGGGATTGACCGTAACATTGTAATGCCCCCACGGCTGAAAAGGCGAGCATGTTTGGTGTGACAGGGATGCGACCCTCAGATTACGAGTCGCACGCCTTAACACGCTTGGCCATGCCGGGCCTTAAAGTAATGTAGTAGTTATATTATTGTAACAGGTGCTTTTTACACTTATGATAATAAGAACAATATCACAATCGCAGTCTGGCCTATATGAATAATGTGAACTTATGAAGAAACCAGCCTTTCTGTGAAAGTCAATTTAGACATTTTGTTTTGGTGCTCCTATGACCATTCAATATCCAGGTCGCGGGTTTGCTTTGTTCGAGCGCGCGATTCCCGCCTCGAACGCCTTAAGCGTATGATCACCGAGCCGCTGTCCATGGTGTACGCTCTACGTACGGCTAACGATTGGCTCAGCCCGATCGAGATCCACATGTCAGCCACACACTACACACACACACCCGTTCACAGTTTTACAACATGCCCTATCAAAGCTGTGTTTGTGTTCCCTAATTAGCCCTGTAATTTTACATTATCACTACCCTCTAATTAAGTACTTGTGCTATATGGTTAAAGATAAACACTTTCTCTAACAGTATTTCACGGATATGTTCTGAATTTTCATGTGCTATTAATATAATTTGGTGATTTCAATGCTACAGAGCAGTTGTTCGTAATGTTGAACTATGTTTAGTTGTTATTTGTTCCTTATTCATGAAATGACCTAATAGTATGTATGTTATATCTTTTTTCCTTAGATTTCGATGTTTAAAATGAATATCCTTTGTAAGCCCTAATGCCAATATGAGGAGATAAATTCCCATTCGTTTCATATAAACTAACATAACTTGGAAGTAAGAAGTGGTACTAGCATTCAGCCGACTCGTGGGTCACTTTGACGTTCGCGCGCTCTGTATAAAAGGGAGTTATGTTTGTTTACGCGGCTCTTGCTCTCTCTGGTACTCGGCCTCACACTGGAACACACACTCAGTATGGATTAATAAAAATAAATCAAAATCAGCGATTCCTTTTCAAACAAGGACACCAACACACACGACAAGTCAGACATCACCCACCAAAACATAAACCGATCATACTACACATAGGGTTGATTATGCAACACTACCTGCTACCCAAGAAGAGGCAGTGAGTAGATGGTCCTACAAACACGTGGTGCAAGTGAGAAGAACAGTGGTGATCGTGATGGTAAGAATGCGGACACGACTAGTACGGGACCCCAGCCGCAAGAGGGCACCACACACACCCAGGATGAAAAAACTACAACCAGGACCCAAGGACCTGAGCCAGCTTCCAGATAGTGGTCCTACCTGTCCAGACTTGAAGAGATACCCGGCCACAGAATACAGTGGACAGTCAAGGTCATTCAACAAGAATTGTCGTGATCAGCACTCGTGGTTGGAGTACTCTGTGACCCAAGATGCTGCATTCTGCTTCGCATGTGGTCTTTTCAGTCACACATACTTCAGTAAAACTGAGAAGTCCTTCACCCATGAAGGCTTCCGGAACTGGTAGAAGGCGACCACATCACTGAAGTCCCATGATAACTCTGCAGGACACAAGTTTGCCAAGCAAGCTTGGGCAGAATTAAAATTGAAGAAAACAAAGGGTGCAAGGATCCAACATGCTCTCGATGCAAGCCATGCTAAAACTGTGGAGGAAAACGGACAATGCATAAGAGCCATGATAGATGCACTGATCTACACAGCCTGCCAGAATGAAGCCCAGAGAGGTCACAGGGAAGGTAGTCAGTCACATAACAGGGGCAGTTTCCTGGAACTTCTTGACATGATTTCCAGGTATGATGAAATCGTGAAGAAGAAGCTGAGTGGTCCTGGCAATGCCAAGTACATGCACCATGATATCCAAAACGAACCGCTTGACATCATAGCTGGAATGATCAGGAAGGATATCAGTTAAGAGGTCATGGAAGCTGAGCATTTTGCTCTAATAGTGGATGAAACAAAGGATGTGAGCAAACAAGAACAGCTGTCCATTATGGTAAGGTACCTCCACCAACAGAGCCTTCATGAGGAGTTCCTGGACTTCACAGCTGCTGAGGATCTGGATGCAGATTCATTGCTCAAGAAAATCATGAAGACTCTGGCTAAATGTGGTATTGACTATAATGTCTGCATTGGCCAGTGCTATGACGGAGCTGCAGTCATGTCAGGGCACATTCAGTGGCGTACAGGAGAGTGGTGTCTCAGGCTGTGTATGTCCACTTCTGTGCACACAAGCTCAACCTTGTGCTAGTTAATTGTGTGCACAACGTCCAGGCTGCAACAGAGTTCTTTGTGACGATTCAGAAGCTGTACAAATTCTTCTCTACATCGGTTGTGCATGAAGAATTTCTGAAGGTATAGAAGGAGCTTGAACCCGTGAACCAGCACATAGAGTTGAAGCGACTGTCAGACACAAGAATAGACCTGCCAACATGCTGCTTGTCTGGCTGTAAAAAGAACCCTCCCTGCCATTGTGACAACCCTAAAGCGTCTTGTGGAGGAAGACAATGTCCACAGAGCCAATGAATCAAAGGGTCTGTGCATCCTCCTAGATTAGCAGTTTGTAACCAGTCTAGTGGCTATAGAAAAACTACTGCTGATGACAAAACAGCTATCAGACAACCTCCAGTCACCTGATCTGCAGCTGGCCTCTGTAAAGGACCTAGTACAATCTGTCATCACTGGTCTTTCAGAAATGAGAATTGAAGCAGCATGGAAAAACTTGAAAGAGACTGCTGCGGATATATGTAAGAAAGTGGGAATACGCACTGAGACGGTACGTCAAAGTGGAAAGCGATCTGCCCCCAGACACCTGGACGAATTCATAATCACATCTAGTACTGGCCAAAGAGATGAAACAACACCAGATGCCAGGAGACATGCCTTCTATGCCATCATAGACAGGATACTCAACAAGCTGAATAGAAGATTCTCCTCTGATGCCTGAAGTGTTTTGATGGGTGCAGCTGCATTGAACCCCAAACACTCCACATTTCTAGACAAGCAAGTACTCTTAGGAATGGCAGCAAACTATGATGTGGCAGAGGATGATCTCGCAGTGGAGGTTCACCAGTTGAACCGGCTGATTGCCAGGAAGAAAGACAAGGGGCAGGAAGTATCCACACCATTGAAGCCTGCAACGATGCTGGAGCCATACAAGGATGCCTTCATGGATCTCTACAAACTTGTATGCATCGCTGTGACCCTGCCTGTCACTTCAGCTGCCTGTAAGAGAAATTTTTCATGTCTGAAGCTTCTCAAGACATACTTGCGCAACAGCAGTGGTAACAACCGCACCAGCAACCTTGCTGTCATATCAGTAAACTCCAGGAGGGCAAAACAACTTGATATTGATACTGTTATAGACACATTTCTGCCAATCACCAAAACAGGCGCATTGTTTTGAAGTAATATCGACTATAAACATAACATGATGAAAGATAGTTAGCCTGATAGTGACCTTACTTTTCCTCAGAGTGTATTAACTTCACATGGGATAATTCATTTCTGCTATGTGAACTATGTCTTTATGTAATATTTCTTTTAATTTGTAGCTTTACTCTTAATGGTATATTAAATATTCAATCTAAGCTAATTTTGATTTTCTTTATTATTATGTATTACCTTGGGTGGAATTTAGGTGAGCGTCCTCTTTTACATATACGCATATTTTCATAAACAGACTATTTCTAATTTGTAATAATGAATTATTAATCAGAGTATGAGTTTCCAATGAAAACTGCATTGAAAACGCAGTTCAAATAGAACACCTTTCTGAAATGTACCTTGGTATTTACATTATTATAATTTACCATCTATACTTCATATTGATGGCATTTTGGGAAGTCCATCTACATTTTACCTCATCCCCCCAACGAAAATATCCTGACGCCGCCACTGCCTAGAACAGCAACAAACAAACAACAATAAATCCCAAGATACAACAAACTACAAAACCTAACAATGCTGCATATGTTCCCGATATCAGTGAAAAAATAACTAACATTTGGAAAAACTTATAAGGTCCGGCATGGCCAGGTGGGTAAGGAACTCGACTTTTAATCTGAGGGTCATGGGTTCGAATACCCCCTCGTACTGAACATGTTCGCCCTTTCAGCTATGTAAGCATTATAATGTGACAGTATATTCGGTGGCAAAAGAGTAATCCAATTAGGGACGGCTAGTGCAGATAGCCCTCTTGTAGCTTTGCGCGAAATTCGAAACAAACCAAAACTTATAAGAAAACACAAAATACCAGTAAACTCCAGTTTATTTTCAAAAGCTAGGTACAAAACTAAAGCAATCCATCAATACTATGCAAAAACTACACTGACAAACACAATACCAACATTATTTATAAAATACAATGCAATAACTGCCACAACTTCTATATTGGAGAAAAGAGCAGAAAAACAAAAACCTTCACGTTTTTTAACACTGCAAATCAAATAAACATAGCATAACCATAGAAAACACCCAGCTAAGTAGGGAAACAAATGTAAACAAACACAAAATCAAAGAATCCCGACTTATACAACATCTAAAACGAAAATTAAACCAATATACAATCTCATACCGGTTTACACTCTCGTCCTCAATACATGTCCCCGGCAACGGTCAGTCGCAAACTCTCTCTTTGTTAACCTGAAGATGATCTGAGAAAGTCCAAACGTTCTTCTGTACTTATTTTAATTAAAGTACTAATACCCATACTAGCCGTATTGAGAATATATTAATGCCACATGTTATACATACAACACTTCTGAACACTTTGTTAAAATGGCTGACGCACTTCTTAAGGAAAGAGAACTGACAGAATCAAATAGTTTAATGTTTAAAGAAATTAATTTTGATCAGGAATTTCTGAACTACTCTTGAGAGATCTGTCGTACCCACTCGTATAAAACCATATAGTAAAAATGCCTTATTTGTATAACAGTGACCAAGGATAACTCAAAATCCTAACACTAGTTTAATTACTGGACATCGAAACCAGTTTTTTCTTACTCCATACTCATTTGCCCCCCGGTGATACAGCAGTAAGTCTGCGGACTTACAACGCTAGATAAATGGGTTTCAATATCCGTGTTGGTCAGAGCAAAGATAGCCTATTGTGTAACTTTGTGCTTATATTGTTGTGACTTTACTGCAGCCTTTCAGATTCTGATTCTATGTAAGTGTGATATTCGCCTGATCTGGGGTTACTATTGTGTAACTTTGTGCTTAATTACAAACTATCAGTTTTAAACTAGTTAAATCAACAATCCCTCCACCACTCAAACTACAATTGCAGTCATGAAAGAGTACAATATTAAGCGACTTTTCAATTTTTCCTTGTTCGTGTGAAGCTTTCAGTCTGGCTTTGGATGAAAGCACTGTGTTTAAGCACATTTTAGTTGTAAGCCATTGCATTATTCACCAAGAGAGCTCTGGATTTTGCATGATAATTTTAAATAATCTCAACAAGTGAAACATTTTGTTTTACAGTGCAACTTGCCTAATAATGAATTATATTAACCCTTTCAGTTACATAATCATCTAATACAGTATCTTCTATATCAATTCATTCAAGATCCAACGTACCCATAAATCAAATCATCTGCACAACAATGCCATCCATCTGACATGTTTATCCAACAAGCCTAAGCGTAGTATATCGGTTAACATGTCCAGACTTTGAATTGGAGGTTTATTGTTCTTGTCTAGCTGCTGCAGAAAATTTGCTCCTCACTTTATGGGACCGTAGGTGAGTTAGAAAAGTGATAATTAAATCTCACTTCAAAATTAAGGACGACTTTGCGGAGACAAAATTTGGTTGAAGTTTTAAACAAACAGTTATTTTGGATGACAACTCCATTGTTTTCCAATCAATAAATTGATCATTCAGAACATAATATTGATAGCTAAAAGGTACTTATAAGTATTTTAATTAAATGACAAATTTTCTCTTTCGCTACACCAACAAATATTTTGCTTTACAGGGTTCTTTGGAGTTCATTAGTAATTTGCTCTCATCCTTTTCCAAATCGCGATTACGACAAATCCTGTTTCCGTTATTTAATTGTCATTACGCCAGTTGTTATTGCTTTTAATTCTGTACTAACCCTAACATTTATAACTTCTAAACCAGATATGATCATCTTTATTTATCGTCCAATGGCAAAATAGAAATATAAGCTTCAAACCTGTATATTTTCAAGACGTAGACTCTACAATAATTTTTTTACTTTATGTCATGCAGTTGAGAACATAGAGATTCGTACTAGTTCTGGTTATAGGAAAACAATATAGAGTATGTGAAATTTGTCACTATCGATTTTCGATCATAATAATTAACACCTCATGCAGCTGTAAGTTAAGCATAACACACAAATTGTAAACTTAATCGCGTTTTCTTTTGTTCGTTAGTTTTGTGGCAATTTTCTTTCTTCTATGTAGTTTAAAAGGCTTGTTCTACGGTTCTGGCATACTACCAGAATATGCGTCTTCTTTTACAGTGTGAAACGTCAACAGCTTACCACTGACGAACTAGGAGGCTCATTCGCAAGAACAGATGTAACGCATAAAACACTTCAATAAAACTACACCACGTTTATATTTTCCATGGACCAAAACAGAGTTGTTCGGCCGAAACGATGTATAGTTTTGTCATTTGTGTGCGCGCACCTGCGTGTTGCCAATTGTTACCACCTTTCTGCATTCAGCATAAATTTTATTTTCCTCGTTCCACGCTGTTTGCATCTTGCAAAAAGCAACCACAATTTATAAAAGTTAATAAGTTTTTTATCTATTTGAATACAGGGCTTATAGAAGCCAAAACAGGAGACTGATATTTGAATAATGAGCGTTATTTAAACCTATTAAACCGAAAACTTGAAACAAATTAAATAAAAGTTCTGTCCTTTAATAGTAAAATAGCAAAATTTCAAAATTTTCAGAAACATATCCTTGAACGCTTTCATAATCTGTTTCTTTTTGCTTATTATTTGATCGGGATTTCTTGACTGCGGTGACCACTCTCAGGATGATTTGAATGAATGTCTATTCTAATTGAAATGTATACTAACCAGTTTTAAAATTCACTATTATGACACTAAAATGAAATAATTTATTCACATAAAAAAACGAGTAACCAGTAACGTTCCAATTGTACACCTTACAGTAAGTCCGAAGGCTTACAAACCTCTAAACGTGTTTCGATACCCGTTGTGCAAACGAAGCAACTGGTAAGCACAGGAAGGTACCAGATTCTGTATAGTTGCAATTTACTACGAGCAAACCAGTTTTACGAATTATCTACTATAAGAGATACATAAATATACTTACGCGAATAAAATAAAGAGTAGAGAAATTGCAACATTCCTTTGTAACTATGCCACAAACAAGTATATTTGTTTGTTTGTTTTTGGAATTTCGCACAAAGTTACTCGAGGGCTATCTGTGCTAGCCGTCCCAAATTTAGCAGTGTAAGACTAGAGGGAAGGGGCAGCTAGTCATCACCACCAACTCTTGGGCTACTCTTTTACCAACGAATAGTGGGATTGACCGTCACATTATACGCCCCCACGGCTGGGAGGGCGAGCATGTTTAGCGCGACTCGGGCGCGAACCCGCGACCCTCGGATTACGAGTCGCATGCCTTACGCGCTTGGCCATGCCAGGCCTTTACAAGTATATAACTTCAGTAGTATTACAGTACATACTATTGCTGAATGGATGTTTTGCATCATAGATGGTATCCTGTATAGCTTTAAACTGACACATTTCTATTAAAAGTTTCTTCTTGTACACTATTTATAAAAACATCCATTACGATTTCCTGTTAAATCTGAAAATATAGTTTCAATTCTATGTTGGATATTTAAATTGGTCAACTGATCTTTCTGGCAAGTTATATTTGTGTTCTAGCAATAACTCAACTGCACTTTTGATTATCATGTTGCACGTAGTTTGTAAGATCGTTAAAGTACTGAGAAAGGCTTACTTTTGTTTCTTTTAATGTTGTAGAAGGCTATTGAAATTAGGTCAAACATGTTCACGTGATAACTGAATTATAGTTGTCTTTACAAACATCATTACTTATAAAATAAAAACTGAAAAAAAATCATGTGTCTCACAAAAACCTTGAAGTCAAATTTCAGAGAGTGGATTAATTTACTTATGAAATTTAGCCCAAAACTACAAACAACTTTCTTGTAATCGTTAATTTTAGACAGATTGACCAGAAAAACGTATTCACAGCTCATAAATGGCACGTGACTCTTTTGTTTAGGTAGTCTATTCTGTATAACATTTTTGAGCCAGTGAGAATAATGGTTTGTAACAGATATCGTATTTGAGGAGACTGTTTTTTGTTCACGACAGGTGTTTAAGAGGGTTTACCCAGCAAGCAGTCAGATATGATCAATCTCTTCTTTGTTTTGTTTTTGAATTTCGCGCAAATCTTTACGAAGGCGATCTGCGCTAGTCTTCCTTAATTTAGCAATGTAAGACTAGATAGAAGACAGCTAGTTACCACCACCCACCGCCAACTCTTGGGCTACTCTTTTACCAACTAATAGTGGGATTCACCGTCACATTATAACTCACCTATAACTGAAAGTGCAAGCATGTTTGGTGCGACGAGATTTCGAATCCTCGACCCTCAGATTACGAGTAGATCGCCTTGACCACCTGGCCATGCAGCTATCTCTTCCTACCCTAAGCCTTCACAAATCTCTCGCATCGCCAGTTCTTGGCCTACTTTCATTGAATATTGAAAGTTGGCCATCGTTCGTATTACGTCCCAATGGTACCAAAGAGACGTTTCGAGTTTTTATAGTAATAGGGCGCTAATTTGAAACCCTAGAATCCCCATTCCAATACGCTGACAATTATGTTACACCTGCCTCAAACATTCAGAAAAACAAATATAAATAATATTAAAGTAAGATTTAAAAGGTGCCAAAAGAGAATATGCTGTTTGATTTAGGTTCAATCAAACATACAAGCTAAACTATTAACACTATTGGAAGTTTGTTTTATTAATCATTTATTCTAATATGGATATATTGGTTTTAAATAATCGGATGTACTATAAGCACATTTAAGGTAAAGATCATAATTATGTTGAATAAGCTCTTACGTTAAGAAAAAATATGTAAATTTTGAACCTTATATTTTGCTAAATGATTTATAATTGATAAACCACGGTAAGTAATGAAAATGCTTTTCTGTTTCATATTTTGTTCGCATTACGTTTTGCAATCTATCAGAGCACAGATAGCCCTCGAGTAGCTTTGTGCGAAATTCAAAAACAAACAATCTATCATTTCAATAGTATGAGCATGGTAACTACTATCTAAGCGTCATCCTCGTACATTAGGTAGATCATGGAAAGACTGCAAGAAGTAATGGTGTGCTTTGGATATGTCAGACTTACAACAGACCCCTTTGGTTACGAATGAGTCGTTTTTTCATTCTATGAATAAAAGTTGGAAACATAGATTAAACTTACCTCGGACAGTGTGATGTGACATCCCATTCCAAACATGATGAAAAGAAGAATAAATACAATTAGAATGTCGTGAGCCCGTTTAAGAGGAGGTGCGTGTTTTTCTTCAAACTCCGTAACATTCTCGTTATTAATGAGCGAAGCATTGGAGAAGTTGCTATAGTCAGTATCCATGACAAAGTTGTTGTTCAGTGTGATACAAAAGTCAGGTTTAAATACCAGTTTAATTGCACGTATGGTGTACGTGTTCGCGTACTAGACACCTGCAACTTCGACGTGTTATAAGGCTGTGACGCCCTTAAATGAGGAAATATATTAAAAAAATTTTAGAACTCAGCAAATCAAATGACAACCATTCCCTTAAAAAAGTTGCGATGGAAATGCTTCTAATATGGTCATATTTTGATACTGCTTGGGTGTACCAAGGTAGTGTGGTTCCACTTAAAACCGATAGCTTCTGTAGATATTACGTAAAAGTAAAATATTCACACACAAAGTTCATAAAGAAGGGTTCAAATTGATAGTTTAGAATTTACATGACAGAGAGATTCCTTTATTTAATAGAATATTGGTCATCTTGGGACACCAATCATCGAGAAAGATTCAAAAAAAAAAACGTGGTAAACAAAGTGCAGTATCTTCTGATACGAAAGAATCCACAAACACAATTGTAAACATCAAAAACCATCCACGTGTCCCTGACAACAGTACGTAACGTAATCAATAAAGAAAAACGACACAATTTACATGTTCATAAATTGTTTCCACGACATTTCCACCAATTATCGTACACCTTGAGCACTTGGAAAAAAGGAAAGAAGAGCTATTTCTTCACGAATACATATTAGTGAAGTCGTCGGACTTAACAACTGTGGACTTATTTGTGATCGAACTATTTGAAGCGTACGCTTGGAAAATGTTGTTATTGTACACTAGACAGATTACGGAAAGGTTTTAGGAATAAACGTTGTGCTCAAGATATTACAGTCTGAGGATAAAATTTCCCATGGAAAGTAAAGAAATTGCAACATTCATTTATAACTAACTGTCCCACAAACAAGTATACAACTTTAGGAATATTACAGTACATACTGTTACTACACAGAAGTTTTATTTTCTAATGGTATCCTGCATAGTTTTACGATGATATATTTCCGTCAAAACATTTTTCTTGTACACAATTTATAAACCATGCATAACGTTTTCCTGTTAAATTTGAAAACACTATTTGAATTCTGTGTTAGGTGTTTAAATTGGTCAGTTGGTCTTTTTGGCTAGTTATATTTGTATTCTAGCAAGAAACCAACTAAAATTTTGATTACCTTGTTGTACACAGTTATTAACATCTTTAAAGTACTGAGAAAAGCTCACTTTTGTTTCGTTTACTTTTATAGAGGGATAATAAATTAAGAGTCAAGCATAATCATGTGAATAATAATCATTTGTACGATTCACATTACTTAATATAAAAACATTGAAAAAAATCACGTGTCTCACAAAAACCTTGAAGCCAAATTTCAGAGAATGGATAAGTTTGTTTACGAACTTTAGCCCAAAGCTACAAACAGCTTCCTTGAAACCGATAATTTTAAACTGATTGACCAGAGGATAATATTCATAGCCCATAATTGGCGCGTGACTTTTTTGTTCAGGTAGGTTATTTTGTCACAGATACTGTATAACATTTTTCGAGCTAGTGAGAATAATGGTCTGTAACAGATTTCGTATTTAAGGAGATTGTTGTTTGTTCACTACAGGTGTTCAAGATGGTTTGCCCAATAAACAGTTAGAAATGATCTATTTCTTCTTACCCTGAGCCATTGATGGCGAATCTATGACGCGCATGCCGAAATTAGCACGCAAAAAAATTTTGCTGGCACGTGGCATGCACTGCCGCCTCTTGATTCTTTAAACTCTAAAATTAACCAAGAAGAAATAAATATATATATAATGGTTATCATTATTGACGATTGCAGCAGCGAATGATTTTTTCCAACCCATGAGCAGTGAGAACTGTTCATAGGGGACGTATTACACACTCTTACGCTCAATCAAATACAAAAGCTAAACTATTAATACTATTGCAAGTTTATTTTGTTCGTCATTCTATCTAATACGAATATATTGGTAATATATAATCGGATGTTTTATAAGCACATTTAAGGTAAAGACCATAATTATGCTGGATAAACTCTTACATAAAGAAAAAATATGTAAGTTTTGAAACTTCTATTTTATTAACTAAGTTAAAATTGCTAAACCACGGTAAGTAGTGAAAATACTTTTCTATTTCATATTTTGTACGCATTATGTTTTGCAATCTATCATTTCAATAGTATGAGCATGATAACTACTATCTAAGCGTCATTCTCGTACATTAGATAGATCATGGAAAGGCTGCAATAAGTAATGGTGTGCTTTGGATATGTCAGACTTACAAAAGACCCCTTTGGTTACGAATTTGCTGTAAGTAGTGGAGCAAAACGAAAGTGAAGAGGTCACGCGCAGATTCGACGTTTATGGGGTTATAAAGCGATGAATAGCGTCAGTAACAGTTCTGTATTTATCAGTTTTTTTTTAAGTATCTACCGAGTATTCAAGCGAAACACTGTCATTTGTGGCTAGAAATTGATAAAATCTTGGAATAATGTTATTGAAGGGTGCTATTTGTTTACAAACAAGCAGAGGTATAGATATGACGTCACGAATACGTCAACGCGGATCTAATTATTTTTCACGAAACATAGAGTTACAAAGCGATGAATAGCGTCACTATCATTAATTAGCATGTTGCCGATGCACGTTGCTAAGTAAATGTCTTTGGCATGTTTTTATCTTTGGACAAGAAAAAAATTCAACAAAGGTTACTCTAGAAGGCTACAATTCGCTCACAGCCACAGTGCACTGTCATTCCTACCAATTGTTGGTGTCGCAAGTGAGCATTGGTGTCACGGGAAATCGGTTAAGGTAACATTTTTAATAACTAAAAACGACACAATTCACATGTACATAAATTGTTTCCACGACATTCCCATCAATCATCGCATACCTTAGCACTTGGAAAGAAAATAACTATCCATTTCCATACGAATACATATTGGTGAAGTCGTCGGACATAGCAACTGTGGATTTCTTTGTGATCGAACTCTTTAAAGCAGACGTTGGGAAACTGGTGTTCTTGTACATTAGATGGATTATGGAAAGTCTTTACGAATGAATGTTGTGCTTTAGACATTACAGGTTTAGGATGAAATTTCCTATACTGCAGGGCTAGTGCAAGTTGTACGATCGTTAGATAAAATACAAGCAAGCATGAACTCTTACAACGTGTTGAAGCTAAGCAATCATTTTTGTATAATGTTCCCAACCTGTGTATACAAGTACATCAATTTTAGTGATATGAACTATCTTTGAGACATCACAGAGTGTCATAGTTTTTTTTTCCTTTAAAGATGCAACACTTATCACTTAGGTCGATACTTACCTGACTAGCAGATGTGAATTCGGCCCGGCATGGCTAAGTGGTTAGGGTGCTCGACTCGCAATCTTGGGGTCACGGGTTCAAATCCCCGTTACACCAAACATGCTCGCCCTTTCAGCCGTGGAAGCGTTATAATGTAACAGTGAATCCCACTATTCGTTGGTAAAAGAGTAGATGGTGATGACCAGCTGCTTTCCCTCTACTCTTAGACTGCTAAATTAGGGACAGTTAGCGCAGATAGCCCTCGTGTAGCTTTGCATGAAATTCAAAAAAGAAACAATCCTTTGCAGTTTACCCGGCTACTTGTACAGCAAATAATGGAAGAAAGCTTGCATTCAGGAACCAGTTCATAAGCAGCATCTAAATTATAGGAAAGCTTAGTTTGTCACTGGCCAAAGTTTATATTTTTACATCACACATGATTGTTTGTTTATAATTTAGCACAAAGCTACACTATATGCTATCCGAGTTCCATCCACTACGACTGTCGGTACACGGTTCTAGCGTGGTAAGCCCAAAGACATATCGCTCTGTCACTGGGGATCAGGCCACATGAACCAGCCAAGCTTTTTTTTAGTACCGAGCTTAGAATGTTTCAACAGAACGGGGTCATTACAGAAACCGATGACTTAAGATTATTTCGACAGATCTCGAGAAATGAAAGTCGGTACAACTTCTAAAATTAAAATAAACTAAATACTAATGAAAGTATGGCATGATAAAATCTATATGGAATATACTAATATAGTGCCATATTGACCATAATATCATTCTTCTTATATTTACTTTTCATTGCAGAAATGGGGACCCGGCATGGCCAAGCGCGTAAGGCGTGCGACTCGTAATCCGAGGGTCGCGGGTTCGAGCCCGCGTCGCGCTAAACATGCTCGCCCTCCCAGCCGTGGGGGCGTATAATGTGACGGTCAATCCCACTATTCGTTGGTAAAAAAGTAGCCCAATAGTTGGCGGTGGGTGGTGATGACTAGCTGCCTTCCCTCTAGTCTTACACTGCTAAATTAGGGACGGCTATCACAGACAGCCCTCGAGTAGCTTTGTGCGAAATTCAAAAAAAACAAACAAAAGCAGAAATGGTATTTTTAAGTTGATAATAATTAAGGAAATCTTCACGCGTCCACTTCATCTTCAACATTACATATCGTACAGTTAATAAAATATTGAAACTAATGATATCCTTCATTTTCAACATAACGATACTATTCTGCCCGTTTACGTTTCGCTGTCACTGCAGTAATCAAGTGACCAATCTATGATTCAGCTGGTATGTCACATAGATTGGGATATCTTCGAGTATGTTCTCCCTTAATTCGTTCTGAAATTAGGTTTAGCTTAATCGCTATACTTAAACCATCACATTCACAACCACATATAGAGCATTTCAAACATGTTTTATTACTAATTTGTTTTACTTTAAATTTACAATTAACTTCTCGATGTTGGCTCTCATGGTTTGCTTGTTTTGAATTTCGAGCAAAGCTACACGAGAGCTATCTGTATTATCTGTCTCTAATTTAGCAGTGTAAGACTACAGGGAAAGCAGCTCGTCATACTCACCCACCGCCAACTCTTGGGCTACACTTTTACCAAAAAATAGAGGGATTGACTGTCCCAACATAACGGCTGAAAGAGCGAGTATATTTGGGGTGTAGAGTATTCGAATCCACGAATCTCAAATTACAAATCGAACGCTCTAACCACCTGCCAATGTCGAGCCCAGCTCTCATGGTCTAAAGTCAGTTCATGGGTCTGGTCGAGATCTCAAAAACAGTGCCAAACGTTTTCTTTTCGTCTAATCAAAACAATCCAAATCTTTCCGCAATGACTCGTTTATTTTGTATCTTGATGCTGGGCTGGCTCATGTGGCAGGTGTTAATATAATTTCAACGGATAACTACACCGTATACACTTAAAGCAAGTTTAAGCGTACCTATGACGCTCACTGACGTTATATTCAGATCATAAGTAAACCGTACATCAAAAAAGCACTTTTATGTAAAAGTCTCTTACTAATAAACTAAAATAATAGTTCAGCTACGAATTGCGCTTGTTCTCTACGAAAAACAACGTGCAAGTACTGAGTTATTGAAAGTAAAGATAGAACATTTAACCACACAATTAACTTTCACTAACGCTTAACTTCTCACATAAATAGTTAACCTAAATATCCTAACAATTAACGAGATTAACTTTTTCTATAATCAGTTAAAATCCAAACATACACTTACTTTCCACAAACTAATCCGCATAATTTCTTACACAATCAATCTCTCAACAATTAATTTACTTAAGTTCTTATAACATCAATACATTTAACAGTTAATCCATGTAATTGATTATCCAGTTATTCAACTGTACAGTTAATTCTAATATTATCCTACGATGAACCCGTGTGATGTCTGACGTATCAGAGTAATTTTTCACATTAAAGTCCCGCACAATTAACACGGACAACTGCTCACATATTTAAATCGTTTCACTTTCCATTCAACTAATCGACTTAACCTCTCACTCGATTAAACCACTTATCTTCTCATACAGTTAGCGTACTTTACATCTCACGCAACTAATCTGCAAAACTTATTCATGCGATTGCATCACATTAGTTCTTCTATTCAATTAATTCGTGTAACTTTCTAACTGAACAGTACAATCAGTTTCTCTCGCAATTAAGCGGTTTAACTTCTCAGTTAGTCCTAGTCACAGGTAGAATTATAAAAGTACAACAAATATTGAGTAAACTGTATAGGATTACCGAACATAGACATAAAACAGCAAAATTCAAACCTTTGAAAACTAGTATTTAACACTTCTAACAGTGCAGATAAGAGAATGAAACATGACATTCCCCCACACATAGTGTGTGGATGTCCTTCACCCTAATCGTGGGTTCGAAACCCTGTTACACCAAACATGCTAATCTTTTCAACCGTGGGGGCGTTATAATGTATAGATCAATCCCACTATTCGTTGGTAAAAGAGTAGCCCAAGAGTTGGCAGTGGGTGGTGATGACTAACTGCCTTTCCTCTAGTCTTACACAGCTAAATTATGGATGGCTAGCGTAGATAACCCTCGTGTAGCTTTGCGCGAAATTTAAAAACAAACATAAGTGAATTCTGTTACACCAATATAATTCAAACAAATTGCACATTTCCGTTTGAAAATTACTATTGTTCATAATTTTCAAACATGCTATTGCATGGTGGCTAAGAACCTTGAACTCTTCTTGTTTCAATTTCTTTACTTCCATCAAGTACCACAAATTTTATGGCTATAATATCATTGTGACAGTACTTTAGCCTTGAGTAAACATATGTGGTGAGTTTCTCAGAGACAATGGATATCCTTGATGTTGCTTTGTATACATATTTTTTAGACCACACAATTTTAGATAGATTCTCTCTACTAACAAATGCTTGTAGAAGTGCCCAACAATAGATTACTTTCACGATTTTATGCCTAGCTCACCTGGTAAGACCACAAAAACAAAAAAGGACTACTTTCACATAATACATAGAAGGTCAGAGCCTCCATCATTCCCAATGTCAAAGTTGAAGGTTCTATCTTATATTAAGTTGATTTTTTTTTGTAAACGTGCAAAAAGTTAAAAAGAGAAAGAATAAATCAATTAGTCTGAGTTATGTATGGTGCTTTACAGATGATGAACCTAAAAAACAATTGTACGTTGATGTTTAACATACACTCGAAGTTTTACAAGATTACAGACTAGCATGAAGAACAACTCGCGTTTATATACTGGACTTTATACACAATAACTGGAAAATTCTGAACATTATTAACGTTTGTTGACAGAACTGTGTGAATGTTTAATTTGGAGAACAAAACAAGTCACGAATACGGCAAAAGTACACTGTGACTCGGGAATTACCGTTGTCGTAAAGAAGAAACTTTAATTTACAATTATTGTATAACGAAATATAGCTACCTACATCGTTTCTTTTTATATACCTCGATAATTTTCATGGCAGAGATTATTGAACTACAGAAATGAAAACAAAAAAACTGCCTATCGTATACGTACGTTTGCAGGTTCGCTTCACAATAGAGTGGAAAGCACAGGTCGTACTGATCTATATATATATATATATTCTGATTGTCAGTTTGGTAAGTTTCCTCCCTGCTGATTAATTTCTCTAGTTCGAAGGGCAATAGGTTTTGTTGAAATGATTTAAAATTGTCTAACACTTTCTAGTGTTGTAAGAAAAATAACACAGTGTTTGTGTGTTTTTCTTATAACAAAGCCACATCGAGCTATCTTTTGTGTCCACTAAGAAGAATCGAACCACTGTTTTAGTGTTGCAAATCCAAAATAACACAGTACAGTCTGTAACAGTTAAAAATTATTAAAAATAAACCAACAAAACAAGAAATGGAACAAGACAGATTGAAACTGAAGAGTGCGTGTCTGTATGTTTTCTTATAGCAAAACCATATCACGCTATCTGCTGAATCCACCGAGGGGAATCCAACCCCGTTGTAAATCCGTAGACTTACAGTTCTACTAGCGGGTAACGAAACCTACTTATCTTTCGTATGTTTTGGCTGTTTGTTTGTTTGTTTTTTTAATTAAGCACAAAGCTACACAATGAGCTATCTGTGCTCTGCCCACCACGGGTATAAAAACCCGGTTATTAGTGTTGTAGGTCCACAGACATACCGCTGAGTCACTGGGGATGCCTACACACGTACAGGTTAGTTATCGTATATTATCCACATATCCCAAGTTTATACACGTAAAGGTTAATTATCTTATATTATCCATATATCCCAAGTTCGTATACGTACAGTGCTATCTATTAAAATAAAGAATACATTTGGTAATTATGGCATGCAAGATGTACAAAAGTGAGAAGATAACTTCAGCATTTATCTCCTCATATCAAAAGGTAAATCCAGAGTACATAAGTTATTAAAACACTGGCAACATGTAAGTAATACAAAACAATTGTTTTCCACTTCGATCCTCTTCTCGGTCCAGACATAATTAACCATTAACAGGTTTATTCATAAATAGACAAGCAGTTAAGAACGACAACAATACAATCGAAGTACGGATTACATGTATTAGGTAACATTCGATACAATCTGCTTATAATCTGTTATATGAGCGTGTGACGAATGAAGTTAAGGAATGGTGATGAAGCCTTGTAAGAAATACAAATATGGCGTTTAAGATGGAAAAGTTTCCTTCACGTCACCAAGAATCGCCAACAGCAAGTATTCTTGTGCTATTCTAACTACTTTCTATCTCTTTTACACAAGGCTCAGTTTTTCATTTATAAATTTATCATAGTGGGTTTTGTTCAGCGTTCAGAGAAACGAGTTTGATAATTGCCACGTGTAACTCGACATACCGTTATTTCTGTGTATACGACAATGTACATGATATTTTCGAACAGCTGGCGTTGGTAATGCTCCGAGATGGTTCAGAAAACGTACATTGGTGCGGTTGGCAAATATCAGTAAAATTAGAAATAACGTTGTGCCGATTTTGTAACGAGAGTTTTATAGAAAGGACGTAAAAGTGACTCGCCACGATGTCTATAATAACTCGCCATCCTAATACATCAATTTATGATATAGAAAAACACTATGTTTTCCGCGCTACATAATGTTAAATTATGATGATGAAAGAAAACAAGAGAAAAACTCTGTCAATTATTTTTCTAAAAGAAAGAAAAATGGTAAACTGTGTTATTATATTTATCTCCAAGGGACTGCGTAAAGCCCACCAACATCAAACCATAAGATAATTCGCTTAAAATGTACTCAAGAAAAGTTATACACTCTATACGTAGAGTGTATTTTTCATTTGAAAGCGGGTCAAATTTTGTCCGAGGGGTTCAAGTCGCTTTCATACAAAACAGTGATGAAATGTGATCTTATTTTGTTTCTTTTACGTTCAGTAATAAAGATTACAAAACCAATAACAGAAAATTTCTATTTTTGTTTTCGTATTTATTAAGGTTATAAACAGATTTCAATACTCCTGGTGAGCATATTCAAATAGCTTATTGTGTGTTTTTGCCCTTAACTATAAACAAACCAGTTGCACGAATTATTTACTATATTAGATGTATTAATATATTTATTTGAATCAAATAAAGAATAAAGAAATTGTGACATTGATTTGTAATTGCGACACAAACAAGTACCCAACTTCAGTAATATTCTGTTATATACTATTCATGTATAGAAGTTTTGTTTCATAGATCGGATCCTGCATAGCTTTAAAATAACACATTTTTGTTAAAAACGTCTACTTGTACACTAATTATAAAAACATCCATAAAGATTTCCTGTCAAATTTGAAAACATTCTTTAACTTCTGTGTTGGATGTTTAAATTGGTCATATGGTCGTTGTGTTCAGTTATAATTCCATTCTGGCCAGAATCCAACTAAATTTTGATTATCATGTTGCACACAGCTTTTAACGTCATTAAAGTTCCGAGAAAGGTTTAGTTTTGTTTCTTTTCTTGTTGAAGAGGGCTATTAAAATTGGGTCAAGCATGTTCAAAATGATATCTCAGTTATGGTTATTTAAAAGGACTTCATTGTTTCAGAATCTAGTCATTTAGAATCACGAAGTAAATAACAAAATTCATTATAAAGAAACAAACAAATAACTCACGTATCTTACTACAGCCTTAAAGACAACTTTCGAAGATTGCATTGGTTTATTTTTTATATTCACTCAAAGCTGTATATGCAAAGATATATATATATATATAGCACAAAAACTTGTGTGTCAGTCTGTTTGTCCTTTATCTAACTACTCCTGGGACGCTGGGCTAGTCTCAAATAAACTTTGTGATATAACAGTTTGGTACAAGAGGCTTGTTATTGGAAGATCAATAACCCATCCACTCCCATTATTACTCATGTTGAGTATTCATTGCCTTTGACGTAAATAAACTTAATCATATTCATAGGTGGCAGCACGTCATTTCAAAATTTATTTGAGTTTTTTTTTCAAGTATGAGCTTTTAGCTCATTGTTGCGTCATCTCCTTCAATGGCATGGTCAAGTGATAAGGGCACTTGATTCGCAATGTGCGTAAAATTCGAAACAAAACAAAGTTCCAAGCTTTTCGATTAATCAACTTGACCACGCCTAATGTCTCATATGTTAATTTATTCTAATTTCGGATGAAATACTTTCAATTTCCTGGTATGCTGGTAGAGATCCTGATGATTAATAAAATTGAATCGAGTGTACGCACACCCCAACTTTGGTATTGCCGACGCATAAAACTTTTATTTGTTTGAATTTCGCTTAAAGCTACACGAGGGCTATCTGCGCTAGCTGTCCCTAATTTAGCAGTGTAAGAGTGGAAAGAAGACAATTAGTCTTCACCACCCACCGCCAACTCTTTTCCCAACGAATAATTGGATTGACCGTTATATTATAATTCCCCTACTGCTGAAAAGGCGAGGATGTTTGATGCGATGGGCATTCGAATTCGCAACCCTCAGATTACGAGTCGAGAGCTCTAACTACCTGGTCATGCTGAGCCGAGAAAAAAGTTTATTGATTGATTAGAATTAAGCACAAAACTACATAATGGGCTGTCTATGCTCTGCCCACTACTGGTATCAAAACCTGGTTTCTAACAGTGCGAGTCCACAGACATACCGCTGTACCACTGTGGAACTCATACAAATATAGTTAATAAAAAGTGAAACACGGGTCTCATAGAATAATCCTTTAATCCTGCCTAAAAAATTCCAAGTACCGCGATTATTGAGGATTCCCTATTACTTTGAGTTGTTGAGGTTAGTTATTTGTAAAAATATTTTATTTTTAGAGGTTTGTCCACGGAAGGTGCTCAAATGGGTTTGACACTCAGAATGTTAGAGAAGAATTATCTCTCTTCATCCATTTGGAGGCTAAGCCTTCTCAAGTTTATTATACACTCATACCATCGCCAATGTTTGGTGTACTTTAATCAAATCGTGCAACTTAATTAATGCTCTAAAAACGCGCCTGCGATCCAAACAGCGGATCGCGTTTTGACAATAACGGGACCCAAACAAGAACCCCTGTGTCCACACTCTTGTGTACTAACTGTTAAATAACTCCTGACCCAAACATTTGGAGAAACAATAATGACATCTGATCAGCGTAATTACAATGCATAATTTAAAGAGTACCAAAATGATATATACAGAGCAATGTGCACCCAATCAAGTAGGTAAGCTTCGTTCTCAACAATGGAGGATTGTTTTATTCATCATTGTATCTAACATGGATATATTGGTTATAAATAATCGAATGTTTTATCAACACATTTAAGGTAAATATAACAATTAAGCTGTACACGTTCTAAGGTACAAAATATGTAACTCTTCAAACTTATATGTTAATAAATAAAATTACTAATAAACCACTAAAATATGTAAAAAATGTTTTCTTTTTCTCATATTATATATGCATCATGCTTTGCTATTTCCTTGGCATGAATACCGTCACCACTATTTAACCGCTATCTTCCTACATTACTTAGATCATGGAAAGGCTGCATGCAAGAATGGTGTGATTTGGACACGTCAGACCTACAGACCCATTGGGTAACGAATGAGTCGTTTTCGTTATTTTATGAAAAGTTGGAAACAAAAAGTAAACTTTCCTCGAACAGCGTGATGTGACATCCCATTCCAAACATGATAAAAAGAAGAATAAAAACAATTAGAATGTCGTGAGGCCGTTGAGGAGGAGGTGCGTCTTTTTCTTCAAACTCCGTAACATTCTCCTTATTAATGTGAGAAGCATTGGAGAAGTTCCTATTGTCAGTATCCATGACGAAGTTGTTGTTCAGTGTGATGCAAAAATCACGTTTAAATAGATATATAACGTTCGTGTTCGCGTGTTAAATATCGACATTTTCGACGTTTTACAAAGCTGTAACGTTGACGTCATTAAACAGGTTAATTCAGTGAGTTATGTTAAAACGATTTTATATATGCATTTCGCTAAATACGACAATAACAGTCAATATAAAGTTGTGCTGGAAGTGCTTGTATCAGAACTACATTTTGACATTTTTTGGAGATAACTAAACAATGTTCTATCACCTGAAACTGATTCCTTTGGAGTAAAAGGTCATTCCAACGCAAAATATTTACTCAACTATCATAAAAATGTGCTTTAATTGGTGGTTTAAAAATTCCAAGACGGGTATTTCCCTTGCATTTAACGGAATATGACCAACTTTAGGCACTCAGACAATCCACAAAGAAATCTACAATAGGACATTTCCTAACTACGGTAAATGCAGTTTGCGTTTATTAAGAGGTGCAAATCCAAAAACGCAAAGGTAAACGCTAAGAAAAACCATCCACGAGCCTTTGGCAACATCACATAACATAATCAAAAACGATCTCTGTCTGGAAAAGTGACACAAGTCGTGTATACACAAACTGTTTCGACGACACATTCATTCAATCGTTGTATGCATTAACCATTTGGAGAATGAAACAGATCACTATTTCCATTCGAAAACATAGAGATGAAGTCGCCGGATGCGCTGTTTGTGATTTTCTATGTAATCGGACTTTTAAAATAGTCACTGTGAAGTTGTTGTTCTTGAATATTAGATGAGTTGTGGAAAGACTGTGGGGAGAATTGACGAGCTTTGGACGTGACAGTCATACGACGGAACCTTTTTCCATGAAAGCTAAATAAGCTGCAGGACTGTTGTCAAGATGACTGGAATTAGAAACATGAGTTGTAATGATGTGGTGACGCTTAAAATTTCTTTTAATATAACATTCTCAGCCTCTGTATACACGTATGTATGCCTTAGTCATTTCAAGCGTATTTTCCTGAAATATCAGAAAGTCTAAAAAAGCATAGATTTTGTTGTTTAAAATATAGTTTCTTACTCGAGTTATATCTTTATCTGTCTGACTAGCAGGAGTCAATTGTTTCAGCCTATATAGCACAAACAATTTGTACACTAATAGTTAGGATCATCTTAAGGGTCAAAATGATGTCGCCGCCTCAGGGTTGAATAACTATTCCGTAATATGCAAATCATACAGACACCTGAGGATTATATAACTATTAAGCAATATTCAAATTAAAATGTCTCAGTATGAGATAACATCATTAATGTGTAGATTTAATTATACGTCATAATAAGTCACAAGTAAAACCAGTATTTTAATGAGACAACTATTATAACATTTTGTATGAAGTCAGTTTTCATGACACTTACTATCTTAATTCAACCATTATTTGAGAGAGAAAAATGTTATAGCATAGCCAGTAATTTCGTTTATGTCCTTTTACAATTCTCTGTACCGAAAAGATTTTATCACACCTATGCCTTTCATTTTCATAATTGCGCAAGAAGCTGGTGGTATAGTTGATTGTTTTTAACGTACCGGTTTAATACGTTAAATATCTTGCATAACATACTTATCCATTTTGTGACGCTTAATAAGTTAAACACACATTAATATCGCTTTGTTTGTTTGTTTCTAATCAAGCACAAAGCTACACAATGGGCTATCTGTGCTCAACCCACCACGGGTATTAAAATCCGGATTCTAGCGTTTTAAGCCCCCCAGATATACCACTGTGCCACTGGAGAGAATTTAATT
Source organism: Tachypleus tridentatus (assembly GCF_004210375.1). NCBI lineage: Eukaryota > Metazoa > Arthropoda > Merostomata > Xiphosura > Limulidae > Tachypleus > Tachypleus tridentatus. Next base: position 143,772,021 of record NC_134831.1, read on the forward strand.
TTGGTAATTTATTTGTTCTGTATTATAGTTTTCATTTATTTAATTCATATATTGTATGACATCTGAAAAGGGCATTTATCTAAATCTCAAAAAAACTTAATTTTCATGTTTAGCTTGTCTCCCAATGACACAGAGATATGTCAGCGGACTCACTGCTAAAAATCGGATGGACAGTGCAGAGATAGCCATCTAAGTAGCTTTGTGCTTATAAACCAGTGGTGCACAAAGTCCGACCCGTAACGAGTCGCCGAGTGGCCCGCGATGTCCAATGGGAAAGTCAAATATAGAGAATTCGCGCATAGAGTTCGCACCTGCACGAAGATTAAGCGCTATAGAAGAATATGCATCAGATTAAATACTGGATGGTTCCATATTTGTGTCGAGTAATAACGAAAATTTAATAAGCAAATCTCGTTAATACATAGGCATTTAATCATGGGCGCAATGACGTAATATTTCTGTAATTACGAAATCTCACGCGTTCCAATTGTTCTTCGAGATTTACTTACGAGCCCTATTTTGATATTATTTCGTAAAAAATATGGCAGCTAATAATAAGGGAAGAGATGACGACGAAAGCCGGCAGTTTCATGATGATTGGACTGCGCAATACTGTTTTGTTCAACAACAGAAGAACGTGATTTGTCTGCTGTGTCATTCGACAGTAGCAGTAGCGAAGGTATCCAATATAAAGCGTCATTATGAGTCGAAGCATAAAGATTTCCACAACGTTGTCGTTGATGAACGAACAACTCGAACTGAATCTCTGCGGCGGTCGCTGAATCACCGGCAGAACGTTTTCTCAGAGCAGTTGTCCTGGCATGGCCAAGCGTGTTAAGGCGTGCGACTCGTAATCTGACGGTCGCGGGTTTGCATCCCGGTTGCACCAAAATGCTCGCCATTTCAGCTGTGGGGGTGTTATAATGTGACGTTGAATCCCACTATTCGTTGGTAAAAGAGTAGCCCAAGAGTTGGCGGTGGGTGGTGATGACTAGCTATCTTCCCTCTAGTCTTACACCACTAAATTGGGGACGGCTAGCGCAAATAGCCCTCGAGTAGCTCTGTGAGAAATTCAAAAACAAACACTCAAAGCAGTCAGCAGATTTAGGTCAGTTACGACATTCTGGCCGACCATTCACTGATGATGATTTTGTCAAGCAATGTATGATTACAGCATCGGAAAAGTTGTGTCCAGAAGCAGCTCAAAGCTACAAACAGTGGCTTTGAATTGTATGATAGTTCAACGAAGAATTTCACACCCCTCAGCAGACGTGACAAGGCAGCTTACAGATAAAGCAGCCAACTTTGTCTACTTCTCTTTGGCAGCAGACGAGTCGACTGACATCAGTTCAACAGCACAGCTACTAGTTTTTGTTCGTGGTGTGTCGTCATCGTTTGATATCACAGAAGAATTAATCGGCATGGGTTCCATGAAGGGTCAGACAACTCAGTCTGCTCTATTCGAGGAGACAGTACGACTGTGTAGTAGTGTTTCATTGGATTTCACGAAACTGGTAAGTGTAACAACTGATGGAGCATCAGCCATGACTGGAGAAAGCAGCGGACTGGTAGCACTGTTGATGAAGCATCGAGGAAACAGAACAGACAGTTGGTGAAGTTGCACTGTATTGTTCACCAAAAAAACCTGTGCAGTAATGAATTTGGTTTTCAGGCACTGATGGCATTAGTGACGAAAACCATTAATTTCATCAAATCACGAGGGATCAATCACCGTCAGTTTCGAAGTCTTCTTGAAGAAATTGATTCAGACTATGGTGACCTTGTGTATCACTGTCAAGTACGCTGGCTGAGTCGAGGAAAGATGCAGAGAAGATTCTGGGAGTTGATTGATGAGGTGTTAGAATTCCTCAGAAGCAAAAACAAAGACACAGAAGTGATTTCCATAACTTATCCAGCATGGCAAGCTGATTTGACCTTCCTGGTCGACATGACACAACACTTGAATGATCTGAATTTGAAATTGCAAGGCAAAAATCAGCTTGTCTCTCAGCTTGCAAATCACGTCTCAGTTTTCAGGACAAATTTGCAGTTCTTCTGGCAGCAAGCAGCATCAGGCAACTTCGGGCACTTTCTCACTTTTCAGTCACAGCTACAGACGAATCAGGACATTGACACACAAGTTTATGTTGGGAATCTAGAAACCTTGATTCAATCCTTCAACTCACGGTTTCATGACTTTGACCAATGCAGATTGTTGATGAAACTTTTTGCTGATCCTTTCAGTGTGCCAGTGGATGACTTATTAGCAGAATATCAGCTCGAACTTATTGATCTCCAGGCATCTGCCACGTGACACAGACGAAAATCACCAGATCCGCCCAACATTAAAACAGAACTACCAAGTTTTATGCTGTGTTAAGTGCTACTTGTCTACCACCCCCTCAAAAACTAGTAAAACGTTTAGAAGTTAATGTTTTTTAAAATATCAAAGATAACGGAAACACAGAAACTTAACTTCTATTCCACTATCAACTGGTATCATCCTATTCTAAGTTTCTTTGATGTTAGGCACAAAGCTACACAATGAGCTATCTCTTCTCTGCCCACCACAAGTATCGAAACTCGGTTTCTGGCGTAGGAAGTCCAACAGAAATTCCTCTGTGTCGCTAGGGTCCTCAATTCCAAATTATTAAAGTTACATAATGTGCAATTAAGAGTACTACCTTATTTCAATGATTTTCTGGTAAATTTATCCAACCAAACCAAACGTTTTAACAAACAGTAATAAAAGAAACATCAGAGAAACAGCTGCATTTAAACAGATATTTCTCTCATGTAATGTTTCTTCTAATTTATTTATTTATTTATTTATTTATAATTCTTAATATACATGTTATAATTCAATACTATTTAAACATGTGAATTATTAAATGGCATTTGAAACTAAATATAATTCTTTTTTTATTGAGCATTTTAACCACCTGGCTATGCAAGGCCCTGTATTAAGATTTCAAATAGCTGAAAATTTTAATTTAAATTCAGAAGTTCATATGTATCAAATTTGTGACATTTGCCAACTAGATAAATACACACATTTTCTTCTAAACACACAAGTATTTTAATATACAAAAAATAAAACAATCTATAATAACGGTTATTACAAATAGGTAGTACAAATAATTATTCATACACAAACAGTTTACAAACTCACAAACAATATTCACTCTTCTATCTGGTCTGTAACTGAATATTTTATCAATGATCCAGGTTCAGGACGAACAAATTAATTATAAGTTGATATTGTTACACTTCACCTAAGCTAGTGCTGTCTTTTCTTGGCTTACATCACACCACTTACAAGCCGACTTTTTTCCGGCAAAGATATCTAACGTCCTTGTAAAAATAATAAGGTTAGAAGTAATTCACTGAAGTTGAAAGATTTTTAATGTTCGAAATCTGGTCAAATTCTTTAGCTGACCAATAATACATTCTACTGTCTCTCATATAGTTGCTTTTATACGAATCACGTGAGATATTCGAACGTTCAACAATGTTCGGAAACACGCTAGCGTTTTTGTAAAACAAATATTGTTGATTCTTACTCCCGTAATCGTAAGAGTGAATGTTGAATATTTTTGTTTGTTTTTGAATTTCGCGCAAAGTCATCCTTAATTTAGCAGTGTAAGACTAGAGGGAAGGCAACTAGTCATCACTACCCACCACTACTTCTGGAGACACTCTCTTACCAACGAATAGTGGGCTTGATCGTTATATTATAATATCCCCACAGCTAAAAGGGAGAGCATATTTGGTGTAACGGGGATTGGAACTCTCGACCGTCAGATTGCAAGTCAAGCGCTCTTACCATCAGAGATGTATTTTATTGTGATGTAAAGTTCAGTGCCCAAACTCGCCTTCATCTCGATGATTCAGCTGTAAGTCTATGAGCTTATACTAACATACATTTACTTTTCCTAGTACGCTGAAAATATCGCTATCTGGAGTGTATCGCGCAACCCACTAATAACAAGCAACAGAGCACAAAAATCACCAAATGCTATCCTTAATTGGTGTAATAACCGGAAACTCCTTCTAATTCCCTCTTTAAAAAAGTATTTCATTTAGACGCTGTTTAGACCAACACCATAGAAACCTTTAAAAAAGTAAAACCTAAACTATGTTCGGCTTTTTTTTAATTTCGCGCAAAGCTACACAAAGACCACTACAATAGCCGTCCCTAGTTTAGCAGTGTAAAGCTAGAGGAAAGGTAACTAGTCATCACCACCCACCGCCAACTCTTGGGCTACTCTTTTACCAACGAATAGTGGGATTGACCATAACATTATAACACCCCACCAGCTGAAAGGGCGAACATGTTTGGTGTGACAGGTATTCGAACACACGACCTTCAGATTACGAGTCGAGTGCCTTAACCACTTGGCCATGCCGGGCCACAACTAGCTTGGGATCAAATACAGCTGAGCCTGTATGCAAATTTTTTTGAATAGCATGACTCTTTTGGGCGAAGCATTTCAAAAACATAAGTAATCGACCAGCAAAAGAATTGACCGTTTAAGACTAAAAACAGGAAGTAATAAAGGAATTAAATATAATACTGTTATTAAAACCTGTCAAGCGAATATTCGTTCCCTCATAGAATACGGCACCCAAATCACCTACAATATGCCAAAAACATCGCCAAAACACTACAACTACAACAAAACAGAGTTCTAAGACAAGCCCTAAAATTACCAAAATTCATCCTTATCAGTTACATACATAAAGGTTCCAACATTCCATTACTCAAAGATAAATAAACAACACTAGCTCTCAAATACGCAAATACTACCAACGAGCAGAAATAAGAAATACGTAAATACTAAGCTATACACCTTAACTAATGGTCCACACAAAACAATATATCTATACAACATATACATGGCCTCCAAAGCATCATAAATCAGCATTTAACAAAAATTTAAATGTACGTACTAATCGTCACTTGTGTTCTTTATGTCAGCTCTGGGCACAGGACAGATAGAACATTTAGCACCTATCTGATGAAAGTGTGTCTTCTCGGGCGAGTCCCCTTTTCCCCCACAGCAAATTCAAAGGCACTTGGAATTATTCATCCAAGTCGTGTCATTGTATCCACTGATCCCAGTTACCCCGTGACCGTGACCATGGGAAGTTTGTCGAATGTTTGTCACCTTCCTTCCTCTCTGTAACGTTACATCATCCACCTTGATCCTCTTCTCTGTCTTGGAACCGATCAGACTTTACCCTATTTCATTCACTTCTTCAAAATACCACTGATTTAAAGCATGACCACACACCCCAATAAAACTTCAAAATCACGAATTTTACCGCGAGAGGAATGAAGGGGGATATTAATATCCCTGACCACACCTAGTTGAGAAAAGTCTACTTTTCTTTAAAAACTAAATTTCTAGCACGAAATATTTGTTATTGTTTTTTATACCCAGTAAGTAATTATATCTTATAATTAATTAATTATAGCATAAAAAATATGTAGAAATAAAAATTTTGAGTGTTTAAAGATATTCCAAATGAAACATTACAACAAGATTCAATAATTTAATAATAACTGTGCATAACACTTTGAAGTGATTGAAGTAGAAAACCGAAATTTTCCAAAAGCGGTGTTGAATATCTCAGGGTTCGTTCTTCATGAGGTAAACAATGTTTGAGTATAGATCTTGCCAACGACTTTGGTTTAGATTATTTTTTGAACGTTACCATTAGAACAGTAAGATACACTTAAAACAATGTGATGTTAAAGAACGTTTAGATGATTGAAAACTGCTGCTTTAAAGAGTTAACCAAATCGAAAAGGTTAAGATTGGAATCAGACCTACAACAGTTGAATTTACAACGCTTGTGACGTTTGTTTTAAAACATGAATCTAAGTGAAGCATGTTTGGAAGGGGGATCAGTACAAGTTCGGGACTTCATCTCAGTCAACAATGTCGATGATCTACAAACAATTGATAGCACTCTCACTGATGGCTAGTACAGGCAGATTATGCATAATCCATCTTGTTATTTTCTCAGGAAGATGATTCATCAGGATTCATCTCGCAGCTGAACAATGATCCCAAGCATACGTCAAATCCAGTAACACAATACTTTGGTAGTGAAGAGTCTGTGTGTTGTGTGTTTATCTTATAGCAGAGCCAAATCGGGCTATCTGCCGTGTCCAATCGAACCCCTGATTTTTAGCGTTATAAATCCGAAGACTTACCGCTGTGCCAGAGGGGACGGAAGTGAAAAGACCACTGAAACACTTGCAAAAATATATAGTATAAACAAAAATTTGTATTTCTGTTAAGAAGAAAAACCAAATGAGATGTCTGATAACTTCAGGAAATTTATGTAACAGTGATAAAATAAAGGTTACAAAAATGCTTTAGTTTATTATTATTTCTTCGTTCAAGATATTTAGGAAATGCTATCATCATAGTAAAGGAACACTGACTTTGTGAAGAAAAATTTACAATAAATCCTCTTTTAATAAATGTTTAAAACTTATTTTCTCTGAAATGGTTTATTTATACTTAGAACACAGCGAATGTCGCATTACATAAAATTATGCCAAAAAGCTATACGAAATAACAACAATCATGTTTAACGTTTCATTAATATCAATCCAAAGATTTTAATTTATATACCAAAAAAATAATACACATAATTATAAAAAACGTATTGAGCCCAGAAGAAAGTACCCACAAACTTCATCCAAGCCATATCAATAGCATTATCATTCCTGTATCATAGAAATAAGCTAAAACACAGATCTTGACCAAGGAGATTACTGGAAAATTATTAGTATAAATTGACAAGGATATCAGGTAAACTCAGTTCTGTAAAGAAACATATATCGTACGTTAAAACTGTTTCGGGTGATACAAAGTATGGAACAAAAATATTCAAGTAAAAACTGAAGTTAATCTATAAATTTACATTATTTCGTAGGCTTTATAAAAGTTAATTGAGTCGAACGCTTAGTTTCACTCAGGACTAAAGCTCTGAGCTGGTTATTATACCGCCTACAGCAAAACGTATTGCATTAAGCATTTTAGTCATAATACGAACCGATCAACAATAAAATAAGGTAAATCTACATTTTTATTTTTTAAGTTATTTCACACTTTAAAATATGAATAATAGTGTGATTCATTCCTGACAGCTCAGTGTAGAATATCCTGTGCGCAGCTTTTTAAACGAAGTGCGGGAAACGGCGATTGTAAACAGAAATAATGGAACGCTCGGGCAGATATCATGGTTCGCAGCATATGTATTAAAGATATACTAGAGGGACAGCAAGTAGTGTACATTACTAACAACCAATTCATGGGCTATTATTTTACTAACGAAAAGTAGGATGACCGTCGCGTCATAACGCACTCACGGTTAAAAAGGCAAACATATTCGAAGTTGTAATATAGAGAGCAAAGAATTTTATGGAAACTAAATAGATCTGTCAATCTGACAAACGCTAAACTCCTATGCTAGATTCCTCGCAGTGGGCAGAGCGTAAACAAGACTATTGTGTTACTTTGCGCTACAACAACTAAAATAAGCTAAAACCATGACAGTAGTTCTGTAAATAAGATATGAAACACTTTTTTATAAAATGACTTGGTGTAAATACACAGAGAACTCGGTCCGTTGTGGCCAGTTCCTGTTGTAGTGCGATGCGGTGTCCCAGTTGTCCCAAAGCAAAGATAACAGGGAAACTTGGTAAAACCTACTTGGAGACCCATCGGAAATGCCACCATTTTGAAGTGTCCGATAACCTCCCACCTATGCTCATCATACTTCAAGGCTTATAGCAAGTTCTTGATGTTGTTGTGTTCCACTTTGAGGTGCACCGAAAGATATTAAATTTTAAAAGGTCTAAAATTTGTATAATATAAAATCTTACTATTGAAGCAAGCAAAAATTGTCTGTCTTTGCTTCTACAGTTTTTTGCAGTTCTTGCAGGTAAAATGAGGTGCCCAAGGTTTGTTTTGATCCCCGACAGATATACTGAAATATGTCTTGTAGGCTTCACACATTTTATCAGATGCTGTCACAGAGTACTTTTTCGTTCTTGTCTTGATAAATTGGCCACATACATAGCAGAATGGGTCTGGAGAATGCTTGCAGCTTCTTGATGCCATCTCTGATAAAGTCAGATAGGTCATTGTGTTTACTTGGGCAGCTAAACTAAACTGAAGTGGTGAGTGGTGAACCTCTGTATATATATATCATTCGTATCTCAAAATCTAAGCTTTTTAACATAAATGCCATCACACAGATACAAGCGACCTAAGTACATCTTTTGGAATTAGTAAGCGCATATGTTATAGTGATAAAACTGTCCGGCGATGGTTTTATTGTCCTGAAAGTTTTATACGTTCTACGTAATTCTTGTACGCTTAATCTAAAAATGATAACCATTTTCTCCATCGCATACAGTTTGCTCATAAAACGTCATATGTACTTTTACACAAATGAACCATTCCTTGAAATCGGGTTACATTTTGTCATGCCTAAAATCTTTACAACTATCAGCTACAAATTTATATTCATCAGTCGTGACGTGAGGGTCTTATCGATTCTTCTAGAACCCCAGCATAGCAATAATAATGTTCATTCTAGTAAAGAATCCAATAATTCGATCTAAGTAAGAGTTCTTTTTCTCTTTCCGATTTGTAAAAAACTCTAACGTGATAGAAAAAATTCAATATTATTTTTGAAATCTGAGTAGCTGAATTATGGAAACTTTGTTATTAAAATGAAATCTTAAAATAATGCTACAAATTTCATGAAGCTTAAAGAATCAATTTTCTTTATCTTGTAATAATATACTATTAAGTATCACATCATTAACCATTAAGGTGTTGGAGTTTCTTAACCCTTTAAACTATAAATTTCTAATTAGAAATACATTCTGAGAAAGTTATTGTTAATGTAAATTAACACAAAATTTCATTAATTTTATCAGTTTCTTTAAGGCTAACATAAGCATTTTGCAATTACTGCTTTATTCGTTTAGCTTCAAAATTCAGGTTTGTTGTTTATTTGTTGGCTTCTCACACAAAGCTATTTGTGGGCTACTTGTACTAACTGTTACTAATTGTAGAGTGATAAAATGCAATAATACCAACTATTTAATTCCCCTATCTCTTGGGGTACTATTTTCAGATCGAATAGTGAGATTTTGCCGCCATTTTAATAAATGTTCTCTTGCTACCTTTGGACCATACTTTGCTCATATTTTAAAGAAACAGGAACGTTTATAATTACGAATTACTGTTACGGCTGGTGAATTAACCTGTTGGTAACAAAGCCGACTTCATTAAAATTGAACTTTTAGGAAGGCTGATCGTGGCTTGGTGTTTAGCGTGTTCGACAGTTTTATCTTAATCAAGTTCACTCATTTATTAGATTTAAAGTTGAATGAGAAGAAAAAGACAAACTTCCTTTCTTGAATGTTTCGATAACCAGAAAAACACAGAACCAGTTCTCTCTGTATACCACAAACCGACAAATTCTTTATGTTCACTTCTTTTCATGTCACGGCAAACAAGTCAAAACACTTATTTCTTATTTTCTTAGAGGATATAGAATATGCCACCCGACAACGCTTGAACATATAATCAAAATATTTCTTATATTTTCAAACAACGACATTTTCCAGCACATTCGTTACAAACTGCCATCTCAATGCATGAAAAACCTTGTTCCAAGACGATAAAGATCAATTAACTTTACATTGGCTTGAACACTAGCATCGAACCTCTTGAGAAAATATTAAGGAAGAATTACCTTAGAATCATGTACAAATATCCGAATCACCATAACCTAAATTCAAACAAAAAGTATCTGAAGATAAAAAACAACAGTTTATATTATGCCATGCCAGTCCTATAAGATAAAAAACAACAATTTATATTATGCCATGCCAGTCCTATAAGAAAGGTTATGTAGGTGAAACTGGAAAAATTGTTCAACATCAAAAAGACATAAAATATAAAAACCACAAAAATGCCCTTTTTTCTTCATATGAGCGATTTTAGCTAACGACAAGAATTTTATACAAAATGGATAATTACATAAAAAGAAGAATCGTTGAAACAAAACTTGCTTGATAAAAACCTTTCAACGTCTTTCAAGGTCACTTTGAACTTAACAACTTCTTGACCTCCTGTGTCCTCAAGGGAATTTCAAGATCAGGGTTCAAATAGGCATTTTTGACCAGTTTACCCCGACCAGAAGAATAAAGAGGACGCACAAATGTGCCGAAACTAGTTTCTCTTATGTCAGGCTTCTGATGACCTGGCATGGCCAGATGCTCAACGTGCTCGACTCGCTATTGAGGGTCAAGGATTCAAATCTCCATCAAACCAAACATGCTGCCCTTTCAGCCGTGGGAGCGTTATAATGTGACAGTCAGTCCTATTATTCGTTGATAAAAGAGTATCCCAGGTTTGCGGTAAGTGGTGATGACTAACTACCTTCCCTCTAGCCTTACATTGCTAAATTAGGGACGGCAGATAGCCCTCGTGTAGCTTTGCGCAAAGTTCAAACCAAACAAGCCGATCAGACTTCTGACACTTTGTTCCGTTTACACTAGTTTTTCATTAGATCTGAACTCCTTGGGATATCTGTATTCCGAATTGCCCACCAGTGGAGTCGAATTCATACTACTTTTTAGGCTTTCTTATTTTCACAAAAAGAACACAGTTCCGCTAGCCCCTAAATTCCTCTTATTCGTGGCCTAACGCTACTAATAAATGTTTTTTATTTATAGTAAAGAGTTCTGTAAGGTTAATACATTTATTCCTTAACAGATGTGCATTTCTTTTTTTTGGTTCTAATCTTAATACCAGAAACCATGATGTTCCTCTGTGTCCCAATTAATATCCCGTATTCGGTCTTACTGTTTCCCAATCTGCATTGGCTCCTAGAAATCTCAGAAAAGCTCCTGTTCTCAGACAGTATTTTTGCTGGAACTCCAGAGTCCATGGAATCTCAAGTATACGTGTCTGTCTACATTCTACACTTTTTATATTGACTTCTTAACTGTGACAAAGTTCTTCTATAGTTCTTTTGTTTGAATTTTCAGACCTACTGTTTAAACACCAAAATTCATTGGAATATAAGCTGGATTTTGAGAATACCAATTCTATGTTATATTTCTAATATGTTCTTGAAGTTTTAAACACAACAAAGAAATGAAGTTGCTACTCTGAAACCTATTTTCTAAGGTCTATTAATATCAAATAATTTAATAATGATTCATGGTCTGCAAGGAACGATTTATGGCATTTTATTTAAATAGAATTGAAATTTAGAAACTCAACTTTACCAAACTAATCCACTCCATCCATCCGGTTATTGTTAAGAACAAAACTACATAAAAGTCGAATTGTGCTCTGCCCACTACGGGTATCGAAATCCAGTTCTTTATGGTCACAAACATACAGGTTTTCTGCTGAAATTTTAAAAAGCTAGTAGTTAAGAACAGATAAGTATCAAAGTGTAAAAAGAACAGAAAGCGCGTATGAATCATTAGAAACAATTGAAAAACAGGTACAATAAACATTGTGTTTAACTTAAAAGTTATACACAAAACTCTTTATTGGAGATTCCACGCACAGAAAACCCATTTTATTTGAGCTCACTATCATTTCATTGATATGAGAAATAATGCAAATGAAATTATATTCATTATTTTCAAGCTAGATTTTTCTAGAATTCTCGCGCAAAACTTCAACAAGCTCTCCTTAATTTTGAACCGATAGACTAGAGGGAAGGAAGCTAGTCAATAGCACTAACCACCAACTCTTAAGTTGCACTTTTCCGATCGAATAATGAAGATTGATTGTCACTCTTATAATGCACCCACGGCCTCCAAATGCGGAGAGTGTTTTTTGCGCAAGTAAATGGGACGTAAGCTAAAACCCTCGAATAAACATCTAGAAAACCTAACCATTAAACTATCTTCAGTCAATTCAATCGTGGTAAGTAGACAAGTATAAATTTTCTACATATGTTTCATGTTCCCTTCGTGTAAAAATGTCACTCAATGACCCAATGATAAGTATATAGGCTTATGACGCCATAAGCCAAGTTTTGATACCAGTGATGAGCAGAGTACAGATAGCCAATTATGTAATTTTGACCATGACAACAAACAAACAAAATAAAAAATAGTACTATTGTTTTATTTATTTATATATCACCCTTCTCCCCAGATAGCTCAGCAGTCTGAGGAATTTTTACGTTAAAAATTGGGTTTTGATACTCACGATAGCGAGATAGCTCATTGTAAAGCTTTACGCTTAGGAAGAAATCAAATCTCTCCTTCATATTTAATGTTCTTTAAAAAAGGTTAAATATGAATGGCATTCTTTGCATGTAAAGTAAAATTCACGAGCACGCCTAATCACTGAACATGAATATTTCATAATAACGTTAACTGTAAATACACACACCAACCATTCTGTGCAGTGACAAATAAAATAATTCCAAAAGGTACGTACGTCTCTCTCCAGTACAGTCTACGGATTTACAACGTAAAAACTCACTCAGTCCAAAAGGTTCATTTATTTACTTAATCCTTAAAGCACACGAAAGAAAGAGGAATTAGAAACATTAAGAATATTTTTAACAGCTATTTGTGAATATCAAACAACATCTATATTATGTTTTTTTGTTATTAATTATAAAGTCACAGAAAAGGTTATCTGTAATGTGCCCATCGCAGTTTTCGAAACCTATGTTTTGGTGTCCTAAGCTCTTAATCACACCGTTGAACCACTGGGGGTCAAACTTTTCTGAACACGAAAAGTTTAGAAATAAAATCATCACAAAAGAATAACAATAACTATGCAAGCTCATTTTATTTAAATTTTGTCACAAATGTGAAACTATCGAACTATTTATTTTTAAGCTTACAGTCTCAAACATGATCCAAGGAAACAAATATTTCAGCAAATTTGACTTGCATGGTTTGATGTATGTATAAAGCATAAAAACACAATTAATATATTAAAACATAGCTTGATACTCTGGCCCGGCATGGCCAGTTGGGTTACGGCGTTCGACTCGTAATCTGAGAGTCGGGAATTCGAATCCCCGTCGCACCAAACATGCTCGCCCTTTCATCTGTGGGGGCGTTATAATGTCAATCCCACTATTCGTTGGTAAAAGAGAAGCCCAAGAGTTAGTTTTTGGTGGCGCGAAATTTTAATTTAGATGTTAATTGATTTGGTTTGAATTTTGATCAAAGCTACACGAGGCTATCTGAGCTAGCCATCCATTATTTAATAGTGTAAGACTAGAGGAAAGGCAGCTAGTCATCACCACCCACCGCCAAATCTTGGGCTACTCTTTTACCAACGAATAGTGGGATTGATCATTACATTATAACGTCCCCACAGCTGAAAAGGCGAGCATGTTTGGTGTGACGGGGATTCGAACCCGCAACCGTCAGATTACGAGTCCAGTGCCTCAACCACCTGGCCAAGCCGATGTCAAGTGAATGTCGATATGTATAAAATTTATTATATTTGCCAACAAGATTCATACACCCAACTTTCTTTCTTGACACAAATGTATTTTAATATACAAACAACCATACAATTTTAATAATGGTTATTATAAATAATGATTTCTTACAAAAATTTTACAAACTCACAAACAATATTCAGTCTCCTATCTGGTCTGGAACTGAATATTTTATCGACGATCCAGGTCCACGACGAGCAAATTAATGCTCGCTAGCTGTTTGTTCTTAGTTGGCCTTACCCCACTTACAAGCTGACTTTTTGCCGACGAAGATATTTATTGTACTCGTAGAGATACTAACGTCCTCAGTTAATTCAATGAAGTTAAACGGTTTGTAATGTATGAAATATATAAACATTCCTGGTCAAAAATCTGCAATTCTTCAATTAAGCGTTTATTACAATTATAGCTTCGGAGAATTATAGTATGCTCATTATAACGACACAACTATACATCAAGCTGGCTCTTGATACATATATTAAAAAAAAATTCAAGGTAAATTTCTAGAAAGTTCAATTGGCCTAACAATACTGGTATTTACACAGATATATACATTGTTGATTCTTACGCTCGAGAATCTTCTACAATTTAGAGAACAGGCAGGACTTTCGCAATATACATGTATATTTTAAATAAATAAATAAACTGAATGAATTAAAAGAGTAAAATAATTATAAAATACTAAATCCATTACAAGTTAAGTACGCAGAAATATAACAGATAAAACGGGAAATATTAACTTTACAATATGTGAAGTTTCAGAACAATTCTTTCTAATTACATACACTTGGGTGTGAAGTTAAATTTTACCTGTGGTTTAAAATGTTTTAATCGTTTGTGAGCTTAGAAGCTGTGTATTATAGGGTTACTAATATTACTTTTATTTTATATATTCAATTTACAACTTGACTAACGTCTGAAACTAGAAATTACAAAAACAAGGAAAAGTATTTGTAGCTCGATTAACATACCTTATTTAAGATATTAATAGTTTATTATTATATGTCTAATATTTATAATCACTGTATAATTTAACACGCTCAAAATGTGTTGTTACGTTTCTAAACATTCACTTAAGGAAGCAAATACAAATTTTTTTTATGCACATCCACTTTATATGTGCGTTTGTGTTTTTATTATAGCAAAGCCACATCAGGCTATCTGTTGAGCTCACCGAGAGAAATCGAACCCCTGATTTTAACGTTGTAAATCCCTAGATTTATCGCTGTACTAGCGGGGGCCTTATATGTGAGAAGAAAGGTTTCTTTCCTCCTCCTCCACCATTTTGTTTAACAGCTTTCGAGTCTAATCGGGTAGTAGTTAAGTAGAGTATTCGGTGTTTTACCAATGAAAATGTTTGGTTTATTTCAAGGAACTCCCATTTCCATCAACACCAAGATCTTCGTTTTGGATGTTTAGATCTCTCTCCGCCAAGGCCAGTTGTTAGAAGCCCATAAGTAGAAGAAAACAAACTATACAATAAGAAGAACTACGGAAAGCCTTGGATTCACATAAACTTAAATCTGCTTTCTATTTCTACCTCGATCAGGTTGTCTTCTGATTCTTATATCGGAAGAATTTAATTTAAATCAAAATTCCTGCCAGTAGTACTTCTTGTCTTTGTAGCTGTTTGTTCTGTCAGAAAGGTAAGATGTTGCCTTCTAGTCAGTGTGCTGGACTATGGATTAGAAGATCTTAAGATTCATTCGCGATATGCTGATGAACACGTTCCACACGTGGTTTAGTTGATAACGTTCTGGACTGTGCATCAGCAGATCCAAGATGAAAAGACGTTCGGCTTTTCTGGTATAGTCTCCCCTTTTTTGTTCTTAGTTTGTCCCAGTGTCTCGAGAAAAGCTCTCTGTACGCAAGAAATGTCTTTATCATAAAATTGTCAGTCCGAACGAACAATATATGTAATAGGCCTAAATGAGTTTTTCATTTTTGTAACACGTACTCTGCTGCCGCCAAACTCGAAAGTTCCACCTGGCCACAGTGAAAAACCAAGGTCTACGCAGATTTTAATGTGAAGACAAGTTAAGGCATTGCTATTTATCAAAACACACTTCGTATAGATAGGTACTGAATTTTATGATTATTTAATAATAAAAAACACCTGCATTCTATTCATTCTTCACAAAAAATGTGTCTAAAGAGTTCAAGGTAATGCTAAATCCTAAAAGTAGTTATAGATTTGAAACAGTTGGATTCATAAATAAATCTGGGTATGAAGTATTGCATTTTAAGATGAATTGGATAAAGTGAATAATTAAAGATTTCTTAGATGTATAGATGCACTATTTTTGCTCGTTCATTTTGTGTATTACCAAAATAGTAGTTGAAATTATTTTAAAAAATGACAGTTTTATTATATTTAGAAATATTTTGGAAAAATAAAGAAATTTAAATCGTTTCCAATTCGTAATAACCTTTTTGAATTTAGGGACAAGAGCTGGACAGTCCAGATTTTTAGGTTTGGAAAAGTGGTGACCCTAGTGAGGGTTCGAACCACGATATAATGCTCAACATGGTAAGAACTTTTAACTGTTCACTAGTTACAACTGTGGCATTCAATCTCGCTATTCTATTGAGCTCAATAGCAACGTAGACCGTTTGTGCTACTAATTGGTTCACCTTTTACTACTCAGAAGCTATAAAATAGAAATGTCTATTTTTAGAACTTAGGAATCCCTGATCTAACCGCTTAAGCCTACTTTTTCCCCAATACCATACCAAAACTTAGTTTTGAACTGCAAAACAATAGGAGATGGTTTATAAATATTTACGACAGAAAGTGCACACTGCATTAACGAACAAGAGGCTGTTGCTAAAAGAATGTCCTTCTCCCCCTCCAAAAATGAACAACCCAAGAAACCAATAACTGAACAAACTTTTAGTCAGTATTTCTTTATTTTTACCACCAGCATTTTCAATTATTTCTTAGCGAGAGTTAAATGATTTTAACAATGAAATAAACTTCTCGCGTTTCATAGCTCTACAGGCTACTATGATGTTACTATGATGAGGAATGCAACTTGCTGCGGATTATGCTGTAGAAGGAATAAACTGGCCTGAGGTGGTCTCCTTTGTCACTGAATGATGGGCGATGGTAAAAGGAGAACGGAACAGGGAAAAGTATCGTTGGTTTAATAAAGCATTTACAGAATTAGATAACACATGATTGACAGGCAGCTTGAGCTAGAAGGTCGAAAACGTTGAAGAACGCTTGGTGGCTTAGTACTGTCGTTGATGGATTCGATAAGCTCCAGCTTTTCCAGGTTTTGGGCGACTTATTTCCTCTTACGCGGTTTCGTTTGGGTAAACTAAGTAGTTGTGGTAGCAGTGTCAATTAAAATACAAACATCTCGTGCTTTATTTAGACAAATACGTTTGAGTTCTTTGATCCTTGGTTAAAGCTTGGCTTCGGTATTCGATTAGGGTAATTCATAAAAGTAGCGAGGTAGCTGTTTTTGGAACATATGTTCAGATAGAGGATACAGAGGATATGCAACTCTTCCACAGGAGAGTAACGAATGTGACGCCATTTTATGTGAAATTCTGAAACATCCTGCAAGGAAAATATAACCTCTGAGATGTCGCCACTGGAGATACAAGGAAATTTATATCGAGGTTAAACTACCTTAGAATGTCTATCAAAATATAATTACGTCTGATTGAAATCTCAAATCCATAAACAACTGTACTTTTTTACAGAAATATTAATGAAACATTCTCTGACAGATCCAAAATTTGATCACGCCAGCGTCATTTACAGGCACTCTGACTGACGAGACAACAATGTTCCATTGACTGTAAAGTAATATGAAAATTCATTCAAATGCCTTTCACCCCCAAGTGGTTCAGCGGTATGTCTGCGGACTTGCAACGCTAAAAAGCGGGTTTCGATACCCGTGGTGGGCAGAGCACGGATAGCCCATGGTGTAGCTTTGTGCTTAATTCAAAACAACGATCTAATATCTTTATGTCTCTGAAATAAAATGTAAAAATTAGGAGTACAATAAATATAGTGATATATAGTTCATTTTATCTATTCTTTCATTATTCTGTTTTTTTGTACAATATTATATAAGGTACATGCGAATGCAATATTTATTTTGTTACTTTTTATATTTTTACGGGATCTGTTAGGTTCTGACTTCACTTTTACAATTATTTGTTGTATCGGATCATGATATTTTTGGTTATAGCTGTAGCTTGCATTAAAATGTGACTTATACAAACTCGTAAAAGTACAAACATTTTAAAAGCAATGTAATTTATTATAATTTATATAATGGAACTAGTATTTCTTGTTAAAATCAGCATCACCATGTTGTACAATGAGATGTAACGGCTAACAATACATTGAGTAAGAACTTAGAGAACTTTATTTTCGAAATTACGGGGTAAATTCTGTGAAAATATTTCAATGATTTTCGACCCCCCAATAGCACAGCGGTAAATATGAAGGCTCATAAAGGTGGAAATCAGGTTTCAATGTGCTTAGAAAGCGTAACACAGATTGCCCATTTTGTAGCTCTGTACTTAAATAGACAGTAGCAAACAAATAAATAACATTAAAGGTGTTTATATCACAATTCACTTACATTTTGCTAAACATTTCATTTTGGAAGATTAGTGTGATTTTTATTTATTTTACGAATGAACTTTCTTGTAAGCCTTCCTTCGAATTCCGTTTTGATAAGCCAATTTTCTAATCCTATTCCTCCGAGAAATATTCTTAAATTAAAATGGTATTTTATTTTAATGTTAGAATTAGAAGCATAAAACGACAAAAATAACTTGTTTCAAAGTATAGAAAGCAAAGTCCCCGAAAATACTATGCATTACGTATGAAGAATATCACTTCAATTTTTAACTCATCCCTTCATTCGTCAGTACTTTTACCCTCAATATATTTAATATCAGACAACTCTATGTAAGTACCTACAATGCCAGAGCTCTCTACATCAATACTCTTAATTCGAGGCCATTCACATAAAAATATTTGGCATAAGTAACTGCGATATCAGAGTATTGTTCGTCAGTACCTTCAACCTCCTTTCTGAATGACACAATAATATTCAGGTCGGAAACCTCTCTACACGAGCAACCAATAACTGCATCAAAATACTATGTCGCTAATCTCAAGGAATATGGATCTCTCTTGAATATTGACAGATTGAAATGGTCAAAAACACCACAGGTATCATCAGAAAAATTGCCCTCTATTTGGTCAAACAATTGTCACATTTAACAAAAATTGGTTCTTAGAACCCTAGTGGGTAAAGTAAAGCCACGAGTTAAATGATGATTTCTATTAGACTTGCCTTTTTTGGACATCATAAGTTTTCAAAAGACAGGTGAATAAAATAAAAACTATAAAGGTCTAAAAAGAATTTGCTTTCTCATAAACCACTTTTCAAAAGCTACCTAATTACAATAAATTTACCATGCATGAAAATACTTACTACCATAAAGTTTCACTTGTAAAACGAGCTTTATTTCTTGCCAATCGTGAGGATTGTTCAAAGCGTATTGACTTTAAACTTGACACTTCAAACTACTAAAAACGTAAAGGCGCACTTTACCATTGAAGAGACAGTATTGTTACAAATGTCCAGAAAACATAGATTGCCTTTAGGTAGTCATTGCAACAATGCACTCGTTCCAGGTTTTGTAAATTAAGGTGTTTTAAGGTATTTTAAAACCAAAAGTAAGATATGATAAATCATTTGAGTCTCGTTCACAGAATACAGCAAAAATACAAGTTAGGCTTCACACCTCGTACACGATGAAATTATATGTCTTTGGATCACAGTTTTAAAATCGTATAGTTCATTTAAAGAAATATTGAACTGAAAAAAATATATAGCGTTATTCTGATGAAGACCTGAACACTATGTCACTGTAGTAATTACTAGTCTTACTTTCAGATTTACTGGTCAAGCTTTGGCAATACGAGAATGTTTTGTTTTTTTCATCTTCAATGATCAACTAGACAGACTATATCTTCCAAAAACTTTTGAATCTTGGAGAAGTCCTCACTTCCACAAATGAGATAAGAGGTCAAGCTTGTGATAAGTCCTCTTGAATCTTTAATATTTGCTGACTTGGAAGGATTTAAGAAGGTTATAAAATCTGCTGGGGCCATCTTCACTCTGGTAACATTAGCAACCTAATACTCCTAGCAAAACTAACTGGACTGTGCAACATACTGAAACTGCACGTTTTTTTGGAAGTCATTCCTAACCCAGATCTTTACACAGAATATCCAAACGAACTCATTATGGAGGACTGAAATTATTAAATGGACACCAAGAAATAGACACTAGGTCTTTATAGTGGCATGACTTAACTTCGCCGAATAATTTCAGTTGGAATCTTTAGAAGAGTTTGAAACCGCTTATCATCTGGATTCAAAACTACATAAACGTGCTTACAGGTACTTAATACTCACAACCTCATCAAGTTATGTACAAAAACTGAACAATATTCAAACGAAAACGGACAATGAATTGAAAATGATTTCAAAGATTAAGTTAAAAGTGGTTCAGATTGGAAAGAAATAATGAAACATTCTGTATATATGGGGATCATATAAAAGGAAGTCCATATTTGGATCTTTCCCCTAGGTCCAGTTACTTAATATCTTATAAACTGCTGGTCAAAATCTTAAGGCTAATGAACATAAAGAAAAATATGTATTTTGCGTTGTTAGACTCAACCACTTATTTGAGTAGAACTTCGGAAGATAAAAATAAGAAAAGGGAAAATAAAACTAAAAAAACGTTTTTAGCATTTAATAGGGAAAATGTGAACATTATGAAATTAGCTTAAATAATAGCTGGTCAAAAGTTTAAGACCACACCAAAAACCTTAGTTCACTTTTCTACGTCCTGTGTTTGGTGCTTCTCAGCAAAGTTTAACCGAGCTGTTTCGTGGTGTGGAAAGAGGTGTGGCCTTTGAAGACGTTTACGGTTTTTAAAGCCTTTCTCTCATAGATGCCGTCTTATTGTTCTTGAGCTATATTCTGCGTCCATAAGAGCCTTAATCTGGTTCGACAATCTGCTGGTGTCTTGCCGAACAATCCGTCGAATGCTCCTGCTCAACGCCAGCGAAATTTTCTTGGGCCGATTACTTGAATTTCTCGTTCCGTATCCCTCGGGGTCTTTTAAGAAATTTGCAACAGCAGTTTTACTACATTCGATGGCATGTTGAGAGAGACTTTGCTTTTGCAACTCCACAATTCTGCCACGTTCAAATCCTGTCAACTTCTTACCCTCTGCCATGTTTTTACCCAATGTAATAGATGTTGACAACGCTAATGCTTGAACACAAATGACTAAATTTCGTTACGTGTTTACAGATTAATGCTTCGTTTCAGTATGGTCATAAACTTTTGACCAGCTAGTATTTAGGCTAATTTCATAATGTTCACATTTACCCTATTAAATGCTAAAAAAGTTTATTTTATTTTCCCTTTTCTTATTTTTATCTTTCGAAGCTCTACTCAAATAAGTGGTTTAGTCTAACAACGCAAAATGCATTTTTTTTCTTTATGTTCATTGGCCTTAAGATTTTGGCCAGCAGTGTATAAAACGTAACAAATGCAGAGTGTTTAAAATGCAGATTTATTATATTGACATTTACTTGTTATTTGGTCATCTTCAAATGATTATTTATTGTTTTCCCTGGTGAACATCAACTGCACAATTTCTTTCTACTTCCCATTCCCTACAATTAAAAGAAAGTTAATCCAAGTTCATAACTCCATCTGGTTTCACAATGTGAGGTAATATGTATGGATGGGCAGGCTTCTTTGTAGTAGATGTCTCTGATTTGTTGGCGATAAATTTCAACAATAAATAAATAGTACATTGTCCACTTGTTTTGAAATGTATTAAAACAAGTCAAATGTACATACAAATGTTCATATCCAGATCATAAATAACCGTCCTTTTTCCTCAAAATTCACGTAGACTAGTTCATTTATGTCAGAATACAATGGATAAGACAAATGATCTCTCCTCTGTTCTGTCATTATAATACAATATGTGATAATTCAGTTTAGAAATCACCACAATACAATATATTGGCTAAATGTATAATCACGCAATATAGATAAAGTGGTCTTTCAAGCTAACTTTATCTACGTCAATATCTCAAATTACATTTTTAACACGTATTTTAGCTTAACCAAGGCTTACAAATGTCCTACACACTACGAGATATTATAATATAATAATACTTATTCAAACAACAAGAAAAATTTAAAAGGTTCTAGTAACATTAAGTAACAATATAACAAACTCCAATTCGTAATAATTGATTTGCATAACGTACGATTCCCACAAAGTTATGTAATCATATACAATAAACGATCGCCCTAAAAATAACTAAATTTAACACTCTTGAAAAACTTAAACCATCTCAGTCACAACATACGAATTAACTTAAACAACTGTGTATATCTAACAGTGCTTTCTTCTAGAATTAAATTATTTCTCCATATATCTCAACATAACCATTGGGCTAATCTTGCCAAAAATTAGCACTTAGGAAATCCACCTGAAAAGGAGAAGGACTATTGTTGAAAACAATAAATACATCAAACAAATGTTCATGGTTCAAATTCAGAAGAATATTTCGAATACAGTACCGCAAGTCCATTGATGGATTATTTAAACATAGAAACGAAATCTAGATTTCAAGACTGTCATTGCTTAAAAGTATCCAGCACTTGCCCAATTAAATAGTTAGACTTAGCCTGAAGCCAACTGTGCAAGTGGTGCCCATAGCAGACCACTGACGTTACAGATGGAGCTGTTGCTTCTAGGACAGGCGAATTTTCTTCTCCATCAATGCTCCTAGTGGAGCTTTTCATTTTGTCCAAATAAAAACGCATCAAAATTTTAAAAAAATATTCTTGGAGAAAAACAGGAAAATGTATACAATTTAAATTAGAACCAAATAGCTTCCAGAGCCCTAGGGTAAGCCCTGGATCCTCGCTCTAATGTGTGTGCCCGTGACGCATATTCTTTCGATTTGCTCTGTGAAATAAACCTTCACCCCTCGTTTAATTTCCCCTCTACGCCTTCGACTCTTAAGCAAAATTGAACGATTGCCCGGAGAGTTGACCTGATTAAATGGAATACTTGAATATTACAAAGTAAAAATAGCGATTGATTACACATTTAGTATCTAGAACATCTGGAGGTCAAAACATTTTTCAGTCTGAGTTCTCAAGTGACATTTCATGAAGAACATATTTAGGTCTATACATGAATATTGCATACGAATTATTTTTTATGCTCTTAATCAACACGACAAACAATTAGTTAGAGCTCGGAAATATTGTAGAAAAAACTTACTTTCACGTCACTTTGCCTGTATTTATTTTCCTCATGACGCTGGCAAATTTATTTTGTTTTTTTAACAGTGGCATTATGGTAGCAGATGCTGCATCTATTAACCTACTATGTTGGTGGTCAGATGTAATAACATTGTTAGCGCTTTCATTATTGCATGTATAGATAGAGGTTTAGAGATTCGTGTAGATTTTTGGTTGTCATGTTTCAATCTAATAAGTGAGTTCAGGTATTGGATGTGAGACATCCTGTTACTCGCAGATAAAATGTTATTTACAATATACTAAAATGGTCTCACCCACACTTAAATATTTAGACTCTGCGGAGGAGAAATGTGTTCTTAAAACTTCAGTTGTTGTTAAGGTGTGTGTGTGTGTTTTCTTATAGCAAAGCCACATCGAGCTATCTGTTGAGTCCACCAAGGAAAATCAAACTCCTGATTTTCGCGGTGTAAATCCGTAGATTTACCGCAGTACTAGCGGGGGACTGTTGCTAATGTACAGTAACTCGCAGAGTCGAAATGATCACAGAGCTCGCACCTGCTATCCACTCTGCATCTCGATCCAGCAGGCACTGCAACATCTGCTGCCAATTTTTAATACAGCTACAACCTAACATATTCAAATATAGCAGAACCTTGGTGAATGTAGTGCAACTTTAGTACAAGGTCGAATAACAACATGAAATGCACTTAAACATCTCAAGACTATAGAACACAGCGGTATATGTTGATTTCGTAAAATTATTGCAACCTGAAAGAATACGTTAAAAATAAAAAGACTCAGTTTTATTATTTGAGGATTAATAGTAGCGTTTATAAAATATTTTCAGACATATTTGGTTTTATCAGTTTTACAATAATAAGCATTTCACTTTTTGTTGTGTTTTGCAGAAGTGGTTATTTTCAATATATATATATATATATATATATTCATATTAATCCAGTTATTCTTAACACAAGTTTAACGTTTAACGCTTTTTTCACACACACACACAAATAATATATAATTAAACCTTACTAGCTTAAAATATCACTGCCATGGACCAAAACCATCACGAACATACGTGAAAATTAAAAATGCTAGATCTAAAAACAGTTTCATACATGGTACCTTCAAATCGATAGCATTCTTTGTAAACGTCGTTCAGTTACAATGTATCTCTCGTAGAGATTTTTAATCAAATACTATGGACCGTTGTTAGGATTGTTTGTTATAAGCCACAAAGCTCCACAACGAGCTACCTGTGATGTGCCCATTGCGGTTATTATATTTTTAGCAATATAAGGGTTATAATGTGACAGTCAATCCCACTATTCGTTGGTAAAAGAGTACCCCAAGAGTTGGCGATGGATGGTAATGACTAGTTGTCTTCCATTTAGTCTTACACTGCTAAATTAGGGACGGCTAGCGAAGACAGCCCTCGTGTAGCTTTGCGCGAAATTAAAAACAAACAAATCTTGTATTTTATACTCGTCATAGCTAACACTGACAATTTCACAAATTGAGCTGGCAAATAACACTATGTAACAAAATTTTTACTTTTTCTTGTTCCTGGCTAGAAAGTGTTATTTCCCAATTGCTTATGCCTAAAGTAAATAAAAAAGACCTATTTTTCTCTTCAAACTTTGCCTTTGTGACCTGGGTAATAAAATTTCAAATTTACTCATTTTCCAGAACATTCCAAGTAGATTCAGTGCTAAGTAGCTGATAGAGTTTTCTCGAACTTACAAGAACTTTCTAGAATGTGGTAGAAATTACAAGAATTTTCAAGAAACTTTTAGTTAGAATCTTCTAGAACTTTCTACAGTAATATATATACACACATATATATACACTCACCACTTCAGTTTAATTCTAGCTGCCCAAGTGAACACAATGACCTATCTGATTTTATCAGAGATGGCATAAAGAAGCTGCAAGCATTATCCAAACACATTCTGCTATGTATGTGGCCAATTTATCAAGACAAAACGAAAAGGTACTCTGTGAGAGCATTTGATAAAATGTGTAAAGCCTACAAGGCATATTTCAGCATGCCTGTCGGGGATCAAGACAAACCCTGGGCACCTCATTTTACCTGTTAGCACTGCAGAAAAACTCTAGAAGGTAAGACGGAAATTTTTGCTTGTCTCTGTGACCTACAAAAACGCAGTTCGCGCATAACCCGCGAATATGCGGGGCCGCGAATGGCGAACCGCGAATAGGCGAGGTCACACTGTATTTTGCTATTCTCAATTAATTTAAGCACCGGAAGGCTATGATGGGATGCCAATTTAGAAACATGTGTTTCTGTCCATAAGAGGTTCCATGTGTAAATAAATTCTGTTTTTTTCTACTTTGCTATTTTCGTGAGAATAATTTTTGTTTTGATTTCAGGGCTAGTAAAATGTCAGCAGTTAAGAAACGAAAAATTGATGATGAGTGAAGGTTATTCAACAGTGAATGGTGCACAAAATATCTTGTTGTCCCACATAATCAAGGTGTTGTCTGCCTCGTCTGTCAAACT
Organism: Tachypleus tridentatus; assembly: GCF_004210375.1. NCBI lineage: Eukaryota > Metazoa > Arthropoda > Merostomata > Xiphosura > Limulidae > Tachypleus > Tachypleus tridentatus. Next base: position 143,797,445 of record NC_134831.1, read on the forward strand.
ACAATTGCAGTCATGAAAGAGTACAATATTAAGCGACATTACGCAACTAAGCACTCTTCCAATTTGATGAAATTGTTGGTCAGGCACGAAAGGACAAAATTGAACATTTAAAAACATCCATTGAAAAGCAACAAGGTGTTTTTACCACTTTCAAGAAAAATTCAGAACTGGTGACAAAACTGAGTTTTAAGCTTTGTGAATGTATGGCAGAAAAGGGAAAGCCTTTCAGTGATGGAGAATTTATTAAAATTGTTTAACAATATTCACAGAATATGCATGTCCAGAGAAAAATATTTGGTGGAGCAAACTAGCCTTTCCCTTTACTGTCTCACGCAGGACAAAAGATATTTCAGAGGACATCAAAGAAACTTTGAAAGAGATTGAATTCGTGTGAAGCTTTCAGTCTGGCTTTGGATGAAAGCACTGATATCAATGACACATCCCAACTTGTCATTTTCATCAGAGCTGTTACTGCAGGCTTTGATGTTTTCGAAGAGTTTTAGATATGGCAAGCCTTTCCTCCACAACCACAGGACAGGATATTTGTGAACAAGTGCTTAAGGTTGTAGAAAAGTTTGAACTGAATCCTTATAAATTATGTGGTGTTACAACAGATGGTGCTCCTTCCATGACAGGTAGGACAAATGGATTCACCAAGAAATTTCTAACTGCAATTGAATAGTAAGATTTTATATTATACAAATTTTAGACCTTTTAAAATTTAAATATCTTTTGTTTTAATTTCTAATTGTATAGAAAAATATCACGTATAACATATTTAACATAAACCTCTTACACATTAGTTGTGGATGAAATAAATTTATTCTTCATAATTTTATTTTCCTCTTTTGCAGGATGGTACAGAGAGGAAACGAGAGCCATGAAGTTCACTATTCCAAGAATTTGGCGTGTACGCACTTACCACTCAAGCAATTGCTACTTCTGCATGGTGGACCCTTCCAAACGTCGGTATGGCAAGAATGCATCTGCTATCATGTATCCAGACCTCTTGACAACGAGTCTGCAGCCTTCAAGTACCTTCGAGACTTCTTCCATAAGCTGTCTGAGGCAAAGGTCAAAGCTGGTGTCTTCGTTGGACCACAAATAAAGAAGATCCTGGAGTACACAGAATCCCCAAGAAACTCAGTAGAAAGGAAAAAAAAAAAAAAAAAGCTTGGAGCAGCTTTGTCGCAGTGGTTCACAGGGGCTTCTTGGACAATCACAAGGCCGAAAGTTATGTGGAACTGGTTAAGGCTCTGGTGAAAAACTTCGGCAAAATGGGCTGCAGGATGTCCATATCCTTGACGCTCATCTTGATAAATTCAAGGAAAACGTGGGAGTATACTTAGGAGTGGAAGGCGAGCGCTTCCACCAAGATATACTGAGCTTTGAACGCCACTACCAAGGAGCGTATAACGAAAACATAATGGGAGACTATAATTGGGAACTGATTCATGAAAGTGATTTACATTACAGTCGCAAATCTCGAAAAACTACTTACCTCTAAACATTTTTGTTCATTTTTGTATAACTTTAGTATAAATGCATGTAAATCTTGATTCATATGTTGTTTTATTCAAACGTTATGTAAATGAAAATGTGCAAATTTGCCTGTTTTTACATAGAAAATTGATTAATTTCTAAATTTCATTATCCATGTCATAAAAGCAAATTTTAAAGACAATAATGGCCATTTTCAATACTTTGACAACCTAAGCAATTAAGAAATAACACATACTATCCAGGAACAAAATTTGTGTTGCATAGTGTAATCAATTATGATCAGAAAATTAAGCTATTTGTAGAGCGTACTCTAGATAAAATCATTCCTCATATTTAAACTGGCGGTCCTTTACGGTTGTATATTAATTTTTTTTAAACAATGGTTGCTTTACAAAGTTGGTATCACATATATAAATGTGTTGCTTATATAATAAGGCTGAAGATCCAGTTTTATGCGTCACTAAAAGATTAGTAATACTTTTAATATCAGATGTCGCATGATAACATACCTGATGGAGCATGCAATAAAAGACTGTGTCGCACAATAAATAGTTGTGAAAAATTTCAGCCATTTAGAACAAGAAGTATTTATCAAGAGTTTTATGAAACTGCTCTCACTCTTTTAATTACAACTTCAAATAGTAAAATCTCTGGATATCAACGTTATGGTGTATTAAAATTGGAGGTAAACTAAGTTCCCAAAAATATTCACTGCAGATTTGACGTATTACTTTATTATTTTTACGAATCTTACGGCCCCCTTTGAGTGCCACAACGGCATGTCTGAGGACTTATATTGCTAGAAACCAAGTTTCGATACTCGTGATGGGCAGTATACAGGTAGCATATTGTGTAGCTTTGTGCTGAATTTCAACCAACGAATTTTACGTAACTTAATATTGTCATTTTCTTTATTAGCAGTATTAACAAAAATGCGAAAGTGTAGTAGAAATTTTCTAGAATATTTTATGCCAACGATCTTTCAATAATAAAAACATATTGAAGAAAAAAGATCAACATTTAACATCGTATAATAAACATTTAAAATGAGGCTATTACGAATTTCATTGTAAAATAAAAATGTTTTACTTAATAGCTGACTGCATTAAAGTAAAATATCTTAAGACTAGGGCACAGTCTCAGCCATTATACGTTTCGACATCTTACTAAATCAATCATCACCAAGAGTGTACTGTTCTGAATATTGATAGTTATTTTGGTTTAGTATATTTCATGCCCCGATGGGGTTTTAAAAACATCCAGATACACAAATACCTGTTTCTCTTCACCACGATCGTGAAGTTACGGTTATATGACACAACTTATCTTGCAACAGTAGGAAAACAATGAATTTCTGTCACGTCTAACATGCTCGCCCTTTCAGCCGTGGAACCGTTAAAATGTGTTGGTCAGTCACACTATTCGTCGGTAAAAGAACAGCCCAAGAGTTGGCAATGACCACCAAGAGGTGGTAATGACTAGCTGCCTTCCTTCTGATCTTAAATTAGGGACGGCTAGCGCAGATAGCCCTCGTGTAGCTTTGCGCGAAAATCAAAACAAACCATATATCACATCACATGATCAAATTTGCATACACTTTAACTTGAAGAACGTCGCGCCATTTATTAAGAACAGTTCCCTTTCGTCTTCAATCCTTATTAAATATTTTAAAAGTAATATTATTGCACTTTATTATTTCAATAAATTTTGGATAATACCGACATTAGAATCTGCGGTTTGTATTAAAATAACACGTTTTTGCCCATTGAACCATGTGTTCAGTTTAATCAGGAGTCAAAGGGTGGTAACTTTATGCACTTTTGAAAAATAGCGCTGAAATTTGTTCAGCCGATATTGAAAATAACACGTTTATGAACGTTCAACCTCAGCTGAACTAACTGTACAGCGAACAGATTGTTTTAGGTCTTTTTAACACGTTGTAAAATAAATATATTTACACTTGTTGCACCTCAAAAATGTTAACTGTCTTCTTCTCAGATAACTTCACTTTTCAAAACGAAACAAGCAACAATAATATAACATTTAAGAGAATGGGCCAATTTACCACTAGCTAGTCCCAGTTAATAAAAGGTTCCAAATAATTACAGAATTTTGCTTGTATAGTCCCGAAAATACAAAATCGTGAAGTGAAAACAATAACTCAGAAACATGTTTCCTTGATTCTAGAAACAAGAAGACACTGTCTTGAAACATATACTAGTTCAAGAGATAAAGCCATTTAATTCATATTTTTGTAAGAAATTAGGACCTATCCTATTATGGGTAAAAGAAAGTCATAGAATCTAAAAACGTAAGTCTTGCAGTGCAAAAATATGATGCTTTTCAGTTGTGACCCATTTTTGAGCCATTGGATTTTATTGTCTAAACTGTTTTGATGTTATCAGATAAATTTAATGTCTTAAGGAAATTAGACCAGTATTTTGTGCAAAATATTGTGTAGAATTAACATTTGTTTTAATTCTAATTTAACAATATATTATTGCGAGTAGTGTTTTTCTTAACCGAAAACAGACGCTTTCTACTGTTACCCAATTTTTTTGAAGATTCAATTAATGTAAAGTTATACAAGATATTTGTTAGTGAGAAATAAAACCTTGGTCTATTTTAGATATTTTTAGAATTCCTCAAATGTGAAGTTTGAGTCATATCCATTTCATACTATTATCTATGATACGTTCAGTTGCTAAGCAGCAGTGCACTTAAAACTGCTTTAGATGTGAAATGAGTAGCTTAAGTAAGTTTGTGTCTTTTGTTTTAACTCTGTTATACTTATTTGTTTTCATATGTGCAAATGTAAATCTCAAACTTACGATGGTTCTCATAAGAACAGTCAATAAGGATACAGTCAATACTATAGCCACTCTTTATTCATTATGTTACAATATTAATCATGAATCTTCATCACTACTTTCATTTTCATCACTAAATATGGATACTCCCTCGTCATAGAATATTTCATCATCGAATTCACATCTAAACGAAATCGGTAACTAATCAAACTATTTTATTGCATAACTCCCACCCATCATCTGCCAAGCATGTTTAGTTGAATCTGTGATCGCAGCTTGCCTAGGAGCATTTTTCCATAAACATGAAACATAGTTTGCATGGAGAACTTTCTGGTGCAATATAGCTTTGTAAAGAATGACTAGATTCATCTATAATTTTGTATCTGAAAAATGCTGCTTTACCTGGCACAGAAGGATCGCCAAAATATCTGTATCATCACATTGGATTATAACAATTGTTTTGCTATTTTTGACCAATTTCTGAATGTAAAAAAATATCCTGGGATTAGCTTCTATGTGGCTTGACTAATAATCTCTTGCACCATCTTGAAAAATAGGTTACATCTCTATGTGCAGTGATCAACATTTTTCCTTTGAAATGGAAGCATATGTTGGCTTTTACCACTCACTAATGAGAAAAATAAACAATGCTTTTTTAAACTAATAGATCTCCTCACACACCTTGTAAAAATCCCTTGACATTATATGTTCAGCTCCAGTAATGTTGTGTACAACTGCTGAACCTGCTCTCCTCACCTGATGCTAGCAATCCTTTACATTGCTTTTATATTTCTCACAGACAAAATGAACTTCTCGACTGAAATCTTTGCATAAAATTGACAGAGCTGTCTAGACAACATTTCCAAATGTTGTAGGTTAGTCAAAAATTGCAGCATAAAAATGTCATCAAAAATTGTGATATCATCTTCACCATAAAGAAGACCAGTGCTGCTGAGTTTTTCTAAAAATGTTGTGTCAAGACTACTTTATTTGTAGAGTTCTTAATGCTATCAACACTTGCCAAGAAAAATGGTACTGCTGTCAGTAGATGGGGCAGTACATTATTCTCATCAACTTTCTTAGTATAGTACAAATATAGCAGTTGTCCTAAAAGAACCCTCGTATTTCTTAAGAAAATGCATTTGTCATTTGCAACCTTTTACTGATATCTATTGCAAAAGTAGACAAATTATTTATTTCTCTTCTCTTTAGTTGCGTTTCAAAGTGACCAAAGTATTCATTGCATTCATTTAGCAATTCTTTATGACCCCTCTGCAATATACTGTAAGGTTTCTCACATTATGGCAGACATTTCCTGTAGTAGTTTAACTGTTGATAACAGGACAGTTTATCGCATCTTTGGTTACCATCTTCAATCACACTAAAGGTACCTAGAGTGGCATCAGTAATGTAAGATTTATTCCAGATCATTGTTATCTTTGTTGATCCTGTGCAATTTTAGCTCATGACTTAGATATCTTTTCTCTGCAGTGATGCTCTTTCTAAAAGGCCTTTGGTTATGGTGCTTCGAGTTAAACTGGTTACATTCCATCTTTTCGAAGCAGAAACAGAATAGGTGTAAACACTTATTCCACATAACGTTGTTGCTGCATCAGTAATGTGATGAAAATATGATTTGGGACCAAAAAATGTATCATTATTCTTTATGATTGGCTCTCTACATGACCATATACAATTTTAATACCAATTGTTTCATTAAATACAGGTTAATTTCACTTTCATTTCCTTTGTAGGTATACCTCTGTTTTAACACCAACACAGTTTAGGAAACAAAGCGCAATGAGCAAAAATGCCATAAAAAGGGGTCATAACTCAAAAGTGTCACACTTTTGTGTACTGCAAGATTAAGTTATTTTGTTTTACGAGGTCTGTTCAAAAAAATACGCGGACTGACGTCATAAAACAAAATGTACTTTATTTAGAAGTTACAGGTCTGGGACCCCTTCAAAGTACTCTCCTCCCCAACGCACACACTTATCCCAACGGTGTTTCCACTTGTTGAAACAGTCCTGGTACGCTTCTTTTGTAATGTCCTCCAGCTCCTTCGTCGCATTTGCCTTAATATCGGGAATCGTCTCAAATCTTCTTTCTTTTAAGGGTCTTTTGAGATTGGGGAACAAGAAAAAATCGCAAGGAGCAAGGTCAGGTGAGTAGGGGGGTGGAGAAGAACAGTGATCGAGTGTTTGGACAAAAACTCACGAGTTCTGAGGGCTGAATGGGCTGGAGCGTTGTCGTGATGGAAAAACCAGTCGCCACTCCTCCACATTTCTGGCCTTTTGCGACGGATGGCGTCCCTCAGACGTTTCAGAACTTCAATGTAGTAAGTATGGTTCACTGTGGAGCCTTCGGGGAGGTACTCGTGGTAAATAACACCCTTAGCGTCGAAGAAAACTGTCAGCATCACCTTGACCTTGGATCGAACTTGGCAAGCTTTTTTGGGTCTGGGGGATGTTTCACCCATCCACTGGGACGATTGGACCTTCGTTTCAATGTCATAACCATAAACCCATGATTCATCACCTGTTGTAATCCTTGACAAGAAGTTTTCATCTTCTTCTGAACGATCAAGCAGTTCCTGACAAACCTGGACGCGATGGGCTTTTTGTTCGTCCGTCATCAGGAGTGGCACAAATTTCGCAGCAACGCGGTGCATCTTCAATTTTTCGGTCAAAATCTCGTAACAAGATCCAACTGATATCCCACACTCTTCAGCAAGCTCCCTGACAGTCAGACGTCGATCTGCTCGCACCAGGGTGTTGATTTTGTCGAAGTGTGGGTCGTCAGTTGACGTGGAAGGACGTCCAGGACGCTCATAATCTTTAATGGACTGTCGACCATCCTTAAAACGTTCATGCCACTTGAAACATGCCGTACGCTAAAACAACATCACCGTAAGCCGTGTTAAGCATAGCAAAAGTTTCAGTCGCAGATTTTCCAAGTTTAACACAAAATTTCACGGCAAGTCGTTGCTCCTTCAGGTCATTCATTCTGAAATCCGCCAAACGAAAAAATCGCACTTCACTTAAAACCGCGTAGCTAATACATAAATGAAGATATCTGCAATCGGGAAATGGCGTCGTAATCAGCTGATCTGTGCGAACCTAGCGACACCAAGCGGATTCCCCTGGAACCAACTGAAGCCGCGCAATTCAAACAGTCCGCGCATTTTTTTAACAGACCTCGTATTTTACTTTACTGCTCCTTTGAAAAAGGTTAGTCTTAATTTTAAAGAAAATATAAATTAAATGATCTTACCTCTCATACTATTTCCTCGTGTATGGTATCATTAAAATTCTTTATATTTACTCTCATTACGCACCAGTAATTTGCTAGAGAGTTATTTTCCGCTTTTCGGTTTCTTTGTTTTTTTATATGAATTCTTAAACAAATACCAAACTTGTTTGATCCAGATTGCTACAGTAACTTTGCCTCAGAAAACATTCTCTCACCCATAACAGTCCCTCCCAAAGTACTCGAGTCCTGTCGCCATATTGGCGCGTTCAAGCTTCCTCAACAGAAACATACGGACAGCGCATTATCCACCGTACATTATTCGAGATTTAGTTGTCATTGTAGGCGTAACGAGTAGACAAAAAAACAAGAAATTACATTCCATAGGTGAAACTTATATATATTATAGATACTAAAACTTTTATTTTAGTATAAATAGGTAGGTCTTTTTAAATAATTAACATGTAACAGCCTCGAAGAGAGCCGTACTTACCTGACTAACGTTAGATTTGTCTTTGGTAACGAATGCGAGGAAAGATGATTTGTTTACGACTCATTACGACAAAGCGTTTTAACATCTTAAAACTATTAGTATTACATTATTAAATACTGTAAATTTATATGGAATATACTACAGTGCCGTGGAAAATACATATTTGATATTGCACTTGTACTCGTTACAGTAGCTTCGTTTAGTTCTCAGTATATAATATAAAAATAAAATCAAAATTTATATATTCTTTCAGTCTAACAAATTTACCTTGTTGTATGCAAAATAGGGTGATCTTGCAGGTTGAATACAAAATCTACACCACCTATGAAATAACTGTGAAAACAAATATACATTATTACCTTTCGATTTGTGATTAATATTATTAACAGTAGCAAGAAATTTTTGCTCAAGTTTCAACTTTTAGTTTGACTATTATATCAATCAATGAATTCCACGGCAAGTATTTAAGTTTATTTTTTTTAGAGTCAGAGCTACTTTATTACTGTTTTTTCACCGATTTTTTTCATTTTCTCTAAATAAACAAACCATATGAAGCATTGAGAAGAACCGCGTATAGTCTGTAAACACATATCTGGAAGGCAAAGGTTCGAAGAGGCCTGTCTGTCGGGTTATTCGGAAAGGTTAAGATGGTTATGCTGTTTCATACGGTTGAGGTAGATGTCTGCTCTAATTTAGAGAAAACAAAGCTCAAAGACAGGCCACCTTAATTACATGTATTCGCTACAAGTAGAGCAAATGTGTATATTAATATACAAGAGCAACCCAATTGAGGAAAATTTATTTCCTTTTATAATTAAATATATGCATTTTCAAGACGGTTGGTATGGATACTAAAAACGTTAATTAAAATAATGTACAGAACAATTTCAATTTTAATTAAAGTTTTAATACCCATACCAGCCATCTTGAGAATACATTTTTACTTCAAGTGGGTTTCTCGTCATCACGATTCACAAACTAAATACCTGTCACGAATAACACGAAATAAAAAAAAAACCAACTTGAATGAAGTAATTAAATGAGTTTAACTACAAATTAACACTATTTCAGCACGATCGTGTCACCATCAGGTACCAGTAGTATACATAAAAACAAAAGAATTTGATACATTTACAAAAAAGTTTTTTTAATTACCCGGTCGGGCAGTCTCAAAACGTTTAATTACAAAAGTACATGCATATTATGTAAGAAATAGTTCACATGATAAGCGACTGCTTAACATCTGAGTAAATAAAATTACGTAGAATCGCACAACGCCGCATCATTTTTAAAGTAGTATGCAATAATTGTTTAAAATTGTAAGTCACAAAAACAGGTAGAAAACTGGAAACTAAATTCGCCGAACATAATAAAAACACCACAATGTTTACTACCATTTCAACTAAAAAAACGAAGTATATCTATACAAAACACTATAATTTTAAACAAAGAAGCATTTATCTATCTATGTTTGGGAACAATTAAGGTTTTAAATCTAAAAAAAAACGCAAAAGAAAAAAAGCGTCAATTACGGCAAAACAAAGGAAGCCATTTTGATTTAGCGAAACAGCAGTACACTAAAACTCTGATGAGATATCAAAATTCCGTTACTAAAATGTTAAGCAGTCTTTGGACATGTGGCCTATTTGTTCTGATTGTTTCTATTCTCTACCCTACTCTGATTGGTTCTTGTATCAGTTTTTTTGTTGTAAAGCTCATGTTTCTTTACCATTATACTTTTTACTCTTCTAGAAATTTCGAGTAGAGCTTGTAATTTTAGTTCAACAAGTGGCGTTATTACTTCATATATATCTTTTTTATTGGCATTGTATGTGATTTTGCCTGACTGTTATCTTCATATGCTTTTCCGTGAGGAGTGATTATAAAAAAGAACACTATTGTAATCTGAAGAGATCTTACAGGTTAGATTAATCCTGGTAATTTGTTTAGTTAATGGAAAACTTTATGACATTGTATATTTTATCTGTTTCCGCTTAAAATTTGTGGAGTTTATCTTGTCGTGTGAAAATGTCATACACTCGTAGGTTGGATAAAAAATTTAATACACTTGTAAAATTATTATAAAAACAAGTATACACTATTACCCTTTTGTTCTAAAGTACTGTTGATTCTAAAACTTGAATTTCCAGCGGATTCTCTCTCTCATGCAGGCTGCAGCTGCTAAGTTGCAAACAAATAATAAATGACGATTTGTATGAGCTCATCATTGTTCTTCCAAAAGTCAAAATGCTTCCATACCAATAATCTGGTAGTATTGGGATAAAGATTTCTAGCAGCATCATTGGCTGTCATTGTTATTGTATCGATAACCCTTTACGGTGCATATTGATCGGATCTATAAATAATCAGCCGAAAGTATAAAAATCTATATAAACTGAAATTATCAAAACCGTAATCTATCATGTCAAAATATGACTGATTAGTTGACAGAAGCAGACGCTGACCAATCATCAACTAAATTAATTAAACAGAACATCACCAACATTTAGTACATCAGTAGATGCAAATACACTTTTTCACTTTCAACCAAGCACTCAGTAACAAGGAAGTATAATATATGAACAGTTAACAAGTGGTAAGTAAATGAATGGCAAAGGAGATTAAACTAATTTTTTTAAAATTAAAGGCTAATTTTTTAAGCGCGTTCATTATAATTTAATTTTTTATGAAGCTAATGTCATAGCAATTTCAAATCAGGTTGCATATCATGATAAATTCTATTATCAGTAAACATTAAGTAAAGGTAAAAGTGACACTGTCACTTGCCAGAGTAGTTATGCATGAATGAAAAATGCACGTGCACACATTGTTTATACAAACTAATTAATAACAAATCAATCACCAATCTGTGTGCTACAGTAGGCCTGTTTAGGAGCATTGAACAAAAGTGACTGTCAATTCTAAAGGGCAAAATCTTTTTTCGGGTACCTTTTAAACCATATTAATCATAACCTTCTATTCCGACTTGTCAAAGTTGGTCGGTCAATTACATCCAATACTTTGGTAATATCTAAAATAATCAATAATATATGTTACTGCAAATTAGCATCTTTTGTAAGCCTCATTTCCATAAACCCATACGTAATATTACTAAAAACAATGATTTTCAAAATATTTTATAGCCCAACTTTCACACATTCTTCAAATAACTCAACAATTAAGGTGCAAATTATTTCAAGTTATTTCTGTTTACCATCGACATTCTTCGGGATTTACGTATGGCCCCATTTCTGCCGCGATATTTCTTTTGATATTATTTTGGAAAAATTAGATTCACGTGTGTCATTGCTTCAACAACAACCTACCCTTACCAATATTGTTGCATATTAGTCTCAGTCAGAACACCATACGACACCTATTACCATGTCCTATCCTTTCCCTTCCCAATCATTACCTATATCTTCTTTTCGGGGTGTTTTTTCTTGTTATTATTTACGATGCATCTAATGTCACCAACAGTACCAGTGTGATCTCGTCTTGCCTATTTTTTCATCATTGATATTCCAGCATCGAAATCAATGGGTTAGTCAGATTTTATCAGATTGGTTTGTAATCCCCCTTTTTTCCTCACCTCCTTTCCCTCTTTACTTTGGATCTTATGACCAGACAGCATCTATCAAAAGCAGTTCAACAGACAGACCATTGAATCTGTTCTCCATCCTTTAAATAGCTTTATTCGTGAATTTTTGTTATTCGAAGAAAAACAGGAACTGGAAACCAATCATAGATTTATCTCGCTTCGACCACTCCATGCACCTGCCCCAGCTTACCAAGGAGTCTTTTCTCGCAATGAGGTTGGCATCTCCATACACTTATATCAGTTCTGGCGTCATCTTCTATTTGTCCATCTTGAGGTATTTTATTAATTTTGAGCCCTGCCATTCAGGCTTTCTTTGACTCCATATGTTTTTTTATATTGAGTAGTCCGAGTATTTGCTCGAATTTTCAGGTTCTGGGGTTAAGTTTACATTATTATATGATGACTGGCTTCTCCTGCCTCATTCTGAATTAACTATCTATACTCGGCAACCCCTTTCAGTTACTTTTAGCTAAGATTGGTTCCATGAATTTATTTACCTTCCTATTAAATTACTTTATTTAATTATCTCTCTCATCCATACCACTGCTTCTTAGGTTCTTCTGATTGCTTCTTATTGGCCAGCTGAGCCATAATTTCTGTAGGTACACTACCTGTTACTCTCCTTTACCTTTCCATCGTCTCCATCTCTTCTTCGTCAACATCAGTTGTCGGTCCTATATCCCACACTTTGTGTCCTGCATTGTAATGCCTGACTTTTATGTAGTCCTTGACGAAGAAATCCAGTTTCTCTTGTCAAGTTGCTTTCGTTTAAGCTGATTCCATATGTCCTTCTTCCAAGAAGATGAATCAGCACAAGTGGAAGATGTTCTACAGATAGTCTACAGCTTTGGGAAATTCATGTTGACAAACCTACTGTGACTCAGGTGGCAGAATTTCTCACTTGCCTTTTGACTAGGGGTTCTGGGCTCCTCAATAGCTGGTTATCAGGCAGCTTTATCCCATACCTTGCCTTTTTTGATATTTTAGAGTTTTTACTGCACCTGTCCTTCCAATGTTCACGTGTTCTTTCTTAGTGCATTGTCTTTTCAGGTGTTTTACCCTTTTGGATTAGAATATTAATTCTAATAATTAGAATTATTGAGTCACTTTCCTCGTGTTGCATGTTTCATCTTTTCCTTGAAACATTCTCCCTTTTCCTCTTAGCCTGTGAAAGTCGATGGTCGGATTTGTTTACCATTGGTGTTTCATCTACACTTTATCATCTTACCTATCTTCTCCTTTATCCAGACCATTCTTTCCTCCCAAAGGTCTTGGCAGCTCAAAAGGGTAGTTACAACATTCTGGGGTATTCATCCATTTCTTTTATCCTCTACCAGATCCGAATAGGTTTCTATGTCCATTTAAGGCTCTTCGTTGTTATATTTTCTGTATGGCTTCATTCTGTGGTACTCGTTCCCGATTCTTTATCTCCTGGCAGTCTTCCACTCGTTGTGATCTCTCACCTTCAACAATAACAAATTGGATCCAACGTTTGAACCAACTGGCTTATTTCTTCTTACCTTCTTCCTCCCAGAACTTTTCCCAGTTGCCTTTCCGTTAGTTATGATACTTCCCCGTTTTCCTCGCTTCTCGTCTTCATTGGAGGAAATTCTACAATCAGGCATGTGAACCATGCCCAGTATGTTTGTCTCCTATTATCTACATCATATTGCAGTCTCTTTTTTATGTTGGATTTTTTCTTCCACCTGTGGCTGTTCATCAGACTTTCGTGCAATTCTGACTGGTAAGTTTATATTCATACTTTTTTTTTTTCAGGGGCGACTCTTCATTTATTATTATATAGATTCTGCTCTATCACAAATGGTGCCTGACCAGGTATTCTTTAACTTAAAATCTGCACTGCACAGCCATGTTGACTGACGCTTTATATTCCATGGTTTCACAGTACTCACCATTGAGATGGAGTTTCCACAGAATTGTTTGTAGGTGCATAACCTTGCAATATTTAGTTTCATAAACATTTATATCCTGGACTTGTATAACTCATGGACTGTATGGGTAAAGCAGAAGGGAATAGTTGCCCATGCCTGAAATGAATAACTCGATATGATCTGCTTTTCAAAATAGGGTTTATGGTCACCCAATGCATTGTCTCGGATGATGACTTTTCGTTAGATTCTGGCCTGGTATGGCCTAGTGATTAGGGTGCTTCACTCATAATCTGAGGGTAGCGAGTTCGAATCCCTGTCACACCAAACATGATCGCCACTTCAGCCGTGGAGGTGTCATAATGTGATGGTCAAGCCCACTATTCGTTGGTAAAAGAGTAGCTTAAGAGTTGGTGGTGGGTGGTGATAACTAGCTGCTTTTTCTCTAGTCTTACACTGCTAAATTAGGGACAGCTAGCACGGATAGTCCTCATGCAACTTTGGGTAAATTCAAAAACCAAACCTTTGGATTCTCCCCTGCCTTTTCACCCTCCTATTTTTTATTGTTTTGCCCACTTTTATATTTGTTGGATTGAGTAATATTTAATATGTATGGTTTGGAACACGATCCTGGCCATTGTCCTCTCCCACTTAAATGTGCTTCTCTTCATTACTGCTCTTATCTTCTTCACATTTCACAAAGAAGCAAAGAGTATACCAAGTTCAGAAGTGGTGCAGTTCTCCTGGTTTCACATGCTTTTTTTTTTGGGGGGGGGGCACTGTATCATTCCTTCGCATTGATTTTTTCTCCTATACAATGTGAGATTCTCGTTAATTTTGTGAGAGGTGTAAGTACTGCATCGGAAATTATAATCTTCCTATTCCGAAAATGTATTTCCAAAACGTGCCTATCTCCTATTAACTTCCCACCCTTCCTCTCCACTTTAATCCGGTAATTACGTTTTCGAAGTGATAGATCTTTAGAAGAATATAGAGGGAGTCACATGCATCACATGAGCATGTCATGCTTCTATTGATGGATTGTTGTTGTTGTTGTTTTGAATTAAGCACAAACCTACACATTGGTCTATCTGTGCTCTGCCCATCATGGGTATTGAAGCCTGGTTTTTAGCGTTGTAAGTCCACAGACATACCGCTGAGCCACTGGAGGGGGGTCTCTATTAATGGAGAAGTAATAAATGATGATTTCCATAAGAGGCATTCAATTTTAATATTGGGGAGCAGAAAGTTTGTGGCATGCGTATAAAAAATTGAACATAGAGGGCAGTACTGAACAAGAATAGCTATTTTGTGAGCAGGAAATAAGTTTGTTTTGTTTTTTTGGAATTTCGCACAAAGTTACTCGAGGGCTATCTGTGCTAGCCGTCCCTAATTTAGCAGTGTAAGACTGGAGGGAAGGCAGCTAGTCATCACCACCCACCGCCAATTCTTGGGCTACTCTTTTACCAACGAAAAGTGGGATTGACCGTCACATTATAACGCCCCCACGGCTGGGAGGGCGAGCATGTTTAGCGCAACGCCTTACGCGCTTGGCCATGCCGGGCCCCAGGAAATAAGTATCTACCAAATTCTATAATTCAAGCACCAACTGGTGTGAGTACTTAGGAAGATTTTTTTTTAATTCTGATTGTGCCATTTTTTATATCCTTTATGGCTCTAATTCTATTGTCAAAACAAAAAAATGTTTTATTAGACAAAAATTAAGAGTGAAAGAATTTTGATTCGTTGTATAAACTGAAATACACTGAGATGTTGTTGATATGACAAATTAAGGAGTCTAAATGGTATGATAATATTATTATACAAAGAAAATTTCAAAACCAAAGCATTCATCTTTCTGACACCATGATTGCACCTGTCCAACCATCAATGATATAAAAATGAGACTTGATTTGGCTCAAAAACGTATTGATAAACTGCAGCGTCAGTTAGGTAATGCCAAGTGTCGTGAAAGGTACAGCAAAAGAACAAAAGCTTTACTTTTAGACCTTAAAAAAAAAAAGAGCAACCTGATCACACATGAACTGAAATCCAAGTTTCAGATTCTTACACCAACATAAGCTGTTAAAATCTAATTTTCTACCTTTATACTGCAGAAATAATTAAAACAACTATGAAACAGTAGTACAGATCTTATTTTTAAAAAAGTTTCAGTATTATAAACTTTACTATTTAATGTATTTATATATAATACTAATACATATGGTCATTTAAACAATCTAATATTCATTTTTACACTGCAGACCTTCCAATGCACCTGTTTACAAAGACCAACCAAGGGTATGGTCAGGAACAAATTGACTTAGCCTTAACACTGTTTCTGTTTGATACAAAGACATATGGAATACTTTGAAACTACCACTAGCCCACCCATGAACCTTACAGAGGTATTATTTTGTTATACTAATATAAAAGAGTAATCTTTCATATTACATATTGAAAAACTAATGCAACATGCATTAACTTGAACGATAAAGACACTAAACATGATATAATATAAATGCAAATTAAGTAGAGAACTGATATTTTTCTTATTATACTGAGTATCAAAATCTAATTTTATCATAAAATTAACTTTTCTTTCAAAGTTAAATGTTCACCTTGTCTAGTGACTAGGGTTATATGGTCTTGGCCCTCTGGATAGACTGAGTAGTCACATTGGAGAACTCCAGTGTTTAATTAACGTATAGAAAACTTGCATTTGTGTAGTTTCGTATCTGTTATGTATTTAAAATAGTTTTCTTTTCAATGAAATTTAAATCTTAAAACAGGTTATTTCATGACATCTGAAGTTAATTTTTTTTGTTGTAATATTTCATGATATGGAAAGGAAACAAGCCTTAAGATTTCAAGTTAAACAACGTTATCAACAGTTAATACATTAAAGTTCTTTCATTTCTCAAAATAATTAGATCACTGATAATACTTATATGTTTGTTTTGGTTTGCAGTTTAACATTAGTTATAAAGAAGTTTAATACTGATCTTTTGAAAATCTTAAAATTAGGTTTTTCTTCTTCTAGTTCTTTTTCTTTCCCTTATTTCTGATATTGATGTGTTTTGTTTTAAATTTGAATAATGTCATAGCAGTTAATATCTGGCCAAATATTGCAACTAAATAAGAACCGATTTTCTGATATCTTCTCATTTTTCATACCCTATAAGTAACTGTATTATTACAAGATTCCCAAACGTTTGATGCTATTTCATAATGATATTATTCACTTAAGTATAAAAAGATAATTTTATAATTTCGTGTAATTTTTATTTCGATATCCACTTTAACATAAATTTGTATAATGGTCTATGAAGTAACAATGAGTTTTAATGGTGTAGATTTTGTATTGGTGTAATCTTTTGATTAATTGTATATTAGCTTTCCTTCAAAATTAAACGCCCAGCAGTGAACGTAATTTTGTTCCATTTAAGAAAACTTGCATAAACCATTCTTACTTGTAATGTGCTGTCTTGTCCATTCACTAGATTCAGGTTAAACAAATACAGCCAGCTTGCTTATGTCCAACACAAATGTATAAAGCTAAAAGTCTTCTAGGATATATCTTGGGAGTAGGAACCAAAATTTGTCACAATAATTTTTTGAGTATGGTAGGAAAAGAGTTCATGAAATGGTACTTGTACACCCAAATGGAAAAGCTTATATGAATTCTCTACATGACAAAATAAATTTTCAAACAACAAAAATAATTTTAAAACAAGATGTTTTTTTGGAGTTGCATGGAATGTGTGAAGTTGAATTTGATAGACATTAACATAGTATAGCATTTTTTAATTTTAAATTAATTTTGTTCTTGTATTTACACTTTCTAGTAATATTGGAACTTCCAAGTGTTCTAAAGTGTTTTGTAATAAGCTAAGAACTAATTTAAGGTGGTGATTAACTTTTCTTGAAGATAGATTTAGGAAAATACAGATTTTTCTTTTTCAGTTAGCAGTCACAGTCAGGACTAAATTGTTTATATGTATATTATGAAAATGTTAAGAATTTATTTTTGCCTTTAAAATAACTTACAACATACTCAAAGTTTAAAATTATCATTTGGTACTGAAATGTGTTAGACTTCATATTAAGTCTGAACATACAGTTCTATAGAAGTTTAAAAACTGACGGAAAATAAATTACATACATTATACACACAGTAATAAAATTCACACACAACTGAGTTAAGAACATTGCTACAGATTTACTAAGTTGTTACTGATATATATTCCTAGTGCTTCTTTGAACTCTCCAATAGATATAAACCCTAGTTTGTTAATGTTTTTCCACAATGCATGAATTTAAATTTAAACATTTCTGTTACAATTGACCATGTTTTGTTTGTAAATATACTGCAATTAAAATTTATTGTACACAGGTATGTATGGAATATCTGATATAATCATATAAAATATCAATCATGTGCTTCAAAAGTTTATTCTTGTATTTTGAGTTAATGTCCCATAACAGTTCAACATTTTTGTATATTAAATTGAACTTTAGAAAGAAGCTCAGGTTCTCCAACTAATGAACTTACCAGAGTGGATAAAACGACTGGGTCACTTCAATTACTAGAGGATTTACAAAACCTACAAGGTTTAACATACATTTTTTTTGTAGTTTGTATATCATTAAATATTTTTATCACAATTTTACAAGAAAAATTTGTAATTTTGTATTATTTAACATGAATTTAGAAGTGTATGTAAAACTGACTTTTTCATAATGGTTTTTTTTTTTTACTTCAGAATTCCAGAGTTGCATGTAATGTTCCAGACTAAATGGCAGCATATAATTATAGTTTCTACAACGAAAAATTAGCCATTAGGCTACACAAAATGTTTACAAACATAGATACAACTGGGTGTTCCACTTGTAAAATTCCATCTTTATAATCAGTGCAAAAATAAAATGTGAACAGATTAAGAGATAGAAATAAAATTATTATATAGTTACAATTATCAAAATGATGTAAGCCTTCTCAGTAGAAGGAAGTTGGTTTTAAGTAAATACTTTTTTTCTTCTTCTAAAATTTAATCTGAAAAGCACAAAAAGAAGAATCATTTCTAATAAATTATTTGGTTAAGTTTCTTTGTATTTTCTTTATTACAAAAATGCTTTGTTTTGTAAATACTTAAATTTAACTACAACAGAAATTTCTAAGGACAAATAACACTCCACTCATGATTTAAAGGTGGTCAAAAACAAATATAAAATGAATGGTACAAAAGAAAAGGAAAAGTCTTTGCAATTTGGATAAAAGTTTACACCAAAATTGTACATAAAAAAGAAAACTGGTGAAAGAATAAGTCATTATTCCCTTCCTTCCGTGAAGTGTTGGTCCTTCACAGACAATGACACAGTAGCTATGGTGAAGCAATAAATAATTTTGTCAGAAAGTGTCACAGAACCATGCTACTTCATTTGATCAAGAAAAATAAATTATTTTTAAAAATTACAGTAACATCTAGAGCACAAATGCAAAACAAGGCTGGAACAAGACCACCTTGCTGGTTGGTATCTTGTCATGTAATGGAATTGTGTGAAACATGATGAGATAAAAGAAAGACTTCGTGGTGGTGGTCTTCTCTTCCACTGTTTACTTAAAGCACTCATCTGGAAATTCTAGTGCGTCACAGGTCCAAAACAACACTTGACATAATTTGGATACTACCTTATTAGCTGCAAAGTCCTTTTCAAGTAGTCAATTGCAGCCTGGTAGCTATGTCTTTCTTCATCTAGTCGATACTTTAATTGTAAAAGTTCCTGTGATAAAAAAAATAATAATAATAGACTTGTTTCTTGTATAAAATATGCATATATCTCTAATGTAACTGTTTTATATAATGATTAAAGCTATCAGTTACTTTATAATAACTGTGTTAGTTATTTTGTCAAGCTACTCTCACCAACATTGAACAAATTATGTAAAGAGCATTTATCAATACCTGGAAGATATGCTAAATCTGTTCAGTAGAGTATAGAGTGATAATCACTAGACAGTTTCAATTCTGTATATTCTGTGTAGGAGTTAGTATTATTACCAATTAATTAGAAAAAATAAGAAACTTACAGTCATTTGATAATGGAGCTTCTCTGCACCATTGTTAGCATCATAGTTTTTCCTCTGTAAATAATGGCACCTCTCTACCAAAAACTCTTGTTCTTGTTTTTGTTCTGGGAATTCAACAAAACATTTTAAATAGTTTGCATGTGAGCCAATTTATTATTTTACACTACAAACTCTCTTGTAGAAATCTTGATATAAGTGATATAATTACTAACAACTTTATGGACAACCTGTCTGAAATTTTAATGCAGACAAACTAAAGGGTTGATACAATATTTAAACTATATACAAATTTTTATCAATTTGAACTAATTGGCTACAGAATTTCCTTTTCAAGAAGTAATGATAAGAACAAAGATTCGAATTTTTATTTAAACCCATTTAATCTCATTGATATAAAATTCCAATAGTTATTAGTTCAAACAAAAATGATAAGCTTTAAAAGCAATTATCTATGACTAGTATTTTTTATTTCATTCAGTATTAAAATCAAAGTGTTCAAACCAGCACTACATGTTTTGCAGCTAACAACTGTTCTTTAATTGGACATTTTATCACACATTTCACTTTCTCAGAATTTCAAGTACTGCCAATCCTCCAAGTTACATTAGCATTTTAAAAGGCTTGTTGTAACTGGAATTTCTTCAAAAGAAACATTTTATGTTTTAAAATGAGCTTATTATAGATATATATATATATATATATATATATATACACAGTAAAACCTGTCTGAGCCAGAAACTGCATAGGGTGGAAATCTGTACAAGCCACAAATGTCAAAACTTTGCAACATTATCTTAAGATTTCTCTTATAAAAGGCCCTCTATATGGCAGAACCTGCATAACATAGAAGGAAAACAGATTCTGCCTTAGACAGGATTTACTGCATATATATTTAAAACTACTACAGTTCTGTTAAAATTCAGTATTATTTTACAAAATCTATTAAAAGATAAATATTCTTTATAAAGTTACTATTAAGAAGTTAACATTATTATAAAAGTTCTGTCATATAGACTGTCAAAATTTTTTTCTGATAAAGGTGAGAAAATGTTCAATAAAAATATTGTTTAATAAAATATAGCGTATAACATAAATCTTTAATTTCACCTCTTGAGTAGTTTTCATAGGCTTCCATTACTACTTCAATACCAGGCCAATGATATTTCTCAGTCTTTTCTCGATAATTTATTTCAGGAAAGTCCAGAGTTGGAGGTGAATTGGTCCCTGTTCTTTTCTTTGCTGACCACAGGCAATTTTGCCCAGCTGTATGTACAGAGATTTTAGATTTTTTTTTAAAGAAATGGAATAATTTGCTCATACTTAACAAGGGTTTTTAAAATGCCAATTTACTGTGAAACATTTAATTGCTCTGTATATAACTTGTTATTTGACTTAATTATTTCACATTATATAGTACTTTAATATCTGCAGAAAGTGTTAACATGAAACATTCATATTTACAGAGTATATATACATATATATATAAATTATATATATAAAGATGACTAGTTTTCTAGTTCTAAAAGGATTTTAACACTATTTTTGATCTACTTGAAAACTTAAAAAAGTTTATTGACAAGATACTTTAAATTTTAATAATTTACCTAATTGTTGTTGAGTGGTTTCCAACACTGACTTGTGAAACTCCTGTACAAAATTATTGGCTAGCTTTTGTGGTTTCTTGTCTGGTGTTTTAAGTACAGAGACCACTTTCTGGCTTTTAGAATCACTGTCTTGTGAAAGATTGGAGTAAAGAGAGACTGCACTGACAGTTGAGTCGACATCTTGTGCTGTGTCATAGGTAAAAATTAAATATAAATCTCTAGACACAAGACATTTTATGACCTAGAATAGCTGTCATTTGCTTTAATCATTATCATTCCCAAAATGTTGTAACATTGCAATATCTTTAAAAAAAACCAAAAAACATCAATGCCGTGGGGAGTAAAGATAAACTACTTCATATGTATAGAAAGTTTCATAAATTGGATATATAAGCAGTTTGGTAAGAACACTTTCCAGTAAAAATACTATATTATTTACAAACACACTTTAACCTCTGATTAATAAATGCCCCATCTGTGAAAATTCTTCTACATATATTTCATTATAACATTTTCAAGTTCCATATACTACACCAAATGTCACATACTCCAAAAATGTTATATGTGTCAGCATTTAAACTATTAAACACAAAGTTTTACTGCTGGTTCGATGTCTTTAATATATCTAAAATTATAACTAAATAAAAACTTAAGTTTTTATAGTTGCAGAGTTCATATTTTACAATGAAGAAAAGTAAATATCAGTTTATGGGATAAAAAAGTTAGCCTTTACTGAAACAAAACAAACATACGTCCGTGTAATTTGTAAGTTTGCTTCCATTTTTGCTAATTATTCAGAATTAAATTATTTTAACAGTGACTAAAAAGCAAATATACATACCACTGGTTTGACGATTGGAGAGAGATACCTGCAGTTTAGTAGAAGGTGTTATTTTATTAGGAGGATTGTAATCTTTTTGAGCTGAAGCTTCATTTGAGTGGTTAGGACTAGGCTGTAACCTCCTTTTTTTGCTTTTCATTGGTAACCTCTCCAACGAAGTTATTTCTAATTTAATAGTGAAACTTACATAAGAAGTAATTACACCATTGAAATCTCAAAATAAAATGTGCACATAAATGAATAAAATACATTTTTTTATTAAATATGCAACCACAATGGCTAAGTTATCAGTATAAAACCATAAACATTCTAATTGAGACTAGAATAAAATTTTCCTTTACAGAAAAGTGCATTTTCTCTTCATTGACATTATTTTAAAACTTAAATCTAAATTTCAATTTGAGCATTCTGAAGTACAGATAAAAAAATTATGCCCAGTGTTTAATAGTAGGGCAAAAATGCTTTACTGAAAAGGAAAAAAAAGACAAAGAATCTTGAATAAACTTTAATGATATTTTAAAAGCCACTCTAAAGGTCACATACATATACTCTTCAAAAAAAGAAATGCAAAAGGCAAAATTTGAGATATATTGTTAAAAGGTTTATTCCGGGTAGTTCTGTATGACATGTGTGAAACTTTGCACATTCACTGCTGAACATCCAAAGTCTGCAAAGGCAAGTCCACGGTCACTAGTTGAAGTTTAACGTCACTCAACATCAATAACGAGTATGCCCCCCCCGTGAGCATCAATAACTGATTGGCATCTCCTGCCCATGGAAGCGATGAGATGACGAATCACATCCTGTGGAATGGCTGTCCACTCTGCCTGCAAATCTGCTGCAAGCTGAGGTAAAGTCTGCGGTTGAGGTTGTCACCGTCGCAGACGTCGGTCCAACTCGTCCCAAAGATGTTCGATGGGGTTTAAATCTGGTGATCTGGAGGGCCAGAGAAGAACGTTGATGTTGTGGTGTCTCAAGAAGACAGTGGTGAGTCGGGCTGTGTGAGGACGAGCATTGTCATGTTGAAAAACGTCGTTGACGTTCACCATGATGGGTTGCACATGGGGCCTAAGAATCTCGTCAACGGTTGCGTACGTTCTGATCGGAAATCCTTCACAGCCCTGGTATGGTTGAGGCAGTAGACATCGCAGTGGTGGTCCTATCCCGAAGGTGACGTAACCGGATGTAGTGATCTTGTGCGGGCGTGGTCACACGAGGTCTGCCAAATCGTGGACGGTCACGAGTTGTTCCATGTTGTTGGTGACGATTCCATAGCTTTGTGATGGTGCTTGGGTGGACATTCACAGCTCTGGCAACATCTGATCAAGATTCGCCTGCTTCCAAGCGACCAATGGCGTTGTTGCGTTGTGCTTCAGTCAGTTTTGGCGTAACTGTATTGCGTGTCAGTGCTTAACACTGAGCTATGGAAACCGAGAACCCGTCACTTTTATAGGGATTTTGTACATGTTGCACTTGCAGAACATGCAAATCTCTCAAACAAATTTATTGGACATGAATGCGTTTTGGCAAAAAATCCGATGTTTTCCTCCGTTTTCAATGTGCACAACTTTTATTGTCATTTTGGTCTGACAATCAGTGCCTTAACACGTGTAACATAACATACTCTGAGCTGGTAACGTTATTACATATATTCCTCTTTAAAATAACAAAAATATCCCTTTTGCGTTTCTTTTTTTGAAGAGTATATATTACTAGATTATTAATGTGACACTAGGTTGGACAGCATCTCAATAGTTTTGTATTGGCTTCACATGAAGTTAAGTCTTGTAATACTGCTTTCTAAAACACTATGAAGTTTTATCATTCTAAAATACAACAAATACACATGTTAAGATGCAAAAATAATTTCATACAGAAAAAAAATAATAATGAAAAGCCGATAATTAAAACTAAAATATTCCGTTTGTGACATCAGCTTAAACATTTTTCTTAAAAAGTGGCAATGCCCAATTAGTATAATTTTTTAATTCATTGTTAAATATGTATTATGCACAGTATCTAGTGTACTGTAGGTATACTTTTCAAATGTGTTGAATAAAGTTCTCAGAGTCTGCTAATAATATTAGGCTTGCATCTAGACCAATCTTTAATTTCTGTTATACAAGTTATGTAAAGTTAAGCACATTTTCAAAAGGCTTATTGACATAAGAAACAATAAAGGTCATTTTGTAACATGTCTGAAAAATATTGGTAGAACTTCAGCATTATAAAATTTAACACCACATTACTGATCTGGACAATAGCAATGCAGAGTAGTTTGTATTTCCAAAGACTATCATAAGACTGCATTGGTGAACATTTTCCCTTGCAGGCTTTTCATAATCCACTCAAAGTAATGTGTGACGACAATGATTTTTGCAGCACTTTTCAGTAGTATCATTGCACAGGAATTCACAGATGCTGCTTCTGGCAATTTAAGCAATATGTGTTTATATGTAATTGCATGAATTCTTATTTATTTCTTTGTTTGCTTAAATGAGAAGTTTGATTGAAAGCCCATACCCTGTGGGCTTCTTTTTAAGGTAAATCCAATATTTCTGTGTGGTACAAAGGCTACATAGTATTGGATTATACAGAAAGCACTTTCCTGATCTATTAGTTGACTCTGATACCATATCCACTGGATGATCAGAAATCCTTTTAAAACTTTTTGTGACATACTGTGTATCACTTTTGTAAAATCTTTTTCATCCATTAACTTGTACAAAATGACATGAGACTTGTTAAGGTACACACATACACATGCCAGTTCGTCATATTTCAACCAACACTTAATGTCATTTTCACTCAGCTACCATTCATGCAGTTTTCTACAATTGGTCTTCCTTTCCTTATTTTACTGTGGAAGAAACTCATGTTCAAATGACTTGTGCCCTTTCTCAAATTCCTCCTTGATATGTTGGGTACTGTCACCTTGGAGATATGGATGGCTCTTGTCACTGACCTTTGTCTTTCTGAATTCTCACCTGTAACATGATGTGACATGTTGCTTATGGCAATTAAGATACAACTTGTTGCAGTATTTTTGCTGAACAGTTCTGTGCCTTATATGGATCAATATTCCTTTTCTCACCAATTTTATTAAGAAATGGTACATCTCATTACCTATAAATTCTAAATCCCCAGTCTGAACATACACTACATGGCCCAAAGTATGTAAACACCTGACCATCACACCTATATGAGCTTGTTGAACATCTCATTCCAAAATCATGAGCATTAATATGGAGTTGGTCCTTCTTTCCTGCTATAACAGCCTCCACTCTTCTGGGAAGGCTTTTCACTAGACTTTGGAACACAACTGCAGGGATTTGCTCCTATTCAGCCACAAAAGCATCATTGAGGTTGGGAACTGGTGTCAGGTGAGAAGGCCTGGCTCGCAGTCAGCGTTCCAGTTCATCCCAAAGGTATTCAATTGGGTTGAGCTCAGGGCTCTGTGCAGGCCAGTCAAGTTCTTCTACACCAACCTCGGAAAACCAAGTCTTTATGGATCTCGCTTTGTTCATGGGAGCATTGTGATGTTAAAACAAAAAAGGGCTCTCCCCAAACTGTTGCCACAAAGTTGGAAGCACACAATTCTCTAGAATGTCATTGTATGCTGTAGCATTAATATTTCCCTTCACTGGAACTAAAGAGCCTAGCCCAAACCATGAAAAACAGCCCCAGACCATTATTCTTCCTTCATAAAACTTTACAGTTAGCACTATGCATTCAGGCAGGTAGCATTCTCCTGGCATCTGCCAAACCAAGATTTGTGGACAGATAGTGAAGCATGATTCATCTCTCCAGAAAACACATTTCCACTCCTCCAGAGTACAATAGCTGTGTACTTTACACCACTCCAGCCAACGTTTGGCACTGCACATGGTGATCTTAGGCTTGTGTTCGGCTGCTCTGCCAAGGAAACTCATTTCATGAAGCTCCCAACAAACAGTTTTTGTGCTGACGTTGCTTCCAGAGGCAGTTTAAAACTCAGTAGTGAGTTTTGCAACTGTGGACAGACGATTTTTACAAACTTCAGCACTTGGCAGTCCCGTTCTGTGAGCTTGTGTAGCCTAAGATTCGTGGCTGAGCCATTGTTGCTCCTAGACGTTTCCACTTCACAATAACAGCACTTACAGTTGACTGGAACAGTTGTAGTAGGGCAGAAAGTTGACGAACTGACTTGCTGGAAAGGTGGGATCCAATGACACTGCAATGCTGAAAGTCAACGAGTTCTTCAGTACGACGCATTCTCCTGCCAGTGTTTGTCTATGGAGATTGCATGGCTGTATGCTTGTTTTTATACACCTGTCAGTAATGGGTGTGGCTAAAATAGCCAAACCCACTAATTGAAAGAGGTATCCACATACTTTTGGCCATGCAGTGTATCTTTATGATATTAATGTACAACTTTTTTCTTTTTTTCTGTCAGAAAAGATGGTTACATACTTTCCCCAAATACAATCAATTTCTGGTGTCATCACACTACCTATAAATGCTAAATGATATTAAAATGTAGTTCTTGTACAATATGTTCCACCATGGATTTCTATCATCTATGGGTAACACAACTTATTGATCTGCATATTGAAAATTATATATATATATATATATATACACACACACATATAGCTTTATTTTGTCATCCTAAGTTATTTAACATGTATACTGATCCTCAATTTTATGTTATAATGATAATATTTATTACTATTTATGTTTAGTATGTTACATCTGGATATCAAAGCTTACTGATACAGAAAATATTAATAATATTTTTCTAGTATCAATTATTGAATATTTATAATTTGACACCTAAAGATTCAACCATTACTCTGGTATGTATACATTTTTATAAGGTAGGTGAAACAAGTCTGTTAAAAGGTATGTGCTATACAAAGAATATGTAGGTTAACTGACATGTGTCAAATAATCATTGGAGTGCTCATGAAGTCATAGAATTCTGTAATTTTTCACTACTTTCATGATATATACATTGAGAAATTTTTATACTGACATGATGATTTATTTCATTTCTTTTCAAGTCAATATAAAATTAATACTTCATTATATGGATGTTTATATTTAATTTACTACCTCGGTTGAGGTAATCACAAATATATACCTATATTGTATACATGAGTATAAACTCTATATGAACAATTCATATACATATGTATTCATCTGATAAACATCTTTCTAGAATTTTATTTGGGAATTAAGGAATCCATTACAATAATTTTAAAATTATTTTTGTATTTAAGTACATGTAAGCTGATACTATACATGTATAAAGCAGTATTACAGATATATCAAAATAGAGTTGATGATTAAAATTATTAATATATATACACTGACCTACTGCTAAGTAAATCTACTATACTTGCTGTTACAAGTCATATCAAAATTAGGCCTATATTACCTGGTTTTCTATCATGTACTTTGGCCTTCTTTTTATGTTTAGACCTTAATTTTTGTTTTCGACGAATTCTGCCTTCTTCAGTTATTTTCCATTTCCTCTCAATCTCTGAATATAGAAAATGTGATACTTCAGACACTTTCATAAGTACAGATAGATATGTTAGAGTGGCAACTAGCAACTAAACTAGTTCCAAAATTGGGTTTTATTTGTTATAAATTAAGTTCACTAGCCAAATTAACATATGCATAATGTTACTTTCAAATGAGATGATTTCTAAACTAAACAAAACCTTTAATCTATTAAGGTTGTTCACATAGCTTAACTAATCATTATATCAATTATGATAACTCAAGTAAATAAATTAGTCCTTGTATTCATGTGAATCCAAATGCAAAGCTAGTTTTTGTACTAAGACAGTCCCAAATTCTACAACAGTTCTTCAACAAGGATATGTGAAAATACTAAACTGATACTTTAATTATTAAAAAAACTGTAAAATTTTATCTGTAGTTAAACACTAAACTACAAATAAAAACTAACATTGAAAGAAATAACCAAAAAAAGTATTTTTTAAGAAAGCTGATTTGTGAATCAAAAATTAAACCTTTTTAATGATCTTGTTCTCTTTTTGTCCCTTAGTCATATCTCAGAAAGGCAATCCTCTATGACTTTAACTTAATTTTCATGTATTGTTTCTGTATTTTTCAACTTAAACTTAAAGTATTGATATTAATAAACAAATAACTTTTTTATTTTACCAAGATTAATAATTTTTTAAAGAAAAACCTTGGTTCATTTCCTGCTTTCTGCCTTATAACATTTAAGGACAACAATAGACCTATTGGTCCATATAAGTTGTCCCATTTACTGAACTATTAAAACAAAGAGTAATCAATTAAAATTACAGTTTCCACAACATATGTAAACAACCCATTTCAAGAGCCAACCGTTTATTAGGAAAAAATCAAACTTCTTTAACTGAAGATAACTGCTACTCTGTCAAAATCTATGTTTGTGCTTCCAGGTCATAGAATTTTCAGCATTGATACTATCAGTTCTTTTAATAATCTTAAACATCTCAATCAGATTCTAGCAAATTCTTCTTTTTACAAGATAAAATAATTTAAGAGACCTTATTTTTCTGGCCTAGTTATGACAAGCTTTCCACACTAGGTATCATCCTACTAGCCCTCCTCTGAACCACTTCTAAAAATTCAATGTCTCTCCTAAAGTAAAGTGTTCAAGACTAAATACAATGCTCCAAGTTTGGCTGAACCAGTAACTTATACAATAAAATTTTAATGTCATTACACATGTATTCAATATTTCTGTACATATAACCATAAATCCTTTTTGTGCTACCATTAACAACAGCACACTGCTTAGATAGCTTAAGAAACTGATCAACAAAAGTGAAAAAAACAAAACAAAATAAAATACAGTAAGAAAATAAATAATATTTCTAAAATAATGATGTAACAAAACATTACAATAACTCATGTTACTAAAGAATAAAGTTACTTATGCCATTTTGTAATTTCTGTATCATATCATACTTTTTTATTGATAGGCTTCATGCTGTTGTGCCTCAGTAGTTTCAAAGCAATACCAACTGGGTCAACTTACATGTTTAAGAAAGGAAATTCAGTTTATTTATTTCAACAAGTTATTACTCTGCTGTCTGTTTCACTTTTCCAGTTTTAGATGTGGCCAATGTGGTTATTTAGTTTTTAGTTACTAATACTTTAGGCAGCTTAAATGGCATTAAATCATCCATACAATTAAAATAAGACAACTTAATACCTCTTTGTACAATTATATTGCACTTATAGTGTTCTGTTTCTTATTATTATTTATTAGGATAAATGATAAGAGTATTTTACTAAAAATACAATTTACATTGTTCTTTGAACTATGTACAAATCAGCATTAAAAAACAACTGAAGGTAATTTACTTCCATAAGATTTTCAACAAAAATAAATAAATGCACACAAACATCATCAAAATTTGATAAACAGATACAACATCTGCTACTATAATTCATGAATTTGATATTATTTGGATAATTTGAGCTGCAAGATAAAAAAGGTTTATTGAAAACAAAGAACTTATTAACCTATTAAATCACATTATTGCTTAACATTAACACAGTCATTTTAAAACATTTTTCATAAACATTACTACTTACCTATCCTCTCTTGAAAAGTTGTTAACTTTAAAGCAAGGAACTGTAAAAATTTAACTTTATGCGGAAAGTCAGCAGCAAAACATAGTTCTTCAGGAGTGATATTTGTTGTTAGAGGCAATGGAGAATACTCCCTACTGGTGTTATTACTGTCTAGAGGGAAAATTGGTCGTTCTTGTAAAACTTTTCTCCCCTGAACATATTTAGCAAATTCTAGTTCTGCAAAGAAATTCCAAAATCTTTTTTGATCTGTATAAATTTTTGTAAATGATTTAGTTTATAAAACTGCAATAATTTACATAAGTTTCTCAAAATACTAACCAATCTTTCACAACTATTATGAAAACTTCTTAGCAACTTTATTTACAAGATGAAATAAGTATGAAATCAGAAACTGTGAGGTTGGAATTTTATTATATATATTATTTTCATTCTTAATTTCTTTTTAAAAAACATTTAAAGAAGAGGAATTTTGATTATGTTTGATGAACTTGTTTAATACACATTATCCATGTATGTCTAAAAAAACGGTTGTGTTAAGAACACTGATTACTTTTAAATACCAGATTAACACAATATGGTTATTATTACACAACTTAAAACAGCAGATAAACTATAGTGAAAAACATTTTCATATAGAATACTGTAATTATGAGGTTATATAAACTTACTACACTCCGATAAAAGAAACTGTTTCATATACTATAAATACCTTGTTTTTTCTGATGAGTTGTCAAACCAACTGTATCAAGAAATTCAAGTTTCTGAAAAATTTATACATTAAATAAATGTATCAATTGAAAAAATTATAAAATTTAGCATTACATTGCTGACACAGTAACAAAACTTAAGGAGTTACTAACCTTGCTTTTAGATTTAGAAGAATAATAACTTCCGATATGTAAAACGTAATTTCATAAATATTTTGAATAGATTATGAATAAATATGTTTGTTAAGTGCCTAAAATAAATTTTAATCTGCCTTAAGAAAATGAACATGAAGAAACAGTTATCTAACAAATCACATCCTTCTCAAATTTTAAGTACCTATAACATGAAACAGTACTGTCCATATTTATTACAAGTTTCAGGATAATTCACGTATGAGAAACAAAAATTAATTAGTACACTATAGGAACTTCAAAGTATGTACTGTATTTAGCACTAAACACTTTGCCAAGATGATCTATCTCCAAGAAACAGTTGTGTTTGTTTTAGTAGCCAAACCACACATACTTGATAATTTACTTGAGAATAAGTTTTTTAAAAATATTATAACACCCATACTGTACATGAGCTTGGTTCATTACACTAGTTTTAGTTTTTGTATTATTTATTATGAATTGTTTTTGAAGAGAGGAACTCCTAAAATGTAGGCTTAAGATTAAACTTCTAAATCAATAGTTAGTACTAAGTGCATTTAAAAATTTATATTCTTAAAAGTTTAAAACAGACATAATCATAAATGTGAAAAGCACAAAATACCCAATATCACAAAGCAATTTTTGGTTCTTTATAGCTTACAACTGAAGGTCTAAGCCAATTAAAAAAAACAAAAAACTCAGGAGATAAAATGTAAGTCTAATTGGGATTTAGATTAAATTCAGCTTAGCATTATTTTGGTTAATGTAGTGGAGAAAATATATATATTTAAAATTGAAAACAGGAAAACTATAGATTCCTTTTATACCAGTCCTCACACTAGATAGTAGATTTTTTGTGGAACTAGTTGTGTGAATACTATACTTTTATCAATAAATTTTAAATTTGTCACCATGTCACTTAAGAAAACACATATAGATCAGTTTGTGAATTATATTTTTCATAAACTCATATGAATTAGAAAACTAAGGTAAGTTAAAACAGTGGCTTGGAACTTGGAAGTTGCATGTACTCCCAAACTCCTTTCAAGGAGAGAGGGATAAAAGGTGTTAGGATGTCTGGATGAACGTCATGCTAGAGAAAATGCAATTAGTAACTATGAAACTCTGTTTTTAAAAATATACCACTCCTGATTTATTCAACCAAAGAATAGTCAAAGATGGACAGGAATCCTCTTTTGCTTTACTCATGATAGTCAATGAGTAATGGTCCATCTAGTACTTATCAGAATTAGACATATTGAGAAACAGATATATACACATACATACATATTTACCTATAGGAAAACCACTAGTTTTTTAGTGGAACACACCATCTCAACAATGTGTGTTATTACCACAAAAGTATTCAGTGTGGGTTTATAGAAAAGCATACCTGACCCCTCAGCTCTTGCTACTGAGTAGAAATTTGAATATGTATTGAAGGAAGAGGAGGCCTCTTATTAAGTTCTTTAAAAAATAAACAAACAGAAATGATACATTGACAGTCCAACCAAACTGTTCACCACAGTTTGAAAGTTGCAAGCATTTTATACAGTGGAAAGGTGAAAATCACTTATTTGTTGTTATCTTGTGTAGATGCAATACCTGATCTACAACAATATTCAAAGCACCTGAAATGTGGCAAGCTGAGGGCTGTATCCTGTGCATGTGGGCCCTGGAGCTCTGGAGTCCAAAAACAAAGGGACATGGATTTGGTACCCTTTTGCCTGATGATGTATGAAGCCAGTATGAAGTTGTTAGAAATGTACCATAACCACCTTCCCCCTCAGAAGACATACAAAAAGTTATAACTTGATGAACAAGAAAAAGCTTGAGGAAATGATACAGCTTGATGAAAACTTCAAAACAGTGGCATGAAACCCAGATGCAGCCAATGACCAGCTCCCAGAAATCTCCTGAGCATCAAGATATGCACTCCAGCCCACAAGAGAAGCTCAGTAAAACACTGCAGATCCAGACAAGGAGGTGGAAAAAGAACACATCAGCTGTTATATTGTCTTTGTACAACCACCAAACAAGGTCACTCTGAAAATAAGAAAAACGGACAACCAGTTGATCTGAGCTGAAATTTCATCAATTATGGAATTTTCTTTGGAAGTAAGCATGACTAGTGGGTGTGAGAGCTTCCAATGAAACCCACATCCCCAAAAGAGATAGAACTTTTAAAACTGGAATATAGAGCCTTGATGATCAACTATTCCACATCCTGAACATTTAGTGGAACAGACTGGGCTTGGCTAAGATGGGAAATGGAGAAACATCCAAGCAAACAAGACACTATGTAGGAAAAAGTATGGATTTCTCCACTTTCACAAAGCAACGCACATGAGATGCTTCCTCCAGAAGTAAATGGGTGTAGTCAGAAGATGCTGAAAAGGAATAACCCAAATGAAGCCAGTAATCCATATTATGATGAGACCAAAGCCCCAGCAAAGACAGATGTTGAATGAATGTCTTCACTACCTAACAAAATACTTAAGAAGCCAAAGTAAGTCCAAATGGAAGAGCCTGGAACAGGAAAAACACCCCTCATGGACAAACTAAAGAAAATGATATGGGGATGGAGAGATAGGAACACAAAGGTATGTATTTACTACAATAAATTGGTCATCCAAAGACCTGGAGTGTAAATCTAAAAAAAGGGGAAGAAACTACTCCTTGGAAAAACAAGGAGGATCAAGAATTGATTTAGATAGGAGAGGTCAGTGATGGATTACACATAAAATGTTCTCCACTTCCCTTCATGTTAATATTAAATGAACTGTGGTATTTTGTAAACTATACTTAATTCATTATTAACCATGAGATTTGTATATTATTTTATAAGGTAGATGGAAATACTTAGAACTTCATTTACTATATTTAAATTTGTACACAACATTATCACCCTGCTAGTACAGCAGTAAGTCTATGGATTTAGAACACTAAAATCAAGGAGTTCAATTCTCTTCAGTGGCCTCAACAGAGTGTCTGATATAACTTTGCTATAAGAATAAGGTCAGTGATGGTTTTCCAAACCCTGATGTTCTTTGTGGCAGCAAAAAACTGAAAGCAAAAAAACCTGGCTGAATAGAAAACACTGGGTTGATATGTTCCTTCAGAAGAATGTCTCTCCCTGCCTCAGACTGATGACTGCTTAAGACAGGTTACCTTGAAATAGGAAAAGGAACTAGAGACAAAGAAAGAAGATAGCAACCAGTTTTGACAACAGAGATCCTCTCACAAAACCTGTAGAATACACAGATTGGTAGTGAAGGTAGCCAAAATGTCAACAAATCAATAAAGTCTGGACCTTCACAGAGCCTGATGTTGTCACCTATACCATTATTTATATTCTTGATGGGCACAGGAGGAAACAAGGATAAGAATACGAACATCAAGATGTAGAAAAAGGAGGAGATAGGGAAGGAGATTGAAAACTGAACTTCAATTAAGAGATTGTGGAGGAAAAAGATAAACAATTAGCAAAGGAAGTATGCATCCTGGCCATGTCAATACAGAACTTCAAAGAATTTGAGTGGTAAAAAAAAAAAATGATGGTCACACAAAAACAGAACCATCCTTAAGTTCCTGAGGGAATACAAAGCAGAAGAACATCTGTAAGTAGCTCATTTCTCTCCAGAAACAAAGCAACCAAATAAATAAAAAAAGAGTCAATAAAGAGAGCCTTATCAAAGTTGACCACAAAAAGAGATCTCCAAAAAATAGCTGGGAGAATGACAAAAGACCTCAGAAAAGGGAGTAAGGAGTGGAGGTAATGCAAAACATTAGTAAGTACAAGCTGAATCCTTAAAAACTACACCTGTGAGAAAGATATAGATGTCATACGATTAGAACCCCAGACAGTGAATCTGATGGTTGGGTGGTCAAATAAGGGTTTGTAATTAACCAGAGGAAAGGAGTAGAAAATTGAACTTCTCCCAAAGATGCAAGATGTAGCTGTATGGCAAAGAAAAACGCTGTCTGAGTCATCCTTGTCTTAAACATTTTCAATAAGTCTGAAAAAATGCTGGCCATTATGGAGAAGAAGGCCCAACAAATCAAGGCATGCACCTCCCTGGCAGACAATTTTGATCCCAAGCCCTGGGTTACAGGAGTTGTATCACCAGTAACTTCAGGAACCACGGTGGTAATCATTGTAAATTCATAATTTGCAAATAATTGTGTGAAAATGGTAATTAAAGTCAGTAACATGCCAGAACACAAGAAAGTACCAGCAAACTAATTTTAAAAAATAACAAATATGAATAACATCTAAAATATCAAGGAAAAAAATAACTGAAAACTGAAAGGAAGTGAAAAACACATCCAACTTGTACTGTGTCTGTTGAGAAAGAGAGGTTTATATGAGGTAGCAGACAGAGAGCCAGCTATTCTAGGAGTGTGTGTAGTGCTCCTGTTGGTGGAGGGTTATTATATGTTCTGTGCATGTTAGACTGTAAAGGCTAGTGCAAGGAGTGAGAAACTTTTTTCAATGTATTACAGGGCAGTGGAAGATCAAAAGAAGCTATTGCATGAGTGGAGTTATGTATAACATTGGAATTATGAGCTACATGTACCACTATTGGCTTAACTGTTTAAAAAAGCAACAGAGAAAACTATAAAGCAAAATGGACAAACCTTTGGGCTGAGATCAAGTGATAAGGGGGGTCCTTTGGTAATAATAAGAATTTCTTTTAAACAGTTTTCCCCATTTTCTGATTCCACCTCATCATCACTGTTTCCACATTTACCTGCCAACCTGGCCTTCTGAAGTTTCTCCCACTCTAAATCAAGCTTACTGACAAGTCCACACTGCTGACTGGTGCAACCTGTGACTTTTACTTGAGTATTACAACCAACTTTTCGAACGTGCACATTAGGAGTAACTTGTTGTGTTACATCTCTGCTGGTAGCCTCAGTTTTCAATACAGATGTACCTAAGTGGTTTTCAAATGTAGCCTGAGCCTTGTTTACTGTTAGTTTTGTAATGGCCTCACCTAATGTTTTTTGTTCATTTATGGTGCAACTGAAATTGGACTTATAAGGAGTCAGATCTTTTGGGGAAACAGCTTCTGTCTTACACAATTCAGCTTGTGAATGGGGGCTGCTGTCAGCAGATATAACGCTTTTCCTCTCTTGGTTGAGGAGGGTCAGCCTATTTTGTGGTTCTGGTTTTGAGGAATAAGTTGGTGGTTTTAGCCCCAACCTTTCTAAATGTGTTGGATAGTTAGGGCTTGATAAAGGTGGGCTTTGTGAATAACTTACATCCATATTTGGTGGATTAGGAACTTGTCTTCTCTGAGAAATGGAATGTTTTTTAGTATAATTTTTATCTCTGGAGACAGACTGAAGTTCACTTATTACTGGCCTTCTTCCTGTCATTGCCAAAGGCTGCTGTAACTCCTAACAGAAAACAAAACAAAACATATCAAATAATAACACTAAACTTGTTCTTAAATACATTTCTTTGTTTATCATTTGGTATCTCATAGAAAATTTCCTATCTTCAAACTAATTAACAGATGACATACATTGTAACTGCATTTGACAAACAAACTGTCATAAAAAGTTTAGCAGCTTTAAGATTCCTTTAATACTTACAAATTGTCTACAACTATAACACTTTTTATTAAACCCGTGCCTTCACCAAAATGTAACTCAAAAATACTAATAAGATAGCTGACTTACAATCAAAAGTAGGCAATTTCAATAAAAATAAATTGTTTTCATAAACAAACTGACCTGTTATTGCAAGATGTTTCTACATAATATTAAAGTCTTTAGCTATTTATCTTCTGCTTCTTTACTAAGTATCTGTGTTTGAAAATATTCTCTCTTCCACTGTTGAAATTTGATATCATTTGTGACAACTGTTGAGAATATATTGTTTGACCTTTAAATTGTACCAACTATTATTTGTATTAAAACTATTTTTGTAAATGGCAAAGGGTTAATCTCTTAAAAAAAAGGTAAATTTTTTCACAAGTAACTAGTTATTTGTTTTCAATTAAATATGTTTACAATAGACTACTGTAAGTTATACAATTATTTTCCAACTGTACTCTGTCAATCAGCTAATACCTGCTGTAAATATGTGGAGTGGTTAAATCCTAATTCTTCCTGTGAACTTTTGGCCTGTGAACATTGCAGTACTATTTGATGATGAGAATCCCACTTATTAGTGCTTTGGTGGTTGCATCTGACAAGACTGAGGGGTGTAGAGGAGACTGTGACACGTGAAGAGGAATGTTTGTTTGAGTGTTCACGTGGAGTTCCATGGGTGATGGATCCAGGATGGCCTAAAAAATCACAATGTTCAGTGTTCCAAAAAAGTATTTGTGTCAAAAGAAAGTTAATTCCAAATATATAAAGATAAAATTATTGCAATGAGTAGTATTTCGAGAGCCTACTGAAGGCTCTTGAACTTATAAGTTCAAACTTATAAAATTATATATGAAATTTCAACATCAGTGTTTCTAAAAATAAAAAAGTGTAACCTGATAAAACTGATTTGTGAACACAAGCATTTATAAACTATTAAATCTTTCACACACACAAACCAATTTGGGATCACAAACAATTCATTATCAAAATCTTTAAATAGCACACTTTTTTTATAGATTTTGGATTACTAATTGTCTATATTGGAAAATAATGACAATACTTTCATTTCATTACAAGTTTCATTATATTTCTAGTTGCCAATGGACAACCAAAGCACTGGAAAGTTTATCCAAATATAATTAATTATAACAAAGAACTTTTAGTACATTAATGCAAAGATCATAAACAAATTTATACACTTTGTTCTTAAATTTAAAACATTACAGTTGAGTTTGATAAAAATATTTGGCATAACACACAAAAGATGCTTTAATACAAATACAAAAATGCTACCTGGTGATTCAGAATTTCTAGAAAATGTGACAGGTAATGGACTTTGAATAACGTGACCAATACGCTCTCTGGAAGAATGCCTAAAAGGTTCCTGTCCTTGGTTCTGTGCATATTTAGCCCTAGTTTAAGATGAAGAATAATCATGTCCTTAAAGAAACATTCTGTAACAGGTAAAAGCATGAGATGTTGTGTATGATTTTGTTAAAAATATTTCAAATAAACATGAACTCAAACTGCTTTCTAAGAATTTAGTCCCATAAATAAATTCTGTTTTCTA
This sequence comes from Tachypleus tridentatus, assembly GCF_004210375.1. Classification (NCBI taxonomy): domain Eukaryota; kingdom Metazoa; phylum Arthropoda; class Merostomata; order Xiphosura; family Limulidae; genus Tachypleus; species Tachypleus tridentatus. The sequence goes on from NC_134831.1 coordinate 143,835,177, forward strand.
CACAGCTTTGTGATAGGCAGATATTAGCTGAGTAGTTTTATACCATTGTCACTTCTTGTGTTATTTCAAAAGGAACAACTTCATGTAGCAGAATTTTGTTATTAAACAGATCAGAAAGAATTTCTAAACTATTATTATTTAAGTTAAAATCTTTCTTGCAAATGGCCAAGCACGTTAAGGCACGCAGGTTCGCATCTCTGTCGTGCCAAACATGCTCGCCCTTTCAGCAGTGGGGGCATTATAATGTAACAGTCAATCCCACTATTCGTTGATAAAGGAGTAGCCCAAGAGCTGACAGTGGATGTTGACTGCTAGCTGCCTTCCCTCTAGTCTTACATTACTAAATTAGGAACGGCTAGCACAGATAACCCTCGAGTAGCTTTGTGCAAAATTCAAAAACAAACAAACAAACTTTCTTGCAAAATAATATCTGCACAATATAACAATAAAGTCATAAAATTCAAATTATTTTGAAACCACTTCTAGAGGGTAAAGAATCATGTATAAACTAATAATATTTGGCAAAAAGTCCTGGCTCTCATTAGTCAGCCAATAAGACTGAAAACAACTTTTTTAAATTTGCCACAATTTTAATTTCTAAAAATTTCTAAAAAGGCCAAATGAATACCATGAAGACATATTGATAGTCAAATCAAAAATGTCTGATGCTTGAAAAGAAAACTTGAAATTAAAACCCAGAAATACCATTATTAAGTCTGTAGTGTACAGGCTTATGATCAGTCACAAGTACAGAGATAAGTATGTTTTATTTTAAAATGATTTTGAATATGTAAATCAGCAAATAACTTGACAACCACAACTGGCATAAAATCACAGTGGAACAATACGAATATATTGTTTACCAATGCCATTAATTAAACTGGATATTAACAATTTATAACTTCATGCCTTGAAAGTATGAATACTTTGTTTGAGAAAGAGCTATTAAATAATTTCCTGAAAATGAGGCACCAAAACCATTCAGAAAGAGACCTGTAAGAAGTAATTTCCCAACTATGGTAACAAATATGAAAATCTATATACAGCAAAGTCAGTGAAAAAAGTATCCAGCATAATCAGGAAGAGTCTCCTTCTTGAAACAAGACCGACAGGGTATGAGTTCATCAAGACAACTCTTCTAGTCATATCTTATTCAACTGTCACACATCTCATAGTAACTGGAGAAATACTGGATAAGTTGGAGAATGTAGCACCAAAACATATTTGTGTAATTAAACTGTTGAAATGGGCACAGGGAAACCATTATTCTTGAAAAATAGATGGATTATTGAAAGTATAAAGAAAGGTGTTGGGAACTTAAGACATGACAGCCCTATGACAGAGCCTTTCACGATGAAAACTATGCTGCAGGGCTATTGTGAAGATGCAGAGTTGTCAGACAGAGCAAGAGTGGATATGGTGAAGTTCCAAAATCTTTTGATATAATGTACTTAACCTCTGTACATAAGATGGCAACTACAAGTAAAACATTCAAATTGAGAAACTGACCTTAAGCAAAATATTACAATGTTTTAGCAAAAACAAAAAAGGATTTGTTACTCTACATGTTATTTATACTACTAAACTTTTGTGTCATGATCTATATTTTTAGTGTCACCCTACAAAGAAACACTGTAAGATCTCTTAAAGAAGAACCAGTTAGAATCACTGCCAAAATGCTTCAGTATTTTAATATAATGTCAGATAACAGAAAATATATAGTTACGACAGAAAGTGTTCGTACCTCTGCACTGTGAGTAGGTTTTTCCTCATAACTTAAAAGGTATCACAGTTAGAATAATGAAAGTAAAGTATATTATAAATATTATACTAACACACATCTACATAAATTTTTATGTAAATTAAACGACAAATTAACTGTTTATAAACAAATAACCAAACATAGGAGGGGCAGAAAGTGTTCGTGCATTTACTTTAATGGTCAGTTGTATAGCCTTTCAGGTGAATTACTGGGTGCAATCTCTCCTCATAGCCTTCCATGATTGTTTGACAGTACTTGACTGGTATTTTCTTCCATTCTTCTTTACAGAAGGCCTTCAACTCTTGCAAGTTTTTCAGATGATGCTGATGAACCCTGGTCTTCAACTCATGCCAAACGTTTTCAAGTGGGTTGAGATCTGGTGACTGTGATGCCCACTCCAGAATGCTTATATGGTTCCTCTGCAACCTGTAAGCTTAAACTTGGCAATTATGCTTTAAACAGTAGATTTTAGCAAATTAAGTTGTGTAGCAATACCGGAAAGAGACACACGAAATTTTTATTTTACAATAATTTGGTTTTTTAAATCACTGGACAGTTGTTTACTGTTCGCCATGATAATCAACCAGATAATGACGAAGACGACGCTAAATTGCTAGAAGTAAATTTTTTACTGGCTAAATTCCAATAATTATGAACCCAGTGTCTAGTTCTGGAATGGTATAATGTAGTTTATTCACCAAACTAAACAAAAGTTTTACGGGATTATCAGTTTTTACACACGTTCTGAACTGTATGAACACTTTATGCTCTTCCTATTTTTGGTTATTTGTTTATAAACAGTTTATTTGTCGTTTAATTTACATAAAAATACATGTAGATGTGTGTTACTATAATATTTATAATACACTATACTTCTATTAGCCTAATCATAATACTTTTTAAGTTATGAGCAAAAAACCACTCGGGACGCAGGGGTACAAACACTTTCTGTCGTAACTGTACAATGAATAATATTGAAGGTTTCAACCTCATAAGGTTTTAAAGAAAATTTCAAACAATTATATATACTTTTAAGTAAGATAATAACTTTATTTTTTAATAAAGAATTACAGTATTTTGATGTTCACATAAAATTTAAAAGAAAAAGAAAAGAAGCTTTCTATATGTTTGTAACTGGCAACATGATTAATTAACAGGAGGCAGCAAAACTTGAATTACTTCTCTTAAAAGTATTGAAATAGATTACTAGAATCAATTTCTAACAGGAGAAACTATGTACAGGTGGATAGCACTCAAGCTTTTCTATCAAGAAGATCAAATCTGGACCGCTACCACCACAGGACTTCCTTGAAGACAGCAGTAGATTTGCAGCCAAAATCTAGCTAGTGAGTAATTATTGTCTAGTACTAATAATAAAAAAAGTAACTAATCAGTAATGAAACATAAGTAATAATATAGGCTTTTTACCACATAAACAATTGATATCTGATCATCACATTTTTAATATGTGTACTTAAATGTTTAAAAGTCATATACTTTTCTCTAAAGGATCTTTTTTGAACTACTTTGTATTCCAGAAGCAATAAAGAAAAGTGATATTCAGTAATCATTTACAAATAATAGGTTTTAACTTAATGATTTCATATTGTCACCAATTAATGACAAATATGCTACTAGTTGTTACAACTATCTTTCAATGTTTTGATAATTCAGGTACAAAAATTAGTATCATAGTTTAATTCTTTATACATAAAAACACTAAATATTTAAACAGTTCTCATAATTATACAATATCTGTTACCAAGAAAGTACACACCTTTCATGGATAGTAAAAAGATCATTAGGAGATGCAACTCTGATGGACTGTCCCAAAATTTCTGGTGAATAAGAACTTCTAGCAAGAAATGGGAGATGTACATTTGCTGATGAAGAAGGTATGTAAGTTGTGGTGTTTCTGAGTATTCCATAATGATCTACAAATGTTGCATCTTCTAACCTATTATTCACAATGTAGATCATATCGACATTAGAAGAACAATTTCTATTTATTATAAATGAAGAACAAAAATAATATTACACTCTAGTAAATGTAATATTACACAGGAGTTAAAAATTCAGTAATTACTGAAAGAATAAGCAATATTTATTATAGAAGTTTAGCTTAGTGTTCTAATCAAACATTTTAAGCCTCTTTTGTGGTTAATAAACATAGAATAATTTATGATATTCTTTAATCCTCACATATAAATAGCAAATGAAAAGAAATTAACACAAAATACTCAGTACTGGTGTTAGTAACAAAATGGAATAAAACTAGTAAACCTGTTAGGGGGATACAGATGCACAAAGTACCTGTAAGTTTGATGTGAAAATGATGGAGGAGGAGGTAAAAGGTTTGGTTGATAAGGATATGACATTGCATGTTCATATGATGAAATGGAGTTTTGAGCCCTGTCAAAATTTCTGTATAGTTGAAATCCACTGGAAGATGATTGGCTTTCTTCACTATCTCTTCCCACTTCAGGTCTAGTGGAAAAAGAATCACATAAAGTGTAAATTAATCCAATAACATTGAAAAGAAGTAGATATTCAGCAAAAAAAATTTAATTTTACAAAAATAAGAAACTTGAAACATAATTTGATTTGGGCTAAAACAACTTAAACAAAACTTTTATCTTTCAGCTTTAAAAAAAATTAATTAAACACAATGATCTCTCAATTTTCTTCTTACATGTAATTTTTTTTCTGAAATAGCTTGAATCATTTATCAAAACTGACAAATGTTATGCATTTACATTACATGTAAATTACTCTTTATGTTATGATTTTAAAAGGTGTCACATTTCTTCTTATAGTAATATTTATAGTTATTTTTTATTTTTATGAGTCAAATATCTGTCCAACTGTTGTTTTCATAAAGGATCACCATTTACTACAGTTTTTCTGATCTGACTATTTTACTCGATAAGTACTAATGATGAAAGCATGTTATATTGAAAATATCAACTTGATAAGTACTAATGTTGAAAGTATGTTATAATGAAAATATCATGAAAGCTTTAGGAACAAAGATAACCTATAAAAATCTTTCTTGTAAAAATGATTATTTTTGAAAATGATAAATAGAAAAAAAATCTGAGAGTGACAGCCATTTAACTAATTAAATAAGTTATATAATTTAGAAACGTGACTAATTTATGGTTCATTTTGGTAAAGTACCTTTTTGAATTTTATTTCTCAATTAAAATCTTATCTGAGCAATTTTTTGAGTCTTTCTACTAATATTGCAATGAGCTCATTAAAAGATAACACATAAATGCAAATAAATTTTTTCTGGCATTATTCAAAAAAATACATTGAAAAAGACAAATTTTAGATTGCTGTATATATGCTATTTTGACAAGCTTGATTCAAACTACAAAACTTTGAAGCTTATAAAATTTGTAATCAGTTAAACCAAATCTGAGATCTAACCACATATAAGGAACAATTCATCTTCAAAATGCTGAACCAAACCTTTGATGGGATGAAGGAAGACATCTGCCAGTATCATTGTTTTCATAATATATTTCTTCTCTTTTAATGTTATAAAGACCACTTTTTATTGTTTTGGGGAAGACTGATCCTTTTTGAGACTTATTGGCTCCATCGAATTCATACTAGTTCTGCCACTCTGTGAGTATCTTGAGAACTCTGCCTCCTAACAATGAAGAGTATACAATATTACTATATTTTTAATAAACATGTGGAAGGAAATGTGTCCATGAGATTACTTTAATTCATATCATAATGTGGAATTAACTAATAATACAAAAATCTATGTTTGTGCTTAACCACAGCTGTCTATTAAAAAGACTCAGTTTATAACAGTTGAAATCACTTATAGGTATTTTTGAGATATAGCAAGTTTAAAAACAAACATTTTTTTCAATATAAATAAAAAATATTGCAAAAAATTGCCTTAAAACCACTTGTTTGATGTATATTTAATATGAACAAATGTATATAAAGAACTGATCTAACAGCTACTTATGTACCAGTATAGTCTCACAACCATTTATACCTCAATATCACAACATATTTTACCTTGTTCCTACTCTCAGTGGAATGATTGACATAATTTAATACAGAAGTGATGCTGGCTGGCACTGGAGGGATGGAAGATGTAGATAACTGGCCACTGGTCAAACTATGATGCTCTGGTGTAAGTGACTGATGAGTAGGCAATGGAGTGGACACAGAGTTGACAGATGAAACAGCTGTTTCCAAGAAACGCATACATAAAATCAATTCAGAAACATCATTTCAATTCTGAAATTATTCTTAAACACAAAGTTCACAACATGGATAAATTCTACTCAAATTCTAAATTCAGTTTCTTCCTGCCAAACATCCAAATCCAGATTATGATCCCTTACTGAAACACAGGGTTTGAATATTAATTTAAATAATATGGAAAGACTTAAAAATATTCTCTTACTTTCTTTTTAGAATAACAGGCAGGAAAAGATGTAAGATTTAATTATAAGCTTGAGCTTAGAGCTCTCACTGACTTCTAATATTTCACAATATCAAAATATTAAGTAAAATGTTGTTGAAAAAATAATATTGGTAATGTCATTTATCAAGTATCATTTGTTTTTTACTCTTTGCCTTTCGCTCAAAGCTACATGAGGGATCTCTCCACTAGCCATCTCTAATTTAGCAGTGTAAGACTTAAGGAAAGGCAGCTAGTCATCACCACCCACTGCCAACTCTTGGGCTACTCTTTTACCAATGAATAGTGGGATTGACCATCACTTTATAATGTCCCCATGGCTGAAAGGGTACACATATTTGGTGTGATGGGGATTCGAATCCACAACCTTCTGATTACGAGTCAAATGCCTTAACCCACCTGGCCATGCCGGGCCTTTATCAAGTATCAGCTGTATTATTTGACATTCTAGAAGAGTAGCTAAACAGTCATTTTTGTAGCTAGTGATCAATCTCTCAAATTATTTAAGTTTTTAAATTAAAGATTTTACAAATTAGCAAGAAAAACTTATGAAAAACAATTCAAGTTTTCTACTCATAAAATATCATCAAAATATATAGAATATAGTAAGATTAAACAGATGTAATACTTCATTTTGCCACATTTGTTAAGCACTTCAAAAATTCTGGTGAAACTACTTTAAAAAATTAAGTAAATACTAAAAAGTCATTATATTTGTCATTCTTTAAATTATTTTATTAGGTAAATGACAGTTAAAAACTATTGAATCTTATTTTTTACTTTGCTAACTCTCAAAAACAAATACATACACACAAATATACTGAAAACAATCAACTCTTTGCTACGTAAAAGTAACAAATACAAACTCACTATTCATTATTTATATGGATAACTATTTAATTTCTATAAAAGAAATAATAATAATTAATCTTTTAAAAAACACATAAGAATATATGACATCTTTATCAAGAATTTCTGGAGTCTTTTATATATGAATCTAAGCATGTTTACATTACCTGAAAACAATTGGCTAAGAATTTTTGTTTGTTTGCTAACCCTAATTTGATAAATACTAAAATTAAAATTAACCTTTTTTACATAATCAATACAATAAAACAAAAGTTACATGAAAATTAATATGTATCTGACTTTAGGTGCATAAACTATACATAAAAATAACAGAAAGGCATTGAAATGTTTTTATTTACTGGTTAAATGTTTGTACCTTCTTTAAACAGTTGACACTTAAAAGCATATTTCCTTCTGCTAGTACTGTTTCCATTACCTAAATATTAACTTATAACTTTTTTAAATATTTCCACAGGAAAAAAATGGCAAGTTTAGATTACTACAAAACAAATGTGTAAGAGTAATTGTGACATAGAATTTTGAATTCATAATGATTTTTTTACATTATTTTTCATCAAAATACTGATTAAAAAAACAACCAAGTCTGCTGCATTATGATTAAAATGTACTAAACCCTTTTACAATTAAGTTATGGTTTGTTAAAATGGCAGGTCCTAAGTTATAGCATTGTTCTTTCATTGAGCAGGTTCTTTTAAATTATCTATGAAAATAATGCAAAGTGCAGTCCAGATAAATTAGTTTACTGCTTCTTTAATGTTTACTACAGGCTATTAATACTATCACTTATATCTGTAAGCCTAAGTTCACCAATGATGTCTTCACTTAACTCTGAAAGTTACTCAGTAATGGTACCATGAGTCACACAAATAAACGTACTTGTACAATTTCATGTGTGATTGAATACATAAGTGAGCATACATGATAAATAACATTGATATGAATACTTGACTGGCTTTCTACTATTTGAAAACTAACTAGTTCACTTAGAGTTATATCTAATTCTTGTTCTAGATATTTTGTAAACTCTCTCAATTATTAACATTCATGAACATTAATTCTAGGACTTTTCAAAAACTTATTTCATCTTAACATCATGCACCCTCAATGAAACAAACAAAGGCAATTACAGTGAATGTGATTTGGCTTGGATCACTTGTTCCTCTGGCTTCTTTACAGTATAATATACAGCCATTTCCAACACCTGCTTTAACTTTGGAGTTCATCCTTTTTTGTAATAGGGATTGTATAGCCATATCATGTCACCTCAACGAAATTAAGTCTTACCAGCATTAAACATCATAGCAACTTTTCACTATATTGCTAAATGATTTATTACTTTCCTGGGTGAAGTCATGTATGATCTCATTGCTATTTCTTAGTCATTCTGCATATTCTGTATGATGCTGCTGGCTGCATAACTGTTCTCCAGATGAGAGTAGAGGAAGTCCAATGGCACTTTAGGTTCTCTCCCAAATATCAGTGGTGATGGTGTATTGCCTTTAACTTCAATAATATTATACACTAATTTACTGGTAACAGTGGAAGAATGTAAGATCTTCATCCCATATCTTCTGATGCTCATCCACATAAATAGATAACAGTTTTAAGAACATACACTTGCATCTCTTTATCAAACCATCAGAAGATGAATGAAGGGCTGTCCATATTTTTTTAATCCCAAGGTTCTGATGCATTTCCACAAACAAGGCTAATAAAAAAATTCTATCTCTGATCTAATTGAAGTTCTTTAGGCATGCCAAATCATGAAGAGTTATGATTGACCATTTTGTGAAACTTATAAATCATAACCATAATGTATTTATTACCACAATTACTTTGTGGCAGAGGACCAAGAACATTGACAGCATCTATCTCCAGTGGTGCTCCAACACAATAGTTCAGTGGTTACCCATGGGCATTTCTGCTCACAGCACTGTTTATATTTTATACCAATTTTCAACAAATCCCCATCACCCATGCCAATAGAAATGTTGTTTAACTTATTTAATTGTCTTCTTAATACCTAAGTGTCCAACCATTGTGGAAATCAAATGCTTCAGTATGTAGAGACTGTGAAAGCAACAACTGAATTTGTTCTTTCTGATTTCTGACATAATAAGCTTTCTTCTAAGCATCAGAAATCACTTTGTGTCCAATATTTCATTACCTTTGAGCTTTAAGAAACAATTGTTTGCCATAAGAGGTCTTTCTGCTCTATTCTTAATCAACTTATGGATAATACTCTAAGTTGCTTGTCTTTACTACCTTGTGCTTCCTTCTTTTCACAGTATTCACACTCTTCATTAACACATTATCTTTGGGATAATGCATCAACATTTACATGGTTCTGTCCAGGGTAAAAAGTTGGGTACACTTATATAAGATTAGTGGTCAATACTTTCTTCTGTTTGATGAATGCTTGTTTACAATCAATTGTCCAACAGAACTTACTGTTTTTTTCTTAATATTTGGATAGGGGATGAACTGGGTCCAAAAATCTATATATACATGTGTGTAAAGCAAAACATTTCTGTGTCTGTCTGTCTGTCTGTCTGTCTAACTACTCCTAGATAACTTGGACAACCTCAACCAAATTTTATGGAATGATAGTTTGAAACAAGGGGCATTTTAATAGGAGTTCACAACCTCCTCCATATCCCTTTATAACTTTTATTGAGCATTTATTACTTATAATGTAAGTTAACACCAAATAAAATTATTAAATTATCTATAACACAGTATATACAAAGTGTGGGGAGAGGGCAAACAAATGCATTATATGCCTCAGAGAGTGTGCTTCCACTCTCTAGAGAGGGGTACAAGGAAAATAAATTGTTGCCACTAATGAAATACTACGTAAACTTATCTGAAGTTTCTACTACAACAGCTACCATGCAGCTGATATGAAGAGTGATTTCTTGAGTTATGCTATTTCCTACTTTGACCCGTGACCTTTCCAACTTTGATCATCAATTAGTTAATCACTTGAAAGATTGTGGAAGGACATTATGAGGTAGGTACTGAAAGAGGGTAAAAGAAAGCACTCTTACTGCCATTACTTTTGTTGCTACCTCTTCCTACAAAGCCATCCTGACCATCCCACAGTGTATACCACATTTTAAGTATATACATATTGAGATAATAATGAATACTGTTATAAAATGTTATAAATAAATCTAACCAAAACAATCTCAGATGCACACCAATAACCCACAGCAATTAGGAATATGATACTTGATAGTAACTCATATTAGCTTTAGAATCACAACCCTATTCTTCAAAACAGATCTTCACTTCACAGAATCAATCAATTCTTTAAAATATATGGTGTAGCTTTCTTCTCTGTAATAATGTTAATAGCTTTTTTATACCAATGCCATGGAATTTAGGTTAACAGTTTCTTGTCATCACCCCAATTTATGCTAATTTCTTAAGTTAATATCATGTGATGCTAAACACTCTCTAATTAGGATAATTTCATAAAATTTTGTAAACTTGTGCTGAAAAGTTAGCAATAAATAATCAATAATAACAGTTCACCTGTTTGGTTCTGTTGAAAACTGAGCTAGACAAAAAGATAAAAATGATCCACTTTTATATACAGGTGAAACTGTCGTAAAAGTTTTACACCAATAGTTTATGTGACTCTTTGTGCAGACATACGTAAAAACAATTTGTTAAATTTGACCAGTTTTTGTTGCATAACTTTGCACAGGTGGCTTATATTTATACTACATGAGACTGCTATTGTAGGTTTAAAAGATCTATCAGTGTACAAAATTTGAAAAAAAAAACCTAAAAGTATATTTTTCATCCAATAAAGTTTCCGTATATTTGATACTAATAAAAAAAATGGGGGAAAAAAAAACTCAATCAAAATTGGAGATGTTATATCTGAGGAGTTTCTTAATGAATTACCTTGAAATTTGGTATATAAAGTAAGAAACTAGTAGAGAATATCCATACTAAAAAGTATATGACACTTTGGTTTACCATAATCTGCAATACAGAAGATGGAAGACTGCTAAACAGTCACTACTGTTAATAACACAAAGTCCATCCTACAGCAGGTTTTGGCCACACAACACACTAGCATGTGTCTTGTTAATGTGAAAGTTAGAAATTTTGTATTATATATCATAACATCCACCCTCAATTTTTTTCAGTTTATAACTTGAACAAAGGGCTGATGCTTCAACATACAATTTTCTTTATGATGGTAAGCTAATCCAAGAAACCAATCCTGGACAGAGTCAGTCTTTGATGGTTCTTTTGATATTCCCTCTTTATTGACTATATGCTCCAGAAAATTCATCTGTTTACAAAATAATTCATTCCTCTTTGTTTTTAACTTAAAGTTCTCTTTTCTTCACTGATCCAAAACTTTCCTTAATCTATTATATGCTTATCAAAGGTCCTTCCAGTAGATGAGTATGATGATCTAGGATAGTCCAAACAGTGCACATTCCATTAAACATTGAGCTGTAACAGATGCATTATATAACCCAAAAGATAACATAACAAATGGCCACAATCCATTTCTTGCAGTAAGCACTGTCTTATCTTTACTTGTTTCATCAACTTGCACTTGCCAGTATCCACTCTTAAGATCCAATGTTCAAAACCATTTTAATCCAGACAGAGCATCCAAAGTAGAATCAATTCTTGGTAGTAAACAGGTATCCTTCTTTGTAATTTCAGTCACCTTCTGGTAGTTCACATGAAAACTTGTGGATCCATCCTTCTTTCTTCACATGTACAATAGACAATAATAATGAACTAGTACTTGGTCCTACTACCCCTTGCTCCTCCATGGCTACTACTTCACTGAAACCTTCAATCTGTTTTGCAAATGAAAGTCAACTGGTTTAGTGATGAATTGGGGGATGAATCTTTAACATAAATGTTTTAAGACATTTTACTTGCTCAGCCTAAGTCATAAAATACACTAGAGAAGGTGTTATGATATTCCTGAACAGGTCTTGCAATCTCTGACAATAATCAGCTGTAAGACCTCTACAGCTCTAGTTATACACCTCTTGCAAGTAGCATAGTCAACTATCTTTAATCATATCATATTTACCTCAAAGGTGTTCCTTATAAGGTTCTGTGATGTGAAATTATTATCTGTACAGCTTCACATCTTGAAATGTCCTTTCCAAATGTCATTTGAATTTCATGGTTTGTTGCATTCATGATTTTAATGATGACATCTTTATTCATTACATATACAACCCAGTAATGCTATGGGATATGCTGAAGTGTTTGGTTACACTACACCCCATGATCTAGATATAAATTTATTCTTGGTATGAGTATTTCATTTCTTGTTGGTACAATAATTGCCATCCTTATCACTAGAAGTTCAACCTCTGGTACAGTAACTGGCATGTAATGCACAAGGATTTCCTAGTCATTGACTGTGAAGCTATTTGAAGTTAGCCCAACATTATGTCCATGTCTCTGGATGAATCCAGATTTTAACATGAACTTTTCCTTGATGCCAATTATCCATACATCATGAAATGTAGAGAATCTTCCTATTGTGAGGGTAAGTTCCAACTTCCCTCTAAAGAGAACTTTATTTCCACCTACTGATTACATCAAATAACCTTCTTTCTTCAGAGGTAACTTTCCACCTTTCATTACCAAATTGGTTTGAGTTATTGTAGCTGTCAAACTTGTGTCAATCAAAATACTGCAATGCTCCCTTTAACAAACCTGTAGTTTGTGCTTGGTTTCTTTAAAAAATAAACTTATCTCATTTTGGGGAGTTAGGATATTCTCTGCTGAACATTGTCCCATAAGTCTAATCACTTCCTATTTATCTTTATTCTTCCTTTGATTTAGATGGGCTCAAAGATGTATTCTTCAGGTATTACTTCACTGGTTGGTGTGTTAAAAGTTAATTACTCACAGATCAGGCTTTAATAGCCAGGTTTTCATGTATGTATATAACAGTTCCCTTTTCCTGATATTCTTTTGAGAAGTTCCTATTATTTACAGCTTTTATCTGTAGTTCCTGGCAATTTGTCTTTCATGTTACATTTAAAATTCCCATTGTCTTGTAGTTCATTTCCTCTCTTCTGTTTAACTGCTTATTTCACTAATCCTTTCAGACTGTCATCAAAGGATTAACTTCCTTCTAATCTTCATATCCTTGTCTTTTATGATAAACTAGTTACATGCTAACCTATTCATCATTTTACATATAACATTTGGATAAGATAATTTAGCAAGCCTTTCTGAATCTTCTGTTAACTGAATTTAAGGTTTCTTCTTTTTTCTGTATCCTTTTCTAGAATTTTTTCTGGATGCTTCCTCCCGATTTGTCACTTCAAACCTGTTAGATAACCTAGCCACAAATGCTTCAGAGTTCTTATGGTTCCCAGCTGAAAGATTAACTAATGTTATTAAAGTTCAACCTTTTAAATGAGCAACAAAATGAATTATCATTATCTAATATTCCATCTGTTTATTGTGGAAATTATTTAAACCAGATCCTGATATGCCTCCTACAGAATCTTTTTATCATATTCAGTTAGTAACTAAATTAGACAATGCTATTTAATTGGCTAAATAAATCTGCAATTGAATTTTATAGTGACATGGCTGTAGTAGTTCAGGAATGCTCTGTGGTAACAGAAAACATAGCAGTAAAAGTAAAAGGTGTGAACCAAACAAGTTTTACTATTTCTTATTTTGTAGTAACTGGCGTTTTTGTTGGATTTCTTCAACCAATGCAAAAAGAAGTGTGAGTGATTTCATTTTATTTTTCTATAACATTTATTACAACCTACCAACACTATCACTTGTCCACAGTTATCCTATCTTCACCAATAACATTTTCACATTTAACTAACATGTACTTGCTAACACCACCATGAATAAAATACAAATAAATGTTCTTCTACAACTGCACAGCTAATCAGTCGAGTTGCTGAATATACGCAATAACTAACACTGCTTTGATTACCTCAGTTGGGTTGTCACTCTACTAACTGAGTGTCTGTCACTCAGTTATACTTGCATCCTCATTCTAAATATTTCACAGGCTCTTTCCAACAGTCATGAACATTCATTCTCGGTATTCTATGTTTATTTTGATATCAACATCATGCACTCTCTAGTAAACAAACAAATTACAGCACTGAAAATACAGCTTACAATAATACATACTTGTGACTGGATCTACAGCTTGTTTTGCAAGTTTCTTCAGTGCTGCTGCAAAGCTTGATGTGCAAGGTGTTTTTACAGCAGAGTGATTACTAGATGTTGCACATGAGACAATGACACTGGAAGAATGTGATGAAGCTAAATCTACTGGAGATGTAGACTGGTGGTTTTGACTCCCAGGTTGTTGAGTATCACCCAAAGGTTTTACTGCTCCAGAAAGGGACTTGGACCCATGGGGGAGTCCTGTGAAGGTAATGAGATGATAATTAACACTAACAGTTCACTTGATGGAGGGGAAAAAAAAAAAAACTTATGAAATACATTCATTATGTTTTCCTAAGAAAATGAAGAGTGGTGTGTATTTATGTAACATGTACTAATTTTATTTGTATATTATTATAAATATACAGACATAAATACTAACTTATCTGGAAAAATGGTATTTTGCAAAAACAATTAATAAAAATGTAAATATAGAGAGAATTTCAGCTAAAATGATTAATCTTGGAAAAAACAGGGATGACTTCATTCAATGTTCTTTGACTGTGGAAATAATGCTATCATGCAGAGATGGATGCAATAATTATTAGTGTTATACATAGTAGCTAAATTCAACTGGGAAATTCTAACAGTAGAATTAAACCTTGAAATACTCCTTTAAATAAGCTGAAGAAACATATATTGTCAAAGTTAATATAGTTGGAAAATTAACACCCATGTAATAAACTTTTACTAACCTAGTTGCCCGACATGGCTAGGTGGGTCAGGGTGTTCGACTCGTAATCTGAGGGTCAAGGGCATCAAACATGCTTACCCTTTCAGCCGTGGGGGCATTATAATGTCACGGTCAATCCCACTATTTGTTGTTAAAAGAGTAGCTGGTGGTGGGTGGTGATGACTAGCTGCCTTCCCTCTCGTCTTACACTACTAAATTAGGGACGGTTAGTGCAAAGTAGCTTTGTGCAAAATTCAAAATAACAAATAACTAATTCCTGAGAAAAGTTTTATTGTATCACCTTTAATATCACGTTTGCTTTAGACTACATTTTGCATTTTTGATATACACAATTTTATATATAATTAATACAATATGATAAGCAGCCTAGACAATTTTTAGCAATCCTTTAGACTTTTTATTAAATTGTATTTCATGTAAAATATATTGATTTTATAAGAGAATTCAAGATGTGTTGCTTATTCACACTTTAAGGAGTATTTGCGAATAAAACTATTGTTATTTGATTGCGAAGTCCTACACAGTATTTATCAAATAAATTTAGGTTTATAAACAATACATGAGCTTTAACTTTGTTACCAACAGATGGCGTAGTGGGTACTTTTAATTGCTGTGTAAGATGCTTTATACGTTAATTTGATTTCTTTGCCACAGAATAATTTGTTTTTTCACTACCTTCGTTAATAAAACCATGACTAAGTGTTTTTATTAAATGTTTTGAAAAATAATATTTGATACACAGGAAAGTCGCAGAATAACATTTAAAAGAAAAAATTTAATTCAACATTAGTTATTATATACCAACCTACACTTAATTTCCACTTCGAGTTAAGAAGCGAGCTGCTCAAGGAAAACATTCAAGTTATAATAAATAAATGTGTAGTTTTTATTAACTAGCTATAAAGCAAACAGCTCACAGCAGTATATAATTTCAAATAAGGTATAATTTGGATCACTCACTGAACATTATTAGTTACTACATACTGTTGTGTCACGTATTATTTTGTATTTTGTTTTCAGTATTTTCAAAAACACGTGAGAACGCAAGTCATAAACACTTGCTTCTTTTGAATGACCTGGCTTTGTATACACTATCAACTCACATGGCTTGTGGTATTTAAAAATCTGTAGAATGAGATTAGATCCCATAAAATATTTTTTCAACTATGCTATGACACACATACACAAAAACGAAAGCCGATTTGAAGCTATACACATAAATAACTGGGGTAAAGTTTATAACGATTTCCGTGGGGCAATCAAAGGATTTGTCATCACCTGCCGCTCTGTTGGAAAATCTTATAAAAACTAGCTTACCAGTTAACTCGCCCTCGCGGCCGCCCAGATAGCACGTGTTTGGCGGACGCCAGGACCAGCTGCCACATCATTTTTAAAGCACGTGCTTTAACAAGAACCACAAAGCTTAGAAGCAAGATGGGTACTGCCTTTTCATTACACATTGAGAATGAGTGGTATAAAAAACTGTAATCACATTCCTTCCCTTTATGTAGACAACATAAAAACCATATGAACATTAGGAATTCATTTCTACAGCTGCTAGTTAGTTAACAACGTGTTCGTAACACTAAAAGAATACGAAATTGAACATACTAAAATGAAAACTTCTTTCGTCATTGTCTAACGTATATTTAAAGTCGTAAAACTTCGAGGTTTTACCAATATTACAGGTTTCTAGAGGGACTGAAAAAAACATCACAAAGATCTGTGCCAAATCTTAGCTTTAACGTTTATTTCTTTTCTTTTTTTTATCAGAAGTTGCACAAACGAAACGTAACAGTGGCGTGCATATATATGTATGAACCCTTTGTTAACTGACTGTTACAGAATTAAAAATAAGCCTCTCTTATTTCTACTGTTAAAAAGATGCAAATGAAGATAATTGTCGTCGTAACTGATTTGATTATGGTATTATGTTGTTGTTTATTGACTCTATAAAAGCTTAATGGTTACCTACACTATCCGTTCCTAATTTTGAAGCGACATGTTAGAAGGAAAGCAGATAGTGGGCATCACCCCCAGCTATCTTGTTTGTTTTTTAATTTCGCGCAAAGCTACTCGATAGGTATGTGCGCTAGCCGTCCCTAATTTAGCAGTGTAAGATTGGAGGGAAGGCAGCTAGTCATTACCACCTACCACCAACTCTTGAGCTACTCTTTTACCAACGAATAGTGGGATTGACCGTCACATTATAACGCCCCTACGGTTGAAAGTGTGAGCATGTTTAGTGCGACAGGGATTTGAACCCATGACTCTCAGATTACGAGTCGAACGTCTTAACCCACCTGGCCATCTTATGAGCTGCTCTAAAATCTTTGTTTGTTTATTGAATTTCGCGCAAAGTTATCCAATGACTATCTTCTCTATACTTCCATAACTTTGAAGTAACATATTAGAGGGAAAGCAGTTATTCAACACCACCCAGCGTTTACTCTCGGGCTACTCTTTTCCAACGACCAGTGTGATTAATAGTCACATTATAAGGCTCACATGACTGAGAAGACAAGTATGTTAGGTGATAGGATTCGAATCTACGACCCTTAATTTGCGAGTGCCCTAACCATTGGGTCATGCCAGATCTGTTACTCTAATCTAATAGTCTGATTTAATAATCTGACGATCATTCTTATAACGCACTCGCAATCCCAAAGTATGGAGAGCGATCTCTTGTTGTTGTGTATTTGTTTGTTTTGATTGGCGTCAATGTGGCACTAACCATAAAACTTCTAGCACACTATGAATAAACTGTAGGAATTCTAATTCTGTGCTTACCCATTATAACTTTGGTAGAACGTATATTTAAATATTTACATAAACTTTCAGTTGCATTTCCTTCAGCAGGTTCCAACCTGACAGCAGAAAGACAGCCCAACCACTCTAGGCAAGTTTATGAAGCATTCCACAGATTGTTAAACAGATAACAATATATTGGATTGTGGTTCTTCAAGATGTCATGGTGTTGCGCATTGTTTTACTTGCCAGGTTACCCTTGCGTTTAAAAACCAGACCAGCGCGACGTTAGAGATGACGAAACCAATCCACCATGTAATTGGCAAGCATGTTCCCTAATTTCGCCAGTTTCAAGACCGTGCAAGAAATTATCTCACCGCACCAAAACGTAATCAACTAGCCTTAGCGTATTATTAATTCTGAAACTACAGTAGTTTTCATTTGTTACTGACCTCATCATATTTTTCATTCCCAAACTACAGTTTTATTACTTACTTATTAACTCCAAAGTTACAGGAAGTTTTTGTTTGTTTTAGAGCAAAGCCATATTGGGTTATCTGCTGTGTTCTCCGCGGGGAATCAAATCTCTGCATTTAGCGATGTAAGACCGTGGACGCACGGCTGTTCAATAAGGGGAAGGGGGAGGGACACTACAGAAGGTTTCTTATTACTTACCTTGTCGTATTAGTCAATCCTAAACTAAAGTTTTTATTTGTGGTCGTATTTTACGTTATCAATTAGAAACGTAGATAAAAATTCATAAGAATTAAAAATATACAGCATTAGTGTCGGGACCACAAAATACGTTACTCCCAACATAAAAAGTAACTGAGCCCCCTGCATTTATTCCCCTTGTCAGCAATTCGTAAGTTTATCAGCCTCACCACAATTGCACTAACTTGAACGGATACTCCAGTGAAAAGTCAAGACTATTCTGTTATATATATATATATATGGAAAAGCTTAGTTGACCTACGACCTCTATATTCACTTAAAATGTTTATAACAAGGTTAGAGAAAGATTTCATGAGGTGAATCTTTAGTTCTTGGAGCAGTATAGGTAATCTGACAGTTTTGAATAGTTGTCGTAAGATATAACTAGTTTTTGTGTTTTGTTACCATATATATATATATATATATATCACCCAATTTTTAAGTCTACAATTGTCATTTTTACCATGGCAGATTCACCTTCAACATGGTAGTCTGCATTCCACAAAATTACATACTTTTTATATTGATTATGAAAGGAAAATAACCCTCTTCATGGTAGTCTCCATTTAATAGGGTCACGTACTTTTTTTTTAACTCTATTAAAATATTTGTACGTAACGTACGAACAGTCCAGACTGCTTCGTAGGCACACTTGTCATCTCTGGCCTCATGAGTCACACCGCAGTAAGTTAATAAACAATTTCGATTGAGCAGAAAGATAGCAAGTATAGCCCTATCCAAATTCATAGCTTGCATACTTGTAATGAGTTCACTAAGTTATTTTTCAAGATGTGTGGTTTACTCAAAATATGTTCTAAAAATTTCGGGAAAAAATAATATTCTGTATAAACTGAAATTTTATGCTAAGACTTCAAATTTAAAATCCAGCACACACTGTATATTTATACCCACACGCACACACAGAAACATATTACTATATGTACTTGCGCAGGATTCCAGAAAGTTTTCTGTTTCAAGAGTAAGTGAAACCAAAATTAAAAGTAAAAACATTTTTATTTCTTGCCTTCTCATTTCATATGTTATGCTGTGATGTAGCCTACAGAGTGCATAATGTTTCTCGTGATTCACAGAATGTATACGTTTTAGTGACGTCACTACAGTTTTATGTGACGCCCTTTTAGCATATACTTACTGACTGACGGACAGATAACACACTAGTGTATAATGGTGTGAGTAGTTAAAACAAGCGACCTCCCGGCGATCTTCAGTTCCATTTCTGAGAAATAATCTCTTAAGTTAGTACAAGAGATGGTAAATAGATAATAAAAACACGCGCCTCTTATTTATATCACATACGCAACGTTCTTCTTTTTTTTGATTATAAATATACATATTTATATATAATATATAAATATATATTTATTTATATATTATTCCGTCAGTATTTACTCTTTAAAATTATAACCTTCAGTTTCCGAAAATTTGGTAAAGATCTCTGTTATTTTGGTTTATTATAGGGTATTTATCGTTGAGTATATTTATATATGCATCAGTTTTACAGTATTCAAATGACCGTCAACTTATAATATACTTGATGCTGTTTCATACATTTGTTAATTTATACAATATGTTAGGTTGGGTGCAAATTATACAATGATTTTTTTATTTTCAAACTGAACAACGACAGATTTTCCCTACTTCCAATAACTGTAGAAGGATCGTAGAAGGGTATATGTATTCCTATTCTTGACCTCTGTTGATTAGGTATGACCCACGTCGAGCTCTGGGTAGAGATGACGCACAAGTCAAAGCTTTGGTTCTTAGCTGATCAAGATGGTGTCGTAAGGGTGAGATAAAGTTAAATACGTTGTATTAAAACAATATTCGAGTTATGTCATCAGAGTCCACATATCTCTATCTGATATCTGTACATTTGTTCAATATTTTTGCAGCATCGCTTCTACTGCAGAAGACTCTGTCGTGCGGCTAGAATGTTCAAACTACATCACTCCTCATTACGGCCTTTCCATAATCCATCTAGTGTACGAGAATAATGATTTTCCAGCACTCGTTTCAACGATCTGATCACACTAACATTCGTAAGAGCTGCGTCCGACAACTTGACATACGGGCATTCGTGTGAGACAACATACGTACCAGTTTCACTCTCCAGCTGCTTAAGATATGCGACAGTTGAACAAATATTTTATGACAGCAATCGATGTCGCTTTTCAATATAAAAATCCTTCTTGATAGTGTTGCTTGGCTTTGTCCGAGTCATGTGGAGAGCTTTTGTCACTGACCTTTCTGTTTATATATTCTCACTTGTTAAAAAATAATACAAATGCAGCACTTTGCTTACTACTGTTAAGAGTACGACTTCGTGGTAAAGAGAAACCCACTTGAAGTAAAAATGTATCTCAAGACAGCTGGTATGGGTATTAACATTTTTACTAAAATAAAGCAGAGAACAACGTTTCGACATTCTTAGGTCATCTTCAGGTTAACAAAGAGAGAGTTGGCAACTGACAGGTAACCTGAAGATGACTTAAGAATGTCGAAACGTTGTTCTTTGCTTTATCAGGTCTTGGTTTTCCAAGTTGATCCATTCCTCGTTTACCAATGCCATTAAACGCAATTACTTCTACATCTTAGAAATTGTAATTCTCCAATATCACCATATCTTTATAACCTGAGTATATGAATATTTTGCATTGGAAAAGACTATTATAAAACCCTCTCAAAAGTGGTCAACTTTCCGTGGCATCACACTATTTATGCATGCCACTCGACTACGACTTTACATCGGCTGTTCATGACCTAACTTGTTCACTTACATATTTAAAATCGTTTTAATAAAATATACTCGACTGTGTAGACTTTAAAAAGTTAGGTTTGCTAATACATAGTTAACATATAACAAAACATAATAAATTTCACCCACCACAGTACGTTTGTTTGTTTTAAAGCAAAACCACGTTTATCTGCTGTGTCCATCGTGAGAAATCAAACCCCAGATTTGAACGTTATGGATTCCTAAACTTATCGCTGTACCGCTCGAGAATACCATAGCTAGTACATCTCAAAATCTGTCGAGTGTTTTTCTCAAATCAAATCGTCAAAAGTACTAGGGAGTAAAAAAGAAGCACATTTTTTTTCAACTACCAAAATTGTAACTTTGCGTTTAGCACAGTGTATAATCGGGTTCGAATCCCCATCACCTCCAAACATTCTTGCCCTTTCAACCGCGGGGAAGTTGTAATGTTACAGTCAATCCCACTATTCGTTGGTAAAAGAGTAGCCCAAGAGTTGGCGGTAAGTGTTGATGACTAGCTGCCTTCCCTCTAGTCTTACACTGCTAAATTAGGGACGACTAGTGCATATAGCTTTCGTGTAGCTTTGCACGAAATTGAAAAAAAACAAAAAAAACTATATAATTATGTAAATAGATTTAATTGCTGATGTAAGGACGATTTTGACTTTTTGACCTCTCTTTTGGGGTGTATATATATATATATATTTATATATAATACTTAAACTTATTATATAAATATTTGCAAACAATCACATTTAGTTGCTTTCAATCATTTATGATCTTGGACAGACCAGTTTCTAAATCCATGACCAGATGGACATAGCAAGCTGCTAAGTGCTTTCAAAAGTCTTTTTTTTTTCTCACTTTTGAAAATCTACTGTGATATGCACAACAGATTAATGCTGATAAATTGTCAGTATTACGTACAGAAAGACCTGTCATATCTCCAACAGACCAACACCACTAAGTTAATACCACATACTACATAACAATTGATCTAGTATTCCGTGCAATGGATTAATCCAGCTAAACTGCTATGTAAATCATAATTAACATTATATGGAATGAATTGCATAAATACCAGTATAATATTACGCGTAATCGATTAATGCCAATAAATTACTACATAAAGGCTAACCTTGCATGTACACAGTGGGTTAATACCAGTATACTAAGCTAGAATACGTAAACAACATAGAGATTAACCTGAAGACGGCCTCACTCTAGAAGCCGAAACGTCGTCCCATTCTACAAGAAACGGAACAACTCTAGTATACCTAAACCGGATCATTGTAGATGAAGACTATATTATATTATATGGTTAACAGGTCAAAGTTTAGTAACTGTTCCATAAAAAAAATATTCCGTATATTATCTACACTGGGTCAATGCCAACAGTTATGTAACGATTAATAAGTGTTAGAAAACCACAAGACAAATTCTAGCGAAGAAACCTGACAGCTGGAAAATACATTTTAAAACTCTGTGCACTTCTCAGTCAGTAATTTCAAACCTTGTTATACTAGATATTAAAACTTTGTTTCATTATGTTCTCTTTAGCTAATTATAACATGGTTTGTTTTCTTATTCATACATGGTGTTCGGAAAGTCACTGTGCAGTTTTGTAATCACATTTTATTCAGTCTATTTCAAGCTAGCAACTGATATCGGTGTTTAGAAACAAAATAAGAAGGATCCAAGCCTGTATTGATGCCAACGGGGGTCACTGTCAACATTGTTTATAATTGTCATTCATATTTACCTCATGTATTCTATATTGAAACATGTCTGTTAATAAACACATAAGTGCACAGTGACTTTCCGAACACCCTGTATTAACTATATATATCCTTTTATTAGAGCTTACGTAAGTTTGAACACATTTCCTTACCGACTTTATATGTCTGTTTGCAAGCTAGTAAAGTAACTGTAATAGCGTAATGCATTACTAATACATGAATGCTCTGAACACTATAATGAGTAAATAACGTCATTTAATATTAATGATACAAATAAAACGTGATCGTTCTAGAAATTATCAATACGCAAGTTCCAACGCAGGAAAAATCTGACACAATTTTTCGTACAGATTTGCTGATGAAACAAAGAAGCATAAATTGTTTCATTTGAAATATTTATGTTTTCTTTCGAATAGACACGAAGCTCCAATCAGTCCACCTGGATGTATAAAAGGCACGAATATTTTTAGTAATATGTATAGCTGTGTAATCTGTTATGCAAGTAGAGTTTTCTCTATCATGCTTTTCTTAAAGAACCATACAAGAAAAATACAAAACCTAAACGTACCTTTCCACAAGGCAAGCATGTCAAGCAGAGTTCGAATCACGTGACTACATTCACGATCTTATTCTGAGACAGCCAGCTAGTAGAGGAACGGCCTACTAGCTTACGATAAATTTTCTACAGTACTTCAAGCAGTTTACAGGAAAACACTCAGTTATCGATAATACGAGGCGTCGTGACTTCCAAGTATTTAAACCTAACCGACACCTTATACGAAATGAGCACCCAACAATATTGTTTCTTATCTGGATTCTGGCTCGTTTTCTGACTGAAGACTGCCTTCCTTCGTAACGCAGCTAATACTACAAACCAGTAAAATTCATCCTGTGAAACTTGCTGGCCCGAGATTACAGTGGTAAGCGCATGCCAGCCACAAGACAAAGCCGTCACTGAGGGCACACAAACACCGCAAGTTCAACTAACATTACTCAAACTCTTCCTCCTCCCCCCCTCTCTCCTGTCAGACGGGACTACCCGTTATGAATGGTTCCCCGAGTGTTGCGTTAAAAAGACCTGTCTGTGCGTTTGTTCAATGTGAGAAAACAGCTTCAACACTTGTCCAATTCGAAAATTTCTAAATCAACATTTTAGGGATCCTGTAATAATTTTATACAACAGTTTCTACCTAAATATAGTAGGAACCTCGTTTGTAAATTAAATAAATAGACATATTTATAAATTCTGTACTTTATCATAATAATTACCTATGAGTGATTAGTTATTTATATTTAATATGTTAACGATCCTATATTTGTTTTGCATTATCAAATATTTCTAATAATTTCCTCTAGTACTGAAGCCAAACCCTCTTTACGTACATAACTGAACTTCACTGTCAACTTACTAAACAATGTTTAGCCTAACAGACGCCAGTGCAGTCATATGAAAACATGGTAGTTTGACAGAAAAACTGATACGATATGGGCCCCCACAAGTAATTAGTGCTTCGTAAATACGGTTACCAGACGTCCTAGTTTTATCCTTGTTTTGTGTGCGAGTCCCGATCGTAAATAGTAAAGCTATTAAATTGTCTCGTTTTTTTCTGTACTTCAATCTGTATTTGATATTAACAGTTTGTTATTTATTATACACGGGTCCTTTAAATTTTATATGGAGAATTATCTGATAGAAATAGATCACGCGATACAGTGTTCCTCACCTCGCTGTTACGTTTTATTTTTCTTTTTGACATAAATTGCCATGGGGTACTTTTAACAGAAAGTGTTCGATGTGACTTAAAAACGCTAACCCGAAACGTTATTCTTCTTTAAATGTGCCCCTCTGATACAGCGATAAGTCTACGGATTTACAACGCTAAAATAAGGGGTTCGATTTCCCTCATTGGACTCCCGATGTGGCTTTGCTATAAGAAAACAAGCACACACACACTTCTTTGAATAAAAATAAATATAAAAGTTGTCGATTGTTCAACTTATTATTTACTTGTGATACTTTCATCGGTTTTAACTATATTCGTCTCATTATAAACCCCCTTGAGTGAAAGGGGAGCTTTGGGGGGGAATAAGAAGTCGAATCTGCGATCCTCTCATTGCGATTCAAGCGCTCGAACAACTTGGCAGAAATAAAATACAGTAAAAGTACATAATGTTTATGCTATGTAACCATGGTAATAATCGATATTAAAGATGGCAACAATCATAATTATTATTATTAACATATTATAATACAGTAAAACCCGTAATCAACACAGCTACTGTAAGTCGAATAAAGATGTAGGATTAAAGGTCACGTTGAGAGTCATCACAAATTATGATCACGAAACACAATACACAGACATACCAAGAGGTCAGTGACAGGTTTGGGACAAAAAATCGGCCATGGTATTTTAATACACACCGGCCTACGTTGATACTGTGGCGCCTACACTCATTACGACGTAAGAATGTCGAATTTGTGGAAATAAAGAACCTCGAATTCATTGTGTAAGCACCAGTGCAACTTCTGCAATGTTTACGGTATTACCTTCTTGTGTTTGATTCTTACATACACTTTAATTTCATATAAACACACTTTGAGTGACCTTTGGCAAAGAACACTTGGAAAGAGTGAATTAAAACCAAATTAGTTTTTGTACAGAAAAGTTTTATCTTGTGTTTGCAGTAAATACAGGCCACACCAGGCGTACTCAGACATTCTTGAAATAAGATGTACAATGATTTCGTTTATTTAAATCTGTTTTATTAGTAGATGGCGTGGTAAACTACGACTTACTTAAAAACAGCAAATGTGTGCATAAAACATTGCATTTAATAAATTTACTGTGTAGTGCAGTTGGTGGTAATCAATTTTAACTTTTATTTGTAATCACAAGAAAACGCTGATTCTTGTATTTTTTTATCAGTGGAAACTGGGATCTTTGTTCATTAACGAAACAAGGTCTGATTCATTATTTAGTTAAGTAACTTCAACAATTCCACTTTCTCACGTGCTCGCTTTTAAACTAACCGACTGCGCGACCACATACATTTCTATAAGCAACAGGCCACATAAATAATGATGATAAAAATATTGGTGAATTACTTTTCAAGAACAGCAGACTTCGTAGGAGTCCACTCCTTACCACAACTTTGTAGATTCTTTTTTTCATTTGTCCTTCGCTTATGCCCATCAGTGTCGTGGTCGAGTCGAACAACCTTTCAAGGCAAAGTGTGACTTTTCGGTACTAGTTAGTTTCAGGTTTTTAGCTCTTTCCTTGACATCATCGATCTAACGCTTCCTTTGTATTCTTCTACCTCTGTTTGTTGTTGGTTCTAAACCGCATGTTCCTGATGATGGCCACTCTGGATCCATTTGCATTAAGTGGTTCAGCCATTTATAAATCTGCTTTTCAATGTTTCAATAACAGTCTCAATTCAAGCTGTTGTGTGATTGTTGCATTTCTAGCTTTATCCAGTCTGGTCTTACTTGCAGCTTCACGCTGGTATCTTATTTCACATAATTTTATTCTTTATTCTGTTCCTTTACTGGCTGTTCATGTCTGGCATTAATATGTTAGTGGTAAAAATACGATGTTGATAAGTGTTATTTTCGTTTCTAAAGAAATGCCTTTATTGGAGATCTCGCTAGATGGGGGAAAGCGGTCTAATACGTTGCATCGTTTGCTTTCTAGCAGCTGGCTTCTATCTTTCTGTCTAATCTACTATTTTCGCTGAAGACGCTCCCTAGATACTTGAACTCCTTAATTTGCTCCAAATGGACCTCCTGAGTAACCAGTCTTGTAGATGACTTGGTGTTTTCTCAATGCTCTTTGTTTTTGGCGTTACCTTGCTGATTTTCATATCAGACTTTTGTATTGTGTGTTTGATTTATTACCATGTTTTTTGTTATTTTTGTCAAACAGGACCTGATCATTTCCAAACATCAGTTCGTTGATTTTTCTGGCATTACATTAACTAATTCTGATCCATGCATACTGTGAAGAGAAGAGACGACGGGGAACATCTCTGAAGTACGTCAGGTGTCATATGTATTCAATTTTCCAATCCACTTTTTGTTCCAACAGTACATTTGTTACTCTTTTACAAAGCTCTTATGTGGCCCAGTAAGTTGCCCTTTACGCCATAATTTTCCAGTATTGTCTTTAGTGCAACTCTGTCGATCCGATCAAACGTGTTTCCCTAAGTCAATAGAAATTAAACTTATTTTTTTCACTCAGTTGTAGCAGCGCGATTATGGTATCAGTGCATCTTTTGCCAATGTGAAACTCCATCTGCGCATTGCTCAATTGTTTTTCAACTGTCGCTTTCACTCGCCTTTCTAAGATTTTTGCAAATATCTTTCCCATGTAACTTAGTAACACTGTTCTTCTCACAGTCCATTCACTTCTCTTCTATTTCCAGATGGGTATAATGATTGCTGTTTGCCAGTCATGCGTCACTTTTCTTTCGTAATGTGCAATATTAAAAATCCCCATAAATCATAACACACTATACCTCTTCATATGCTTTTATGGCTTCTGTACTTAATCCGCCAATAATACCTGCTACTTTGTTAAAAACACTTGATTTTATTACTTACTTAACTTCACTTAGAATAATAGGACATTCATGCTTTAAATGACTTGGAATATGATGTTTTATTTCTTGAAAACTTTATTTGCTCTAAGGGTTCAAAAAGTATTTTTACCCATCTTCTTTGGTCTGGCATGGACAGGTGGTCAAGGCACGAGACTCGTAATCCGAGGGTCGCGGGTTCGAATCTCCGTCACACCAAATATGCTCGCTCTTTCAGCCGTGGAAGCGTTATAACATGACGGTCAATTCCACTATTCGTTGGTAAAAGAGTAGCCCAAGAGTTGGCACTGGTGGTGATGACTAGCTGCCTTCCCTCTAGCCTTACACTGCTAAGTTAAGATCGGCTAGCGCAAATAGCCCTCGTGTAGCTTTGCGCGAAATTCAAAACAAACCAAACCCATCTTCTTCTAATCTACTCATTATATTTTAATGGATTTCCTTTTTTCATTATTAATTATTTTATTGTTGCGTGGAGGGGGTAGATTTATTTTATCGTCTTACAAACTTAAAACATTTATAAAACTTTTTTGGTTCTTTCACACACTTTTAAACCAGGTCTACTTCAAACCTCTTCTATGATGTTTCTTTTACTTTTGTTATTATTCCCTTCTTCTTGCTATACTTCTTTATGGACTTTATTTACCTCTTTCCTCAGTCATATTGCACCTCTCTTTTTCATTCCTTCTATTTGGTACTTTCAGCACTGTTGTAAAATCTTTACATATTCCCCATTCTTCATCAGTACTACATGTTTCTTCCTATTCATTCACCTTATTCCTTATTTCCTTTTCGTTAAGTTCCCTGTACTTGTGATGCAACTCTCTTTTTTCTACGTCTTTCTGTCTTCGTGTCCAGCATTACTGATGTACGACTGCTATCTGTGTGCATGTTTTAAAAATTTTTGCATCAATGAAACATTTTGCCCTGATAAGTTTTGTTGGGATGTATTGATTTGTTTTGAATTTCGTGTAATGCTACTCGAGGGCTATTTGCGCTAGTCGTCCCTAATTTAACAGTGTAAGACTAGAGGGAATGCAGTTAGTCATCACCACCTAACGTCAACTCTTGACCTACTATTTTACCAACGAAAAGTGAAATCGGTCGTCACATTATAATGCCCCCACGGCTGAAAGAGGGAGCATGTTTGGTGTGACGGGGATTCGAACCCACGACCTTCAGATTACAAGTCGAGTGCTTTAACCGCCAGGCCAGTAGGCTTGTAGCTGAGTTGTGATGCTGTTTTTAAATCATTCCAGTTGTACCAAATAACTATTTGATTCCACCAATGCTGGAAAAATGTGTTGCTAATTATAACCATTTGTTATGTGCACAGTTCCAGAAGCAGCGTTCCATTACAATTCCATTCTGATTTCATGTGGTCCTAAGTGTTCCTCCCATGGTAATCTTGTTGCTCAAACTTTCTCATTGAAACTTCCAATGATAATTAATTTATCTTATTGATGACGAGAAACACATTTCAAATAAAAATTAAGTAGCTATACGTAGGACCACATCTTCTTTTCATTCTGAACCCTTACTTTGATGGGTGTTTCTAATAAGTATGCTAGCTCAAGAACATACTTTTCTATGTTTCGATACAGTATGAATTTTACTTCATGTTTTACTTTGTTCTCCTATAAGAGTGTAATAGCTTCATACTGCTAAATATCTTTTATAAGTCTGCTATTTGTAGCAGCTTTATTTCGTACGTCTGTGTTATTTCTACAATCTCTTTCTCTTTAATGCGCAATCCACAGATGTTCTACGTTGCCATTATAATATGTGTCTGAATTAATTGTCCTTTAACATTTCTATTCCATATTCTCTTCAAGTCAATCCGTTTACATTACTTGAGCATTCAGAGATTTGCTGTCGGGTTTAGTCAAGTCGCTTCACGGTAACTCGGGCCACCCTTCATGGAATATCCCTCAACACACTTCTGTACTCAGCAATCCCATATTTTATCCTGCTTCTGCCTTCCACAACGATGTACGAGAGGTTGGATTTGGGAGGTATTCTGTAATTATTTCATCTAAATAAAGTCTCATAAGAATGTATTTTCTGTTGCAGTTACTATGAATAACTAAAAGTGCTTTTGGAATACACTGCTGTTCAGTAGGTTTTTAATGAGCTTTAAGGTATAGAAGCTTCTCTCACAGGCAGCTTGTGTGAAAGACAGAGTCAATAGAAACTTGTAGACCAGGTCAGTCACATTATAGGCATCGTACAAAACATTGCACCACCACAAAAACTGGTAGTAACAAATAGCACACTTATTGCACGCCCATCATTTTTTATTTACTTGTCCCATTTTTATGTCCTCATCACACTCGTTAATCTTGTTTTCCTTAGATGTTTCTTTTGTCACTCTGACAAAGTATTCTTTTAGTGCTAATATCTTCAACTTGTCCCAATGCATAACAAGACTGATTAATTCACATTCGATGTTTCCACTTTGACTCTCTCATCAAACGTAAGAAAGCGTTTGCTTAATTCATTCTAGTGGTGGTGTCTGAAACCCAGGGCCTCGTCAGCCGGAAACACAATGTTCCTCTGAAAAGAAAACAGAAACGCTCTTATAAATTGTGGCGAAGATTACATTGCGGGCATGAATCCTACCGGGCATAGGCTGTAATTGTATCAGATATTTGTTAATTATGAGAGAATTCAGCCTACCGTGGTTTTATTCTTCCTTACCCTCTCTCCAGGCAGACTGGCTTGTTCTCCAAGTTCACAGTTATCCAGTTGTTGCAGCTTATGATTTGACCATTCTACAAAATTATTTGCAGCTTTGTTGACAACATTAATACATCTGTCAAGTGTTTTCTGTTTCTACTGTGTTCCTGCTACCATTTGATGAGCCTTTAAAAACTCATTCTTACAGTTTGTAGGTATTTTCGTAATGATAAAGTCAATTTCATTATCCGCACGAAAAGTTGATGTGTGGAAACTGTCTTATGTTTAATTAAGTAGCGATTATTTATGAACTTTCACAATTACGCGCACGGCGAGTTTAGGTCTCTGGCTGTTTGAATCCTTGTTGATAAGACATGAAGTTTATGTGTAAAGCAGAACCTGGTTTTGAAAAATGATTTACATATCTTTTTCAGAATGTTATCTTTGAAACACCAGCAAGTTTTGCAGGTCACAAACTTTTAAGTTAGTGGCCTAAGTTACATTTTTCCAAACACTTCTCTGTTGTCTTGGCTCCCTTGATAAACATTGTTTGTTGTTTACCTGTTTGTTTGTTTGTTTGTTTGTTTGTTTGTTTTTAATTTCGCCCAAAGCTACATGAGGGCTATCCGCGCTTGCTCTCCCTAATTTAGCAGAGTAAGACTAGAGGGAAGGCAGCTAGTCATCACCACCCACCATCAACTCTTTTAACAACGAATAGTGGGATTGACCGTCACATTATAACGCCCCCACCACTGGATAAGCATATTTTGTTTGACGGGGTTTCGAAACCTCACGACCATCGGACTACGAGTCGATCGCCTTAACTATCTGGCCATTCACCTAACTGAAGAGAGAGGACTTTGCAATCACACAGCCCTTGTAGTAACTGCCAGTATAATAAACTCAGAACGTGTGCATAGCACGAGACATTAATTTGGTCCAGAGAATTTATTGATGGTCGCGCATTGGTACCTTTATATTTGCTGGTGCATCAGGTGAGTTGCCAGTGCATTTCCTTACGTCAGTTATGCAGAACTGAAGAACCAGAATTATCAATTGAAATAAGTCGTCTCCAATTGAAAATTCATAATGAACTAGTGCAAAGAGCTTCTCATAAATATGTTCTTTTAAATATCGTATGAATACTAATCTTTGATATCCTGAATTGTGCTAATTTACACTGAGAACATTCTCCCCGCTTCACTCGCCTCATTTCCAACAGTCCTCTGAACATGTTTTTAAATTGTTTTGAAAACTATATTAACTGTTCATTCATTTGATGGAGAACGCAATATAACGTCTAAAGAC
This sequence comes from Tachypleus tridentatus, assembly GCF_004210375.1. NCBI lineage: Eukaryota > Metazoa > Arthropoda > Merostomata > Xiphosura > Limulidae > Tachypleus > Tachypleus tridentatus. Next base: position 143,866,740 of record NC_134831.1, read on the forward strand.
TACTGTAAACATCTTTAACAATAAAACGTTTCGAAAATACACATTCTATTAACCTTAAATCTATGAGACTAGTAATTAGGAAAATTCTTCAATAAACGGAACTAACATTAAATTAGAATGAAATTATATTAGGAAATTAAAATATTCATCTAAATAAGCGACTTAAATAAAGCAAAGGGAATCGTTTGTATATCTCTTGAGGCTTAGGATTTAATTCATAATGTGTAAGCATTCTTTTAATCATGAGTTAGTAATCATTACAATAATAAGTTAAGATTTCACAGTTTCTTTAAAAAATGGAGTATGTAACGTTTCTATATAAAAACAAATGGGAGAGTTAGGCGAAGTTTAAGTTTAAGGCTAGTTCTATCAAAAAACCATTTGCTTTGTTCAAACAGCATTTTTAAATGAGTGTTTTAATTTTTTAGCGCAGTTTCATTTTATTTAAATGTTATTTCATTTTATTGAATATTCTTGATGACGAGAAACCCACTTGAAATAAAAATATATCTCAGAACGGCTAGTATGGGTATTAACACTTTTATTAATAAGCAGGGAACAACGTTTCGATCTTCCTAGGTCATCGTCAGCTTATTCTCTGCTTATCAATAAAAGTGTTAATACCCATGCTAGTCATTTTCAGCTACGTTTTTATTGAATATTGTTTCTATTTATTACACTCACAGATTTGCTAATGATAAAATATATATAATTCCGAAACGTTCTGCTATTAAACATGTTTACAGTTATTGCTTTGGTTCTTACTCTTTAAGATTAACTGTTGTCTCAGAGAGCAGAATTCTGTGTGTTGCTCTGCCTTTTCCTTCCCAGGAAATTTGCTTGTTTTTTGCCCTTTTTATACGCAATTCCTTACATTTTTTGTTTAGAAAAACATCTTATTTTCTATGAAATGATAGAAAAAACTCAAAATAATTGTCGTGATCTACAAAATAGCCTTTAAATTGTGCGCAGCATTTAATTACTTTTCTTTATAGCTGGACCTGTAGTGACTTATCACTTTTATAAAGTCTTTCATCCACCACACCAAACATGCTCGCCCTTTCATTCATGGGGCATTATGGTGTTACGGCCAATCCCACTATTCATTAGTAAAAGAGTAGCCCAGGAGTTGGCGGAGGATAGTGATGATAAGCTGCCTTCCTTCTAGTCTTATGCTGCTAAATTCAAAACAAATTCTCATCCGCTTCAGTACTTTTTGCCTCTTTTGTACTTGTTCTAGGAGTAGAGATGTTTCATTATAAAATGATGAATTACCGATATTTGCACTGTTGGCTTTCAAAAAGTAAGGTTCTGCGCAATCTCTGTGCGTAATATTTTGTTTGTGTACTTCGCTCCTCTGAAGAATTCATATCTGATTTTTATTGCTTCGATAAACGGATTTTGTAACATTTTTTTTAAATGCCCCCTACAGTAGTCTTGGCATAGCTGTATTTCTGCAGACTTAGAATACGAGAAACCAGGTTTTGATACCCATAGTAGGCAGATCACAGATAGCCTATTATCTAGCTTTGTGTTTAACTTCAAACAAACAAACTTAGCAAAATGTCGAAAAATCGAATAAAATACACATTTTATTTGTTTTATTTCTTAAATTTCGCGCAAAGCTACGCGATGGCTATCTGCGGTAGCCGTCCCTTAATTTTGAAGAGACGGACTGCTCATTTCACTTTGTATTTAATTTATTTTACATGGAATTTTAATGTAGTGAATTACTTGTGGTCTTGGCAATTTGATGAATCTACATAGGCTTAATACCATCTCGTATTTGATTACGTGTTTCTTGTATGAGGACCGGTCCACTAAGTGTTAAGGGCATTGGCCCTTCTGGCATTTTCCAGAGCTGTCAGATGAGCAGTCCGGACCTCCAACTGATTGAAGGTCAATAACCAACGAACTCAATATGGCACTGAAGTTAGAGAAATAAAAGCTGTCTGACTACAACCTTGAAATAGCACTGGTCCTGTTAGCTAGAGGCCCTTGGTTTAAGTCCCGATCCAAAAATATCTTTTTCCTTATAGTGTTTTTTACTCACAATTAGTATCTTAACAAATATTAAAAGAATAATGACACATAAGACAGTCTCCCCCCCCAAAAAAAAAGTGAAACATAATTTGAATATTTAATTTGCATATCTAATTTGCAGCTCTAAGGTGAGAGCGTGTGTCACATGTTGATATGATTGGGAGGCACGTAAAAATAAGTCGCAAAATTTAACAAATGCATAAAAATAACAAGTATATAAGTTTGAATCCCAGGCTAAGTGGCTCTCCTAGCTCCCCCTGTACTTGACCTTACTACATATATAGTGTTTTCTTTTATAACAATGTCTATGAAATGACTAAGTCACAAATTCTAGGAATGTCTGTAAATATCATTACAAAAAGTTTGAATTTCTTGTTCTTGAATCTTCCACTTGTTTTCATTTTTTTTTCATTACGTGATAACTCAAAAATAAAAACAACAGTATCAGCAACTTTCACTGATATGATGTAACTTAAAAAGAGTATCAGCTTTTATAAGTATTATTAATAACTAGTAATAATTAAAAAAAACATAATTCTAGTGTGAATGATAGTGTTATTACCCCTTAAAGTTCGTTTTCTTATAGGCATTTACTGTTTCTTTAGAAAGCTTAAGTACAGGGTGAAACAAGAATTACCAGCCAATAATAGATAGCCAATAAATACTAGAGCTGGAACCTTATTGTATTTAGAACTTGGTTGTAGTTATAACCTTCCTATGTCTATTGAAACGTTCCATTAAAAAACAAGCAAACAATTAAAGAAAAATATTTTTGAAAAAAGGAAGTGAATCTGGGAAAGACTAATATCAATCCTTCAAATAACAATGCAAACAATATATTATGGATGGCATTTAGATCATCCCCACTTAATAGCATAGACGCACAGTGTAATAAAATGTTAACGGATAAAAAATAATAATTTAAATATATATACTGCAATATGTTACTTCTTGCATATGTTGTTATTTTAGGATGATGCAAGTAAAGCTTTTACTATCTTGTTTGAATTGTTTTTGAAGCTTTGACATTAGCCACCCTTACGTTTGTTTTCCTTTCTGAAAATATTTGATGTTTATATTGCAAAACCTGCACACATTACAACACATTTAGTGTTATCATACATTTTGAACCTTCAGGAAAGAGAAATTACTCCAGATTTAAACAAGAGGAAATCCTCGATAATCGCGGCACTTGAAATTTATTTAGGCAGAATTAGAGTAAATTAATCTTTTTACTAACTGTATATTTGTGCACCATCAGTACCAAGCGTGGAGCGTTTGCATGCTCGATTTCATTTTATTATTCATCAGAATCTCTACCACCCTACCTTCAAACTGAAATTAATTTAGCTTGATTACAGTAAATTAATATACGAGACCATGTGCTTGGTTAAATACATAAATCAAAGGGGTTTGACCTCCTGGGTCTAAAACTATAATTAGATCTTAAATCTCTTGAGAGATGACGGAGCTAGAGGTTAAAAGTTTATACTTGAAAAAAAATAAATCGGAGCTATTTTATGAGGCATTGTGCCACGGCTACAAGCAATACCAAAACTAAAGCACTAAAAACTGAGAGCCGTTGTCCTTGAAAGACCTTTTATCTAGGAGAGTGACTAAAAACTGTCTGTTGGTGCATTTCTACAACCAGTTATTTATACTTCCAAATCTGAAGGGAAATTATCGGCTTTATTACGTACAGACTTTATCCGTTTTAAGCCTATCTCAATTATTACATCAAATGATGATGCTCTGTGAAGCGTTATTCCTGAATGGGTTTTTTGGAAATTCTACTTTTTTACATATTTAATACTTTTTTCTTAGTATTTGTTAACATGTTTTCCCTGAAAGTATGAAAAGTCATCCTAAATAATAATATACTTCAGGATCTGTAGTTGTTACAACATCCTCCTGTATCTGCACGTGATACAACATATTCTAGAATTTGTAGTTCTTACAACATTCTCCAGTATCTGCACGTGATATAACATATTCTAGAATTTGTAGTTGTTACAACATCCTTCAGTATCTGTATATGTTATAATATATTCCAGAACCTGTAGTTGTTTCAAACATAGTCCAGTATCTCTGTATATGCTACAACATATTCCTGAGATGTGTTTTTTTTTAATTGACACGAAGAATTAAAAGGTTAAAGCTATTACAGTCAATACTTGAATTTGCTAACAGCATACGTGAGCTGTTATCTACATATATATGTCTGCCAACAATGCGCAAACATGTATTATAGAAACACAAAGGTTAGACCAAGGGTTCTTAACCAGGGGTGCCCGCACCCCTAGGGGGTGCGAAGATGATTCCCAAGGGGTGCGAGGATGCCCATGAATAATTAAAGCAAATCTATATTTTTACATAAGAGTATGCTTTATATTTTTATATTTAAGTTTCCAGGGGGTGCGAGAAATGATTACTGATTTGAAAGGGGTGCAAACACTGAAAAAGGTTAAGAACCACTGGGTTAGACGAATGCGAAGAATGAAAGGTAGAAAATGAAAACCTCACAAACATGTTAAAAGGATAGGGATATTTTCCTTTCTAAGTTGCCAATTCTTCAATAGATCTACAATTTCTCTCTGACATCGAGTCATTTTTAAAAGAAATAAATATATATATATATATAATTTTAGTCCTGCTTTTTAAATCAGCATAAGAAAACAAAAGATAATTTGAATATTGGGAAAAACTGGGTCACTTTCAACATATATATATATATGTGTGTGTAAGGACGTAAATAAAGCTGAAAAAATGAGGGAAATAAAAAATTTAGATTATCATCATGTATGAGATAAAATGTATACACAGAAACAACACTGTTATTTACATCAGCCAATCTTCAGTCACGCACAGGATGTCAGGGTACAAAAAATCTACTACTTGAGGCCTTTCGAAGCACATTGTCTTTGACCCAAACACAAACTACAAAGAACTTCCGTCCTCAAAAAGCCATGAGGAAGAAGGTACTACTGAATATCGGTCAGCTGCCATCTGATAGTTGAATGACGTAATACACCAGAATCAATAGCTGATATGATTATGTAATTCCAATAACAGTTAAAAATTACAAAAACTACGGAGTGTTTGCTATAGAAAAGTTCGAAACAAGTAACATGTAATTAATGTTCTTTAGAAAGAGATTTTCAGTGGCACGTTCTTCTTACAGCAATGCTAATACATGAATTTGCTAATCGTGCTTTATCCCAGTTTCGTAGCAGTTTAACATCGTAATTTTCTTTCTGTGTTACTAGAACTTAGAATTCATGATTCTTCCATGAACTTTGTTAAGACTTCTTTTCCACAACAAAAGTGTCATTAATTCTTTAGCAAAATTTGCATATGTCGACCAGGCATGGCCAGGTGGTTAAGGTGCTTAACTCATAATCCGAGTATCGCGGTTTCGAATCCCTGTAACACCAAACATGCTCGCCCTTTCAGCCGTGAGGGCGTTATAAAGTGACGGTCAAACCCACTATTTGTTGATAAAATAGTAGCCCAAGAGTTGGCGGTGGGTAAAGACAACTAACTGCTTTCCCTCTAATCTTAGCCTGCTAAATTAAGGACAGCTTTGCGCGAAATTCCGAAACAAACAGACTGTGCAATGCCTTCCCTAATTTTGAACTAATGGAGTATACGTGTGTGTGTTTTGCTTTTGCTAAGCCACATCGAGTTATCTGTTGTGTCTACCGAGAGGAATCGAACCCCTAATTTCAGCGTTATAAATCCGTAGGCTTACTGTTGTCTCAGCGGGGTAATGAACTAATGGAGGAAATAAGGCAGCTATACTGAACTATTCAACAGTACCCACCGCCAAATGCAGGACTATTCTTGTCCAGTTGAATAATTGATTTGGACCATCAGCTCTAGTACATTGACCACTAGGACAAACACTATTTTTTTAAAACAAATTACGCAAACATTTCTAAGCTGAAATAAGCAACGAATAATATCAGAGGCGTCGATAGGCGCTGACACTCGGAGCCTGCGCCCCGAATCCCCAGTTGATGTTTTGAAAAATCAGAATAGAAAATCATTACCTCGGGTGCTGTATAAGGTGGGGTTATCTTTTAAGCATCCAGTGACAACTTTGACTAGTATTATTGATCTTAAAGTCATAGTGCTACATGATAGATGTTAAAACAATGCTCTTTAACTCTTATGGGTTACATGTGTTGATATCATAGAAACCAAAACGCTGCTAAAAGACAGTTTATTAATAGAACGTAAGTGAGAATTGTTGCGTCAAGGATCGCACTCACTATACACATATAAATTGATGCGTTAATGGTAGATTAACAGTTTAATAGAAGGAAAATACTTGTAAAAATGCGCACAAAATATTATTAAAATGCAATAATATTCTCCATTTGTTTTGTAAATGCACTGAATAGCGTACTTCGATAGTTTTAAAAGTATGTTTTAGTGCAAAGTAATAGCTGTAAACGACCTGTGAAAAATAAAAGTAATATTTTTTGTACTATGTAGACTGTAAAAATATATGTTATTGAAGCCATAATATAGTTTTCATATATGATTAGGAGAAATCGAAAAAGTCCGTTTGCAACCTACAAACTGGTTCCAGTATCCAACTAAAGGATTTTTTTAGGCCACTTATAGCAGGCTACTTTCTAATATTGGGAAAAATTATGTTAGAGAAAGTTTGTTATAGTGCAAGTTATATATCCTTGTATGAATATTTAGTTGATAATTGTTTTCTGGAGATAAGCATGAATTGTTAAATGCATACAATTATCAAGTTCATAGAAATTGGTATAATAAATTACTATATGTGAATTAGAGCAGACAAAACCCACATTTTAATAGAATTTTTGTGGATTAACTAAACAAAGAACGATGACTTAGCTAAAAGCAAATTCCTGCACCATTAACAGAAACTTTAAACTTGTTCGTGCATTGTATGTTCTGCTGTGGTTATTTCTGCTCATAAAAATCATAGTTAAATACGAACTGTTGCACAATGATTGCTAAACCAAATGGTCCACCTTACATCACAAAGAGCATATGCAGCAATCTCTTGACTGATGCTATTCAAGTCCTCCCTTTTGCATCCAACTTGAACACACGAACCCCAGTCCTAATTATCTGGCAGCGTGCCAAGACCACAAGGATGACCTAGCTTCTGTGTATGGTGTCTATTACTGATATGATATATGCCCTCACAGCTGGCACGTGTCACGGGAGGTCGCAGCGAAACCAAGCTGCACGTGCCACGTGACTGCATCATTGAACAAAAGCGGTAACTGCTAAGCGTGACCAAAAGCAGTTACTGACGACTCGTCTCTTCGATAGTCAAATGGTTTTAACCATCTTTTAAACTTCTCAGTACATTGCTAGATAATTTTTTGCAATGTACATAACAATGCAGTATACTGTATCATACATTCCACTCCACTCATCATAAAAACATAAAATAAGTCTGGAGTTTCAAAGACCAAAACAATCTGCAAGTATCCATACAAAAAGCAGTCTAACAAGGTAAGTATAAATGAAGCTATAAGAATGAAGATTACAAATATTTTAAAAAAATTATTAAAAAGAACAAATCAAGTATTTTAAGATATTCTGCTGACTCATTCAGAACTACGTTATAATTTATAAGGATTCCTCTTCGTATTTTAGTAACACATTCTTTTGATTGTTTGTTTTAAATCAAAGCTACATGGGGCTATCTGCTGTGTCTACTGCAGAGAATCGAACCTCAAATTTTAGAGTAATCTCATCACAGATCCATTGGGGAACACAATCTTTTATAATCACCGATATATGTGTAGAGTTGTGCTTGAACGGGTAAAAACATTGTTTTTAATATAAATAAGCCTAAAGAACAAAAATACCTTTCCTGAATCTTAGTCAGAGACAATAGGTTCGGATCATGATTTTTCCTAACATTTTCTCAAAATCGAAATCGAATTTAAAATAATTCGAGTGTTAATTAAGTTTGTCAATATATATGTATAACAATATCATTGCCTCCCAGAAAGCTACATTTGTTATTACTCAGAAATAAAACAAACGCAGACATATATTACAGGTAATAGCCTTTCACCAGCGTGTGGGAAACGGTTTAGCCTACTACTAGTGTAGCGGCACCCATATTTGTCTAGTAAAACTGGCTTCCGGTAGATACCAAGAGGAGAAGAAGAGGGCAATTACCCTTGGACAGGGGACAAAATCGACAGCTGTCAGGGCGCTCGCAACAAAACCTGTTTTCTAAAGGGGAGGAATGGGCATAAGAAAAAAAAAAAAAAGAGATAAAATAAAAAATCATCCCGGTAACGAGGTTATTTCTTACAGGCCTCTCTACAGTACGAATGAACTCAACGTAAACAGATAGCAATATTATTGTTTCATTCATACAGAAAACAAGTAAAATTAACTGGATTTGAAATATGGCAACGTGCTCTACTGTACTTATGATTTTCGTCAATGTTTTTTTTTTTTTATTACTATGATTTCTGTACCGTTCAGTTCGTTAGTAAATCCCACACTAATGCAGAGCACAATAAAACACCATAAATATTAAAACAGAACAAGAAATAACAGATTATAATGGGTTCACCGAGTTTCTCGCTATTTTATTCTAGCCTAGTGAACCTAATGTATGAGAGGCGTAGACAGTAAAGGGTAAATATCGAATAATAAATTCGGCGCAATGCTGTAATGTTATCCACATATTTACATTAATGTATATCGTGAATTAAAGAGGGCTTAAAACCTACATAAATCTTATTTAAGCATCACCATTATAAAAAGCCTATTTATTTAATGGTTTGCTGACCCAAACTGTGCTGATGAGCCTTGAATAGACGGAACTGTAGTCCACGGTAGATGTTACGGCTAATCAAAGAATGGAATAAGCCTCAACGTCATAGATTCTCTTTACAATTTTAGCTTTAATTACAAAAAAAACAACTCTTTAAAATATATATCCATATAAATACAATAGTACTGTCTATTGTATTTAAAATATATGTACATATATCTATATACTGTTGTATGTCTATGTAACTATTTCACAGGGTGTGGATGGATCCCCATGAAAATTGGTATGGAGGTTCATTGAGGGGTACTCCGCTGGTACAACGGTAAGTCTACGGATTTACAACGCTAAAATCAGGGTTTCGATTTCTCTCGATGGACTCAGGAGATAAGCCGATGTGACTTTGCTATAAGAAAACACACACACAAGTTCATTGGGTCTTAAAGGAGATACATGAAAACTTGAGGTTTCACATTTTGCGTTTTGTTGTTTTGATGGGCGTTGTCTTGCTTTTTTGTTGTTGTTTTTTCATAAGGCAAGCAACTTTTCATGTCCTAAGACAACCTTTCATTAATCATGAATTTACATAACTTCCATCTGGTATATATAGTCAGTAAGAAATGTAGTTTGACAGATGTGAGAAGATTTAAAAGCACAATAATACAGAGGACGTTATAGTATTTACAACAGAAGCACAGAACGCAATAAGTCTGTTATCCAGTTCCTTAAACACCACTTAAGAAAGTCAAACAGATCGCGAATTTCTTAATGCAGATCAGGGTGTAAGCACACCCTGGTCATAAAATACATGGTTCCTCAGTATAAACGTAAAAAACAGAAATTCCATAGAGACATTCGGGTTTGCCATGACAACAAACTGTCAATTAAAAACTAACAAATACTCTTATAAGTGGGTGGGCATTATCACTGTTCATGAAAGCCAGCTCTCTGCCTAACTGATAATATTTTTTACCTATAAATTAACAAACTGTGGTTTTATATATATTTGTCTCAAAATTGTTTATTTATTTTATGGTTTATTCACCTTGAAAAAACTATATGAAGAGAAAAGTCGAATTCCATTCAGTTTTATTTTTTTCTTCTTCACACATTTTACAACTTACAAACGGTGAATATTTCTTATACCAACTACGTTCATCTTAAAATGGATGCATTTGCTTCAAGAAAATAACAAAAATACCCATGACAATCTTCTTGGGTCAGAAGCTAAAGTTAGTTAGGTAATTTAAAACAGATATTTAATGGTCGTTGTTTATTATGATTGTTTTAAATATTTGAGACTAAATCTACTTTGTTAAATTATGACGGATATTACAATATATCTACAAACTTTATCACACCTCCAACGTGTCTGTTCACACAACATTGTATTTATTTTTATAATGTTGATTTTCTTTACTGAAACAATTTGAAGCACTTGGTTCTCCCCCTAACCAAACCTCAAGTTCGTCACTTATCCGATAGACAGATGTGGTTCCTCTGTAAACGATGGCAAAACGTGTCATTGAAGTCTATAAATGGAAATTTAAACCTTAGTCATGTGCGTGTTACAAACCTGTTACACAACTGTCTCTCATCCAGATCTCTACATTTCACCACGACGACAAAACTTACTGCATGAAGAAGCAACTAAGGTTCACAGCATAAACCGTAATCTGATGTCATATGTTTTTAGAGAGCATTAGTCATACGTATGAATACAAAACTTTCCTTTAATATGAAAAAAAAATATCCTGAAAGCTAACATCTTTCCTTAACTATATCTAGTAATAAAACTATATTTACTATAAAAAAAGAAGACTGGTTCTAAAGTTTCACTATTTCACAAAATAAAGATTTAAGTGTATTTTTTGTTAATTATTCTGGTATAGTTCATATCGCTTTACCATGCTGTTTGTTTATATTATATTATGTCATACTGCTATTTTTTACTAAACTGGATGATGCGTCTGTTACTGACTCATTCCTTAAACTTTTTCTATGATTCCACATCAGGTTCTCAAAAATAATAGTAGAACTTCATGCAGCAAGTTAGATGACTGAGCTCTTTCATGGCTCTTTTATTTACCAACCATTAACGTACGAACTCTTAAACGTCTGATATCAAAACCATCTTATTCACAGACAGTTTTTATTTCCCTAAAAATAATAAAAGAATGGATGATTCGGGAGGTATTAAATCCAATAATCTATTTCAAGTGATGTCGACAAAAACGGCAACATCTATTACCTTACACAAAATGGTGTTTCTTGTGGTTATGATTTGATGTCTCAAGAATAAATATTTTACCAGTTGAGGTTCCACATCTTACATTGTTTTACAATTTTCTTTACATTTTTTTCTATTGTCTTCTTTCTTTAATAATGGTTGTTGCATGGAATTTGTTACATATGATATTCACATCTGCAGCTTCAACAAATGAGAGTGTCAGCTGCTTGTGGCAGTAAACTTTGAGTTGCTTTAGAATTTTCTGGCCAAATAAAGCCTTTAACGGAGTTGCAATAATGTATAATTGGTACAAAACTTTGTAAGTGCATTTAAAAAAAAATGTTTAAATAACAACATGACGACGAATAAAATAGCATTATGACATCGTATCTTATAATTAAGAGATGTGAAAATAAAAGCATTTATCCAACCCAAATCAAGATGATATCTACAATCCATATGTGCTTATGAACATTCAAGTCACAGTGCCTTGACACCGACTCTGTGGACCACTGTGAAAAGTTAGAATCCTAAATGCCAATGTAAAACATTTGTAATGGTTCGAAAAAAGATATATACATTCGACCACAAGGACTACAAATGCACTCTGTATTTTAAGGTTATACCTAATTCATAATCAATTTTTGGCTCCGTATTTATGCAGGAGTAGAAAAACGCAAGTGAGCGTACGATATCGTCCAGTCGTTCCCTATTCTGCTACAAGCACGCAATGGTGTCATAAACACCTGTTTTTAAAATAAAAATGCCAGAGAACACAACTACTTAAACAGAAAAACAGTTTGTTCTTCATGTTGTACACATTTGTTGTATTTTTTTCAAATGTTCAGAAACGAATTATCTAAGAAAAATTCCTTAATTTTAAAATGTACTACCAATGATGTCCCCAAGTAGCACAGCGGCATGTCTACGAACTTACAACGCTAGAAATCGTGTTTCCATATAATGGTGAAAAAAGCACAGATAGCTCTTTGTGTAGTTTTTTGCTTAACTACAAACAAACTACCACTTGAAACCTTAAAGAATAAAAACTATACTAAGCGTTTTAGCGTTAAAAATAGCTTTAAGTTTGAACATAAATGTATACAGAATACTATACTCTACAGCAAATCTATTTCATTCAGTAAAATATTCCTTTTAATATATACACACATTTACAACTATCAATAAAGTTGCATGCAATAAAGTGGTATGATAGCGATATAATCCCATGAATAGAGTTTAGACAACATTGTTAGGAAAGCCAACATGTGCGATTTTTGTTTGTTTCGAATTTCGCGCAAAGCTACACGAGGGCTATCTGCGCTAGTTGTCCCTAACTTATCAGTGTAAGACCAGAGGGAAGGCACCACCCACCGCCAACTATTTTACCAACAAAAGTTGGATTGACCGTAACATTATAACGCCCCCACGGCTGAAAGGGCGAACATGTTTGGTGTGACGGGGATTCAAACCCACGACCCTCGGATTACGAGTCGAGTGCCTTAACCATTTGGCCATGCCGGGCCAACATGTGCGATACAAAACGCAACTACTGATTCGCATTGTGGAACAGAAAATCAGGAAAACAATGGCAACTAGTATAGTCAGAGTTCAATTCAAGACATCTTCGACCTGTACTTAAAAAACAACTGCACGACACAATCTCAGATATCCACAAGATATTCGGTATCTTCAGAAACTTACAAAGATGCAATGAACATCAACTGTAGATCATGATTTTTGGCAAGTTTTTATTATTATTATTATCCAAACGAGCCATTTTTATTTCATATATGATTAAACCGTAACTGTGCGTGTACCATGAGTGCTCGGTTTCAACTGTACACGAGGTACGTGCAGTTAGCTCATAAAATGGGTATCGCTTTCCTGGTATTAAATTGATCCATTCATTGTAATGAAAGGAAGGATGAAAAAATAAGTAGCGTAAAGACATTCACAAAGACCAACCAGATTCACCCTATGATATACCACTTTTATCTAGGGGCGGATTTAAGCCTAAATGGATAGTTAGCTAAAAAAAAGAAAGAAAGAAAGAAAGGGAGGTGGCCCGGTGAGCTCTATTCATGCCAATATTATTCATCAAGCGAAAGCAAATAGGGGTCCGATGTAAAGACGGTCTTGGTCAGCTAAAGCTGACCATTAAATCCGCCTCTCTTTTATCTCATATGTAATGGCGTTTTTCAAGGATACAATGCACCTATCCATAATGTAATCTGTTGCAGGCCAGTTTGCTAAGCATGGAAAATCCTTCAATCATCTACTGTTATTGACACATAGCCACATTCTATCTCTTTGACCAATTGTGAGGTATCGTTGAAAGAAGAACTCTACATTACTTTCCCGAAGAAACTGAAGATGGTTCTTATTAAGAAGTAGTGTAATGTTTCATAATCTCAGTATTTAGCCACTAAGTCAAGTTATGTTGTTCCAAAGGCTCATGGTTTGTTTGTTTTGTTATTTCGCGCAAAGCTACACGAGGGCTATGTGCGCTAGCTGTCCCTAACTTAGCAGTGTAAGACTAGAGGGAAGACAACTACTCGTCACCACCCAACGCCAACTCTCTGGGCTACTCTTTTACCACCAAATAGTGGGATTGACCATCACATTATAACGGTCCCACGGCTGAAAGGGTGAGCATGTTTGGTGTGACGGGGATTCGAACCCACGACGCTCGGATTACAAGTCGAGTGCCTTAACCACCTGGCCATGCCGGGCAGGAGGTTCATGGAGTCCAACAATATAACTATTCAAACTTTGGTCTGGATATGTGTTCTTCCCCTTTTTTTTTTTTGTTCAAATAAGCAAAAAATTGAACACAAATCGTTGTTTAATGTAGAAATTTTGCTTGTTCTTTTTAGTTGTTTGTGATTTTATTTTGTAATTAATTTTATTCATAACTGGTGCATTAAACATTTGTGACTCGTGAATTATAACTCACATATAGCTCTATAACTCGTGTGTTAAATATTTAAAACATAGTACAAAAAAAGAATGGCACAGTACTTGCAAAGGTACAAAATAAACATAGTTCAGCTATTGATTTTTTTTAAATACGTTCTTAATGAGAAATTAAAAGTCGAAGAAGTGGAATATTTGTTATTTATATGTATAAAAAATAATTTAAAATCATCCAAAATTTGTCACTGCTTTGTAATAAACATCAGTAAGTATTCAAAAACACCATAAAATCAAACACTTCCTTCCATATACTGGGATATCTTTAAAAATATATATAAGCGTTATGAATACGTTTTTTTAATCTGCAGCTATCTTCATTACAAGTTCAGGGTAAAATCAAAGCTCAAAGTAAAAATTATATAATATATTTGATCTCAGTTGGTACAATATCAATAGAGTTTTCAGTATTCACTTTTTATATTTTAAAGAGGATCAAGCTACAGAATTCACTCTAATGACAATTTATTTTTGATGTAATCCTATTCACTTCTCTTGGAATGTTGTGCACTAATCTTTAAAAATTAATTAAAGAATAATTTATAAACTGTAGTGTTTTTTCATAACTCTTTTAGGTCAATTGGACAAAATTAAATCGAAGGAGTATGAAAATATTGGCAAAGCCGTAAAGTTGAATTATCAATATTTGTTGTGATTCGTTTTCCTTTTATGGTTTTTATGACTGGCCTTTGTTCTAGTGTTTGTTTGATCCTTTTGTAGTAAATCAAGTAAATTACAAAGGTGATAGAACACTTATTTTTCGTCTTTGGTAATTTGTTTGAAGTTAAGCAAAAAGTAACACAACGGACTTCTGCGCTCGGCCTCACTCACAAGTATCAAAACCCGAATTCTAACGTGGTTAAGTCCACAGACGTACTATTCTGTCAGTGGGAAGAGGGGACTTTGGTAAGAGGATCTAATGGTGTGAGTTGCTTGTTGACTTTTGTTTCAGTAACGCCACCTTTTGAGTATTACAGAAACATAACTCGTAATGTTTTAAGATAGATGACGTGATTTTGTGAAGAGGAATGAAAGTGATAGCCTGATACACTCACTAGGTGATTTAAAAGTGTTTTATTAGATCTAATGGGTAACAGCTAATGATTTTTCATTCAAGTCCCACAACATTAAATAGACTAATAGCTTCATTATAATGTTTATGTATATTAAAGTATTACGTGGGCTGGACTATCAATTTCAGGAGATGAGTTTTATTTATCACTTCCTGTGGCCGGAAATTATAATCTGTTTTTATTTAATTTTATAATTCTGTCTCTCTCTTCTTGCAACTGGCGGCACACGATGAATGGTCACTTTAGATGTAGACTTTGTGTGGGTTTGAAAATCCACATTCGCTTTTTATTAATTTTTTCTCTTTCTTTATTTAACAATTTATCAAATATATTAGATGGTGTAAATCCCACTGAGGTGCAAATTTACCGACTAAGAAAGATGGTGTGGCTCCTACTTTTCCAGAAGTCCCTCTAATTGAGATACACTTTACCAAATATGACAAATAGCGTAGATTCTAATTTTCCATACCCCCCTCTTATTGAAACACAACTTACCAAATACAATCGATGGTGTAAACTTTAATTCTCCTTTCCAGAATAACGCACATTCCTTAATGAGGTATAATTAATTCTTACCAAAATTTTTGTTTGTTAGCTAGTTTCCTTTTGTCTGTCATTTAGTACCAAGACTTTTGTAGTTTGTTTTTTCGTCTCATTTGAATGGTTGAATTAAAATCATAAACACATTTTCATTAATAAGTTAAAATTGATATAACTGTTGTGCAATATTACGTGCGTGTATTCACGTTTGTTTTAACATTCAAAGAGATTGTTTGATTGTTTTGAATTTCACGCAAAGCTACTCGAGGGCTACCTGCGCTTGTCGTCCCTAATTTAGCAGTGTAAGACTAGAGGGAAGGCAGCTAGTCATCACCACCCAGCGCCAACTCTTGGGCTACTCTTTTACCAACGAATAGTGGGATTGACCGTCACATTATAACGCCCACACGGCTAAAAGGGACGAACGTGTTTGGTGCGACTGGGATTCGAACACACAACCCTCGGATTACCAGTCGAACGCCTTAACCCATTTGGCCATGCTGGGTCTATTCAAAAAGATAGAACTATTACAGAATTTCAGAATTATCCCAAAAAGAGCAAGAACGGTAAATATAAATTTTATTTAACAAAGATTTAAAAACTTTCTGGCATACGCAAGCATACGCATGTGTATATATCGATATATATCAGTGTTTCAATGTTAAAATATAGGCTGTCATTAACAGGCCCTAAAAATACATAAGAATCTAACGAATAAATGAGCACGTTTAACACCTAGATAATTTCTTTGAACACACGTTTTGAAACCCTAAAGTAAAACAATCCACACAAGTAAATAAACGTAAAATAAACAGAATGGAAATTATGAGTTCAACTATCAATAACAACGACGAATTACTTACTTCCACCCAAAATCGTTGTTCTTAAGTGCAATCTGCACTGTGTTCCCCAAGAGTATCGAGACCCAGTTTTTAGCGTTATAAGCCTTCAAACTTATCACTAAACCAATAAGGGCAGAAAAAGAAAAAAAAAAAGACTGTCGGCTTCCTAACATCTTCTGTTAAAGCTATAAATTAATACACGACATTGGCATGTTCCCATTCAAGTTTCGAATAATTGCCAAATATATAGTCACGTTGCATGTAATAACGACCTGTCTCGCAAGAAATTAATCTAATCCATTTAAAACACAGCAGATTCTTAACGACGACTTATAATTCCAGTCCACTAAATGTACAATGATATAATCAATCACTAAGTTATAGATAGCACTCTAAATGATAAAGATTAATGAAACAGAAAATTGTATTCCTGAATAAGCGTTACGACATAACCTTTGGTCTTGTGAATAAGTAGCCAAACCCTTGTTTCTGATGAAAATATGTCGTAATAAGCATTTCCTTGTAAAGCTGGCACCTTTATCGTGAGCCTATTTTTTTAGTACGTTTTTTTATTAACTAATTAATTCAACTATTTGTATACAGACCACGTAAAGAAGATTTGATTCAGTGAAAGTCTGAAGTCCTTTTAATGCTAATGCCGGGTTTCGGTACTAGTAAAGACAGAATATTCTTTATGGAAGTGAATTTGAGCTGTGAAAAGAATGAGACTTAGCAATATCTAAATTAGTACGAACTTTATGTTTACCCAAGATAAATAGCAATCAAATTGATGAAAGTGAATGAAAAAACGTGCCTTTATTGGAAACTGAGTTCTCAGAATGATTTGTTTGAAATCGGTAAAAATATGAAAAGACCTGTTCCAGACTAAGAAAACATGAGACAATAATGCCATTCCTTCCCAGGTGTGCCCGCTAGTACAGCGGTAAGTCTACGAATTTACAACGCTAAAATCAGGATTTCGATTCCCCTCGGTGGGCTCCGCAGATAGCCCGATGTAGCTTTGCTATAAGAAAAACACACATACACTCTTTCCAGGGTGAGGATGTTTGATGCGACGGGGATGCGAACCCGCGCCCCTTAGCGTACGAGACGCACGCCTTAACGTGCTTGGCTATGCCGGGCTAAACCAGATATAAAACAAACCCTTTATTATTAGGAAAACAAAACATAATGAATTAACCAACGCAAAATAACAGTTTTGCACAACAAATAAAAGAAAAAGAAAATCATTTCCTTTGTTAAAATTAAAGGCAATGCAATAAAAAACATAAGAAGAGACAAAACATTTTGGCATCAAATATGGTAAAGCTATATTAAAACTTTAGACTCATAAATCATCCCCTTCATGTAAAAAAAACAACAACAAAAAAGAACAAAAATTAAACATTCCCCCTCTGAAAAAGTAAAACAAGATAAAATAACCATCTTTTAACATTTAAAAATAAGGGATTCTAATCATGGATATATATGTATACCCAAGATAATTTTACTACAAAAATATATAAACGCATTTACATATTTACAAGAGATTACACGTGCACTGAAACAGAATTAACATTTTAAAGTCACAAATTACTGTTTTACATTCATAACTCCATCTCTTTAAAATATATAATTCACTTAAAAGTGTTTGTTTGTTTTTGAATTTCGCACAGAGCTACTCGAGAGCTATCTGCGCTAGCCGTCCCTAATTTAGCAGTGTAAGACTAGAGGGAAGGCAGCTAGTCATCACCACCCACCGCCAATTCTTGGGCTACTCTTTTACCAACGAATACTGGGATTGACTGTCACATTATAACGCCCTCACGGCTGAAAGGGCGAGCATGTTTGGCGCGACCGAGATGCGAACCCGCGACCCTCAGATTACGAGTTGCACGCCTTAACACGCTTGGCCATGCCGGGCCATTACACTTAAAAGTGATTCACAAAATACACTAAGGATGATGTACAATACACACTCATGTATCCAACTTTCATGTTATTGTTTGTTTTGTTTTTTTAATTTCGTGCAAAGCTATACGAGGGCTATGTGCGCTAGCCGTCCCTAATTTAGTAGTGTAAGACTGCAGGGGAAGGCAGCTAGTCATCACCCCCCACCGCCAACTCTTAAGCTAATCTTTTACCAATGAATAGTGGGATTAACCGTAAAATTATAACGCCCACAAGGCTGAGAGGGCCTGCATATTTTGTGCGATGGGGATTCGAACCCGCGACCCTCAGATTACGAGTGGAATGCCTTAACCCACCTGGCCATGCCGGGCCTTCATGTTATCATATAGGAAAAGTTTAGTGTCTATATGTACACCTAAATCTTAAAACTGATAAGTAGCAGATCATCACAACGAGTGATTATTTCACACGTTGTACATTTTGACACCAACACTCAATTCCTGAAATATAGGTTACAAAGAACAAATGGTAAAGTCACCTATTTGCATTATAATGTATAATAAAATTAAAGGTAGTAGAAAAAAAAGGCAGTCTAAACTGTCTACCACTCAGTTTAATTCAAACCAAACAACAGATGCTCTAAGGTGGCAGTGAACATTCAACTGATATTCATTGTATGGCAAATGATTTATTTTGCTTTTCACAAAGCTTCGTTTGTTCTGGCCAGCTTAAAACAAAGTTGTCGTACTCATTGTCCAGCTGTGATGATGCACCCCCCTCCACTTCAGTCTTACTCTTGTTTTCCTCCTTCAATCGACTTTATAACCTCAGTCCAGCAATACCATTTCACTACAGACAGTTGATGAGGCATGGATCAGAGAGACATGGTTCTTGATGTTTGGTGGGAAGCTTAATATTTGCTGACCATTTTAACCATGAATGAGTCTGTTTGGGAAGAAACTTTCTTACAAGCTTTATGAAAGCCATGATACATATGATCAAAATGTTACCTTTATCCAGGAAAGGAAAAATCATAACATTTAACTCTAACTTATTAATTCATAATCTATAAATGTAGTTTTCTGAACCCTCCTTTGATTCTTTCTTCATATAAATAACAATCTTCCAATCATTAATTTTTTTCTAAATGTTAGATAACTGTTCCAAATAACCCTTAAACACTCCAATAGCTTTTTTCTATGCTTCTTTAAGATTTAAGGATAAATTTCATTAAAACCAAAACTTTCGTTCTCTTCAAGTTTTCCGAAACAACCTTTATAAATTAGAATAGAAGGTGTAGCAAATCCTCCTCACCTTAAAGACGTTGGTCAGCTTGGAAAGTTTCTGTTAAAGTAAAAACTAGTTGCCATTTAAGATATGTCCCTTTCATAGATATTAACAATGTCACCTTTAGAATTTCTAATACGAACAGTAGTACCCTTGATACTTTGCAGATCACGGTAAGTATAAGTTATTTTCTTTTTTTACTACTCACTATGTTTTTCATGGCCCTTTTAAACTCTGCGAATCAATGAGATTTGGGTGGACTACAAAGGTGTGTCACAGTTTCCATTATTAAAGTGAGAATAATAATATATATACCGATAAAGAACTCGTTCTGTTAATTAAGTAATACACACAAGTTACTGCACAAGTAACTCAATAATGATTGGTTACAAAGGTATGATATTTTTGCCAGACATTGTCTATTTTCTAAAAAAATAGAATTGTTCATACTGGCATACCATGACTAGTCAAATAAGAAGTGCCCATGAATATTAGATCTTAACTGATCCACAACATAGCTAAAATCATGCTGGCGATGCTTCCCTGATACTACTGCTGTTGCTGTTTCTGCTATTAATGTTACCATTGGTACTATTACTGCCCTGCTACATCTACTGTCTTTACTTCTACAGCATTCACATACCAGATTATCTCCTGTAACTAATTTGGCCAGTATTTGCTTGCGATTCCAAGCAGAAGTAGTTACAACAAATATATAACGAGTGGACATACCAAAATACTACTTTTGCACACATTGGTGGTATGTAATGTCAAGAAAGGGGAACTTGAAACTCAGTATTACCAAAACATTTTATTTCACACTAAGAATTTCTCGTTGTCTAACAATATGTATCGATAAAACTGACGAAAACTACAGATAAAATGATTTTATGTACCTGAAGAACCAGGTCTTATATTCCATGATCACAATAAACCCACTTGAAGTAAAAATATATAATATATTCTAAAGACGTCTTGTATAGGTATTAAAACTTTAATTAGAATAAAGTACAGAACAACGTTCGAACCTTTTTATGTCATCAATAGTTGTTGTTTGTTGTTGTTGTTAACCTTAAGATGATCTAAGAAGATCTTTAATTTTAATTAAAGTTTTAATATCCATACCAGCCGTCTCTAGAATACAGGTCTTGTATTGCAAACAAGTGTGGCTATTACTGTGTTTTTTTTGTGTGGGGTTTTGAATGGGAATATAAGTTTTTCTCCCTCAGCCTGGAAAGTAGTGCATGCGACCGCACTGAAAAGCAGTTCAGGTTACAGATAACGCAAGAAGCTCAAATCTATATTCAGGATTTAAAAAAGAGAGAACTGGAAAGCTTTATTTGAGAATCAACCATCAAAAAATGTCTTTCTAACTCGACCCGGCATGGCCAGGTGGGTTAGGGCGTGCGACTCGTAATCTGAGGATCGTGGGTTCGCATCCCCGTCGCACCAAACATGCTCGCCTTTTCATCCGTGGGGGCGTTATAATGTGACGGTCAATACAACTTTTCATTGGTAAAAGAGTAGCCCAAGAGTTGGGTGTGGGTGGTGATGACTAGCTGCCTTCTCTCTACTCTCACACTGCTAAATTATGGACGGCTAGCGCAGAAGCCAGAAATTGGGGCAACTAGTAAAATTTCCATACACAAACTGGAAGAAGGCTGTTGAAGACTTCAAGACACATGAATTGAAACAGTACCACCAAGACAACAAAGAAAAAGCTAACAATTTTCTACAGGTCGTAAACACAAGTTCATCTGTTCACTTGCAGCTTGATGCAACTTACAAGCAAGAAATTGAACAGAATCGGCAATATTTAATGCCTATTATTTATACTGTATTGCTGTGTGGGAGACAGGGTTTAGCTTTTAGGGGAAAATATGATTCTGGTCCAATGTTTGTTGGTGAAACTGATGAGGAGCCCATCAATAATGATGGAAATTTTTGGGCAATTTTTGCTACAGGGCAAAGGGTGATGTAAAGCTTTCAGCAAGCCTTAAGAGTACAAAGAGGAATGTTACGTATCTGAGTCCTCAAATTCAAAATGAAATCATCAATGCCTGTAACACTCGTGTTCTTGATGCTTTGGTCAACAGGGTTAATGCTGCAAAGTGATTCTCAATATTAGATGATGAAACAACAGATATTTCAGGCAATGAGCAGCTTTCACTGTGTGTTAGATATTTGCACACCAATGACAACTCTGTTGCAATGAGAGAAGATTTTTTTGCAACTTATACCTGTTTATGATGTGACAGGCAGAAACTTGGCTGATGTTATCATAACCAATCTAACAAAATATGGTATTGACATAGCTTACCTGCGAGGACAAGGGTACGACGGTGCTGCCTCTGTGAGTGAGAAATTCAATGGTGTCCAGAGACACATAACTGATAAATTCCCACTTGCACCCTATGTACACTGCAGTGCCCATTCCCTAAACTTGGCAATTTCTGATGCTTGTAAAGAAGTTCCTGTGCGAAATTGCATGGGAGTAATTTCTAGCATTGAAAACTTTCTCAATACACCCAAAAGAAAGCACGTTTTAGCTATTTCGGTTGAGAATAAAGCACCTGAATCGGAAAAAGGTTTGAAAGGTCTCTGCCCCACCCGGTGGGTTGAGAGGCATGATTCAGTCATTGTCTTTCTATAATTAACCCATGCAGTTGCAGATGCCCTTGAGACCATATCAGGTTGGCAAGACAGAAATTCTGCCACGCAAGCCAATCAATTGTTGTGTTCTATAACACAGCCAGAATTCATCATCACTCTACTTACCATTGCTAAATTGTTTTCCTTCAGTTTACCTCTGTGCAACTTACTGTAGCAACAGAACATTGATTTAGGTGCTGCGATGCATCACGTAGAAATAGTGGAAGATTTAATCCGTTCACTCAAAAATAATACTGTGAATGAAATTAACAACATTTTCTGTGAGGCTCAAACTCTGTGTAGTGAGCTTCAAATTAACATCATAATGCCAAGGCAGACTAAAAGACAGATGTACCGTGCTAACTCACAAACCACAAGCCCTGAGGAGTACTTTCGTATTGTTGTATTTGTACCATTTGTTGATCACTTTCTTTCACAAATATGTGACCGTCTGTCCAGTCACAAAACTCTCCTTACAAACTTCGTGTGTCTACTACCATCAGGATATACCACAGAATGGTCAGAACCTACAGCACAACAATGTAACCAAATTAAAGAGTTGGTCAATATATACAAGGCTGACATTGACAGCACTTCATTAGCTGCAGTAGGTGACTTAGGGTTTGGTACAAATCACTTGCGAACAACAGACCAAAAAATGACATAGATGCATATACAATGTGCAATGCAGAAATGTTTCCAGTCATTTCTGGACTGCTGAAAATATTTGCCACGCTACCTGTGTCAACGAGCTCAGTGGAGCGTTCGTTTTCAACTCTCAGAAGACTCAAAACGTATTTGAGAAATACCACCACTGAAGATCGATTGAATGGCCTGGCCTCATTATACATTCACCGTGATATTAAAGTTGAGCCAAACTGTATTGTAGATGTCCTGGCAAGAACGAACAGGCGTTTGAGCCTTTCATAAATATTTGATTGTATTTCTCTAGTTCTGACAAAACTTGCTGTATTAAAAGTGTTCAATCTGAAATTTGCATTTGACTATTTGTTGTGTGTGAAATTATCTGCCATGCAATCACGGATCTTTATGAAACTTCACAGGTGGCAACTGAACTTGTCTAAAAAGTTTGGGTCCATGGGGTGAGTTACCCCTCAACCCCCATTGGCTACACCCCTGATAAAGACCATCTATACTCAGCCCACCATAGGTATCGAAACTCGGTTTTTAGCGTTGTAAGTCCGCAGACATGCCGCGTGCCACTGGAAAAAGAAGTGAAAAACGTACCTGATCCTCCCTAGTCCATAATGACCTAAAACATAATATTTTACATTCTTAATAGCATTTAGACACTTTTTAGCCCTAATAATAATGTCCAAAAATTTTGTAGAAATCACATGAAGAACAAGAATGAATAAGAAAAGCAGAACCTGTTTGTTTTTTGTATTAAACACGAAAATAAGTGGGTAGTTTATAAAATAAGCTTTCAATTGAAACAAAGGTTCTGAAATTATATTACATATAATTACATATAATTATTTTATTCAATATTTGTTTTGAATTAAGCACAAAGCTACATAATGCGCGAGTTGTACTCTTCCTGTAGTGGATATTGAAACCGGTTTCTAGTAGTGGGAAGCCGCAGACATACTGCTGTGCTATTGAGAGGTATATTATTGAATTTCTGAAAAATAAGAAAATTAAAAGTTATTTTGAAATTATACTTATCAATGAAAACATAAATTTTGCAATTATTTCCTAATTCAAGTTTAATTTATCAAAATTTACTTTCTTTAAAGCCCGGCATGGTCAAGCGTGTTAAGGCGTGCGACTCGTAATCTGCGGGTGGCGGGTTCGCATCCCCATCGTACTAAACATACTCGCCCTTTCAACCGTGGGGGCGTTATAATGGTACGATCAATCCCACTATTCGTTGGTAAAAGAGTAGCCCAAGTGTTGGCGGTAGAGCTGCCTTCCCTCTAGTCTTACACTGCTAAATTAGAGATGGCTAGTGCAGATAGCCCTCGAGTAACTTTGCGAGAAATTAAAAACAAACAAACTTTCTTTAAAATTTTCCAGGACTGATAGAATCGAGAAGCATCACTTTTAGGAAGTGAAAGTATAACAATCCAGTTGTATTTGAATTTTCATTTTTTCATTGTCTTTTAATTGTGACACAAGAAACTTATAGCAGATCAGTCAAATTAAAGATTTTCCACTGGATGTGTTGAGGCATCTGTATGTCTTAATTATAAATTAAAAAAAAAAATACTTAAACAGCTATAGTACATAGACTTTCTCTCTATGTAATCGCAGCATATATAAAACAAATATAATGATGAGTGATGTATTTACATTTCCAAACCATGTTCTGTCTGGTTAGATGTTTCGTAAACAAACCGTTGTGTCGTCAGAAAATGATTACAAAATATATACATAATTTGACAGGAATTGACTCCCACTAGAAAGAGAATGTTTGAGAAGAAGTTGGAAGAATGGATTTTCATTAATGCATTAAATAGCTCCCAGAGAAAAATGTGTGGTTCAGACAAGAACCATTTACCGCACCCCCAGAACAAACTTTGGAAGCCACTGATGACATCATATTCAGAAAAGAACATGGTATTAATATATGCTTTATTGGTCAATTACCATACCTATTTTCTGGCTTGCTTTTAAAATGGTATTAAAGACAAGGTTCTTATGTAAAACTGCATAAAATAAAAGTAAATGGAAAACAATTTAAAATTCTTTATTTGTACAAGATAGTAGAAAATGTATATCACACTTCTCTTTTATCCTCTGTTTCGGAATTTAGCTCAAGCGAGGTTGGGGTCCTTCAACTGATCTTTTTAGAGCTTCTGAAGAGTTAATTGTGGCATCCATCTACTAGTAGTATCTTCCACGTTTCGACTTGCCATTGCTATGGTGAGAATGATTTTTACTCCCACATGATGTCCAGAATCAAGACATTTCATGAATGGACAGGGCCCTACTGTGTAGTGAGATGGTATATTCACATTTTCTTGTAACAGGATCTGTCAGTGTACTATGAAAAAGGCATATTCTTGTAATTTTGTTATCCAAAGTGATATCGTCGTTTTTAGATTTTTTAAGATCATCAGCCATTTCACAGATACATGGTCCTCCTGGATAGCAAACCTATTATACACGTAATGACAATAGTGTTCCGTGAGGACTGCAATTGCAAGTAGTTTTTTCTTTGTCTTACAGTATCTGCACTCAGTAGTGATGAGCATAAGACTGATGTATGTTTATACACATTCTTCTCTGTTTCACAACTGTCACAGTTTCATCGTAACTAGTGTCAATTTCCAGCAGGAGCTCACTATCTCGTTGTGACGGCACTGAAGTATCTACTAAAGCAAGTTTTACTGATTGGAATACCTCGTCATATTCCTCATTTCATTCAAAAAGCATCTCAACTTCAGTGAGAGCAAACAATGTTATGATTGTTATAGAACTTGGCCACGACCCATCAGTAATAAGACACGAGATTGAGAAAAATGTGGACTTCTTGCTTGATTACAAGTTTAGGTTAATCTTTTACCAAAGTTATGCAAGATGGGCCCATAAAGCCTTCATTTCTTCCTACAATGGGACTGGAAAATTCCAC
The DNA here is from genome assembly GCF_004210375.1 of Tachypleus tridentatus. Classification (NCBI taxonomy): domain Eukaryota; kingdom Metazoa; phylum Arthropoda; class Merostomata; order Xiphosura; family Limulidae; genus Tachypleus; species Tachypleus tridentatus. The sequence goes on from NC_134831.1 coordinate 143,892,688, forward strand.
TTCCACGGAAATGAGCACACATTTCCACGGTTTGAGTGAAAACTTTAATGAAAACTATTATGTCATTTACAAAACTAAAAAACAACAACAATTTTTTCTTCTTCAGGGCAAAACAAACTTTAAGTTCGACCAAATTTGTACCCATAATAACATCCTATGCTACATAATTTTGAATGAAAATTTCTCGTTTTGAAGACTTTCTAATAACTTCCTTTATTTAGAAGTCTATTAAACCTTACATAGCCAAAATTTTCACAACCAATAATTTCTTTAATATTGGTAATTTTATGAAACACTTTTCATTTTTTGAAAGCATACATTGAGTGCATCTTTCTAGTCCGGTAAATATCTAAACAGAAGTGTTACTAATTTTTTTTAAATAATGAGATAGTTTAATGAAAAAATGCTTTTTTTTTTAAAACACGCCAAAATTTACGTATTTTAAACCCAAGTTCAGTATGCAATCTCAGATTCTCTTAATTTCTTAGAAAAGCTTAAAAGTAAAATATAACGTCTTAAGTGAAAAAAGATTATATTGTTTCTAAACCAACAAATTTCTCTGGACCGGAATATAAACAAAGGTAAAGGTGAACTAAATTTCAAAAGTAGTCGTAATAGATTTCTAGATTTAATAACATTGAGTAAAAAAAATCTTTTTGAATCCGTTTTATTAACTATGTTACGTTTCGAAAATCGTACATCAAGTGTATTTTCTAGTCCATTAAAATCAAATAAGGTGTGTTTGTAGTTAAGCAAAAAATATACAATGGGCTAGCTGTGCTTTTCCCACTATATCGAAACCCGGTTTCTGGTGTTAAAAGTCTGCAGATGTACTGCTGTGCCATTGGGGTCCAAAATAAGGTTTTTCATGAATGTTCTGACAAATATTACGGTCATTGCCTTGATAGTTTTGAGGAAAAAAATTAATTTTTCTAAATAGGCAAAAAGCGTATTTTGATCCAACATTTATTGTGAAATATTTAATTCTCTTCATTCCTCAGAAAATTTGAGAATAAAACATATTGAATTTAATGAAAAACATTACATCATTTATAAGTCTAAAAAGCGAAAACTTCTCCTACACTGAAGAAAAACAAATGTTAATATGGCCTAAATTGGAAAGTAGCAGTAATAATACCATACATAGCCTGTATAATTGTGAACAACAATGCTTTTATTTAAACCCCTTCCATTAACTTTCCATTCACGAGAAGTATGTAAAAGCTTTCATAACTGAAATTTTCACAACCAGTCTTTGCTTTAATAGTTCAATTTTGATTAAACGAGTTTTATTTTGAAAAGCGTACATTAAGTGCATCTTTTTAGTCCAATAATATCAAGGTAATTTGTTTAAAGGTTTGTTGTTGTTTTTTCTTTGTTTCCACTGGCACAGGGATGTGTGGATTTAGAACGCTATAAACCGGGTTTCGATACACTTGTTGGACAGAGAACAGATAACCCTTCGTGTAGCTTTGTGCTTAACTTAAAAAAACAAACAAATTTATTTAAAAATACCAATAGTATATATACTTTTCCTAACCAATCACTACTAAAATATTAATAGTTTTGGTTAAAAAGAGTTCCATTTTTAAAATCTCTCAGTAAATGCATCTTTCTAGTCCAATAATATAAAAATTAGGTTTTCATGAATGTTTTTAAAAATACAGAGAACATAGCCTTCGTATTCTTTTATGAAAAATAATGATGTTTTGAAACGCAAAAAAGTATGAAATGTGCTAATTTCTCAGAAAACCTCAGGAGTAAAACATTATGACTTTAACGAAAAAGATTATGTTGTTTCTGAAACTAAAAAGTAAAAATTTCTTTTATTCGGAATAAAATTAAAGTCTGACTAAATTTGGAAAGTATCCTTTACAATCTTCTACACTGTATAATTATGAATAAAAAATGTATGACCTCAAGCTTCTAGAATCCTTATGATATTTTAGGCCTATCTTATCCTAACCAAAGCCATCTCTGATCCTTTCGTCATCTATACGCCATCGAAGCTAACAAACAAATCACAAGAGTACGAATGTGTGTGTTTTTCTTATAGTAAAGCGACATCAGGCTATCTGCTAAGACCACCGAGAGGAACCAAACTCCTGATTTTAGCGTTGTAAATCCGTAGACTTTCCGCTGTAGTAGCGTGGGGCACAAGAGTAAAAAAAAAAAAAATCTTTATAAGTTGTAGATATACACTTGTTCAAGGATTCCAGAAATTTCATGAATAATCTGACCACCTTCTTATAAAACTGACCTTTACCTCATAACTTAAATAATGAAAGGTTACTTTCTACTTTATTAAACAAATGTACATACAACGCTTGAATAACTATTTAAACTTTTTATCAATCTCCCAGGTAAAAAAAAAAAAGGTTTTACATATGAGTAAGTTTATTATTATCATTCAAGTGTCATTTACCACAAGGTTTTATTTATAATTTTTATTTTTAAAAATGTTGACTTGGTGTCTACTATGCTTTGAAAAGAGCATTATTTTTAAAGATACATCTCTGGGGTGTATATTTCACGTTATGCATTACCAAGCACTTTATTTTCTTAGGGTTTGGTTTGAATTTTGCGCAAAGCTACTCGAGGACTATCTGTGCTAGCCATCCCTAATTTAGCAGTATAAGCCTAGAGGGAAGGAAGCTAGTCATCATCACACACCGCCAACTCTTGGCTACTCTTTTACCAACGAATAGTGGGATTGACTGTAGAATTATAACGCCTCAACGGCTGAAAGGGTGAGCATGTTTTCTTAGGAAATTTAGTTGATACCCTTCCTTTTCGAGTTTAGCCATACTTGAGCTGTTGTAACGGAGTTGATATGTAACATGTTTTCATTTTTAAACCCGGTTACGATATCTTTATATAACAATAATTGTGATTCTCTTGCAAGGATCCTATATTATGGAGTAAACTACAAAAAATAAGATCTAGAAAGAATTCTTTGTGTGTAAATTTAGCACTAACAAAAAATCCGAATTTGTTCAATTTCAAAATTTGAGGCATTATTGGGTGTACGTAAATTATAGCAAAAAAAACAAACAAACAACAACAACAAAAACATATAAGCAGTTATGGTTTAATAATCACTGATATTTAACATGCGGGTCATTAAATGCCAACCCATCTAGGATTTCCCAGATCATGTCATAGACTTCCTTGAAAAAAAAAAAAGCAAAAAGTTCATTTTGGTTTATTCAGCCCCATAACACCATGAAAATGATGTGTACATGTATTTATTACACCATAACAGTCTTCGTTTGATAAAACTGATAATATAAGTAGGCTATAGACCACTATTGTACATTTCCAATCCCGGCCAGCCTGATAAACCCTGTTACTGGTGCAAAAGGCCTCATAAGCACTTGAAATGGCACATACAGTTTGGCTGATGTATTTTAACCCTATTCTTTATTTATACTTTTAAGGTATTAGAATTAGTACTTGATTTGAAGCTGAAATCAAAACTGTTCACCAACAGAAACTAATGATTAGGTAACAAAAGCAAAATTTAAGTGCAGTTATTGTTTATCACTTATTATGATAATGTTAAATCACAATCTCAGTACAATATCTTGTTTCTTTATGAAACCTATACTAAAAGTGAATTATACTTATCTCTCAGATGCTGTGTTGTACAGAAAAGCTTCTTATTGCCATTGAACCTCATCACTAACTGAAGTCTCTGTCACACACTTTATTTCCTTCTATGAGCAAGTCTTGCTGCATTGAATATTATTTAAACAGTCTGTTATGTAATACCCTTTAATTGGTTTCATACACATACACTAGAGGGAACTTTTTCAAAAATGAAACATCTGTCTTCATGTCATCTGAAATTTGATTGTACACATTTGGTTCCCATTTGCTGTACTCTGTACATAAAAACAATCATATTGTATTCACTTGAATAAATATCTGCATACAAAAAATATCTGTTTAAACTGTAAGAAAGGAAGGTTGATTTTTTTCAAGGCTTTGGCTCAATTTTACTTTGTTTACAATTACAAGAAATATCCTCACTTATTGTAGCAATAACAATTTCCACTTAATTGTTTAGAAGTGTCTTGTATCATTTAGTGAAATGTTGCTGAAATTTCCTAACAGTGTTTTACATTTTCATTAATTATATGAATTGTGATTTTGATTCCATTATTCAGATACATGTTTTGAGTTGTACATCAAGTAACAAAATATAACCTCATAGCAACAAATACATTCCCTCAACAGTATTTATATTTTTATTTCTTTATTTAGGCCCAGCAGACTCGTAATCTGAGGGTTGTGGGTTCGAATCCCCGTCGCACCAAATATGCTCACCCTTTCAGTCATGGGGGCATTATAATGTGATGGTTAATCCCACTATTCGTTGGTAAAAGAGTAGCCCAAGAATTGGTGATGGGTGGTGATGACTAGCTGCCTTCCCTCTAGTCTTACACTGCTAAATTAGGGATAGCTAGGGCAGATACCCCTTGAGTAGCTTTGCGTGAAATTCAAAAACAAACAAAACAAACTTTCTTTATTTAGATAGTTATGTTTTCATCACTAATAGTGTCAGTGAATTAACCAAATGCTAATGTATTCAATCTTTTGAAACAACTGACCAGAATGTTTTATTTTCTCACAAAAATTTTGCAAGTTTTGGCTCATAGTACTTTATTTCTGAGGATATATTTTAAGTAACTTACTAAAGCAGTTCACAATAGGAAGTAATTATTCTGGAATACTTTAGATAAGTTGCTCTGTTTTGTCAGATATTTTCCTTACAAGTGGGTAATAAAATTAATGTTTTGTTATTTATTATTCATCCCACTTATCTAAGGAATATTCCCCAATTTGGTATAATATATTTTACTGTACTTTACTATCATAATCCCTTGGTTTTTCTAAAAGACTGGAAGATAAAACTGTCTTTCAAAAATTTTATCTTTACAGGAAGGTTGATTTTATAAACAGGTAATCCGTTACCTCCATGTTATATAAACATTTCTAAGAGATAAAACTTGAAAAGTCCTTGTTCATCTCAGTGACATAATAAATGATGTAACTATTAGGTAAGATTCTTTTACTTTAGCTGAGAGAGATGACAAGGATTTAATTCTCAAGTCTTGTAACTAAACTTTAATTTCAGTTCTGTTTGCAAGTGTCTTTTTCTATCCTCCAATAGCAGTGTGTTAATGTCTTAAGACACAGTTACAATTCTCAGACTTGTGTCTTTTTGTATCATTGAATAACAAGTCTTAACAACTGTTCCTTATGTTGCTAAAAGCTCACTATCAATAGGTTCAACAATAACAGTCTATATTTTCTTGAAAATAGTTTCTTCAAAAAACAGGAGATTTTTCTATGAGTTTTTTTTTTATTCACTTGAAGCATCATAAAACAGAGGTACTCAACAAATTTACACAAAGTTATTCTTAATTTCTACTGAGTTTGAGAACTGGAAGTGTAGTAATTTATCCTAAGAACACAATTCTAAAACTAGTGGAAAAATTACAAACTGCTGGTGTCAAGAACCCAAAGAAGACAAATGGCATGATCAGAATTGGAACAATCAAAATAAAATGAGAAGAACTAAATTTCAAAATTTCTAACCAATCAAAAAGTTAGAATTTTGCATGTTCTGAGTCCAGAAGCTTTTGAGAAGACAATTTTGTTGTTTGGTTAGAGTTTTTCAAATTTTTTCATAAGACAAGGACAGCAAACATAATGTAACACCACACTTTAAAGTCAGACAAAGAGGTCGTAGAGTGATAATCCATTTCCCAAAGGTTACTTCCCTGATTATTTCAAATGTGTATGTGTTTACCTCATGAGAAGGGCTGTCCCACTCCCAGACAGCTGACATAAATTCAAGGTCATGTAAGCAGCAGTTTTTATGTGGAATAACTTTTCATGCACAATCTTTACTTATGCAAAAGGATTATCAGATGTTTGCAATCCTTCAATATCTGATTCCCAGGATCTCATATCCAAATGTTATACATATCTTTGGAGCAATATATCTAAGTTTGAGAGGCTTTTCATGAGTTTGAGGGATAAAACTGTACCATGTAGATGTGTATGTATGTGCAACAATTCAATTAGGTGTTAATTTCTCCTTATATAACAATTTTAGAATTGCTTTTATTAAGATATATTTCAGTAAATCTTAAAATAGTTATATAAGGATAAATTAACACTTAATTTAATTGTGGCACATACATACACATCTACATGGTGCAGATGACATCATCTGTTTTTGTTATATCACTTCAAAAACTAGGTTTCATTTCTCAAGCTCATGGATAGCTTCTCAAACTTAGATATATTGTTCCAAAGACAAATAATTTATATTACTTTTTCTGGACAGATAATTACTTACTTTTTCTGATTAAATTACAAGTTTTTAAAGTACAAAATTTAAGCAACTGCTCAAAAATGATCCTTTTTCTGACATTGCAGTGTTATAAAGCAAAACTACTGCTTTCCATTTCACCCCAAAATGATGTTTTCTACAAAAAATATTTTGCCTTAAGTATTAAAATAATGACTAAAGTTAGATTTCTATTACAAAATTAACCAGATACTTATTTTTGGCAGTAAAATTAAAGTTATAGTTTAACTGTTTATCTAAGTAGAAAAATGACAGTTTTATCTTCTCACAGAAACCAACATACGTAATGTGTAATTATTTTTAGTTCAGTTACTCAGCAACACACACCTTCCTAATTGTTACAGCTTTCCTAGTAAAAGGGGGATGCATTTGGCTACCAATATGTGAATGAGCCAATTTCCTCACCAAAGTCTGTAGAATTTTTTTTTTAGGCAACTCTCTGTTCAAGCAAAAATCTTGGTAATTCAGAAATTAGAGGGAAGAATGAGCTGCACTCTACTAAATTAGAGTTCCTCTATACAACCTTTGTTGATTCAAACCTTTTGAGTACAGTTATACAAAATATGGCCATCACAGGTTTAGACGTGATTATGTTAAATTTATTCATTTTTTTACTATATTTATGTACAAGTACATATATTATTAGAGAACAGTAAAACGAAAAAAATAAAATATATTAGTAATTATTTTACATAGATATACTTATATATATTTTATACATACAAATTTTCCATTCAAAACTATATTTCTGTTTCCTAAATAATAAAAGTCATGTGCCAAGATATTGTCATATTTCATTTAAAAGTACTTGGCTTCCATTTGTTTTTTGTAAATGTGACAATATTTATATGTTGCACAGTTACAAAACCATTCCATAACAAAACAACTACCTCAGATTATTCAACATTTTAAGTGCAAAGTTGAATAACAGTCAGTTGAGTCTGTGATCTAAAGAAATTACAATTACTTCACTTCTGATCTTTTTTGGGTATTATTGCAGTGAAAAAATTATAAGTTCTTTTCCTTTTAACTGAAACTTTCAAAAATGTATTTCAAGTGACCAGCTGATAGTTAAAGGCAACTACAACAATAAACATTTTACTGATTGACGGAATATTTGAATAAGAGTAATAACAGCTAATTGACATAATATTTTATATGGTTGTCATGTGTGAAATTTAACTCAAACCTCTTCAAGGGTTATCTCTAATTTTGAAGTGATAAACTAGAGAAAAGGCAGCTAGACAACACCATCCACTGTCAACATATGGGCTTATTATAATCAAATGGTGAAACTTGACCAACACTCTAATAATGTAACCATAACCCCAAGGTATGAAAGCATAATTTTTCCGCCTATAATGAGGCACAAACCAGAAAATCTCTGTTCCACAGTCTGACATATTATAATCATTGGGCCCTTCTTGCCCCACACTCAAAATGAAAGAAAAGAGGAAAAGTTCTCTTCAAATGCTTGGCATGAGATAATTGAACTAAGTCATTGATTTTGAAGAATTAATTTGATTGATAACTGGCTGAAGAAAAACTTATGGTACCCAAGAAAAATAATTATTAACATGACTAACATGTGATAACACAGAAACTGTATACAAATGACTAATGTTACTAAAATAAATTATCAGCACAGCTCTTTATCTTAAAAATGGTAACTTGGTTAATACTGAACAACATAAATGAATGGATTCTCTAAGAAGGACAATACATAAAAGTTGAAAAGCCTGACATTACTATGTAACACAAATTTTTTTTCTGGATAGTATGTGTTATTTCTTAAATGCTTATGTTGTAAAAGAACAGAATACAGCCATTATTCCCTTAAAACTTTGCTTTTGTGACTTGAATAATGAAATTTAGAAATTAACCTATTTTCTATGTAAAAATGGTCAAATTTGCACATTTTCATTTACATAAGGTCTGAATAAAACAACATATGAATCAAGATTTCATGTATTTATACAAAAATGTTTAGAAGTGAGTAGTTTTTTGAGATTTGCAACTGTAATGTAATTTACTTTCACCCATCAGCCCCCAAATATAGTTTCCCCGTCATGTTTTCGTTATACACTCCTTGGTAATGGCATTCAAAGTCCATTATATCTTCATGGAAGTACTCACATTGCTCCTCTAAGTATGCTCCCGTGTTCTCCTTGAATTTATCAAGTGTCAAGGATATGGACTTTCAGGGACATCCTGCAGCCTATTTTGCCATAGTTCTTCACCAGAGCCTCAACCAATTCCACATAATTTTTGGCCTTGTGATTGCCCAAGAAGCCCCAAACCACTATGACAAAGCTGCCCCAAGCTTTTTTTTCCTTCCTACTGGGCTACTTGGGGGATTCTGTGCACTCCAGAATCTTCTTTATTTGTGGTCCAAAGAAAACACCAGCTTTGACCTTTGCCTCAAACAGCTTAAGAAAGAACTCTTGAAGGCTGCAGATTCCTTATGAAGAGCTGTGACAAATTGTTTCACAAGATTCAATTTTATGTGCAATGGTGGGGACAACACCTTCTGGAGGTCCACTAGTGGCTCACACTTGACATTGTACTTCCCCACAAAGAACTTGGTCCATTGTGGCCAGTGCTTCCTGTTGTAGTGTGCTGCAGTGTTCCTGCTGTCCCAAAGGCAAAAATAACAAGGAAACTTGGTAAAACCTACTTGGAGACCCATCAGGAATGCCACCATTTTGAAGTCTCCAATAACCTCCCAGCCATGCTCATCAACTTCAAGGCTTATAGCAACATCTTGATGATGTTGCATTCCTCTTTAGGGAGCACCAAAATATATTTAAATTTTAAAAGGTCTAAAATTTGTATAATATAAAATCTTACTGTTCAAGCAAACAAATTTGTGTGTCTTACCTTCTAGAATTTTTTTGCAGTTCTCGCAGGTAAAATGAGGTGCCCAGGGTTTGTCTCAATCCCTATAGATATAGTGAAATATGTCTTGTAGGCTTCACACATTTCAGCAGACGCTGTTACAGAGTACTTTTTCGCTCTTGTCTTGATAAATTGGCCACATACATAGCAACATGCATCTGGAGAATTCTTGCAGTTTCTTGATGCCATCTCTGATAAAATCAGATAGATCTATGTGTTCACTTAGGCAGCTAGAACTAAACTGAAGTGGTGAGTCCCTATATATATATTACTATAGAAAGTTCTAGAAAATTCTAACTAAAAGGTTCTTGAAAATTCTTGTAAATTCTACAACATTCTAGAAGTTCTTGAGAATTCTTGTACGTTTGAGAAAATTCTTTATCAGCTACTCAGCACTGAATCTACCTGGAATGTTCTAGAAAATTGGTAAATTTGAACATTTCATTACCCAGGTTACAAAAACAAAGTTTGAAGAGAAAAGTATGTCTTTTCAATTTATTTTAGGCATACGCAATTGGAACAAGAAAAAGTAATAATTTTGTCCCATAGTGTAATTTAGAAAATGCAATACAATTAAATAAATTATTAAATTGTAAAGTGCTCAAAGACGAATAAATAATGCAGCTGTTTATTAAATAGACATGAATGAACTTTCTACAATCAAAGAAAACATCTCATTTAAACTTCAGAAGCAAAACCCTAAGTAAAAACCAACAATATACACAAAGCTAAAAAAACTGTCCTCAAAATATTGCATTTTTATAATTCTCTAAAAAATTGTATATTTTATATAATACTATCCACTACAAATATAATTCATATTTACAAAGTAACAAATTTGTCCTGTTAATTACAAATACATATCATATTTCATTATTTTTCATAATTTTCGAAAAAAATACTTTTCATGACAAAAATCATTTAGTGAAAGATAAAAGTAATTACTCTGACATACGTATTTAAAAGTATCTTTCGTTCAAAAATGTGTAACATCTGTTGCTAAAAATATTGATAAATGTTCAGCTTAAAAGTGTCAGAAATACATCTCTCATTCAATGAATATTTATTTTCACTAGTTAATTATAAAACTATACAAACCTGATTTTGTTTTTATCACAGGTTAAAACATTTTTGTAACTGCTTATAAAAGACGTAACTAAGAAATTTCATGAAATCCCCATAATAATAATAATTGTGTGTCTTAGACTATCATATTTATAAACCTTATTTCTTTTTATTGCTGGAACCAAATAAAAAATGATTAGAGAATTTAAGAAAAATATTTTCATGATTGAAAATAATCTCTTGCACCAAGAAAGAAAAATTACGTACTTTTTGCATTGGTAGCTATGACACAGATAAGATTATATTTCCATTTGTGTTTTTACATCATACTAAAATATTACTATTTTTATGATTTTTCTGCTTTTGAAAGCAACTCTTAATTCGTTTTGACTATTCAGCTAAAATTTTTTTTTCTTCTGTCTCTATTTATTGATGGAGAATGACCAGTTTTTCCAGATGATAGATGTTTTTTAACTTCGCCATTGGACAGCTGTTCATGCTTGTTTTCCAGATTATTTTGGACATACATCTCTACCCACAATGGGCAGTGCCAACTTACGAGCCCACCCAGCATCCATCCATTAGGTATAGCAGGGTGACACAACCCATCATGAACAACACCCCAGTTTCCTAACAGAACATTAAAGTAATAACGTAATAAACATTATCACCAAAATCAAACCATAAATAGCACCATACTACAAACATTTATCGGTACTTTTCTTTGTAACTACTCAAATTACTTTAATCGAAATACAAAAATGTTATTAATTACTTTAAACTGCATGAACTATAATCACAGTTGAAAAGACTATCAGCCACACCACAACCCTAATACAAAATGCATAATAATACAAGCAAGCAACCAGTAACTGAATAAAATATGATTAATGAATATAACTCATCACATTAACCTATGATCTATATATATAATGTAAAAAACAACAATGGTTTGACTGGCTACAACATCAAATTTTCATATGTTAAATTTCAGTTCATAAACTAACTAACACATTTCTATTTTAGCACCAGTAAAAGCAGCTTGAGGACAATCATGAGACTACATTTGAATTTACAAAATATGAATTAAACCTTAAAACAGAACAAATGTATTTGATTCTTCTTTTTCAGTCTGATCAACAGTACCACTGGTTATTCTGAAAATTATACACATTAAAATATCTTATAGTCTTGCACATCTTGGTGCCTTGTAGCTGAAAAATGATAGCCGTGTTTTCTTTTATGTGCTTACTGTTGATAACATGCAGTATTTTTCACAATATAATATGCTCCTAGCATTTGGATTTTCATTGTTGTAAGTCCAAATTATACTGTTAAGTCTAATTTTATTACTTAATGTCAGATTCACAATAGAACTGATAAGAAACAGATGGTTTTATTGCTGTCCCTGTAACACAAAATGAAAACAAGATTTATTTATCCAGGAACACAAAACTAATGTACATAGTTGCATTTAGACACTATGACATATAAAACAGTCAATCAGATGTCTTTCCAGTCTTTTAGTCCAGTATACTGTGTTTCCTGTATCAGCTAATAGAAGCTGTGTATAATTGTAACATGTTACACACTTACTGAGGCTTTTGAAAATTTTATGTGTATTATTTTACTGATGTTTTATACATTCTTATATTTTAGTCACTTTTGTTAAACATATATACATTAAATAAGAATTTGCAGCTTGCTGCATAATTCACCTAGTTTGCACTGGAGTAACAATTGCAGATGGTTTTCCATAAGCCTTGTTTAGTGTCAAAAATATAACTGATGTAGCTTTCAAGTATGCATTCTAGAACACAAATTATATATCAATCACTAGGACAGAATGTACCAAAACTACTGTAATTTACTCAACATTCTAATTAAACTATAAATGCATTACAATTACTAAAACACCTTAAATTTTCAGGAGAGAAAAATTATGGTGGCTAATTGTTCATGATAGAAGAACTTTAAAACAAGTCATAGAATTTATGTTGAGGAGAATGTGCTATATTAAGAGGTCATCATGAACCACTAGAATTGTAAGTACTGTAAACATGGATTCAAAAATATGGACCTACATGCTATTTCTAGCCTAATTTCTTTATGTTTTTATAGAGTCCCTAGTTGTAGGTTTGAAAATATAACCTTTGCATTTAAATTTGTTTCTGTATGTTTTAGTGATCCCTATTCCACTTTGTAAATTAATTACCTTGTGAACAGATCCCACATAGAGTTGATTACAAAGTAAATTGGTAGGTCAGAAAGAGAGACATGTAAGGGGTCTCTCCAATTCGAAAATTTTCATTTGTATCTCAGCAAATCAAAAAGGCAGGAGGTTCAAACTGTAAATTCTTTATTGTAATTATTTATAGTTTGTGTTTATAATTGATTGTGAATTGTAGAAGCTTTTAGGAATTCTAAACTGGAGAAATTGAAGCATAGACATGTCACAAGTCAAAAAATGAAAACTGAGGATGTGTAAAATAGTTCTTTTTTTAAATTAATAAGCCTAAAGATAAATAATAATTATATTTGAATTACACATTTAAGTTTCATGCAAAATACATTAACATCCATTAATAATAAAGTTGTTTTATTAAATTTAACACAGTACTGGTTCATAGCATACACACAAGAGCCAAGTCTAGATGTGAAAGGATAAAAAAATCTCATACACCACTGTTAAATCTTGCAGTGATTTAGTAATACACACATATATCAACACTATTAACTTAGTTATAAATCAAGGTTTTTGTTTGTTTGTTGAATTATGCCAGCCATCCTTAATTCAGAAATAACAGACAAGAGGAAAGGCAGCTAGTCAAAAACCACTTATTGCCAACATTAGGGCTACTCTTTATCAATGAATAATGAGATTGACTATGACATTATAATGCCCTCATGGCTGAAATGGCAAGCATGTTTATTGGAGAATTTCAATATGAAGTCCACAGAATGTAAATTGAGTGTTTTAACCACCAAGCTTATAAACTAACCATCCAAGGTATTCTAGCTTATGCTCACAAACATAGTGTTTGAAGGTTAATGGTTAAAAACAATCTACTTGTTTTGTTTCACTAAATATTTTGTAGTTTTATACATCCCACAACAATATTCTAACCAGTTTTTTTTAAGATGGCACACAAAAAAGTTATTTTAAAGGTAACCCACACCAACATCATACTTTAATCATAACACAATCCATTAAATATTTTTTAAATGTTTCTTTAGTAAGAAATGACAACATACTGATAAATCAAATCAAGACTCAACTCTTTTATTTCACCTTGTAGTTCATTGATGTAAACAAATGTATGATTCTGCACTCAAACTAAGAGTGAGTATGGGATCATTGGAATACAAATTCTACATATTAAAAGGTCATGCACAATGTGTATTTATTACCAGTAAATAGCTCAAGGGAATGAACAAGAAACTGGGTTAACCTATATGCTTATGTGACATAACAGGCCTAAATAGACAATCTGTCTGTGAATATCTTGGGAACCTATAAAATATTTTGCTATTTATATGACAGTTGGCCTAAACATTTTCATATATTTTTATTCATGCTGACAGATATCCCTACAGCTTTTTACCATGTTTTACAGTTGTCTAAGTGTCCCTAATCTTAATTTACCTTGTTCTATCAAATATGACAAGGCTTATTTATATAATCTTGTCCTCAAATTCAATTTAAAGTATTTTAGTTTGGTCTTCAGTGGTATTATTATTAAAACATTTAAAATTCTCAGTACAATTTATAATTACTAGTTAAGAAACAAAGAAGCTAATTTCATCCATCTCACCTGACCAATCTTAAATAAAAACTTCAATGCTGAGATAGTGCTTTTAACCAAGTAAAATGACAAACCTGCCTCTTAGTGTCTCAACAGTAAGTCTGGGGACTTATAATGCTAAAAATCAGATTTCAATACCTGTGATGGGTGTGGCACAGTACAGCCTATTGTGTTGTTTTGGGCTTAGCAACAGACAAATCCAATTTATTAATTTATAAAATGGAACAGTATTTGTTCCATACATTTGAGACCTCCAAACATTAAACCATTGTTTTAGCTTGTCATAAATATCCTTAACTTAAATATTTATAAGAATAAAAATGCAAGAACAGAAAAGAAGAAATTTCTTTCAGTCTGGAATATAAAAAGCATCTTTCAAATTTAATTGAGCTTAAGAACTTTAGAACCAAACGATATTCACCTGTAAAACTTCTTGTAAACTCACCATTTGCCCAACAGTGAGTGTCTTGCTTCTTTGTCTTTAAGTTGGTAACTGTGTTAGATGGAATCAACTGACTATAATGGTAGTTGGTCAAGACTTCTAGTGCTAAAAGAAGAAGTACATTTTTACTTATATTTCATCAAAATGGATTTAATTAACACAAAAAAAACTGCACAAACCATCCTATTTGGATGAATACCTAAACGCCATGAGAAAATAATGAGGCCCATATGCAGAATGTTTGAAAAGAGGATTATAATTTGTGAGATTAAAAGCATGCTAATACTATGTAGGCCTGGGGGCATGCCCCCAGAAAATTTGTAAAAAATGGGTGCTACAAGATTACTTATGCATACACAGATATATATTAGTAGAATAAAATACATATAAAAAACAAGCTAGTAAAGTGGTTGATTTTGTGTTCTGTAGCTGGGGGATTAACAATATTGTTGTAGTGCATTTTATCAATGGATATACTTTTTACAATTATTTGTTAACAATAATACCAAGTCCATTCCAAGTAAAGATAACAAATCAATTCATTTCTTCAATATAATCTTGTACAGGTTGCATGTTCACTCCCAGGACTAATTTCATAAATGAACTTTATGGCATAAACTCTGCAACTAAATGTAGGCTTAACTTAATCATAAAATTTTCAGTATAAACTACATAACATATGGCTAATTTAACTAAAACAGGTAAACAAGCATGTAACTCACCAAGTAACTGGACAGCAGAATAAATGCAATAACTCACAACTACTAACACTCACTAAACATATATTCTTAAACTAAACTTAAAATTATATTATACTCTTATTTCTACATAGTCCAGGAACCCTTTCATTTCTTAACTTATCACATTTTGACAATACTATAATGACAAGCTCCCTCTAAGAAACTTTTAAATTAAAAATATTGAAAATATAGCTTATGACAACATAATTGATTACCTACAGGCATTGACTGTATTTGTTAGTTACGTGTAAAATGATCAATTTATTGAAATTATGATTAAATTTATGAATACCACAAATATAATCAACTATTCTTACTGATTATTCCAACTATCCAGTAGTTGAAATTACAGTTAATTCAGTTAATGCTACAAAATAATCAATTAATTGAAATTAATGTTCCTAATTACTATTAATTAGTTTTGATTATTCAAACTATCAAACTAATCCAAATATTATCATTATGTTAATTTATCATAAAATACAAAGCTAACAGAAATGGCTATCAAAACAAAATTTTTAGCACTGCGAGTTGTTTTTTTAGCAATTCCACAAGAATAACAAATTAGTTGAAGATAATCAAATAATAAGTCCCCAAAATCAGTTGATTAGCAAAATCCAATAATCACCCAACTCTACGAATATCAATGGTTTGGAACTATGAATAATACCACACTACCTAGACTGCATACTGACAATGTGCTGTGACAGGACTTTATTACTAGAGGATGAAGAACCTAAATGTGCTTTGGCTTGTGCTATTCCTCCATTCAGATTTTTAATTTAAATTATTATAATGGTCCATAAGTTGTTGTAAAGGATCTTTTTTGGTTGTTTTTTTTAGTTTTATTAATAAGTACTAATTTACCACATGATTAGATACAGGTTTACCCACACATTTACCAACTACTAAGTTACACGTATAAGTAGAATACCTAAACATAAGTTTAGTTTAAGTGCACTGCAGACTGGGTTGAGAATGAGCTATTATGTTTAACTATAGAGTTAGTTTATGTTTTGTTTTCTTACTCACAGTGTCACTAAGTGTTAATTATAGCTCTAGAGTTAAGTTCTAATTACAATTAGAATTACTTTGAGTTGAGGGTAAGTACAAGTTCAGAATTATCACTAATGTTGGAGTTAGTTTAGTTTTAGTTTATGTTCAGGCATCAGTTTGAGATATAGGGAATAATCTATTGAAAATTGGTCCCAGTATTAACAATCTGGAACCTACTTGTATGCAATGTTAGGGTATTTGAATCTCTCATTATATGGATCAACAGCCAACACAATGTAGCTATGCAAGCTGTACCACAAATACCACACAGTTTTACAGATAAGACATTTTGCCACAGTCTACTAGTAGAGTATGTGGAAACAACACAGAGATGTCTAGTTGTCAGGTACAAACAAAGATTATCTATATAAAGTTCAGTAGCAGAATGCCTTCTTTGACAGTGGAAGAGTATTTTTATGTCCTATTGACCAGTGTTTGCTCAACTCAGAAATGACAACCTCATTCTACTAGGCTACTGCCCTGCCACTACTTGCCTACCCTGACAGGACTAGAAATACATGTTTTGAAGAATGAATGATTTATGTATTGCATACAAACAGTAAAAAAATAGTACCTACATAAGTGGCTGTGGGAGCAACTAAGATTGTATACTGTGTGGGATCCTCAACCATCTAACAGAAAATGAGCAAGGAAACTAAGGCCTAACACTGAGTAAATGATGCATCAAACTCCAAGAGTCTCACATTATGATAGGTTACTGCAATGTTAAGGAAATTAGGAGAAGTAAACACTTTCCTGAGAAGCTCCCTGAATTTTATCACACTGCACTCGTTCAAAAGATTAGACTCAGACTATAAGGAGTTCATTTTCAGTAGCTTTAACTTCATATCACATGCTGAACTAGAGCAGCAACTATTATGACCATTATGATAGCTTTCAGTGGAATAACCATAACTGACCATTGAGATGGGTCACTCAAAGTTAACCATATATGAATTAGAAACACCAATGTCTACATGAAATCTAAGTAGCAAAGCATATCATCTGACAATTGAAGGTTTCTTTCAGGTATATCTAACAATACTCCTATGTATTTAGCATAAGTAGCCTCCAGTGCTGAAAACCCATATCTGTGGCAAAAGAGAAAACACTGACAGCAAGGTTTGACTTCTGCCCTCCACAGTAAAGCCTACAGTATACAGGTAAACTCAGATAAACCAACAAGAGTTGTCAAGTGCCAAAGTGATAGTACCACACTTCATAAAGAAGAAGACAAAGGCAAGATTTTCATGTATAGATACATTCACAAATGTGACCACCATGACAAGCAGAAGAGCTCAAATTAACAGAAACACTAACTGAGCTACAACTACATGTAAATATTGAATTCATCTTTAGCTTACACAAATCACAAATAGATCTAAAGATGAAGCTCTAGATATAGATGATGTAAGAATCTCAACCCTCAAGAAACTTACAGAAACCACTCTATTGAACTTAATCTTGGGGTTTCAATGTCACTTGGTAACAAGAAGCATACCTGAAATATGAACTGATGCCTTTATCGGATCTTTACCCTACAAATCAGATTGAATCAGAATGATTAACGTCATCAGGTGGTTATTACACTAAAAGACAAACCTGGATCTCTGGTGATGGTACATAGGAAAGCTTTCAGTTATATCAGGAAGATGCCTGTAGTAAAGACCATCCATTAATTCTTGCTGACAAAAATCTTACAGCAGGCATCAGTGTAACATATGCAAGATGTGTTTTAACTGCACAAACTGTCAAATGAAGTATCATTAAACAAAGAACCTGGCTGGATCACCATCAATAGTGATTTCTACTCTTCAACATCTACACCATGGATCTAACCTACCTTGTTAGTCCATCAAGATACCATTCTAGAATACAGCAGAGGCTTTAACAAAGCTGAAATCAAAAGCAAGACCCAGCCATCCCTTAATAGGACGATCAAGTGTTGCAATTATACAGTAATGGTAATCAATTCTGCCAAAGCTACAGCTTTGTTTTGCACATTAAACAACAGACACAAAGATGAGGAAAAAACCATTATTGCAGGCAGTACTATCCCATCTAGAAGAAACGAGAGCTACCAAAAGAATCAATGACTTGAAAGTTGCAACAGGAAAAGCAGCTGAAGAATACCACAAAGTACTATATGTCATATCTAGGAAAACCAATAGTTGAAGAAGCAATAGGATGTTGTACAGCCAGTGACCATTAGTAACAATAGAAAAGCAACCTTTTTACACCTCTTGCAGTGCAATCAGTCTCCAAATGATAGGTCAGTGCATATTGGCAACCCATGAAAACGTCAGTTAATATTCAGCAATAATTTAAAGCATAATGAGATTGTATCGATTCTGGCTAAAACAAATTGTACAAATCAAAATGTGTATTTCTAGTCTTTTACTAACCAGAATTTGTTGTAGGAAGACAGAAGTCTCCAACTAAGGCAACACATTTGTGACCTGCAAAAGAAGACAAAATGTTCCAATTAATTTGTTTCAATACTCCTGTAGAATGTACATAAAATGAACATTATTGTATTGATTCTGTATGTTATTCTTTACAAAGCCACCAAAGTTCCAGATATTCAACCAGGTAGGATAATTAAAAGATACAATGTATGAACATCAACAGTTATGAGTCAGAACACCTTTGTATGTAATAGTGAATAGTTTTTCTTTTTGAAAAAAGCAACTGTGAACTTATTACAAAATTTATTTTAGATTTACTTGCTTATCAAAGACTACATTCAATACTTTCAAAGAACTTTCTCTAGGCTGTACTGAGAAGAGGGAATCAAGCTCTTTTTTCTTATGATCAATTAATCTAATGATGGTCATAACCAGGTGCTCCTTAATTATCAGATTTCATCTACTAATAAAATAAGTGTATTAATCTGTTAATTCAGTTGCACATTAAAAGCCTAAAATACCTTAAGAAATATTTTAAAATAGAAATGATTCTAGAAAGTTTTCAATACTCACATAATATTTATTAAAAAACAAACAAGATTTATAATGAAATTGTATTCTGTAAATGACACTAATCCCACAAGTTTTAGATGGTTGTCCATATAATATATATTTCATTACAAGAAAAAAAATGCTGTTGCATCACTCAAATAAGAACTTACTATTTAGTTCATTTGGAAAACACTCCATTAGTTCAGTTACTAAATTTTCTATTTGGTTATCAATACAACTATCCTTCATGTGATGGTTAACAAGTGTGAGCTTCATCCCATCCACCTACATATCACAAAGACATGTATATTAATGGTAAAAATTGTCTGATTGTAAACTCTAAATTATACTTACTACATGTTTTTGTCTCATATAAATACTATGTAATTAATTACATCACTGGAAGTCTTGAACTCAAACATGTACGGTACAAGGATCATAGTCAATTAAAAAGTAATATCTGGTATTTTGTATTTGAAAAGTAAATAATTTATTTTCCAGCAGCTTCATAAGGAATATAAAATAAATTTCCAGAGAAACATAAACAGTGTTGATGTACTGTAAAAAAGAAAACACCTTTCAACAACAAAACTTTCTAGAAAAACTCAAATGATATGGTTTTTAAATTTACCTAAGACATCACGTGACATGTTAAGTTAGTAGCTGTTATCCTGCCATAAAGTATTTTCAGATATGATGAAGATGGAATGAAGAGTTAAAATACATAGAACAGCAAACACTACTTATGTCTAAATTTTGCCAGTAATTTTATATCCCTATGATATTCTTTTTTCTAATTTATTATCATATAAATGATTCAGCTATAATAATTTTAAATAAATACTTCAACTTATGATTTACTTTTAAGTCATAATAAACTTGAGAAAGGTTTAGAATGTTGATATTTTCTTACAAGAATTTTGTGTCTAATACATAATATCAAATTTTCTCCAGAGTTTTATGGAATATGTTAAGAATTCCTCTAAAGTATTTTAAACTACAAATATAGACATTTATAGGAAAATATATGGCATCTTTGAAGCAATTATTCAGATATTTAACTTTTAAATAATGATCCACTTATTGGAAGGCAAAAAAATCTCGCATAATGAGTAACTTTTTTATCTTTTGTTTGTTACTCTTAATTGTTCTGGACAATGCAGTTACACTAAACATTAAAATTTAATTTTTACATCTATAAATTTCAATACAAAAAGCATATACATATTTGTATTTTGTTAAATACAAAAATAAGAAACAAACCACAAAGTTTCCTACACACACAGATGGAAGTGGTTGTAAATACTCATCATCTTCTTTTGGTATAATCAACAAACTGGCATCTTGCAGTTCAACACCGTGGCTTGTGTCAAATAGAAACCCACTAGTCTGGTTACAGATACAAATGTTTGTATTAACTCAACATTTACTCATTTTTATTATGCATAATTAATTATATCATTCGTTTTTAATTTTTGTTTAAAATCTTGATGTATAAACTTTATAGAGTGCAATAAAATCTCATTCAAGCAACTGATGTGAAGAATGAAAAAGTTATTTTGGAAAACATGGGATAAGTCTCTGAAAAAGTTTGTGTAAACTTCAATGAATTACATTATATTAGAAATCACATTAGCCTACTGGCATTTTCTACAAAGTAACTAAAAACTTGCTAAAACAAAGGTGATTTAGGTGTAATATTTTGACTGAGCTTTCTATGTATTTATCTTTCCATTTCTCAAATTTGAGATTTTTTAGATTCATGTTCAGTCATTTATAATTATGTTTAACAATGACATCAAAAAGGACTTAACATGAAGCTCCATAGATTGTCTCAAAGTTAAAAGACAGAAATAGAAATATTTCTACATGTGAGTAATTACTATATACACTGTTTAAATGAGGCAAGAAGGAAAATGAAATAATCATTGCTAAATATTTATGATCATTTTAACTTATGAATAAAATGAGTTTGTATAGTGACATTTCTGTCATGAACAAAGTCTAATTTTTCTGGTCAATATTGTATAAAATAAAGTTCCCATTTAATTTCAGTTTAGTATTGTTTTTAAAACACTTTTACTTAATTAAAATTTACAAATTGTTTTTTTTTCATTGGGTATAATACATATTAAGATGTTATTTAATATTAAATAATTAACAAATCTCTTACTGGTATATACTGTTTTACAGGTTTATGAACCAAAACCAAAAATTGATACTTGTTGTTTATTACCAAACATAACAATACAAATTATGTTGTTGTTTTTTAAAACACAGTTACTCACAATTGAATTTTTAATTACACACCAAGCAATACACGTCACTCAGTTGCCTTCAGTCATAATATAGTATAACAGAAATATTTATTCTTCTAAATAAAGAGAGAGAAAAAGAGAATATTATAGGATTCACAACTTTCATGGATGAGCTTTTTCAATGATAATAACTTACACCAGATCTTGGAGAAAGTTCAGGTATGACACTGCTCCATTTTCCTTTAACTCCCATCCAACTACGTACTAGCTTCTGTTGGGGATTATTTAGTTCAGTCACTAACTGTAAATATACACAAAGGACATTTTAAAAACCCTGAAATATCATATTATTGTATTCACTTCATATACACAATATCATCATGTTTATATCTTGATTATACATGCTTTACGGTATACAACTTCAGTAAAAAAGTTAACTTTTAAAAATATAAACTTGTGTGAGTTGTCTCACAATTTCGAATCTCTTAAAATTCAGATAAAAGTTGACCTTTATCTCATTTTTCTGATGTTGTTTTTTTCTCTCTGACAAATTCGCTTCATTGTGTTTTGTATCTGATTCATTATGTCCAACTGCAATTGAAAAGCCACATCACATCAAAATATTAAAGTATTTGATAGATCTTACTTAATGTATTTGTTAAAGAAAATGTTAACAATAATGAAACACACTATGACTATAAACAATTAATGTTTTAACAATGTTGTACTTTTTTAGTATCAAATTATAAAACTTACTAAGGTAAGTGCAACCTCTGAAGGCACATCTTGTAAGGCAATTATGGTTAAGCTATAGCAAAAGAAAATATAATAATGGCATTTTATTTTGTAGATATTTAATTATTAAACAACTTTATAATTATCAAGAGTTGAAAAACTATTATATAAAATGCAGGAAAAGTAAAATCACTATTTCTGTTACAAGTTTTCTTTTTCATAATAATGAAAAATATATTTTAAAATTTCAAATGCAAAATATCCAGTTCTAACAAGACAAAATATATAGCTATAGAATGTTTCTGCTTATTTATAGGCAATATTTTTGTTTAAAACTTCTTTGAAAGTTTTAACTTAAAAAATACTGAATCCAAAAAAACATTTGTAAATTGGTGACAACAGTCACTATAACCTTCTACATTTTCTGGTAAAATATTTTAGAAAATAATTGAATAATAAAGTTGTTACTAAATAAACATTTCATCTTCTGGTTTTGGATACAAAACTTTATCATAACTTTGCTAAAATGTGTAATAAGCTTTTAGCTTTAGTAGAGTACCCTAGTCTATTGAATACAATAGTAACTCCCTATGATATTTGAACTGAAAAGGAAATTCCTGAGCTGTGAATGGTTGGATTGATCCAAACCAAGTGTGACCAACATTAACATTTCAATGGAGAAATACCTTACCTTTTTGTCAGTATTAAAGTACTATTCTTAAGTTGCAATATTTTAGTATTTATCTAGATATAGAAACCATGATATTCCACAAGTGATATAATCATGAACTATTGCTTATAATTAAAACAGTTTTGTTTATTGTTACACTTATACAGACCTACATGCTTGCAACTCTGCCTTTTTTAATATAAATTTGACATCTGAAATTGATAAAATTGAATAAATGTACATGTACATGAACATACACATTCTTGAAGTGGACCAGTAAAATTTGATAATAACCATTTAGAAGTTTTCTGAAGCACCAACCAGAAATTTTGCAAAATTTTAATTGAGAAACCAACAAAATAAATTTATTTAAATGATTGCAGAATACATCATAAAATGCTTTACACAAGCTGATCCATGAAAATTTTTATAGTAATAAAAATAAACATGAGTTTGGGTCTGCTTGACATAACCTTTGATCTTAAAGAATTATTAAACCTTTTCACATGAGAAATTCAAAACTTCCATTATTGTATAAAAATAAAATTCACATATTTTCTTACGTATTAAATGTATTAATAAAAAATATACCATGTGGATAAATACATGTACTCATGTATTACATGTATTAAAAAAAACTTCAACTACTATGAATTAGTAAGTACACACCATGTGGATAAATACATGTACTTGTAGGTTTGAAAAAAATGTAAAGATAGGAGATGCCAAAAATTGAGAAAGGTGTAAAACAATTATACCATTTGGAGAGTTATATACTGAATATTTAGTCCATACCATACACAAACCTTTGGTTTTATTGTTTAATACATAAATTTAATTTTTTATTCAGCTATATTTTGTAAGCCTGTAATATGTTTCTTGTGCTTTAGTGCAGTATGCTTAGCAATAAAGAATATGCCAGGTCATCTATATACATATTTATACGTGACACTAAAGAAATGGTGTCGTTTAATTAACTCCCTCAGTACACACTATTTATGTAATATTTATCTTCTCTTAAAATATAATTTAAACTAATTCCATCCCAGTCAAAAAGGTACCTTAATGTTGATGGATTGGATTAGTCAAGTCCCAACTATAAAGTTTATGCTAGATATATATTTTCTGTTACACACCCATACTGTTCCTAAAACACTTTTAAAATAACTTTCTCATTTAGAAAAGTAGCAGTTAGAATTATGTAAATATTGATGAAATTGTGAAGAAAGTGATAATCAAATAAGTAGCAAAGGATGCTGTATTCACATTCTTAACACTTCTCTACAGACTTCACAATGTATCTATCACTCTCGTCTCTTGTTAAACTTTTTGTTACATGTAATATATGTTTATAAATTCTTACAAATTTAAATTTTGAATAGTTTAAAATAACTTCTGATCAAATGAAGTATATTATATATGTCAAACTGACTAGAATTAAATAGAATTATAAATCAATGCACAAGGAAACAACAGTTATAGTAATTGAAAAAAATATAATCATTAACAATATTTTTGGCAGGTATGGTAATGGAGTTGCATTTGCATTTATCTGAGATTTTGGCACTTGATATTAAAATTTAATTAATCATGGTAACCTTTTGTACCACACATAAACATACAAACATACATGCATGCAAATACTATTAATTACAAATCCAAAAATAATAGTGTGCATATATATGCAATACTGAAAATAAATATTGAAGTGGTGAACAAAAAAGTATAAAAAACAAATGCTGTGGAGGTAACAATCCTTTAACGTTTGAAAATGAGCTGCACTTAAGTGCAGTCACATGCTGTTAGTTTACACTGTGATTGGCTATTATTGAATCAATCACAAAACCACACCAATATAAACTCTTACAAAAATATGTGCTGTTATACTACACTCAGTTGTAGAGTAATTCAAGCCATGAATTCAGTATCTCAAACTGTATATGACAAATGTA
The DNA here is from genome assembly GCF_004210375.1 of Tachypleus tridentatus. Classification (NCBI taxonomy): domain Eukaryota; kingdom Metazoa; phylum Arthropoda; class Merostomata; order Xiphosura; family Limulidae; genus Tachypleus; species Tachypleus tridentatus. Next base: position 143,917,658 of record NC_134831.1, read on the forward strand.
TAGAAATGAAAGTTATGGCTGGTGAATGAAAAATTGTGGCAAGACTGCATGCATGACAACAAAAATGGTCCATGAAACTTGCACTGTTCATAACAAAAGTAGTCAAAATATAAAACTGATACTGTACATTTGAGAGTATGTTCTTTACAAGATAAAGTAACAATTCCGTAAATGTAGAAGGAAGTGTTACCTCAAGAACATTAAGATGCACATTAACATGAAATGCAGTAACGAAGGCAACATAGCTGCTTGAAAACTGCTACTATGAAGATGTAACTATACCAAAAGTTTAAAATGGGCATTGGACCACAAAGATTGGAATGAGCAAAGCTAGAGAAATATTCTCTTTAAAGACAAATCTAAGTTTGTTTAGGTCAGTAACAGTTCATGATAATTTGTTCAACAGTAGAGAAGAGCCCAGTATAATAGCTAATGTCTAACATCTAATGTGAATGATGCTGATGAATTAGTACAAGTCCTGTGTTGCATCTCAGCCAATGGTATTCATGACATACACAAAATATGTGGTATCCTGATTGCTGATGGGCAGAAGCAGATCCTTTTAATCATGTCAACCTTCAGGAACTTGATTCACTGGCAAAAAAATCATCTTCTAATAATAACTCTCACATTTATAGTAAATGTGCAATGATGTCTTGACATTAAAAAGATCAATGGAATATCCAGAATCATGGCTTGACTTACACAAAGTCCCAGAATGAACATTACTGAGACTATAAGGACATGTATACAAACTGAGAAGATCAAAAGATGATGAAGCAACCTGGATGAACTATGGAAAATAACAACACATTCCGAACAATATTCGAAAATAATATCTTACTGAACTGTATGGTACCATGAAATAAAGGTTAATGTTTCATACAAAGCAAAGAGATCTCGTGCAAAATACTAAACCATTATACAACATTATGTTTTTTTGTAGTTTCTGTTTTAATATGTTTAACAATTATTAAATCCACCATTTAGTTGTTGTTATCACTTTTACTCCAGTATTCTTTTCATTTGTGTGTTTCTATATAATTATTTCCATTATTGTTGTTCACTCTTGTCAGAAAAGCCTTCTATATATTACTACTTTGTTCAATCACATGCAAGTCTATCAAAATTTGTTGTGTATACTGGAAGAATTTACACTTTTTGATAAAGATTAAGAATAAATGACCTTTATATTCCAAGTAAATATAAAATAATATATTTGTATTTAAACCAACAAGTTTGTTCTTAACTTTTATCAAAACATACAAGTAGTCAAAATTCAAATGTTTGGTCATATTTGTGTTATCTCATCTTCATGTAATTTTTATTATATGTAATTGTTACAACTTAAGTAAGTACTGTTAATGCCATATCTTTCAATATAGTTACAGATAAATAGCTTTTTTGTTAGTGTACTTATCACAACTTTCCACATTTGCATCACATATTAAGAAAGATAACTTACCCATTTTCAAGTATTGTTCTACAGATTATTTCCTGGATACCAGGGTTGCAAACTTTTTCTAGAGTCAGACCTTCTAGGTTCCAGACTCCAATACGTATCACTGGCTTACCATTTCTTAAATAATTAAAAGTTTCTTCTATAATTGGTCGATGGCAATGATCAGATAGGAAACTGTAGAGTTCTTTACTTGATTCATCTAAATGTCTAATTCTCTCTATACCATATTTACATGGTGCTGACAATGTCCTTCTGTGATTGCTGATTCCACTTATTCTTGTATTTCTACAGCCTAGTGGTGTCCCAGTTGGTAGAGACAAATTTTCTCCATTTAATGTTGGAGGGTTAATGGTAATAAAAACTCTAATAAAAGCAAGCTTTTGGGAGTTAATCCCTTTTACTTTTAATAAGTCATCCATTGATTTGAATGGCCCTTTTCTTTCTCGATAGTGGATAATGTTGGCTGCAACCTCCTGACTCACACCTGGTGCAGTCATCAACTGGAAAACATTAGCTGTGTTTGCATTAATCATTTTTGCTGAAGTTCGAGAGTAACGATAGTTATTCTCTGAAACAGCAAAAGAATCCAAGGAAATGTTGCCAGAAGACGCATTATTTCCTCCCTTACGAGAACCAACACAAATTTCAGGACGGATATGTTCCAGTGTGCTTGCTCCTACTCTAGAGACCAGAGCCAAATCTTCTACTTTCTTGAAACCACCAATAGCTTGTCGATATTCTATAATATTTTGAGCAATGTGACGAGTTATGCCTTGGAGCGTCATTAGCTCCTCCTCGGTGGCTGTATTAATATTAAGCAAATCCCAGTGCAAGGTATTATCATGAACATGAAAAGTTGCACTGAGAGGTCTACCTTTAGTTTTGTACATTCGACTACGTCTTTCCTCTCTCTCAGAGCTAACTACACTCTTAGAAACACTCTTGCACTGTCCCATATTCACTTCACTTCCTCATATTCACAAAAATGTGTGCACAAAACTTCAAAGAAACTTTTCCTCTCTATGAAATAAAAAGTTGGATAGGTCTTAAAAAAACAACAGTGACACTGAAACAAGTACAAAAGAAATGCAATAAAAGATTATATTTTAAAAGTTCCATTGTTCAAAGAAAAAATAAATAAAATCTTAAGTTACAAGCACAATTATTACTTTTTGTTGAAATGAAGAATGCTATGGAGGAAAATAATCTCGCGTAATTTGCATGATCGCATACGTAAGGACAAAAATAAAATGTAGCCCATGTTACGAAAGGAAAATACAGGTTACGGTTTTTAGGAGACCTGATGTTAGATTAACTTACAAGAACAAAAAGAAACTAATCTTTCTTTCGTAGCTGAAAACAATGGCATATTTCTTGTCTTACGTTCTAAAATTTCAATTATATAATATATCATGTGAATTCTATAAAGCCACAAACTAAGATAAGAATATATACACATGCACACACTGATTTGCATAAAAGAAAAACGAATCTTTCTTTCATAGTCGAAAACAAAGACATATTTCTTGTTTTATATTCTAAAATTTCAATTATATGATGTATCATATGTATTCTAGAAAGTCACAAATTAATGTAAACAGATAGAATCAAACTAATTTGTATAAAACATATACTGTTGAACAATGACATTTTCGTAATCATTCAATATTTTTTTACAAAGATTATTGACGACTTGTTTACGTAAATAAAACACCATCGTATGCACTACTGGATTAATGCATAAGCCACCTAGGAACTCACAGGTCACCAAAAAAATAAAAGGTTTGTACACTAGCAGAATAGAGGCAAGTTAGTATTATTATCACTCCCAAATGTTACTTGAGCCTAAGGCCTCCCTAAACATTAATCCGGCATTGATCATATGGTTGGATCAATATGAGCATGAATGTTACAAACAAATAAAATACTCGCGATAATACAATCTTCCTGGATAAAAGTGACACGATAGAGAATGAACCAGTATGTAAGCCATCCCAGTAGGTTGATTTGTTGTAGCTAATCAAGTAATTTGTTACGTTGACGAAGAACAAATTACGGCAGTGTGCAAGTGTTTACCTTTGTAGAAACGTTAATTATATGTTTCTTTCAAAGCAAAGACACAGTGGGCGGTTGTTTTGCTAGCCGTCCCTAATTTAGCAGTGTAAGACTAGAGGGAAGGCAGCTAGTCATCACCACCCACCGCCAACTCTTGGCTACTCTTTACCAACGAAAAGTGGGATTGACCGTCACATTATAACGCCCCACGGCTGGGAGGGCGAGCATGTTTATGCGATTTAAGGAATCGAGCATCAGATTTTAGCATTATACCATTTCCCACCAGGAAGAAAAATGTTAAAGGAGGAAATAAGAAATAACGTGATTTATTTTATCACATGGAACGAACATTGAATTATCACTAAATAATGTGAAAGAACAACATCATAATAATATTATAAGGTAAATATTAAACTAACAATACCAAAGAGTAAAAACGTAGGATAAATAAACTTAACAGAATTAACAAAGTAACAAATTTTACTGTTATACACTTGCAAAATTGTACATTCTTTAACGATACTTTAAGCTAGAAATTTTATTTAAACTTTTATCTTTTATCTTCCAATAAAAACAAAATACTGCTTTAAAAGTTGTTCACAAACATTTAAAAGATCAGTAAACAAATAAAAAACGTTTTTACCTTAATTCTTTTTATGTCTTGTTCCGTCATAAACCTAATCATATATTACTACATTCTAAACTACGTTTTTTTATTCAGATTATAATTTTATTCAAATTTAAAATTAAAAGTGTCCACTCCGAAGAATTGCATCTGTTCATGTAGGATCATTTACTTCTGATAAAATTTTGTATTTTTCCACTCACCTTCGCAATTTTTGACAAACGTAATACTTGATGCTTAATATATTAGCTAAAATTTTGTTTTCCGTTATAATTTACCTAACATTAAATCTGTTTAAAAAATACAATTCTTACAGTATATGTTCAGTCAACTATATCGCATCATTTGCCACCTTTTAAAAATTTTCTGTAGACTAAATGATTAGGTCTACCTTAACTAATTTGTGTAGAACGAAGATTTCAGTACCGTTACACGTAATATTATTCAGTTTTTGATTGTTCATAAAAATCTGAAAAACAATACACTGTAAAAGTATTCAAAAGTGTTACTGTGTGTTGTAAATGTAGGCCCAATTTATTACTACTATATCGTAATTTGTAACCTGGTTTGTTAAAGCTATTTTTCCCTTGTATTGTGTCTTTTATAATGATAAATTATATTTCTAATTGGTAGATCGGTTACGTACAGTTTAGCTTATCCCTACTTTTGCAGTTATTTCTCGGTGAGACGGCGCTATCTTTCAAATATTACAGTTTAAACGTCGAATTCTGGTGAAACATTAGATACCAATAGACATAACATTTCAGACAGAAATTATGTAAACTGCAGAATGTATTTTATATATATATCGCTCTTAATTTGTCCTTTTGCTGTCCTAAAATCAGAGGTTTGTAAAAGTAGAGTTTCAGAATTATATTTTTAAGCTAAAATAAGTTCTGGTACTAAAAGAACAGGTTTCTTGAGCAGTGATTTGTGGACGACAAAAGACAGATCTCGTATCCTATTTTAACTTGCCTATAATTTGGAATCCGTAATTGACAAATTCACATAAGTTTGATGTTTAAAAATGAAAGTGCAGTTTATGAAATTTCATCCCAAATTTTAGGCTCAGTAGTTTTAATAACTTGCAAGTTTTAGTTTTTTAACTCTCTTATTGTAAGAATGTCGAACACTGTTGGCTTATATTGCTAAGATAATTTATGGACACCTTTCTTCAATGCTTTAGGTGATACATCTGAGACGTAAGGCAAAAACAGCGTAATTATTTGTATTTTACTTATTAATATCAGATTCTACACAAAAATATTCATATGGTAGTTAAATATTAAATCTAATGTGAAAAGTGTGAGTACTGATGTATGCTTGTTAGTAATAAAAAGTTTAAAACTGAAACGTTGACTCTTAACGTACTGGAATTATAATGTTATCTGTAGTAAACTTCTGCAGGATAAAGAGAAAAAACAAATTATGCAACAAAAAACTTCAGAAAAGAGTAAGAGCTTAAACATGTTTAACATACAAAATATGTATATATCAGCAGATATTTCTCCGAAAAGAGATTGATGGCAGCCTAAAGGAGTCACCTGTTTTAAGCTATAAAGTAGTGTTGTCTGTCAGTCAGTAGATATTATCATGACGTTCCATAAAGGGTGCTTAAAGTTATTATTTGTACTATCGTGACGTCAGTAAAACGTGCGCATACCACAATTCACGAGAAAAATTATGCACGCTGTAGATTACAACACAGCATGACATATGAATTTCAAAAGCAAGAAATAAAAATATTTATTACTCTTAATTTTTAATACAAATTCTTGGATCTAAATGTTCTTAATGCGGGCCAAATCCTCGCCGACTTTAAACCCAGGTTTTTATGTGTAACATCGTAAATTCTAGTGAGACTATCAACTGATTTTCTTTGTGCTTTGGTGACAAATGCCTATCTGAAGTATCTCTTTTTATGAAGTAACATAACTTGAAACTCCTATGAGCATAGTTAAAAACATGACTCCTAAAACTTTAAATTTATCTCATCTTGTAGTCACTGTATGGATGAGAATGTGTTTATATCTGATAAATCGAAGATTTTTTTCATGAAAAGTTCAAATCATGATGGAACTGTCATTTTAGGAACAAGAACTGATTACAACTATCCGAGTTTTAGCTAGAACTGAACTATGTTGACTGAAACTTGAAAATCTGCTTCTTACAGATTAAAGACGGCACCTTCGACGGATCAGAAATAATGTCACGATCGTACAAGAACCGGTTCATATACCGCAAAATCACCCGGAAATGAAATTTTCAACATGTTCACGCAATCTAAAGTGTGAGGATAGAAATCTTAAGAAATATCTAACTTTGAAAAAATACTGATCGGATGGAAATTAGCCAACCACAAGTATTTGCCAGCACAAGGTCTTTGTCTTACTCTTTAAACCAAATAACAGGATGGCCTTTAAAGTTATAATGCGTTCATAACCAGCAGTGTAGAATACGTTCAGTAGCATTATGTATCACACATCGGCAACCGCGAGCCGCAGCCCAACACACTAACCACAAAGTTATGTCTTCCGATCAGGTGAACTTTCTCTTATTCTTTGGTCTCAGAAAATTTATTGGTCACGACAATAAGGTTATCTAATAAGTTACAAATTTATTGTTTAGGATGAAATCCAGTGATTTATTAACATGAATAATTAAGATGTAATGTCGGAATAGACTAAAAGGTAAAATTATCAAGTATTATTCATGAATAAATCTGGTGCGTTGGCAATTAAACGATTGAAAAGAATAATTTGATTTAGACAATAATAGCTGAAGCTAACCTCACCCAACTTTTACAGAAAGGCTTCTCCTATGTCATTATTTAATCATAAACACAGCGTGTTAAGACTTCTAACAGACACTGTCTAAGATGGTTGTATCCACATCAAAGATCAAGGTCTGGGTTTATTTTGGATATCACGCAAAACTACACGAGAACTACCTGCGCTAGCCTTCCCTAAGTTAACAGTGCAAGACTAGAAGGAAAGCAGCTAGTCATCACCACTCACCGCCAACTTTTGGGTTACTATCTTACCAACGAATAGTGATATTGACCGTGGAATTATAATGACCCTATGGCTGAAAGGATGAGCATGTTTGGTGTGACGGGGGTATAAATCTGCAACCCTCAGACTGCAAGTCGAGCGCCCTAATCAACTGGCTATCAAAGGACGATCTCTCCAACAAAGACCGCCTTATTAGGTTAGAAGGAATAAGTGAGAACATATTTTGTAAGTACTGATAAATCCAGCTTTACGTACGTCACTTTATAAACGCTTCCTAAGCTACAAAAAAATCTATATCTCTCTACTCGTTCAGATACTTATTGACTCAAGACAGGATATTTTTTGAACTAATCTATCTACTCGTTCAGATACCTACCGGCTCAGGACAGGATATTTTTTGAACTAATCTATCTACTCGTTCAGATCCTTACTGGCTCAGGACAGGATATTTTTGGACTTAGGTTATCATATTTGGTGTTTCAGCGTAAATCAGATATTAGCACTATCTGCATCGCAGGGATTGAATCTGAATCTAGTATTCTGGTTCTCAAGCTTCCCATACACTGAAATTGCTTAAATTCAAAACAAATATTAATGAGAAAAATACGTTTTTGTTGCCATGTACTGTAAAAGTTCAACCATAAAATATGTTCGATAAGTTTTTCCACATATATTACTTTATGCAACTTTTGTTTATAAATATGGAAGATGTCAAACAGAAACAGCGTTGTTCAATGTACTATACAAATGTAAATACTGTATATTATCAATATCATTAAGAATGGTGAAAATACATTGCTACGAATTCTTTGCTTTAACATTTCAATAATTTTTTTTGTTTGTTTTTTTCCGCAAAACTACGCAATGAGATAACTGCGCTCTGTCTACGATGGAAACTGAATCTCAGATTCCAGCGCTGTAATTCTGTAAATTTACCCTTGACGGATTTTAGAAATATTTTCATATTTTGTTAAATAAAATTACCTTAAATAAATCTGGTTCTTGAATAAATATTTTTATTTCTGTTTGTTTCAGCTTTCGGTCAAAGCTACACGAGCTCTATGTGCGCTAAAAGTGAAGGTAGCTCGTCATCACCACCTACAGCTAAATCTTAGGCTACATTTTTACCAACGAATAATAGGATTGAGCGTCACATTATAATGCCCTCATGGCGAAAAGAGCGGTCGTGTTTGGTGAGAGCGGAATTCGAATCTGCTAGTTGAGCGCTCTAACCACCTAGCCTTGTCAGGCCTTTTAATTCTGAAAAGCGATGGAATATGCTATAATGGCCCTTAATTTTGACGAGAAGTGATTTTGTGCTGACATAATTCATGTCAGAGAATTAGCTACTTATTGAATCGAGCTATTTTTGAATATTTCTTGTTTAATTTAAAGTCAGAAAATGACTTTTATTGTGACTGATACTGAAATTGGTTTTCAAAATATTTACACTTTGTACTGCTTTAAACATTCATCGTCGTATAGTTGCATACAATACTTTAAATACATATCTACTTTCTTGTTGTTGTTGTTTTTGTTTTTTAATTAATTAAATCGCATAGCTAAGTAACACTACAAGTCGGGATAATTCTTTTTCAGTGCCTTGTTCCGAGTATATAAAGTTCCCCTCTAGCGTAACACTAAGTGCTTGGAACTTCGTACAACCATGAAGCAATAGTAATTCCCTTCAAAATTCCAAGTGTTTACCCGTTTCAAGTTTAAGATAAAATATTAAAATAAGTGTTGTTATATCTAAAAATAATCTGACGCTGGGAGAGTTGTTTATCTATAAACATGGCAATGAAAGAGTTAAACGGTTTCTCAGAAATTTTATTCAACGAGTAATTGAGTAGTTTTAAACTAAGTTCCAAACCATCATGAAAAACTTGAAACAAAACAGACATATATTTATAAGTTTACTACCCTTGGCCACTAACAACAAAAATTTCCCGACAGACGTTGCGATGCAACGACAATATTGAAGTTCTTACACAAAATATTACCGTTTTTGTTTATAGCAAAGTCTAAGAGTTCGCATATGCTACAGTCCAAGTTAACCAATGAATTACGACCTTTAATCTTTAGTATGCTATTGCCAAGTCTCCACATAATTACTTCAGTACCGAGCACTTTGACCTTCCTCTATCCCACGCCTTTTCAAAACAGGTCCTCAAATAAGATTAATTTACATGTTTTTACAGTCGTGTGATCGTAACCAGTTAGTCATATCGCCTACTTACACGTAGGACAATTTTATACGAAACAGGAATTCATATTCAGCTGACATTAAAATTCAATATTTGAATTAATAATCGGTGCGGTAGTTTCAAAGATCCAAGTTTTGGACGTATACATTGTAAGCTTCATTATAAGATACTAGTTCTATAAAGTACGGGTTTCGATGTTAAAGGATAACCTAAATATGCAATAAAAAATCGGTATTTCTGTTTACAACACTAGTAACCTGGTGAGCAGAATGCAGATAATCCATTGTGTAGATTTACATTAAGAAAATGAGAACTTTCTCTTTACCTGTATAACAACGACACCAATAAAATCTTTATCCCGCATAACTCAAGTTGCATAGTTATATTTTGTTCGCATTCGCAAACTTTCTATGTATTTCAAATTAAAATCATTTTATGTTTCGATACACAGGATTAAAATAAGGAAGCGATTTTTATCTATCCCCAGCCAAAAGTGAAAAGAGAGTGGAAAACTAGGGCAAAATAAAATAATCTGAGGCAACAGTTGTACGCAAGTATATATTGCCTGTTATAAGTTTTTCTTTTGTTTGTTTGTAATTAAGCACAAAGCTATACGATTGGCTATCTGTGCTTTGCTCCACCACGACTTTCTAGCGGTGTGAGGTCGCAGACATACAACTGTGCCACTAGGAGGCTGAAAAGTTCGTAAAAATACAACAACAACAAAAACGTTATATCACTATATACATGTTTAATTAAAGACTGGCAGAAGGAAGTATACTTATAACTAATTTCTTATGGCCGATTTGTTTATAGTCTTCACTGTTTTTTATATAAAAAATTAAAACAATGTTTTCGCATTTTTGTTTATCTGGATAATTTTCAGACTAGAATATGAGTAAACGAAGAATTATTTATTCATGATGCCAATAAAGACAAATAAAACATGGAAGATCAAAAAAAGTTTATTCGGTAAGTACTGCCACCCCAACAAACGAGTTCAGAAATGCATTAAAAGTTGGCTTATGAACAACATTAAAAGCTCATAAATGATTATATTTTTTAAATGTCTGACAATAAAAAATACTGAGCTCAAACATATGTCCAGCGTGAAGATAATTTAGAAAGCATATATAAAGAGAGAGAGAAACACATAACTTGGTTAGTAGGTATTTTCAATCTGAACAGCAAATTATATGCAAGTGAACTAAACAGACAGGTCTTAGATGTCTAGGGTTCAGATATAGTAGCCCCTAATGTTGAACTATTGACCAGAAGAGAGGCAGCTAATCAGCAGAACTCATCGCCACAAGGGCTCTATATGTCTGTTTTTGAACCAAATAGCAAGATTGATTGTCACTCTTATAATGCGCTCACAACTGATAGTGTTGTATGTTCAGCGCTGTAAACTGATAACCTTCCAACACGCAGCCCAACTTGTTAATCACTAAGCAAAGAGATTAGTAATATAACATTCTATTATAAGCTTGCAATAGTGTGCATTTTAATCTACCGGTATGTTATACTAGGGCAAAGAAAGCTGGCAACGCCTATACATTGGGTACTGTTATTTCCTCACAGTTTTAACATAAAGTTAGCTATTTCTGTGTATCAATAGAATAAAATTAGAAGGAATATGAACACGCCCAAACAGCCTTGAAAATATCGTGACGCTAGAACTTACAATACATGATGTATATTCACATGCTATGTTATCTTTATTCTGTCATCCTTCTCATGAAAACAGAAGTTGTTTTCGAATGTGGATGAAAACTTGCGAGTCTCTGTCAACTTCAAATATTTAATTGTTATATCATTTCAGTTTCATTTTGCCGATTTCTTGGGTCGAAAAATTCTCTATCGTAATCATAGGGAATAGGAGTGTTGCTTCGGATTGGAGGGGATATAGTTTCAGAACCACTGTATCCCTAAACGCATTGCTGTGAAAAAAACAACAAAACAACCAGTTTACACTGAGAACACCGAAAGTTCCCTTCCTCGCAATGTTGTCCTTTGGCTATGCTTCTTTTTGCATTCTCGTTACATTGTATTTTTTTTGGGAAAGCCCTCCTTCCAGTTGTATGCCTGTCTTGGCCATATTGCACTATTAATCAGTAAAGAACTTGTGGTGAGATCGAAAAATATACCTGCTAACAAGTTGACCATGGTGCGAAGTACAATTAAACTTGTTTATATTCATCCGAGAAAATGCTAAAACTATTCTCAGTTTGCAAAAAATATTATTATTATGCAATCACTTTTTAAAGAGTGCACTTTTTGGTATTGAACCATATCAATATGAGCCCGGCATGGCCAAGTGGTTAGTGCGCTCACTTGATTTTCGGGGGTCGGGGGTTCATATCCATGTCACACCACACATGCTCGCCCTTCAAGCCGTGGGGGTGTTATAATGTGACAGTCAATTCTACTATTCGTTGGTAAAAGTGTCTTTCAGTAATAAATTAAGGACTGCTAGTGTAGATAGCTCTCGTGTAGCATTGCGCGAAATTTAAACAAAATCAATCATCCAGACAATTTTCAAAAATAAAGAAGTTGATTTGAAGATAAATGAATGGCGAAACGAAAAGTATATTGTATTCATATCCACATAATGAATATAAACTAGCAAAACACATTGAAATGTAAAATAGGCTAGTCTTACACTGTTCAACTAGGGTCGGCTAGCACAGTTAGCCCTCGTGTAGATCACTATTGTAAGCTTTAATTATTTTATTTAAAAAAATAACGTCGAAGAAAATAAAACTTTTCTACAATAAATTTTACAATTAGCGATTTAATTTTTTCGGCTGTTGAAGAGATGAAAATAAATAATAGTCACTCTACTTACAACTGATCAACTCAAGGTTACAAATACAGTGAACCTACGTACCTTAAAACAAAAAAAAAAAAATGAGCATATCTAATTTTTTCACCCTACTTTTGTAATCCTTGACATGAATATCAGCAAATACATATAAACCTCTTTTTAAACTTATGACACGAAAAGTGGACCGCACTTTGAATCGTTCCAACTTTGTGTGCTCAAAGCAAAAGAGAAAAAATGTACTATTAAACATATGATAAAGTAGTGCATGAGAGCAGCAGTTGTCACAAGGTCAGTCCAAATACGTGCACGTCCTATTTAATAAGACTGTGATATTTATGTATTATTCGAATTTAAAAATCTAATATATCAAGTTTCAAAGAAAGGGAAAAAAATCTTTCAAAATCATATTTATGAATGTTTCGTTAACAGTAATATTTAACGTGGTTAGGCTACGACCCCATTTTACTGTTCTTTATAGTTTGTCTATTTTAGAGAAGCTTTATGTGTCCATTGCGGTGAATCGAACCACAGATTTTAGCATTTAGAGTTCGTAGACTTATTGTTTCCTCACCGGGAAACAGGTTTTTACAGAAATAGTACTTTATTCACAAAAAGAAAGTTGTATTTGTCATTGAGGGACAAGGGAAGGCCATATCTTGATATATACATGTCAAACCTGCGCTATAAAACAGTTGAGGAAAAAAGTTATTTGTTTTGGAATTAAGCACAAAGTTACACAATAGGCTATCTGTGCTCTGCCCTCCACGGGTATTGAAACCCGGTTTTGGGTTGGTTTGTTTTGAATTTCGCGCAAAGTTACTCGAGGGCTATATGAACTATCTATCTCTAATTTAGCAGTGTAAGACTAGAGGGAAGGCAGCGCTAGTCATCACCACCCATCGCCAACTCTTGCGCTACTCTTTTACCAACGAATAGTGGGATTGACAGTCACATTATAACGCCTCCACAGCTGAAAGGGTGAGCATGTTTAGTGTGACGGGGATTCGAACCTGCGACCCTCAGATTACGAGTCGAGTGCCTTAACCACCTGGCCATCCCGGACCTATCCGGTTTTTAGCAGTGTGAGTTCGGGGACATGTCGCTGTGTTACTTGTGGGCTTCAGGAGAAAAAAAACAAACACTAAAAACGTCAGACCTGATTGTCAAGATTTTATATTATTTATAAATATCTGTGGCTTTTTTACAATTGAGATTTGTTAATTTTTCTTATTCTTATTTTTATTACTGAATTTTAGTTATTTGTTTTCTCATCTTCAGTTGTGGGTATACCATATTTTATATATTTTTTTCATTTGATTTACTTTTAGATATTCATCAATTTTAATGATTCTGATGTTCTGTTTTGTTGATTATTTGGTCAGTTTTAAAATCAAAACAGACTTCACAGAACTTGTATTAAATAGTCTGTTTCAGAACACACTAACATTGGGCTATCTGCTGTATCCACCGCAGGGAATGGTTTGTTTTTGAAATTCGCGCAAAGCTACATGAGGGCTATCTGCGCTAATCGCCCTTAATTTAGCAATGTAAGTGAAAGACTAGAGGGAAGGCAGCTAGCTGTTCATCACCACATACAGCCAACTCTCGAGCTACTCTTTTATCAACGAATTGTGGGATTGACCGTAATATTATAACGACCCCACGGCTGAAAGGGCGAGCATGTTTGGTATGACGGGGATTCAAACCCACGACCCTCACATTACGAGTCGAGTACCTATATGGCCATGCCGGGTCTGCGGGGAATGGAACCCCAGATTTCACCATTGTGAGTCAGTAAATCTACCACTGCCTCATCGGGGAACTTTGAATTAAGTACAAATAACATACTTAACAAAATCGTATGACGGGGATTCAAACCCACGACCCTCAGATTACGAGTCGAGTGCCTATATGGCCATGCCGGGCCTGCGGGGAATGGAACTCCAGATTTCACCATTGTGAGTCAGTAAACCTACCACTGCCTCATCGGGGAACTTTGAATTAAGTACAAATAACATACTTAACAAAATCGTATGACGGGGATTCAAACCCACGACCCTCAGATTACGAGTCGAGTGCCTATATGGCCATGCCGGGCCTGCGGGGAATGGAACTCCAGATTTCACCATTGTAAGTCAGTAAACCTACCACTGCCTCATCGGGGAACTTTGAATTAAGTACAAATAACATACTTAACAAAATCGCACTCTATAACTCAGTTGAAAAGTTCTTCGCTGACAGGGTTTACAGGTATAAATAAGCCACGTAAAAATTGTTCGACTAAACATTTTACAAAAGAGAAATTTGAACAGGTTTTTATCACATAAATACGACGTGATACGAATTATGATATTTTTTTGCTTTAGAGCTAGAAGACAGAAAGAAATTAGAGTTCGAGCAAATTAACAAACCAGGTTAAACATTACGTAGTAACAATATGGAAGTGCAGTTAGCCTTCACTGGGTCTGAAAAACGTAATTTAGAAAAAAATGCAAACGTGATATATTGTCAGTATAAAGAAAGACGTTGATTATATTTTTAACAAAAGGTTATATCTTTGATTTTATCTGAAATCCCGAACGATACAAGTCTTCGAGTTTTTAAAAGTAATCACGTGTATAAGCTGGAAACAATAAGAAGTCTTTACAACTTACAAGCGCAAATGATCCAACAAACAATAAAGTATACTGTACACGGACTTTAAATATGCCGCTGATCGTAAACACACGATTAACAACAATTACATATCCTTCTGTACATTGTTAACGAACAAATACACAAACATCAAGAAACACGCTTTAACAAAATGAATTTAACTGCAAAAAATATATTGTTAAAATATAATATGCCTTATACCAATGTCTTATGACGAGTATAATTAATCAAAACTTACGTAATTAAAAGGGAATCGTTCTAATTATATGAACAGTTCACAATTAATGTTTGTCCCTTTACGTTATATGAATTCAAAACTTTCCAAATTATTGATCACAAAGAAAAATAACAATACACATGAAGCTTCATTTATATTAATTTTCCCCCAAATATTTCATGGTATGACTTGTGAGAAAACGTTCATAAAGTTATACTAAAACACGTACACTTTAGTTTCAGTTTTAATGCAATCTCAAAAACCACTGTTCCATTTTCATGTGATGAAAACATCCTGACAGTTAAATAACTCTTCTCCATTTCACACTCTAGTTATCAGGAATACCAAGAGGGGGCTTAACGTCATTTCGCAGAAACACTGAACAGGTCAAATGAATCATTATTTTGAATTTTTTTTCTATCATCATAAAATTTCGTCCAAGAGTCATTACACTTGTGAACAATATTTTTCAACTATATGGGCGAGACATGGCTCAGAAGTTTAGCGTGAATCCGAAGATCAGTGATACGTGTCCCCTCATTACAGATTCACACGCTGTATTTTGTGGGCGTAGGTATGTTAAAACCTAATATTCAGTCAGAAAAGAGAAACGGTGAGCGTTGAGACTAGCTAGCTTCATTCGCTCCGGTGTGTCATATAAATATTATCTTCTAATTTATTTCACATATTCGCGCCAGGCTACGACAAACAACAGATATCACCTTTATTGCTAATAAAAAAAGTCCTTTTAAAATACTTTTGAAACATACACGTTAAATACTAAAGTATTTAAATACAAGAAATACTGACTGAAATAATAAATAGTGTTTGTTTTGAATTTCGCGCAAAGCTACACGAGGGCTATCTGCGCTAGCCGTCCCTTACTTAGTAATGTAAACCAAGAGGGAAGGCTAGTCATCACCACCCATTGCCAACTCTTGGGCTACTCTTTTATCAACGAATAGTGGGACTGACCGTCACATTATAACGCCCCCATGGCTGAAAGGGCGAACATGTTTGGTGGGACAGGGATTCGAACCCGTGACCTTCAGATTACGAGTCGAGTGCCTTAACCACCTGGCAATGCCGGGCCAGTAAATAGCGCAGAACATGCTTAAAAATAAGGTCTGTCAACATTTGTAAGCAAAATCATTTTATTTCACAAAATAAATGAAAATATTCATGTTTATATGTTTACAAGAATTCGTTTCCAAAACTCAGGCAACATATATTTACCAACAGGACGCTTCCCACCCGTGCTCTCAACAGTTGACGTTTATAAATTATTTAAGATTTCAAGTAAACATGCTGGCGTTAGTAATTGTTTCTGTAATAATCGCACCAGTAAATAATTATAGGTCCAGTAATAACGTGAAGCGAGAAAAATTAGTGCCATTTTTATCATCCCCCCTTCATTATTGCAAGTGCAAACGCCCCCTCCCACATTTAGCATTAATATCAGTGTTATCGAAGACGATAGAACTTTTATTGTGAACGTCAGCATTATTAACGGTCCGTTATTACTTAGCGCTAGATTTAACAGTTATCAAACATTAACCGTAACGAAAGGTTTAGCTCATTGAATAAGATTAGAAACACAAGTTCATAAAGTTGGTTTTAGTTTTGATCTATGCAGTTAGCTTATTTTTATCAGAAGATGTAGAAAAGAGCGAGATACAATTTACAAAGAAAATTGGCGTAAAACAAAAATAATTTAACAAACAGGATTTCATTATACAATTACGACAGCCAAGAATTATTTTCTCATTCATTATTTAAAACCTGTGAAAACATTATTTTTAACATTCGTCCTAAAACCTGTACCATGGAACAAACACATACAGGGAAACTATGAAATGTATACACACACACGTTTTCAATGAAGTTTTAGCATGCTGTTGGTATTATACAGCTGGTACTACAGAATATATTTCAGAGACAGCTGAAGTTAATCTAATTTTTGTTTGCTTCAAAGTAAGACGTCAGTAATTGTTCTACGTGAAACAACTGTACACTTAATTTTATTCTACCCTGTATAAGTGACAATCACAGTGATTTACGCTTATTATACTATTATTGATATCGTTGACGTTTCATAAACATAAAAACTTTTTATTTACAATTAATATATTAAAGGATAACCACCTGACTTATCTTTAAATCACAGGAAGTCCTACAATGATATAAGAGAACAATTACAATAAGTAAACGCTACAAATAACGGAAAACAAGCCCTTGGTGCACTGAAATTGACAGAAATATGTACTCTAATAAATGTAACAGACGATTTATGCAGCTGCTATTCCGAGATCAATTTACATACTTGTAAAATTGAGATTAAACAGCATACTTAATGATTTTCACAACGTTATGTAGATGACATTATTGACTTTAAGTCGAGAGCTTACATAAGTGAAAAATGCTCATATTAAATGTTTTACGTGAATAAGTGTGGGTACAGTCAGTTCTAAGTATCCTTTTAAATGTTATATGATAGAACGTGATCACGTGTCATTTGTTCTGGGGTGGTTTAATCCTGATTGAAGTATATGCGATATATACATTGTTCAAAAATAGTTCTATAAACATATGCTCTCGTCTGCTACATAACGTGCACGTATGTTCTATCTCGGATATCCTCCGCTTTCACTCAGTGAGTCTACAGTCTACACCTTTCTCAGTCAGACCTGTTAAATCTAAAGCGCCATTAAATACATGACAGAACTTTAGGGGCATTCTTAGTGTACAGTTATTTTTTTAGGTTTAAGAGAAAAACACAAAAACTAAACATTGCTCACGGATTAGCAACGGTTATTTTATTAACATAACAGTCCGTCTGATGCCATTTCTTTAATCACGTGTGGAACGTTTGTTTGTTTTTGACATACGACATGAACACTTATAAACGATAGATATTTAAGAGTACTCTTGTAAAATGTTACTACACAAAGAAGTTACCCCAGAAATAATGAAGATTAATTCAGAAGCAACTGGAATTCCAAAGAAATATGTCTAAAGAATAGGTATTGTAACAGATGATGAAAAGCGTAAAAATTCTAAAGTTTTACGTTTGTTACTTTTGTAATACATAACGTTAAATAGCTTACCATTCACCTATCCTGGAGGAAAAATCCTACAAAGTAGTAACTACCACTGTAAACCTACTTCTGTGTTTCAAGAAAACACTAAATTGATATAAGTAGATAACACAAAGCTGAGGTGATGCTTGATAAAGCACGTGAGCTACCAATTCCTGATACCTACACCCACAAGCCGTCCTCGCGCACGCCAACTAACACTAAACCACAAACAAGTTTATTTCTGAGGCAGTACTTACAGTCCAACTTCCAACACATATTGGCCTCCTTCCAAAACATGCAGGTTACTTTACAAGAAAAGTGTGACACACGAGCATGACGTGGTCATCACCATCCCCCATCAAGGAAACAGATCATTGCTTCGAAAACGCGGATGGTCGACCCACCTACTTTCAAATTAAACTAGTTAATAAAACATCTAAATAAATTAACCGTTAACACATTTTAATTTTCTTCAAGCAATACCCTTGAAAATTTATAACATAAATGTTCTTTCTGTCAATGAAGTCGATATATTAATGAAATTACACAGGTATTTATATATCAAAAACATAATTTCAAAACTTATGGTCATAACAGCTATTTCACACATTACTGTTATTTGTCTCTACATTATAACACGTAGGGTCTGCAGTTACAAAAACTGACATATGAAATATATCTATTTTTCACTGGATTTTTTTCTTTTGGATTAGTTTGTTTGTTTTAGATTTTGTGCAAAGTTACACAAGATCTATTTCTACTGACCGTACATAATAACGTCTCAAAGACTGAAAGGGTGAGCGTGTTTGCTAGGATGTGGACTGAAGCCCTCAACCCTTAGATCGCCCCTAACCACCTGGCCATGTCACACCAACTTCAATTTAAAAATAATGAGTCACTGTATTAAATATGTGAAGAAACACCTCAATAAGGTTTATCATCTGTAATATAAAAGGAGAACAAAGAAAAACTATAAGTCTCCTTGTTCGGGTACCATAATTTTACAAACAATGTTGATAACATTTATTCATGATGAGAGCCATATTATGAAATATGAATATCAAAAGTAGTTGAATAAGCAATCAAAATGTTTCTTCACATCTTGCTGAAATGTACATCTGGGGTTGTAAAGATTTTTCCAAAAATGTAACAAACCAAACATGTATCATAGTTGGCACTAGTAAAGACACTAGCCATTAATTAATCAGCCTCTTATGTGGACTTGTGTTAAGTTTTCACCTTCACATTTAAAAAAATTTATGATTTCAGAGTTTGCAGCTGAAATTATAATTAATATATCATCAAGCCGAGGAATCATCTTAATTATTCAAGCTCATTTTTTATCACTTTATGATATAAAATTTTGTGCAACAATACACTATAAAAACAAATATTCACTACAATTGTAAACATTCGTCTCGTATGCCTTAATAACTAATGATATGATGAAATGATTTTACGGCCATCAAATATTACATCTCGGGTTAAATGCCAGCTTTCAATTACAATTAGTTAATACCTTAGTTTTTGAGAGTAACTGTGTCTTAATCAAGTATATACATTCACATAAGGTAAAAAAATTGTGGAATTTATCAAATTTAATAAAGATATTCATATAGTTGTTAGCTTATATCTATCTATACAAGATCAATACAATATAAACCATGAAAGAAAAGATTTACAAATAATGAAATGCAAAATATAGTACTTCATTGGCTGAGTTATTTCATGTGTATATTACTCAATACTTAAAAGTGGCATTAAGATCATTTTTTCTTTCTCTAGATAGAAAAAGAAAATGTTTACTTTTCTAATTTCGATATAGAAAGTACATTTATAATGACACAAATAATTATATAATGCTTATGTAGAAACATTTTCAGACTGCCCTTTCTTATTGCAAGAACACGTTGAGCTATTTTCGACATAAACGGAAGACATGGTGATGTTCTCTGCCAATTACTTTCTTGAAAACAATTAAATTTGTTTACAAATAAAACTTCACTGCAAATTACAGTTTTTATCTGCTCTATGTGTGCATGCTCCTAACATACTACATACCCTCATATATGTGTATTCAATTTGATGCATAAAAAAGGCAACCTCATTACTATATGATTCAGTATAAAATATTTGTTGTAGTAAAATATTACTTTACTGACATTTGAAAAAGATATATGACTATATCAATGTCCTTTCATGATTTTATTATCTCTACAGAATATGGGTTAATACTGAGCATTAATACAGGGTGTTCGGAAAGTCACTGTGCACTTTTTTCTGTTAATAAATATATAAGTGCACAGTGACTTTCCAAACACCCTGTAGAATCATTATATCTGGCACACATGCAAACATTCTGTATATATGATGGATTTTAATCAATTGATGGTGCAATCTAACAAACACTATAGACTATAAGGTTACATTTACCACATTTCATAATTCATTAATTTAGAAGGGTAACTGTGAATAGGTATTATAGTAAATTCATAAATTTTTGGAATCATTAGCATTTGAACTAAGAATTCATTTCTTCTGAACATTTGTTCAAATAAAAAAAAACCTCATTGTTGAATGAACAGAGAAATTGTAATATTAACAAGTAAAAACACGTGGACTGTGAAAATTTCTCAGCTTGCACCAAAGTTCAAAAATAAAAGGATAATACTGGACCATTAAAGTGGAAAATTCAATGTGGAAAATTATAACATTATCTTAATCAACAGTATTTAGTGTTTTAAAAAATTTGAGAAAATATAAAGATATTTACCATAAATTCAATAGTTGGAAAGAGTTGTTTTGAACAATAAATAAAATGGTGCCATCTGTTGTGCTGAAATACATGTTAATCACCACAATTAAGGCTTATCAAATATGGCACCATCTGCTGAATGACACCACAAGGAAAGATCCATAAAAATGTTCACACTTTGGGTATTAAAAGAGTCAGATAATTAGAAAAATAATTACGGATGTGCAACAGCCATTTCTTTATAACAAAATAGTTTTAAATAGAAGTACTTTCTTCACAACTTTCACAAGGGCTGTGCATGAGGGTTTGATTATATATTTACTGATGTTTAAATGTAGTACTAAAACACTGGAGTTCTAAACATTTTTTTTGAAATAAAGAACAACATTTTTAATAAATAAAAACATTACAGTTTATATCAGTAAAATTTACAAATATTTTGAGTTGTGTAGATTGAATCATCTTGATAAAATGAGATGCATATAAATATAGAGCACAACCTAAACAATTTTTTTCATACAGTACTACCCAGAAATAAATCCTTCTATTTTTTTATACGAGATATGAACAGTACAGTTACTAATTACTAACAAAAATAGGCACCCATAGGGTGGTGTTTTTGCAAGTTGGAGAAATTACTGATGATTGGTAGACTTCTTACCTGATTCATATCAAGTTTTAAAAATGAAAGTCTGGTAAAAACCTAGGCAATTAGAAGTCTATCACATTGATTTCCATTTCTGAAAAGATGAAGAAAGACATTTTAATATTACCATGAACAATAATTGGGATGTTTTAATACATGGGTTTTCCCATCTTACTACAGAAATATGTAAGGGTGATATACTATCCTGTAATATTAGATTTTTTTCTGAAGAAATTAAAACTAAGTTATGCAGCTTAGCTTATAATGCTCAGAATCCATCTATTGCTACTTTTGTTTTTGAAACCATAAGCACGCTTAGGAGTGACACTTGCCTCAATAATTTCAACTATACTTGTCAAATAGTAACTTTGTTGAGGATATTAATATGCTGGGTACAACTAATATTTGTGAAAACATATTTTATTCAAAAAATCTGTATTACATAATTCAATAACAAGCAGTGAATTATGACAATGCAAACAATGATAAAAGCTATAAGCTTTTGTTTGAATATTTAAAGATGGTAAAATAAGAATAACAGTTTCAGGATATATTAAAAGAATGAACAATTAAAAAGAAACCATGCACACAAGGGATGTTAAAAGTTCAAACATAATAAAAAATTAAGTTAAAGCATTTATCATACTTTCAATACAATGTATGTTTGGATTTGTAAATAATCAAGCAGGTGCTAAGAAAATATCGCAAACTGAGTATCCAAAACAAATAGTAATAAACATGTTAATGCCAATACAAATATAACTTAAAAAGTAGGATATATGGTTATGTTTATCAAATCAAATTATATTTCCTCCTAAATGTAGTTACACTTGCAGTAGTTTTTACCTACTAATGTACAAAATCCCTTCAGAAGAGACTATGATGTCACAAGAGAAACCTCAATATAAATATGTCAATTTTAAAGCTATTCTGACAACAGTGCCACATCATAAGCCACAATTAATCAAGTCAGTCATTGATCATACTACTTATGCATTGAAACATTTAAGGTATGAAGAAAGATGCAAACAAAGAACAAAAGATTCCCCAAGTTAAATGTTTAGAATCAATAAGGACTTGAATAAAATACCCATGGGACCAAATGGTATTCTGTCATCTAGTTTTTGTTAATATTTGTAAAACAATTTTTTTTAACACAACATATTTTTGCACAATTATGATGTTATTGTTTAACCACTATGGGCCCTGAAAGTATACACATTAAGAGAGAAACAGCTTAATTTTCCCTCTTCAATTAACGTTTTCTAGACATAGTATGCTATGTAAACTTCAGTAAACCAGTTCTATTACTGATAACATTTTTCATACAGCAGTAGTGGAAAATACATGTACAGTTGATAATGAATAAATTATGATTATTACTATGTCCATTTGTTTGTGTGATCAAATATAAACTGAAATACAGAATTATTATTTAAACAGAAAATGTTTTCAATTATTCTGGATGTGATTAATGTGTGCAAGTTTTTGACATAACTGAATAGACAATTTTCAATCTTATCCTTATTAATCTCTTGAACTTATTACATTATTTCTCAAACAAAGCTCTGGTTAAGCCCTTTTAAAGTAGCATGTCCAGTTTTGGATTCTTTACTTTAAAAAGGATAATGAAACAGTGAAGGTGTTGCCTGTTAGCTGCTTCATCTTTAATATTTGGTAGTTTAAAAACCATGCTTATAAATGCAATGAGTGATGTTGAAATTGATTTTTCTGGCAGTTTGATGAAATATTCTGTGGAAAATTATCTTTTTTCACACAGTTCTCTTCATACAACAAAAGTACATTTTCTGTGCCAAACACACTTCAGAGTCACTGTCCTTTCATTAAGCATTAAACTTAACTTCTCCTATGTGATTATAAAATATTCGTAGTATCTCTTTTCCTTTTCTGTATGCTCTGAAACTAAGAATATGGTTTAAAAGTTTATTCTTGAATCTTGTTGTGTGGATTCTTTAGTCTGGTTTGAAACCTTGCTGTTCAAGTTTGGAGTGTCTCATATCAAGTCTGTCAATTTGACATAGGTGTATTTGGCTAATCTAATTGTGCATACTTTACTCAGGAAATTAGTTGACCTAGCATACTTCTGTAAGTCATTGTTTCACTGTCCTCCTGTAGTGACTAATGTTTAATCTTCTCTCTAGTATGGTAAAGATCAACTGTTATGAAGTTTCTTGTATCAAGTTTATCCAGATGTTTAGCATTTTCCAACTGAAGAGTCACAGACCAAACAAGTGCATGCTTCATTCAGATCTTCTACACATGCAACCTAATCACAGCTTGTTCCTTCTGTGCAATATCTTTCTTTGGAGCACTGAGTTGGCAGATGAGTCTATTTGAAGGGTCCCAGGAATTCTTTCTCTGGATCAGCATCTAGAATCTTTCTTTGCATCATTTCACATAAGTCTCATTTTATCATATTAATCTTTGCATGACTCATGTCATGGAGAACATCATTTGAGAAATTTCTGCCTCTTTCATCAAACTGGACTAATTTTAAAGTTGTTGGAGTAATTTCACTGACATTATGTATGCTTAATCCATTACAAACACTCCCAGGAATTCTTTCTCTGGATCAGCATCTAGAATCTTTCTTTGCATCATTTCACATAAGTCTCATTTTATCATATTAATCTTTGCATGACTCATGTCATGGAGAACATCATTTGAGAAATTTCTGCCTCTTTCATCAAACTGGACTAATTTTAAAGTTGTTGGAGTAATTTCACTGACATTATGTATGCTTAATCCATTACAAACACTGCCAGAACTACCACCATTTTGTTGTTTTCTTATAATTCTGGTTTTAATTACATTTTTTTCCTACTTTTGATACCAGTTTCGCATGCTTCTTTCTACAGGGTGTTCGAAAGTCACTGTGCACTTATATATTTATTAACAGACATGCTTCAATATAGAATACAGGAGGTAAATATGAATGACAATTGTAAACAATGTTGAAAGTGACCCCGTTGGCATCAATACAGACCTGGATCCTTCTTATTTTGTTTGTAAACACCGCTATCAGTTGCTAGCTTGAAATAGACTGAATAAAATATGATTACAAAACTGCACAGTGACTTTCCGAACATCTTGTAAAAGGTTTGGCTTCTAGTGTCTTGTTAAATCTCTTCTTCTGTGGACATCTTTAATCACAAGTCATAGTTAAAGCACTCTACTTGTTTTCGTTCTCTTCTAAAGTAATCTCTAGTAAAGCAGCCCTGTAAATGCAACTAAAATATTTTCTGCTTAATTTTTCTATATTATTCATGACAATTACCTTGTCAATTTTGTTTGTTTTTCTAATAAACTGATCTGGAAACACTTGGGACCACATACCAATTTCTCACTAAGCAGTTCTATTGTAGTTACTTCAAATAAATCTAGTGATGTTTTTCTTTGGGTGTTTTTCCATTTACAGATAACCCTATTAAATTACTAAGTAAACATTATCATTTAGATGTTAAGTCTTCTGAAACATCTGGAAAGCCAATTTCTTTGGACTCCTAAATGCATAATGTATGGTTTGAATATTACTGGATGTTCAGGTTCCCTTAACTGGAGCCTGTCATTAAGTGAGCTTTTCATATGAAACCATGAAGTCAACTTTAGACACCCTTAACCATCTTTGCAAAATGTGGAAATTTTCCCCACTTAAAAACAGAAAACCATAATGAATCAATATATTATCATCTTCAAAACTGGTAAGACACTGGTAAAGTGGAACTTTCTTACATCTGAATTATGATTTCCTTTTCTTTTATGTAAGAGCATTTGTAACCATTGTAGTTAGGTTTCAGATATATTTTGATCAATGTTTCCACATGACACCATGGTAGATAGGTGCTCTAGCAAGTTGTTATTGACTGTCACCTTCTTAAATAAACATGGCATGTTGGGCTTTTTTCATTGAAATTTGTCAAAATTTGTTCTTCTCTGGCATTTTTCTTATCAAATCCTTTGCTTTCTTGCCTAAAAATAAGCTGCCGTTACATATACCTTAATATTAAGAATTAAGTACATAAAATTACACAAATATACACATTACCTGGAAGTTTGTAATTAGCTGCATTGATTTTTGAGCTTTTCAGCCTCTTTATTATTATGTTTAAGTGTTTTAAAGTGATTATCTATATTTTCTTTTCCTCAACTGTTATATTTCAACTCAGTCTCACAGAAAAGGTACGATACCTTTCCCACATCATGCAGCTTCTGAATATATTTTCCAACAAAACCCTATTTTCTTCCGTGCCTAGTTACTTCCACTTTCACCTTTCCTTAATGTTCTTCTAAATTTACTTTATACTGACATGTTGGTCACTTTTTGTAAGTAGCCTTAGCATTTTCAAATCATGAAATGCCACTAGCAGAAACAAAGAGAAAGATTTTTTTTCTTTACACAGGTGTGCCCCTGCATATGGCACCCACAACACAGTGCACCAAAATTATCATTGCAGTTAGCAGTTCTATTCAATTTTAAAGGGGCAGGGGCATTTAACAAAAAGTTCACATGGGCCACAACTTTGCAAGAGCGAGCTTTCCATGCAAGAACAGATTATTATCTCAGGAAAAAAGAAAAGCCACAGACAATGTTATTAGTGTTTAAGATATGAATAAATGTTTTTCAGAGTAATACTAGGAGTCATCTTCAACTGAAAGTTTTATTTTTCTAACAGTATGATCAGCTTTTAGAATGGGATACCTTCAAATACAGGAGAATAAAGTTAATTTAAGAAATACATAAATATTTAAATGATAAGGGCTGACTTTGAGCATTGTATTTTAAAGTTTAGTGGGTATGACAGGTAAGATGGGTCATCAAGTCCATTGTGGTTAAATTATGTACTTTATTAAACTTATTAAAAGTATTATAACATGTTAAATAAGCATTTGGTTGTGCAATAATATATTGAACTTTAGGTTATGGGGTTATCTTGAAAATAAACTTCTATCACCTTTCTTGTCCTTATGGTCTCATTTTGGGATTACGAAATTAAAGTAAAAAGATAGTAAAACTTAAATTCTAAAAACGCCATTTATTTAATAATTGGTCAACAAATTTTGAACTTAAATATCAACCTGATTATGTACATGAAATTACATTATTATGACAGTTAATATTAGCTTATGTGAGTTTTGTTTACTACTTGGAAAGTTATTATAAAAACTCTATGAAAATTCAGTAAAAATAAGTTTACTTTAGCATAAGTCCTATATCACCTGTCACATAATATTTTCATTCATCTTCTTATTACACAGTTTGGTATGGTACTCTACTGACGATTGTTTATATCTAGCAGTAATACTGTCACAAGTGAGTCTAAATTCAGTATCTGCTACGTAATGATTATAACTTACACCGTAAACGTAAATATATACTTTCTGAAGATTTGGCCTACTAACAGTAACTAACTAAAGATCAAGGAACATCCTTCTATCATTCTTAAACTGTAACACATGATGTACTTTAGAGACATCTGGAGGACAAAAAGCAAAAGCGATAATTTAATGTAATTAAAGAGGCCTTTAATCTAAATTGGTTATATTTGATATACAACTAAGATGACATCAGTTAAAATAGTATAATTTTCAACAGTTATCGTAGACCCTCAAAATCTTGGTATTCCATTATTTTTATAAGAGCGTGTATCCAGATCTTTTTTGTAAACTTTTGGCAAGGCTTCTTTTAAAATATGTTCACTTTGTCCTTCTTATAATAAGGAAGTCTAGGTATTGGAAATTGAGCAGAAAAACAAACTATCAAAATAACAGTTGAGTTATTTATCCAGGTTTAATGAGTCAGATTCGACGTTCTTTGAACGGTAGAAAAAGAAAATGTAATGGTTCAGGAGTTATAAGGGACTGGATAAACTTTCCATTAAGTATGGAAAAAGACAGGGGCTCGAAGTATAGACTAAAATATTTTTAGGCTCGGCATGGCCAGATGGGATAAAGCACTCGACTTGTAATCCAAGGGTCGCGGATTCGAATCTCCGTCACACCAAACATTCTCGTCATTTCAGCTCAGGGGCGTTATAATGTGACGGTCAATCCTACTATTCGTTGGTAAAAGAGTAGCCCAAGAGATGGCAGTGGGCGGTGATGACTAGCTGCCTTTCCTCATGTCTTACACTGCAAAATTAGGGACGGCTAGCGCAGATAGCCCTCGTGTAGCTTTGCGTGAAATTCAAAAAAAAAAAAAAAACAACTTTGGAAACAAAGATCTGAATTTATTTTCTGAGAAACTTTAAAAATTTTTGAGTGTTTTGTTTCATGATTCAATGTGCTTTACTAGTTTCTATTCATTATATGGATATAGAATCAGCTTACCTTTGGTTTTGCTATTCATTTCTCCTAAAATAAACAAAAACAATTTATTTGTATTTTAAAATTGTCTGGATGGTTGATTCGGTTTGGTTTAAATCTCGCGCAAAGCTATACAAGGGCTTTATATACAAGCAGTCTTTAATTTAGTTCTGAAAGACCAGAGGAAAGACAGGTAGTCATCATCACACACCACCAACAAATAGTGGGAAAGAACGTCACATTATAACGACCCCATAGCTGAAAGGGTGAGAATATATGTTGGGACGGGAGATTTGAGTCAGCGATCTATAAACTGTAAATCGAGCTCCATAACCACTAGGCTATGCCAGGCCTTGGATGACTGAACACACGAAAAATAGTTATAAGGGTCTCTTTTGACCCTTCTAATTTCTTTGTTATTTGTATTAATGATATGGACATTTGAGTCATAGATATAATTTATCTAATTTTCTTAGTAATTACTGAAATATTAAATAAGGTTAACAACAGAAGGTTTCACATGTTATAAGAGTGACAATCAATTCCTTAACGTGGATATTGAGTGGTAGTGTGCTGCTCACTGGTTGCCTTCTTTCAGTTCAGCAATTGAATTAAGGACAGTGGCAGATAATCTCAATAAATTGGCCATAAATATGAAATACAGTATTGTGTTTACTGCTCACCATAGGTATCAAACATTGAATCTCAACATTATAAGCATTTAGTTCTATCTCTGAGCCACCAGAAAGCCAAAATATAAATAATAATACATGGAAAATTCATGTTTTCGTAAACTATCCTGAAAAACAATTGATAAATGTTTTATTATTTGTAACAATAAATTTTAGTATATATTTTTGTAATTTTAAACACATTTGTAGAACAAAAATACAACAGACTGATATAAGAATAAGAAAGTTGAATACGAAAAATCCCATACAAACGTTTAAAAATTTTAATTATGGAAATCTTCCATGGATATGCTTCTTCTTGCCATTTTAAAACTGTACATCTTAAGATTTAAACGAAGAAAAATAATTAGTTGTTTTCATGCAGGTGCAAACCATAATGTTACAACAACTATTAAAACTTACAAGTTTGTTTTAAGACAAATTCCTGACCAAGCAAAGTGAAATGCCATTCAAGGTTAGGAAATAATGGCATAAACTATTCTGAGAAATGATATTCAAATAACGAGATTTTTTTAGCTATGCAAAGCAGAAGGACACAAAATTCTAAATAGGAGAGTCTTCGGTATTACTTGTGGAAGCAGCGAATCTCTTAAAGTAGAGTATTTAGGTTAAGGCTGACATCTTTCTCTATAGCTTTTGAAAATGAAAAATGTGGTGTTGGGCAATGACCACCGGACTTAACCTGAGTGACGATGGAGAAAATACAGTTCTAAGAAAAGCATGGAATTTCAATATATTGTTATCATAAAATGTAATTAACTTTTAGTTGTAGAATATAACATGAAAGGAAGTTGAATTATCACACTGTGATACAATATCTCCCTCCATATTATAGTGAGGTTGTCCAATCTAATGCTATATTTTAGTCACAAAAAAGGCAAAGTCTTCCAGTTAGAAGCAAATTTCTATAGTTTATTATATTAACTAACACGTGGTTTGGGAGACAAAATCATAGTATTGTGTCTGCTATCCCATTAGTTCAAATATAAATTCAAAAGTACTGTCTTTTTCATAGTTCTCGTTTTTTTTATAATTTAAATATTACACCAATAAATATATAATCAAACTCTCACGTACAGTCCTAATGAAAATCGTGTTCCTATTGTGAGGAATGTACTTTTATTTTAAACTGTGTTATGTGATAAAGAAATTGTTGTTGCACTTACTATAGTTATTTTTCTAATTGTATAAATCTTGAATACACAAAGTATGAATATTTTAATGAATTTTTGTTTGTAGTGCCGTTTAAGAGATGGCGTTATATTGATAAGCCTTAATCACCACTTCTGGCATTGAGATCTTGTACTTTAACGGTATAGATGGCACTATAATATTTATTATTTCGATAACATAGATATATAGAAGATTACGCCATTGCTCCGTTTTAGTAAGATTACCAATTTTATTCAAGCCATTTACAAATCAAAATTAGAGTAAGGATTAATAACACAATATTATTTATTTATTTTAAACACCGATTATGTATTATTGTTTGTTATTTGAACCAATTTCACTGTGATTTACAAGAACTGGAAAACTAGCAACCTACTCTTCTTGTTCACACAGTAGGCCAAACAACTAGTGTCAATGGAGAAAAGCCATATTAGCATTTCTAAAAACTTATGAGTGAAAACAAAAAAGGATGTGTAATAACATTTCAACCACACGCTCAATACAAATAATAATAGCGGTTACAATTTCTCGTCTTCCTAATAAATAATAAAGAAATGCATATTTTTATTCTCAGTTTACAAAATATGTAACAATGACTTTATCGAACAACGCTACATGATTGTTAGATCTCCCAAAAAAATTGTTTTGGTTGTTGTCAAACGCAGATATACACAATTAACTGTCCTTTCTCTGCCTACCACGAATATCGAAACCCGAAATGTTAGCATCATGAACTCTTAAAATGTATATTTTTGTTGCAAATAAATTTGTGATGTAAACCAAGTAGCCATGGTGTACCCTCTATCTTCAGTTATTCACTAAAAATGCAGATGCTTTCAATCGATTATAAGGCGATTATAGCTCGCTATGTTAAAACAAATGTTTTTAAACATTCATTATCACTTTTATGTATTATTTTATTGCATTTTAAAATTAATTTTTTTAAATGATTCTACATCTACAGAGTAGCTGGATTTTGATTTTGATAAGCCACTATATACAACTGAATGCATACGTGTGTGTTTTATGAGATAGAATTAACGTTATTACTTCAACTAACTTGATCACATGCTTTGTAAAATGCGCATTTAAAACTTTTATAGCTTTTTAACTGTAGAAATTGTGTTAGATAATTTATCAAAACAAAAGAGAATTTGAATTTGACTAAAATATTTTGTTCTGATGCAGTTAAAATTAATCATTACTTTTTTACCTTAGTTCACAAAGTACAAACGTACCACAAAAATTTGGGCTTTCAGGCACCACTTAAATAAAACAAAATGACTAAATACTACTATTAGCTAAACTAAATGTGTGTGTGAAGTATAATGGCAAGCACAGATAAATTTTGTTGCAGTAAGGAAGAAAACCTATTTTTCCTTTCATCCTGATAAATTAAAGAAATTTATTAAAGGAGTAGTGATGGGTTGATGAACTTAAAAGAAATACATCAAAAAACAACAGAATGTCTTACTCCAACCAAACTGGAGATGCATTATCTTCAGTCATATACACAAACATATAGAAACAGATAAAAGCGTTTGTATATAAACAAGAAAAGAAAATGGAAGCATTAGTCCACAATAATGCACAAAGTATAAAATGTTTAATAAAACAATATATTAAACCAGTTTTAAAATGCTACTATTTAAATATATAGTTAAATTAATAATTTTCCTTTCAGGCTTTACACAATTCACTAAATGTTCAGGCATGTATATGTAGAACTAACTTATTGCTGAATAAAACTACATGTGTCTTTTATTGACATGTTACCTTTATATATAGCTGAATTTTGATACAAATACAAGGGTGGCTCATTCATAAAAGGATGGGGTATATTATCAACCATTCACAGTGTTATTAATACTTTCCACCTACGTTTTCTTAACACCATGGAATGCTTTAATAGTAAACACTTTGCATCTATTTTTTTGAGCTTATTTTACTAATGCGTTTCAAAACCAAAATATCGAATTATTTCTGCAAGTAATGCCTGATATTTTTGGCAAATACTGTACAATACTCAGTCAGTAATGATATAGTTGTTGTTGTTGTTTTGAATTAAGTACAAAGCTACACAATGGGCTATCTTTGCTCAGCCCACCACGGGTATCGAAACCCGGATTTTAGCGTTGTAAGTCTGCTGACATACTGCTGAGCCACTGGGGGGCAACGATACAGTCATCCTTTTAGTGTAACACGAAATTATATGCCTTCAAAACGACCATATTTTTATTGCATCTTTGGAATGAGTGATTTCTTTCAAACAAAATCATAGCAAAAATATCCTAAAGCTAATTTTATACGCATGGTCCCCTTGTCCTAACAATATATCAGGACTTCTATATAAAGTACTTAAAACAACTGTTGGTGAGGTATGGAATTTATTTTAGTACAACGTTTCATCCCTAACAATGAAACATGATCACGGCAATGTTCAAAGTATATCTTGTAATATGAATGTTGTATGTGACCATGTCTTAATATTGAAAGTGAACTGTTGTTACCAAATAAGTTTACTATTTCACCAACAGTTGGCTCAATAACTTTATAAATATATGCGTAGTGTATATATATGTGTGTGTATATATATATATATATATACTCGATAATTAAACTCGTAACTCTTTGAAAATAAATATCACACTTCTTAATACTTTTTCTCATATAAATGTCCTGTAATATGTCTTACAGTTTATTAAGTCTCTTCTATACTTTTTCTGACTTAATAGTTGCTGTTTTTTTCCAGTCCCAATATTTATATTGTTCATGTCCAGATATAGTGTGTGAATTTCATTCTGTTTCCGTTCAAAAAAACTTATATCAACTTGTGTTCCAGTTCTATCATGCATCATTTTAGTTTGAACATCCGTCAGGATACAAGATACACACGTGGTATACTCAGGCAAAACTGAGTTAACTTTAGAGGAAACAAATGGTTTAACAATGTATCTCAAGACTGCTGGTATGGGTATTAAAACTTTTATTAAAATAAAGTATAGAACCTGAAGATGACCTAAGAAGGTCGAAACGTTGTTCTCTACTTTATTTTAATAAAAGTTTTAATACCCACACCAGCTGTCTTGAGATACATTTTTACTTCAAATAAATGATTTAATCACTAGACGCTTTCTATTATCTTTACTTTTTAAAACGACAAAAACATATTTGTATCAGTTACAGTTTTCAACACGCAGTGTATGAACACGTTTCAGAAAATATTAGTCAGTACTGTGCCGATAGTCCTAAACTTCACATTCGACTTTTTTTTTTTTTTTGAGCAATAAATATGGAGACATTTCTCCTTAATATTATTTGGTCCTATTTATTATCAGGGTGATTAATATTCTAGTTATAAAGTACTGCATTTTTGGTTTAGCTAGCCTTAGAGTATGTCGTGGTCTACCACTGTGAAGATGCTAAGTGGATCTGTTGTATATGCAGAGAGGGATGTACGGAAGGAAAAATGTTAATTTTATTTAGGTTAATTTGTCAATTATTGTTGAATTAACACTAGTTTTAAAATAAATGATATTTGAAATAATTCAAACGTTACCGGATTTTCATTAAATTTATATAACAAAGAAACAAAACTAGGTACTTACCTTTTCACCAGAGTTGACGCTGTAACAATATGACAATATGTATCTTTACTGCCTTAGGGTATTTTCGTGTTTGTTTGTTTTTTAATTAATTCCCTCTGAAGGGAGAAAGTACAGAATGTTTAAGTACATTGTCAAGCATTGAAGTACCCCATATCTGCAAAATTCAAAGCAGACGAGAATTTTCTCTCGTTGTTAGGGTTCATCAAGTTGGGTGAGATACGACACACCCACACACACAATTTGTTTGTTTGTTTTTGAATTTCGCACAAAGCTACTCGAGGGCTATCTGTGCTAGCCGTCCCTAATTTTGCAGTGTAAGACTAGAGGGAAGGCAGCTAGTCATCACCACCCACCGCCAACTCTTGGGCTACTCTTTTACCAACGAATAGTGGGATTGACCGTCACATTATAACGCCCCCACGGCTGAAAGGGCGAGCATGTTTGGCGCGATGAGGATGCGAACCCGCCACCTCTCGGATTACGAGTCGCACGCCTTAACGCGCTTGGCCATGCCGGGCCCCACACACACAATAATGACTAAATGTTGTTTGTCTTATCAAATTGCGTAAACAACTTCAAGGTGTAAACGAGATTAGGCTGATGCATCGTGACGTTTATTAATTTTTATGAGTTATTCATGGTTTAGGATAAAGGAAAGGATAAATAACACAAAATTACTTATTTAATTTAAGAACATTTATTTAATCATTATTTATTTATTTTTACTTAAATGACTATACTCATTATTCAGGCTGATTTTTTTCTAAAGTGAGGTCTTCCAGTAGCACAGCGGAAAGTCTGCGAACTTACAATGCTAGAAACCAAGTTTTGTTACCCGTGGTGGGAAGAGCAGAGATCGCTCATTGCGTAGCTTTGTGCTTGACTACAAACCAACCCACTCAGAGTGAGTTAAGTTACCAAAGTGCCAAACTGGAAAGAACCGCACTAGTAATTTTAAAAACTTAAAGGAGGCGAAAGTAAAAAGAAAAACAAAAAGTGATGTCTACAGCGCTGTGTTTTCTCCACCTAGTGTTGACGAAGTCTTCGCCTAATATCAAGGCTGAGATAAAACAGACCCAGTATTGACTGAGACACTATATGTGTTATCAAACTTCATTAAACAACTGTTATGGTGTGAACTAGATTACGTCAGTGAAGAACGATATTTTATCAGTTTTAAGGTGTGTATGTTTTCTTATAGCAAAGTAGCATCGAGCTCTCTGCTGAGTCCACCGAGGGGAATCAAACCTCTGATTTTAGCGTTGTAAATCCGTAGACTTACCGCTGTATCAGCGGGGTACTTTTAAGATGGTGTAGGAGGTGTATGCTTTTTTATTGCAGACAAGTGTGTGTGTGTGTGTGTGTGTATGTGTTTTATAGCAAAGCCACATCAGGCTGTCTGCTGAGTCCACCGAGGGGTATTGCAAACAAACTATGTATAAATGGATTTTACAGTTGTTGTTTTCTTTTTCAAAGAAAAATCTCAGAATAGGAAAGATCATACTACTGCAAAACCATTTTTAATTTCTCAATGTCAAATTTTGAAAGTACAAATAAAATCAAGAAGCCTAGAAGTCAGCCAGAAGGTCAAAGCTCAACATAAAGAGTAAGTTTATTTTTGCATCGACTTTATTGTAGGAACAAAGTCATATATATAAAACACCAAAGTCATTTGAGTGTGGTTTCATATTAAAAACAAACAAACAAACACTAATCATGAGGAAATACTGACGTTGCATTAAATTAACAAATAGAAACAAGTCACTTAATGGTAGACCGTTTAGACATTTAATATTTAAATAATTTTCTAACATTTATTCTCATAATAATAATTAAAGGATTTGTGTAAGTTCAACACAAAGCTACACATTGAACTATCTGTGCTCTTACCATCACGGTAGTGGTTAAGGCACTCGATTCGTATTCTGAGGGTCGCGGGTTCGAATTCCCGTTGCACCAAACATCATTGCCCTTTCAGCCGTGGAGGCGTTATAACGTGACGCTCACTCCCACTATTCGTTGATAAAAGAGTAGCTCAAGAGTTAGCGGTGGGTGGTGATGACTAGCTGCCTTCCCTCTAGTTTTACACTGCTAAATTAAGGACTGCTAGAGCATATTATGTCTTGAAAATAATATACTCGTAGTAATAAACGACATCGAAATGAAACTACTCACCTAAATGCAAAAAAAAAAAAATGTAAAAACAATAATATCATAACATCAAATGCAAAGATGTTTCCAACAGAAAACATATTTCGTTTGTAAAATTCAATAAATTATACAGAAGTAAACCTGTATCAGAAAACGTAGTAAAATAACTTTACTTCTGCTTAAAAACAAATCACTTTCTAGTAAGGCATACTTCAGTTACACTTTACTGGATAATTTTATCAAGAAAAAATCTTATTAACAAACGTGGTTCAAACGACTAGGCTAAGAGAATTATTGTGGGATCGATAACATTCGTTTATACGTCCCGTTAGTTATATTTGAGTGAAGAAATACAGAACAAAAGTCTTAGAGAGGATTGAATTTATTCTATGGTGTGACTTATAAATGTGTATAAAAATTAATTTAATCGTGGTGCAGTATAATACATAAGCATTTCATTGTTTCAAATTAACGTTGTGAAGAGAAACAATAAACGACTTTTACAGATTATTTGGCCGTATTTTACTTATATTAAGTACATAATACTTTAATTTAATCCTTTGATCACTACGAAGAAAATCAACGATACAGTCAGTGCAACAATCAAGTTCCG
This sequence comes from Tachypleus tridentatus, assembly GCF_004210375.1. Taxonomy (NCBI): domain Eukaryota; kingdom Metazoa; phylum Arthropoda; class Merostomata; order Xiphosura; family Limulidae; genus Tachypleus; species Tachypleus tridentatus. Next base: position 143,953,762 of record NC_134831.1, read on the forward strand.
TAGCAAATGTAGTATAACTGTATACTTCAGAGAATGGTGTTTATTTGGTAACATTATATTGTTGTTCTGTGACGCATTTGCTAACCCTTCATGGTTCAATAAATCGCGGTAAGAAGACCAAACAATTACCGAAAATACTAAGGAGCAGCAACCCCCTCTAGCAAAGTTCGAATCATGAAAATATAAAATGATTTAAAATTATATATTTTAATATCATAATCAGAGCTCCGACGTTGTTGAACGGTACAAAAAACAAAGTATATTATGTGTTATATCTACAAAGTATGTAATGGAATAGAGTGTTGTTGTTGTTGATAACTTAAAAGTCAATTCCACAGTGTACTCTTAGAAATAATGAGGACACCATTTAAAATTTAAATTAACTCGTGATCACGTATGCAAACACACGATGCACTTTCTTTTGCAACAGTAACAAAGTATCTAATGGTCTATAGAAAAGGTTCCTTTGTAGTAGCACATCGTACGAATATCGATGATCAGGTATCCTAGAATACCTACTGATAGAAAGCCTAGGAGGATATAGATCTTTATGTCAATACATAAGTAGGTACTGTAAGCAAATGCCATACTGAAACCGATAGATTCCCAAAGTCTGTAGTTGGAAAACGCTGCCTCTTCATCATTCTTGAATAAAACTCCATATAAAGCTGTTTGGAAAAAAATAAAACAAAATAAAAGGAGTTATATATATATATAGTTATATATAACTAAATACGTGGTACACGATTTTTTTTTTTAAATATTAGTTTAGCTACATATTTAACGACTGGTCTCATCCTATATCAGGACTTTTGAGTCCATTTGAGCAGCAGAAATAAATCGAAATAAACAGTGATGTCGAGAAAACCCACTTGTAGAGAAATATATATGTAAAAATACATATATAAATCGAAATAAAGTTACAGAAGAATGAAAGGAGAGTACTTATATATTTTTATATCTTATAATGAAAACTGTACGGCTTTTGTACATCGTTTTCTCATAATGCTGTTGTTAAGGCTTCGTTATTACTATGAACGTTATTGAAATGAAAAGTATGCTTGACTATTTGATATGTTCGTTCTGAAGATGCCATTCTATAATATATTGTACAAATATTTTACTATATTGCTTAATGCATTATTTTTAAATATTTAACTTCGCTATTAAGCACACTGAATTTGAATATTCTGTTTATTGTTCAATATATTACTTGATCAAGGTTCTTTTCTAGATAAATTACAAATGAATTAGACTGTTCCTAAATGCCCCACACCTCTAGTGGTTGAGATATAAATCTGAAGACTCCTAATATTATAAACTGGTTTTCGATACACATCATTGAGCCAAACAGCCCATTGTATTGCTTTGTGCTTGACAGAAAACAAAGAAACCATCTGTAATACATTAATACTGAAATTTCCATTTATTATTTAATATCGTTATATTTTTCTAACAAAACTACAGGTTTTTCGAATAAATATTTTATTCCAAATATCAATCATAGAGGATTAGATATAACTTTAGGTAAAAAGAAATAACAAAGTTTGAAACAGATTATAAAAAATCAAGCATTATATAGATGATAATTATTTAAATAATTCATGAAATACAGAGAAAAAAACAACGAAGTACTATGTGACCCGTCTTAAAGATAACTAAACGTTCTTTACTTCGAGTACAATAAATACATTTAGAGGTTTATCATTAATAAACTACACCAGGTAGCACTGTTTTTCTCTCTCTATCTCTTTCTTCAATTTATATATTTAACAGCGTTCATTTCTTAATAACACGTATGGAGACATTAACAAGATAGAAACAATATACTATTTAGTAATGCATCGAATTATTCATAATGACCTTCTATATTTTGGTAATAATAAATTTTATATCCTTTTATACATCTGTTAGTTCAAAATAAGATCGATGAATATATATAACTGAAAGAAATATATAATATTTTACACCTTAGCGTAAGCGTTAAGAACTGTCTGCAATTTTTCTTTATTTAAACATTAATTTTAAGTTTTGAGGCTTACCATTAATTTGAGTCTGCCAGATTGCATCACCCAAGCCCCAAACACCAGCCAACACCAACAAAATGATAGTTTGATCAGGGTTAGGTTGCCAGTAGAGAAGAGTGATAGTGACACCTAAATTTGCCATAGTACCCGTGATAAAAATAGGAAGTCGAGTGAATAGTCTTACAAGAGGCCCCGAGAGCAAAGAGAAAATAGCATTTACAACACCGAAACAGATGAGGACAAAACCAATTCTGTGAATACCCCACGAACAGGCAATGTAAGCCTGGAATAAGAAAAACATTTATCAGAACGATAATGATATATAGTATGACAGATTAAATTCATATTTCACCAACAACTTACATACTCTAATTTCTTGTTCACAATTCTCAGTTTGGCATATAAGAGATTGTAGAAATCTTTTTTTCGTCTACCATACAAATAAGAAATTTAATGTTTTATATTTTTTGTGTGTTTACTTCTGATGCATTATTATCTTTCGAAAATGAATTTCATATAAATTCATAATAAATACAAGACAGAAATTACTTGTATATTTAACCTGTTAGAAAATAAAAAGATGGTCTCAGAACTTGAGAAGTTATTAAATATTTATGATTTAATTCAAAGTAATTATGAAAGAGGAAATGTTAATATAATGAGTTTTAAAATTAAATAAATACGATTCATTAATAGTTGGCGTAACACTCCTTCATTAAACCGGTTTTAAAAGTTAATTCATTAAATTCTGAATAATCAATAACCTATTACCATTTTCGTAAGTTTTAGTTTAAGATTCAAATAAATTCAATGTATAATTGTAATTTTTGTGTTTATTGTAATAATTTATTGATGGTGGTTATGTGTGTATTCCGAAATGTCTAATAAATATGTTGTTATTCTTCATTTTAGCTTATTGTGGCGAAAATACAATGATTTGACAATATTGGCGACTCCACTTAAAGTTATCATATCGCTGTGGTTGGTGCTTATATATAAATTAATTGTTTGTTTGAAATTAAGCTCAAAGCTACAAGGTGGGTTATCTGTGCTCTGCCTACCACGAGTATCGAAACCCAGTTTCTGGCATTGTAAGTCAGCAGACATACCACTGTGTCACTGGAGGGGTAAAAATTAATTATTAATGAAAAAAAACACATAACTATATTGGACTGCAACACTTAGCATACAGTTAATATAATATTATTCAATATCATGCCTGTTGTCCCTCAGTAGATCAGCGATAAATTTACGGACTTACAACTCTAAAATCCGGGGTTTTCTGTAGTGAACAGAACGTAGATAGCTTATTGTGTAGGTTTGCGATAAAACATACAAACAAACAAACCACGCCTCCCATGTTATCAAAATAGCGATGCTAGTATAAAACCAACAATACATTGAATTGTAACACAACACTTACATCTTTTGCCTTCATTGGAAGTTGGCGTTCTTATACGTTGTGTTTCAATTACAACAGAATAATGAACTTGTTTTTAGCAAAGAAAGACTAGAGGGAAGGCAGCTAGTCATCACCACCCACCGCCAACTCTTGGGCTACTCTTTTACCAACGAATAGAGGGATTCACCGCACATTATAACGTTCTCACGCCTGAAAGGGCGAGCATGCTTGGCGCGATGGGGATGCAAACCCGCGACCCTCAGATTACGAGTCGCACGCCTTAACACGCTTGGCCATGCTGTGCCCAGAAATGATAGATTAGATTGTTTAAAATTAAGACCTAAACAAGGAGCTCGCCTAGGACCCCAAAAGAGTAGCTAAAATCTGCCAACAATGACACTCAAAGCATAGCAAAGTAGTTAAACGTCAAAGTACGCTTGCACTGCAATTGTTCAGTTTGTGAAACGAAATAGTATTATTATGCAAGTGTTACTACGAATAAAGCAACTTTTTAAAAAAATACAATGGCAAACAGCCTCCTAATTTTGTTCTATTAAACATTGCTGAAGATAGTTGTATAACAAAGTATGAATTGTTTATTGTGAATTTCGCGCAAAGCTACGCGAGGGCTAGCTGCGCTAGCCGTCCCTAATTTAGCAGTGTAAGACTAGAGGGAAGGCAGCTAGTCATCACCACCCACCGCCAACTCTTGGGTTACTCTTTTACCAACGAATAGTGGAATTGACCGTCACATTATAACGCCCCCATGGCTGAAAGGGTGAGCATGTTTGGTGCGACCGGGATTTGAATCCGCGACCCTCGGATTACGAGTCGAACGCCTTAATACACTTGGCCATGCCGGGCCCACGAAGTATGAAATTCCATAGAAATGCTTTATACATATTATACCTTTTAAACTTATATCCTTACTTCGTAGTATTCGAAAGAAATATAGTACTTGTTATGAAACACTTTTTACATGTAAAAAAGCAAAGAACTATAGTATTTGTACGGCAATAACGACGACACTTAGTGCAAGTCGATTATACTGTATGTCATGTTAGCACGTCCAAACGTTTAAGAAAATCTATGCTGTCCTACTTGTTTTATCACGGCTTTTAATAAACAAGTCGAATATTTTCCCAAATATTTATATTCTTTGCATCAAAACTTTATCACCGTATGTATATGATACATTTAAATTAAAAGATAGTTGACTTTTCGGCTGTGAAAGTTATTACAAATATTGCTTATTTATGCAGTTTTAACTATTTGTAACATCAAACAACGTATTTGGATAAACAAAAACAATAATCTTTTGGGATAAATATAGTTTTTAAACTAGAAGTGAGAGTAAAATTTATACAAACAAATAACACTAAAAATTATTATAAGCAGGTAATCGAGGTGGTGTTACAGTTAGAAATGAAAGTTATATATGCATGGAAGAACCATGTTAATAATATTTAACACCATCAGTATTTTAAAACAACAGTTTTTATTAAAACAATTCCGAAAGAAAAGTAATGTCGAAACCAGCAAACGAACTAACGAAATAAATTTTAATTCACTAAAAATTACTGTAATAAATGTTTAACAAAAAGTAATATATATAAATATATATATATTATAGTAATTAGTGAAAACTGCCGGCAACATTTTCAAGACGAATTTCAACTTTTAAGCTTTGAACCGCTTATATTATTTTACATAACTCGGAAATTTTCATTTATTTTTATGTTGCAAAGCCGGAATATTTGAGATTTCAAAAACACTTACCTTCGTATAATCACTAAGAAAAAATGCCTGCTCTAAACCGCTATAAACTGTAAGTGGAATGAGTAGAAGCTGACGGGGATTTTTAAGGTGTTTTAGTGTTGCAAGCAGAAGTCGAACACCTGTTAACCTCTTTCCATAATACACATTTTCTCGTTCTAGGGGATCAAGAAATAATCCCGTTAAAAGTGCACCGCAAAGAGCAGTGGAAAGATAGATTCCAATCAGCATGTGTACTTTCCAATCTTCTGGCTGTTCAAAAATTTCACTTTCAATTTGGTTACAAAAGTTTGACCCACAGAGTGAAGAATTGAAATCTTTACTGTTTACAATGAAACTGGTTTCATTTTCTGGCCGAAGAACATAGTACGATATCAGATTTCCCCAAATTTGAGAAGACTGAAAAAACATAAAAAAGACGCCAAAAAATCGAACAATTATCGTATCTTCAGCTGTCTGGGCAATGTCGGCATATTTAATGCTTATTTCATTCAAATACGTACATTTTGCGGACCATAAAGGAGCAGCCCCAAGGCCCAAGACAAATCCTCCTGGTATAAGCGTTCCCCAATGAGGATAAAAATTTGCTGCTATAAAAGGAACGTAGCACAAAATTGCCAATACTACTGTCCGTTTACAACCCAAATTTTTTATGAGAAAAGATGGGACGAACATTGACGATAGGATTAAAGAACCATAAATAACACTCTGTGAAGCCACACCAACTCCCTCTTCACTGTTTAAAGTACTCTGAAGGTTTGCAAGAGCTTGAAATGTGGTAAACAAGAACAAAAATCCGAAACATATGACTATCAAATTCTTAATCAACCTTCCCCTGCTGACGGAAACACACTTTTCAGTAGATAGGTTTACAACTGGGTTGCCATTAGACTGTGGCGTCTCCCCCGTTTCTTGTTCGGTTATAACAAAAGTAATGTTATTATAACCGTCACCTTTTATATCTGAATCCGCCATGACTGATTTTACCGTTTATAAATTACATAAAATCAACGCCTGACTGGAAGAGAAAGACTGAGTAAGTTGAACGATATATCAGTTTCGTAAGTAAGAGGATTTGTAACACACCGTTAGAATATAGTGGTTGTGTAATGCTGATAAGGACCTTGGTGTTATGATAAGAGCTTAACATGTATATATATATATATATCGCTGTCACACACTTGGTAACCCAATGGTTAAGTGTTAACACCTCGTTGTTGAGTTTAAGAAAATATTGGTGGAGGTAATCTCGTTAAACATTATAAGATGATTAAACCGCAGCAATAATTGTCTCCCTTGAGAACGAGTGAAAATTTTTATTCAAGGAGGAAAAATAAGTCTAACAAAATATATATATTTCTTTTATACAAGTTAAAAATATTTTCCCATCTAAAACTATCATTTGTTGAGAAGACGAGAACTGGTGAAGCATAGTTTTCTGAAAAAAATTAGAAAATGAGAAGTGAAGGTATGTTCTTACATATAACTATTGCAATTTTTTATCAATTCAAAAATTGCACAGCTATGAAAAGGGAACGGCAAAACCAAAAAGAAATGCGACCTAAGGATGTCAACTACTATGTCATCTGGAGCTAAATCATTAAATGATATGAACGTTTCATCTAAAAAAATTGAGTGACGTATTCCTTCACGCACGTACCTACCTGTTGTAGCTCTGCTTTTATCAACTGCTCAAGGAGTTATGAACCAAGTACGTAAACATGCCGGTAGCATTGTCATGCTTTACATCTTCATTATTCTATGCAAATATTTCAACTGAAGTTTTATTAACCATCTGTGTTCTTGTTTCTGAAGAAATACAATGTTCTAAGAATTACCTACTGAATGTATATGGTGGGTAGAAACATATGAAGATCAGGTCAAGGATTATATACAATGGAAACTCTACAAAATGAAAGACACAGTACACTATTTGAACAAATCACTAGTTTCTTTCTTGGAATATTCTAAATGAACTTTGTTTGAATATCTGGACAGCGATACTATTATATTTTGAAACATTTTAGATTTTTCTTCAAATTGAACTTTCATAATGCAAACTTTATGCTGAAGAACCACTTAAAAGTTGACCACTTAAATTATGTTTTGTCAACTTTCCTGGTAGTTATGACATCATAAACAAATATCTCACTACGTTGTCAAAACAATACTGAATTAACCAATAACAATTTGTATGCATAATAACAATTTTATTTGTGTGGAGAACAAACATTTCATCAGAATGTTAGTTTGTTTTCTTCAGGTATGTTATAAAGTAAGGAATATGTTAGTTTGTTTTCTTCAGGTATGTTATAAAGTAAGGAATATGTTAGTTTGTTTTCTTCAGGTATGTTATAAAGTAAGGAACATATTTCTACTTGAAGAAGACACACCAATGTTTCGTTGATGCGTTTCACACACTCCATGTAAAATTTATTGTATTTATAAATTGCTGTTGGTTAATCACAAATATGGTCAAACTAGGTACATCCTCACAGGAGTTTTGTTAGTTGTCGGTGAACATAGTAAGAGGTGAGCATTAAAATATCAACATATATGTACTGTGTATATATTATGTTGCTCCCTCTTTTTTAAAAAAACAAAAACATAATACAATGTTTCTTTAGAGAAATAAGTTACATAAACCATCATATGAACATTGCAAATAATTAAGTACGTTTTTCTCACTTTGTTTCAGTAACTGTGTTTTACTATTTTAGCTGTGCTATTTGTTCTACGTTCCTTTTAGAGAAGCTTTCTGCTTAATACTATAGCTACACAGCATTTAGATCATAAAATTATATTAATCAGATAGTGTCTCTAATATTATAACTGTTCATATCACTTTTGAACAGAGTTAATTCTACAAACTAGCACTTAGGGTGGTGATATATTACACAATGGAATACAAAAATGTTACTTTGATAGCATTCTGCATATTTATAGCAATCCAATTATGTCTAGAACAAAAAGGTAATGACTGGTTGTGTCTAAGAGGCTATAGCATAAGCACCTGAGTGCAGAATACTGATTCGTGAAAATAAATTTAAAACTAAGAAATACTAGATCTAGCAGAATTTTTGATACGCTACAGAAATATCATGTATCATGAAAAAATCCTATCTGTTGGAATGAAGCAACTCTTTTATATTTCCTTTTGTCTTTTTAGATAGGTTTTCTCATCAAACCTATATTAAAATGTAGAACTCGGTAAGAAGGTAAAACCAAAACTTAGATTATTATTATTACACCATGTAACACAAATTTTGTTATTTCTTAATTGCTTATGTTGTAAAAATACAAAAAATGGCCATTATACCCTTCAAACTTTGCTTTTGTGATCTGAATAATGAAATTTAGAAATTAACCTATTTTTATGTAAAACCGAGCACATCTTCATTTATATAAAATCTGAACAAAACAACATATTAATCAAGATTTACATGTATTTATACTAAAGTTATACAAAAATGTTTAGAAGTGAGTAGTTTTACGTGATTTGCGACTGTAACGTAAAATCACTTTCACGTATCACTCCAGAATTTTATTTATTTGTGGTCCAAGAAAGACACCAGCTTTGACCTTTGCCTCAGACAGCTTAGGGAAGAAGTCTTGAAGGTACTTGATGACTGCAGACTCCTTATCAAGAGCTGTGATAATTTGTTTCATGAGGCCCAATTTCATATACAATAGTGGGAACAACACCTTCTGGAGGTCCATTAGCAGCTCACACTTGACATTGTGCCTCCTCATAGAGAAATCGCTCCGTTGTGGCCAGTGCTTCCTCTTGTAGTGCGCTGCAGTGTCCCTGCTGTCTCAAAGGCAAAAATAACAGTGATGCTTGGTAAAGCCTTTATGTAGACCCATCAGGAATGCCACCATTTTGAAGTCTCCGATAACCTCCGAGCCATACTCATCATACTTCAAGGCTTCTAGCAAGGTCTTGATGCTGTTGTATTCCTCTTTGAGGTGCATCGAATGAGCCAGATATTTATTCCTGTTATGGAGCAGCACAGCTTTGAGGCTTCTGGATGAGCTATCAATGAAGAGGCACCACTCATTCGGGTTACAGGCAATTCCAATTGCCTTGCACAGACCAGATAATATATTGTGGCAGAAGCAAAGCCCATCTTGACGAGTGAAGAAACTTGAAAAATGTCGGTGACGCTTCCTCTGACTTGCGATTGCACACTCATCTAACAAATCCCACTCCTTGAGCCTAGATGTCAAAAGCTAGGCATTCGACTTTGTTAGACCAAGACCTCTGATCAAGTCATTGAGGTCTCTTTAGCAAATGCTGTCACAGAGTACTTTTCACTCATCTTGATAAATTGGCCACATACGTAGCAGAATACTTGAAGCTTCTTGATACCATCTCTGATAAAATCAGATAGGTCTATGTGTTTACTTAGGCAGCTAAAACTAAACTGAAGTGGTGAGCCCCTGTGTATATATATATATATATTACTATGGAAAGTTCTAGAAAATTCTAAAAGGTTTTTGAAAATTCTTGTAAGTTCTACAACATTTTAGAATATTCTTGTAAGGTTGAGAAAATTCTCTATCAGCTACTCAGCACTGAATCTACCTGGAATGTTCTGGAAAGTGGGTAAATTTGAAAATTTCATTACCCAGGTCACAAAAGCAAAGTTTAAAGAGAAAAAAAAAAGGTATTTTCCATTTACTTTAGGCATAAGCAATTGGAAAATAACACTTTCTGCCCAGGAACAAGTAAAAATTTTGTTACATAGTGTTATGGATATTTTTTTACATTTTAAGTAGAGGTACAATATATGCATTAACAAATATGGACATTAATAATTGTTGAATTCACACCATTTTGATAGTCCTCAGTAGTATATATTCATATATTTTTTAAATATACGAGTTCAAGAAATTCGTTAATATTTCTAATATTTGTTTTTCTTCCCAGATTTTACTTTTCTGCCCTCCATTTTTTCTTAAAACTCACAGTTTCAGTTGTCTTTTTTTTCTGTCTAGCCACAAATCATTCTTTATACATTTATATAAAAGTTCAATATTAAGTTACAAGTATTCTCAGTAAAGCTTTTCAGATCTTCTCTCTACTACAGCTTTTAAATTTATTCAAAAAGACATAGCTAAATGGTATTTAGGTGTTTGTAAAGAAGTCAAAATGGATGTACACTCACCAGCAAGAAAATATTTAATCATTGTGCAAACAAAAAAACAAATAATGATTATGAGAACTAGCACTAATAAATTTAAATATTTTACAGTTGAGATGTGAGAATTTTTTTCTTGTATTTGAGCAGCTCTTATACAAGTGGTTTTTCACTATGAGTTTCAAGATTCCTTTGTTACCAATGTATAACGTTATTCTACAAAAATTAAGACAAATAATTTTTATCTTATTAATATGTATTATATTTTAATTTAGAACAATTTTTATTAATGCTGAGCAAGATTCTTTCCCCATAGATATATAAAAGTGATATATATATATAAATTAAATATGTGATATATATATAAATTAAATATTCTTCTGCAGTTTACAAGAACCTTAAGATAGGACACTGTATCAAAATCTTCATTCAACCATAAAAACAAACAAGCAAGGTCTTTCATGCAATGAAGACAGTCTATAAAAACCTTTTAAATGACTGGAAATGCATTAATTTTTAATTTTTTTTAATTTTAAAGTACAGTTAGGGTCATGAATAAAAATCTTTATGCAACAGAAATATGTGCAAAGATTTTGAGTATAAGAACCTTCATTAGCCAGAAATATGTGAAAGCATATGTTCTGTCATATCAATACTGCGTACGAGAGCCTGTAATTCTGCTAGAACTGTGTGCAAGAGCCCGTAATTCTGCTAGAGCTGTGTACAAGAACCTGTAATTCTGCTACAAGGGCCTTCACAAAATCAATAATTTAAAAAAAAGTAAAATTAAAGTTGTTTTTTTTATTACGACATATGACTTTAGATTACCAGGAGACCTTTAATGCAAATATAAGTAACTATTCTGAACTAAAGGAAGCAGTAGTTAAATAGTTGGATATTATTTTCATTATCAATAACATTCTCTGGTAAATACAAGTCAGATGCACACAAGCTAGCTTTGCAAACGTTATTTAATAATACACAAATTACATCTAAATTTGTTCTTATTGTATGCTTATCAATCAACTTGAAAAATTAAAGAAACAAAATCTTCTTAATGACAATACAGAATTTTATTTCCCATTGAAATGTAGTAATTACATACTCACATAAGATGTTCCAATATAAAACAATGCTATGGAACATTAACACAATGCTAGGGTTACAAATTTGCATGATCATACTGATTTTTAGAACACCTTACAAAATTCTCATTTAAGTTGGAACAGTCCTATATTACAACTTTTAAAACATACAACAACCTATTTATAGATTTGTATGTTTAAAACATACAACCTGTATTTACATTTGTATGTTTAAATGTTGTTACTAGAGGAAGTGTAAAAGAAGCTGTAAAAAAAGGTGATAGCATAAGTAACCAATATTCTGAGGGCTTGTAAATAATCAATTATACTACAAACATATTTGAATTAGAGATGGAGAATTTGTAAAATAAAAATTACTGGTAAAAATAAAATTATATATATACAGGTGGATAGTATCTCATCTACTTTGGTCTTCTAAACTTCTTGTTACTTCCAACAGTTTTGGATTTCTTCTTACCAGATTCTTTTGTTTCATTTGCCTGAGGAGAAAATTAGAATAATAATTTATATAAATTTTTGAGTTATCTATGAAACATGTTTATTCTGAAAGTAAGTCATGGATGACAATTAATAATAATGAAAAACAGCTGTCCCACATGAAAATGCCTTCTACTAAGTTTTATTTACCTTTCTTTTCACTGGGCTATTACCAGGAATGACCTTGAAGAAGGAGTCCAGTCGGCCTTGTGTGCTACCTTGACGACCTTTAATAAGCTTCTTTGCTCCATTTTGTACTCTCTCTTCACTGTAACGTATCAGTAAAACAGATATAACCTACCACGTTTAATAAAATTAAACATTTTTTAAAACACCTTTTATAATATTTTGAAGACTTGCATAAATTTAACTATGTACCTAAATCCTTTATCTCCACACAGAAACTTCACAAGACCTTCTTCATCTGGCTCGTTCCACTTCAACTGATCAATAAAAAAAACAAAAAAACAATTAAAATGCAATCCCTGCTCCTAGTTATTTCTAAAGATAACTAAAAAACTGAAAAACTAAAAAACATGAGAAATTAATAATGTTTGTATGCGTGAAACACTAAATAATTATGTCAGAAAGTCATGTTTACCTTATTCATACCTTTATTCTTATTTAAGGTTTTAAAATCTTATTTTTAATTGCAGTAATTATGTCAAAAAATTAAATTATAGGACAATTAGAACAAACTGTTAATACCTTAGATGGCAAAACAATATTTTTAATAGAATGTATGTGTCTTAGAAAAATTAACTTAAACTGTCTCTCAAATATTTGTAGGTTATAAAAGCCTTTAAATTATTAAGTTGTATCCATGTTAAAATTTTCTTTTCAGTTGACTTTGGTATCAAATTTTTAACCACAAACATGCCACAAACAAATCAATAATTAATCCAACAGGTTTTTCTGCAACAGTTGTAGTGTTACAGATAACAAAGCACAAATCACATTAATAGTAACAAGGGTGAAAAAACTGCAATATAAGTTTTATTCAATACGTAATGAATAAGCCTAATACAAATTTTCACTTGAAGCATTTTTTATAGCAGTTATTATTATTAGTGTTCCATTTTCCTGAATAAATGAAACCATGCTATATACGCATACATAAAAAACTTAACTTTTATGCATAATGCATTTAGACGAGTAAACATTTATTAAATTACCTCAGGGATTTCCGAGTCAGCCACTTCAGGTTCTTTAAACAGTTTTCTTGCTTCATTAAACATCCAGTCAGAAGGTATGGTATATTTCTACATAACACAGTTGAACTAGAGATAACCATGTTCAAAACATACGCATGCAGATTCAAGTTACACTTAAATATAAATGTGATATTTCTGAAGAAGTTTATCAAACTAAGAAGTATTTCATCTATAAAACCACACTTTAAATAAGCTTTACAGTTAATTTCAAACAACAGTGTGTTACATAAAAGTAATCAAGTATTCAATTAAATCGCTTTCCGTCTTTATGAAAAACATTCTGCCATCAAAATTTTGATGAAAGTTAACATTTTCCTAAACTCAAAATGTGTCTTCAATGGATACTTATCTCCTCATGCAAAATTTGCTTGTCACTGGTCTTGACACTCCCACTTACCTTTGTATATTAACATGCAAGTGATTATAAATCAACCTTCCACCAATAAGAGAGACACTACTTCTATAGTAACTAATGCCCTCTCTTAATCTTGTAGCTATTAACCACTTCAAGACTGGCCAAACTACATCAAACCACACTGGAAGTGAGGGGGACATATGGGAAATGTGAGCAGAAGCAAATATCTATCAGAAATGCATTTTAAGTTTTGGAAACTTTTGACTTCTGATACAATATCAAACCTCTTCTCACAAAAAACTAAAATACCACTTTGAACTGCTGGAAGGTTGGAGAGAAGGCAATCCTCCTTTAGGAAATGCTCAAATGAAAACCATGGGCTGTGAGAAGGAAATAAAAACAACATATCCATGAAAGACCACACCACTTCTGAGCCAGGTATACTCTTCATCTTGTAGTAGAGTGTTACTACAGTGGGCAGAAACATGAAAGAACCACAAGAAAAGATTACAGAAATAAGATACCCTAGTATAAAAATATTATGGTGCAACAGATCATAAATGAGAGTTTGATTTTTCACCACCACCTGGTGGCAGCTAGAATTGCATATAAGGTCCACAGTAGAAAGAAGGTTCTCTACCTTCCAACAAGGAAGAAAATCTTCCATGCCAAGAAATCCACCTTCACAATCATGCACCTGCAACATCAAATCCACCAGAAACCAACATACAGCAGATGGTATGAAGGAGGGGAGTCTAGGTGGGTTTTTCTCTCCAGTCCGAAAGCAGGTGGCACTAAAAGTTTTGCCCTGTCCATGAGGAGGATACTCAGCCTTATACATACAAATTTATTTGCCTCATCTAGCTACAACCAACACCAGATTCAATATAAAGGGGATGGTAGGAAAGGGGACTTATATTTGTAGTTGCATCTCCAGTCAAAAACCTGGTAGCATTGGAAATTTATCATCCAGTCTGCAGTACAAAAAGTGTACCATCCAAAACACATGAAAGAAATTATGTAGCTGGTCCAGCTCCAACCAACAATCAATCCCCAATGAACATACATAAGGTGGACTGTATGATGAAAGGTGCCTCATCCACAGGGATCAACTACAACATCCAACACCTCACAACATCTAGAACTATATATCGGTTGTGGTAGGGAAAACATCATGCCATCTATACCAGCAAAATGCTACCACTCTACTCTGAAGTAAATTATATCTTGCACAGTCAGGAGAACAGGTCTTCATGGTTCATCATCCCACTGGCTACAAACTATTAAGTGGCAAGGACCACTGTACTCCACTAGAAGATGTAGAAAAAAATACATTGGAGCACAGCACTGCAATGAGCGACTACAACGCCCTACCTTGGAAAGCAGAGCAATCATGTCAACTGGCAACATATGTAACTGTATATTGAGAAAACAGTAAGGAAAGCCTTGATGTCACAGATCATCAGAGATAAGCAATAATCTGTCTGGTTTATTTATGTTAGTCTATTAGTGTACAATCTTGGAGGAACATATTTATAGAGCAACAAACCATAAAAAATACCAATCAGTGGTTCTGCAGAACTCCCCACCTCAGAGTGTTTGTGATCTTGTTTTGATACTGTATTTTGAACCACATATTACACAAAGGAGTTGATCACCCAACATATGGAGGCATCTGGAATTGTATATAAGATCTGTAGTAGGAAGAGCCTGAAAACTACAGTCAAACATGGTATATGATCACAAGTTGTACAGTACAGGTTCAAGACTAAGAAAACTTGGTCAGGTAACATTTTCCACAGAGTGAAATCCAAATATACAATAACAGGCTCTTGCAAAAAAAAAAAAAAAGAAAAAGAATACTTATCATCAACAAAAAATTGTTACAACACTGAAGATGTCTCCCCAAAGTGTTTGGAAGTGTTATGCCAGGGACAAGGTAAGGTGATGCATATAATTGAAACAAACCATGAAAAAGGGGACTATCATCTAGAGGAAGGGAAAAAAATCAAGCAAATTCAACCTTGAAGAGTAATTGAAAACATATCACATAAGATTTGAAAATTTCATGATTGAGCTAAATGCACTCAAAAACCATGAAAGTGAGTGACATGTATCATACACCAAACACCAGGATTCTCACTGGGCACAAAGGAGGAGAATGAAATCAAACACTCATAAAAGTGGGAAAAGTATCCTCTTGAGTAGCTGAACTCTTAAAGACATAGGATTTAAAAAATAAAATGAGTCAAACATCAACTGCAAACACATCAAAAGGATAACAAGAGCAGTAACAGGAACTTCAATGAATGATGATTTAATGACCATTAATAAAAAAAGTTTCAATGAAGACTGGGGAAGAATACAAGGATCACACAGAGGTGTAATCATGAAGGGAAGCAGAGCAGAGGATGGGATGAATGGAATGAAACAACATGGATAAGACTGATAACTGCAAAACACACACAAAGTCAGCATACCAAAAAGTGGCAAATAACACTGTCCGATAGCCCATAACAGAGGAGACAGAAAAGCTATGTACAAAAAATAGCAATAGGAAAAGGGATGATAACTCTTTAGAACAGACCAAAAGTAGTATATGTACCACATAGGTTTTCAATCATGGAGGAAGAAGAACAGGAAGAAAAATAGGCAACATCAAAAACTGGTGCAGCAATGGAAACATGCAAGCCAGCCAAAACATACAATAATCAGAACACTACACAGAGTGGTATGAAGTATATGTGGGAGGAGATATATAGGAAGATATGTATATGGATACCAATGTAACCAATCCCAACTGACAGCATTGACTGTTCAGAGAATGAGAAACAGGAGATTAAAATTGGGCAACTGGTGTATTGAAAAAAGTGGCAAAAGCATCCAAACCTGAAACAGCCAACAGAACACACAAAACATAACAAAAAACCACCAACAACAACAATGTAGGTAGATCTGAAAACCACTCTGGAATGGAGAATCATGTCAGGACAGATAACTGATTGATTTGCACCTCAACTGTGACATGCTAATAAAGTGATGGAGCAGCAATGGGCTCAAAAAAGAAGATCTAATGTATGATCACAGAGTTCTATCAACCAAACACCCCTTGCTAGATCTGTACAAGGCTATTGTAGAAAACTCTAAGTGAACCACCACTAATAGGCCCCTAGAATCCTGCAGGAAGCAAAGAAAAGCCCAAAAAGCAGCAATAATTTCAGAGGTAGATAGAGAGGATTCAGAATGAGGAATCCATTTCAAAACCTTCCATGTGGCAAGATACACAACTCAAAAACAAAAAAGAAAGCATCCATGAAATGTGACACTTTGGACAAGGAAAAATCATCCACAGTAGTATCATTTCAATCTAACCATTAGTCAAAGTCAGTCTGTAAGGGAAAGGAAAAAGAAAGATGGGCATACAAAGGATCCCAAACAAGGCTCCATTAATCTATCAAAATCACTGATGGTGATGTATATGTATGGAACTGAAAGGAAAAAGAGCTTCAAGAGAAGCCCGTGTTCCTAAAAGACAGACGATCTCTCATGCACTAGGAAAAGGAGAGGATGATATGCTGCATGTAAGGCATTCCACAGCTTACAGAGAGGATGATATGCTGCATGTAAGGCATTCCACAGCTTACAACTGAAGTGTAGCAGGTAGAGCCCAATGGAGAAAGGAGTTGAAAAAAAAACCTCCACACAATCCAACCCACTATGAGTGTCATGAAGAAAAATTGAGGATGTAGGACTGACTAGTCTTGTGAGGAGGCAAGAAGCAGCCATACATCCATAGAACAATGGGAATGAAGGACCTGCAATGAGACAGGCAGGCAAAAACAGGATCCACAAAGAAGAGAAGGAATAGACATTGTGAGAAAAAACAGGAGAGATGAATGGAAGTAGAGGGCCATACTTACTGAAACAACTTTCAGAACTAAAGGATTGAACACCAAAAGTTTCCAAATGTGGGCAAATTCAAGAAGTCTGGCTTCCACTAACCTTGACCTGAGAAGGGTAGTCAGAGTAAGACAAGAGAAAAGGTAATTAAACTACTGGTGTATGAGCCATTATAAAGGAGAAGTAGAATGAAGTGATGCGAGTCCAAACGAGATAAGTAGGAAGTATGATAATTAAAAGCATGATGTCCTGATGTCCACATTATGTGGGATTCCAAGCATACTGACCTTTGAATGTAAATGCTCCCCAAAACAACTTCTGTGAATCCTAATATCAAGGAGATGGGGGAAACACTAAAATAATGACCCAAAGGTTAGTCCCCAAGAAATGCAGGGGTAAGAGATCTGGACAAGACCTTCGAAATGACAAGTGACTGAAAGCTATATTCAGGAGGGTGAAAATGGTTGTCCAAAACCAAATCTTCCCAATCATTGATAATTTGATAAAATAATCATGAGTTTGTTTTGATTGATGCATGAAATTGGTCAAACCCCAAGGGACCAGAGATGACACTTTTTGACTTATCTGACTTGGTCTATAATTCCACTGCAACAGCTGTAGTCATGACTACCTGAAACTTCAGGTACAAAACTCACAAAATTGAAAATGGAGAGAAAATAAAATAACTCGTAACTTGCCACAAAAGAGAATAAAAATGGTAAAAAACAATGAAATTAAAGTAGAAAAATTAAGAAAATAAAAATTAGTGAGTAAGTGAATCAAAATGCGAGTAAAATACACCTATTTAATAAGACTGTGGAGGAATGATGTACATCTGAAACACGATGTTTGATTTATGAGAAATTAAATCCTAAATATTACTTTGCCAATATTACTATGCCACAAAGAAACTTTATATGTTTCTCTTGTCACTTTAGCCATTTTATTTTATCTTTATAATCAAAACAACCTGGAATAATAACTAACAACTATTCTACTTAATGTAATTCATATGACAGTGAAAGTGCCAAAACAACTTAAAAGTTAGGAATATGCCAATCAGGCAGTCTTAGACTCATTAGAACAATTAATATTTGTAATAAAAGGTTCATTACTACTGATATAATTTTCATTGAATTTACTACTACCTTTCCATCAAGATGCTTAATAATTTCTTCAATGTTCTTGTATTGTCTGGTAAGTTCGATAGCACGTTTTGGTCCAATGCCACGGATGCTCTCACAATAATCACAGCCCAAAAGAATACACAGATCAATGAACTGAAAATTTAAAATATTTTTTTATAATTAGCATATAAAAAATGCCAAGAGGAAAACTTTAAATATAATTATTCAGTTTATCTTTCTAACATGCTTTTATAGCACATGAATATTAAGATAAATGCACAATTTTACTGACACAGGGGTAAAAATATTCTAAATTTTCAGCAGGACACATGTCCTGCTGGACAGTGAAATCTGCCAGACATTTGAAATTTTAGCAGGACACCTCAAAATTGTCCCGGACAGTACTGAAAACATTAAATCAAGTAGAGACAATTATTATATAAAACAGAATCATTTTATTTATGGCACTGAAACATTATTTCAAAGCAGGTGACAACAAGCCTTGTATCCATTAAAAATGACACATCAATCAAACTGGTAGATTTAGTCATCCAGCATTAAGACATCAGCTGATGTAGACTCAGTATCTCTATTGTCTCTATGTGTGCGAGTTCCATGTGGACTCGC
Source organism: Tachypleus tridentatus (assembly GCF_004210375.1). NCBI lineage: Eukaryota > Metazoa > Arthropoda > Merostomata > Xiphosura > Limulidae > Tachypleus > Tachypleus tridentatus. Next base: position 143,972,917 of record NC_134831.1, read on the forward strand.
AAATTGTCTGGTTTTTTTACTATCCTTCCACCAGGATTCTACAGACTTGCACAGCAATTCTGTGCTTGCAAGATCACAGGTCTTATTCTTAGCTAATTTTATTGTCATCAAGTCATTAAGAGAATCATTTATTAGTTTGGACTGCCAGTCAACCTTAATAACTGCCATCTAGGAAAATCCACGTTCTGGTTCAGCAGATGATGTGGAAATCACCTGCATGAGGCATAACAAGGCCAACACTTTTGATCCAGAGAAAGGTTTACCGTCCTCAACAGTAATTTGACTTAACATGTGGGCCCACAGTCCACTTGCACTACTTGCCAGGGACTCATCTGATTTGCAAATCTTGTGGCTTTGAGCAGTGTCTCGTGTAAGTCAGCTTGGCAAATATCAGTTGCAATGTTGAAACCCTTAGCTTCTAGCAGAGCACCAAAGTGGTCCAATAGTGTCTGGAGTTCATTATGGCCATAAGATGACAATGCTTCCTTGCTTTTAGACCAGTTGCTTGGTTCAAAAATTTGAAAGGCACCAATAAAATCCTTATCAAATTCTTCAAATCTCTCATTGAGATATGTGGCAATTTTACCTATCAAGATGGCAGTTTCTTCAGCCACGGATTGAGTACCTGTCTCTTTTGTGGCACTTTTTGAGCCTTTGGACCTTGTCTTACCACTAACAGCAATCACCTTTCCTCTAAGTAACCACTTGCCAGTTTGTTCACATGTTGTGAGCTCTTTAACAATTTTCTGGGATCTCTCAACATGATTCAGATTGCCCAGCTTCTCTTTGCAAAGAGCAAGTTTGTCAAAAACAATGTTCACAGTAGCAAAATTGTCTTGCATTTTGAGACTAAGAGATGTCAAAACATGCAGAACTGCCAAGAGTATGTCCATGTACAGGATGAATTTAAGGCTTGTCAAAGTACTGTATAATCCTGCAGATTTCTGTCCACTTTCCCCTTTGTCATGCAGCTTTACTTGATACAAATGCTCTGCTAAAGCTGGCCAGTTATGAGAAACTGACTCCAGAGCAGCTCTTTGTAGGCCACCCACCAAGTTCCTGTCCCTTTTGTTGGCTTTCTAACAACAATGTTGTTGGCTTTACCAGCTTCTTTGAGGCCTGTGAAGCCTCATTGACACATCTATTGTAGATAGATGTATTATGACCACAATACATAAAACTTCCATAGGTTTTCTAAAAAGGTTTGGATACTATCAAGGTAAGGGATGTCCTTGACAATCTTAATTGCAAGTTCCAATATGTGACTAACACAATAGATCCCTATAAAATAAGGTTTTTGCACCTTCAATCTGCTAACAAGTCCTTTATTTGTGCCAAAATTGACAGCTGTCCCATCAGCTGTCAGGCATACAATTGATTCAAGCCAGCCGGGAAACTTGCCATATATAGTCACATATTGGACTATATATCAAGTTTGCCGGTCAAACTTCCAATAGTCACATATTGGAACTTGCAATTAAGTGGGTTACTGGATAACAGTCACTGTCCAAGTATCTTACACAGACTATCTCCTGCTCAATGTTGGCAGTGTCTGTTGAGCCGTCAGTTATAATGCCAAAGAATAATGAGGTGTGCAGACAAGATCTGACATTAATTCTAATTGTTTCTGCAATATTCTTCGTAAAGATAACTGCTTGTTTGTCATTGGCATAATGTTCTGTTAAGTTCATACCAAAGTTTTGCTCCTGCAGCAACAGAAGCTCTTAAAAATCGCTGAATGGTTTGGCATTCAAAGCCATATAAATGGCAGTCCTGAACAGTACAAGAAAACTATCTTTCTCGGTCTGGTTAAGTTTGCTCAATTCTTTCATCATGGGAGTTAAATCAGGTGTTTCTTTTGCTGTCTTAGCTTGACAACTTAAGACTGTGGGTTCAACTGTTTTCATTCTCCTTAACAGCACTTCCTCCCAGGTTGGAAGATCCTGTTATGAAGGTGTTCTTCTGCCTTCCACTACTTTGGTCATATTCCTGACAAACTGAGCAAAGCATCAGTCCGGTAGTGTTATTATACTCCAGCCATAGTCAGCCTCTGTTCCATTCATCCACTCATTATAGAAAATACTTTTAAGCAAAATCTTTGGGCTGTGCATAAAGCGACATAAAAGCATTTGTGAGCATTCATGACCTTTTAAATTTGCTTTTCTTGTCTTAAATTACATCTTAAATTTTGCATAGAAAATACTTTTAAGCAAAATCTTTGGGCTGAGGGGATGATGTATTTGTGTTCGATATGTTAAAAATATGACCACCAGTCACAATGTCCAGTGATAGATGGGAAAGTGCCGGTCAAACTTGATATTTTAAAGGACATGTCCGGCTTTAAATAGAAAATTTTGAACCCTGTGACAAAAAAACTGGTCAAAGCCATGCCTTTTCTGGTTTCTTCATAGAACTCAAACAATATTTTTATTGGTTTCATATTTAATACATCAAATAACTTCTCACCTCATCCATGTTGAGGTCAAGTTCATTTAAAACCTTCTGCAAATGAAACTCCTTGATTGGCATCTTTCTGAAACAAGAATTGAAAAACAGAACTTTCAGAGCTAAAATATTTAACTTATTAAAATATCCATCCCTATGGCACAAAGCTATAAACACAATTTACCTCATATGTATACAAGAGTAATAAAAAAATAAAAGAGGTAAGTAGTGTGAGCATATTCTACACTTTTCTAATTTACTGTCACTACAAATCTGAAAATAAAAAGCTGTAATATCAGTCTTTTACCTCCAGCTTTTGTAAAAAAATGTCAAGGCATAATTTTTTTTTTCTAAATGTACATAATAAGCTCAGTCAAGGTGTTTAAGAAAGGAGTGTTCACAATATCAAAGTTTTCTAGGATATTCAATTTGAGATTAAGAAAAGAAAAAGACAATGACTGGCAAGTTTCCACTTTTTCACCCAATACACTTTAGATATTATTTACATGTTTCAGTGTGTTTTAGGCTATCAAGCAACATATTAATTTGGCAATTCAAAATGTTTATAGCTTCACTTAAAAAAAAAAAAGCAACAGAAAAGTGAAGCTAAATAAACTGTTGAAACGACTATATTGTAGTTCCAGATTATATTAATTCTAAAACTTGAAATATAAGCAAAACTACAACTAAAACCAGTTCCACAAATAGATGACTCATGACTTTATGAAATAAAGTGCGTTTATTATTAGAGACACATTTTGATTTGTGAAAATTAATCACACTTTACAAGAACCCCATCACAGAATTCATACTCTTCTCACAAAAACTTCATTCACTGTCACTGTTGATGGCTATCAGCACATACAACTGTTATACACTGATACACTAATTTCCATTGTAAGAAAATTCTGCAAACTATGATGAAGTGAACCTCAGGACCACATACCTTGACAATCTTTCTACACAACTTCCACTGTAAGTGAACAGTAGGATCTAAGATCATCTTCAAGTAAATCAAATGCATACCAAAAGAAAAAGCATTGGTTCAGCAGCAGGGGACACAATAAATGAATGATCAAATGAGTTGATTGTGATGTCAGTTTCTGTGAATATCTTTCTCACAAACACACCATTGGTTCTGAGATGCGACTAGACAATTTTTGTTTGTTTTATGTGATCTTGTGTGTTATCTTTCTAACAGTACCAAGAGATATGTCCAGGTTCATCATAAGTTTTTTCTTTATAATCACAGCCTTCACTTTGTATATGGTGTTCCACAATAGCTTGATATGACATTTATATATTACTATCCTACAAATTGTTGTTAGTTTTTCTACCACCATGAAAAACACTAAAGGCTCTTGCTTTTTTTTTTTTTAATGTTGTCTTTGGTACATTTAGCAATTTTACTGTCTGTAAATTACAATTGAGAACAAAATCAAATGGCAGACTGTACCTGGCTTCACTAAAAGTCATATGTCTCAAGAGAATGTTAGATCCAAATGTCAATCCATCCATATCTTCTGTTGCTGTGGCATAAACCTTGCCAGATTTTACCAGAGCTGCACACTGTGCTTCAGCTTCACATGGAGCCTATTAACAAAATTAACAAGTTATTCAAATAGGTGTATAACTGTTTGAATAAAATATTTTGCTACTAAAACTAGCTCAGTGTTTCAGAATATGGAATTTTCCATAAAATATTTCAAATCAAATCCCTATCTGTACATCTCATTTAAGCAATGCTAAAAACCTGATAATTACACAGTTGCTGTAAATAATAGATAAAATATTGTCAAAATTTCCATATTAATGTTGCAGTAGTTTTTCATAATCCACACACTAAAGTAATGCTAGACATACTATTCTGTTTAATGTTCTCGTTAAATTGAAAATAAATCATAAGGTTCTATATTCTCCACTTTAAGGTTGTTTCTTTTATAAATCTTTTAAAAAACAATTATTATCACACTAATATGAAATAAGATAGTGTTCTACTTCTAAGCACAAGTTTTTTTAACTTTACCTCCACATAAGGGACACCCATGAGACGAAGTAATTCCTTACAGTCATCATTGTGCTGTTTCGTAACTTTTACAAGTCGTCGTGTGAACTTGTTCACATCTTCAGCAACACCTAATGTAACAGTATACAAGTCAACTACAGAATAACCATACAAGATCTTATAAATTTTTAAACTATGGCTCATTTGAATACCAGTAAAACAACTTTTTATAAATACTTTTTGATACCCCTCTTACCCTGGACAATGAAGAATACCAGGATAAACACATGAATTTTGATACATTTTCCTTCTCAATAACAGTAACAGTGTGAGGAAACTTTGGCTCTTTCAGGTAAGAAAAATATCACTTTTTCTTTGTATCTGCTTGTCAGTATCAAAGCTTTGAATATGATTACCCAGTAAACACTGTCAACAACATACATGTGTAACATTTAGGTATCTGGGTTAAATAATCTTGTTACTGCTTGTAAAAAATAAATGATGCTTTAATATATAATTTAACAATGAAGAAGTAACAAATACTTAAACTTTCCATAAAACACATGCATTAGTTACTCCTGTAAATATCTAACACAAAATAATATATTAGTATAAACACTCACTCCCTAACAGTACTATTTACTGACTGATACGATCTTTTCACCCATTTTACAGTCAACTATGTTTCACTTCAGTGGAAACATTTCATTCTTTTAAGATAAATAAATGTTCAGTCATGTCAGAAGTACACAGTCACTAAAAGTCGTTCCGGAAAGAAATATTTTCAATGGTAAGTTGTTGTTATTATTATTTTTTTCAAAACAATCATTTGATGCACATCTAAGTTATGCACAAATTGGACTGTCTTGAATGGCAGACTAGTCACTTGTCTAAAACCACTAATGAAATGAAAGACTGTGAATGTTTGAAACTCCACATATGTTCTGTGTTTTACAATAGTCAGATTCTTCAGAAAACTACCTTTAAACAATAGCACAAAGCATTAACTGTCTTAAGATGAAAATAAAAGTAATATAATGTGAAATCATAAAATTTCCTTTTCCATCATGGGTAAGTTACTGCTTATAGCTAATTATATTTCTATTCGGTTTTTCATAATTATTTTCATTTATTTGTATTACTTTATGCACTTGACTGCTTACAGTTATCAATAGCATTGAATGATGAAGAGGCACTAGAGCAAAATTTAAAATAACATTAAAGGAACTTTTTGCTTCATCTTGGCCATCCAATCTACTAAATTAGACACTAAAAATCTCAGATCTATACTCTATCATTCAAATATTTATTAAACTTTCCCTTAAATTATTTTAACTGTACCTACTACATCTGAATGCAATTTGTTACCAAAGCCAAAAACCATTTTTAGAAAAATAAAGCTGACTTAGCTGAAGATGATTCTTACCCTGCCAAAATTTATACTTGTGTTTTTAGTCTAAAAATTTATTTAACATAAAAGCTAAATACGAATCCTACAGAAAAAAGGAGTCTTAGTAACTGCAAAAGGTTAACTTGACAAGCAGAGCATACTAAAATGACCAATTATCTCTTCCAATACGTAGCACAAATTGGTAAGTCACAAAACTTAACATGCAAAGATATAAAAGCCACCCATATTCACAGCCCAAAAGGTAATAAATAATTCTGAAACCATAATAACATGTATACACTTACACTGTAGACATGCAAAATCATATTTTACCACACTGTCATTGAAAAACGACAGTGCAACAAGATTATGAAGTATTTTAGGTGCATACAAAAAATATTTAAAATGAAAGCAGAATGTATATCCAACAACATGACATTTCTTGATTATACACATTTCAGTAAGAGGTAACCAATTAAAAACCTTTAAAGAAAAAAAACAACTTAAGATAACATAAAATGTTAAGTAAACTTGCACAAATCGTGAAACCTTGAGAGTTAAAAAGTTAATTAAGTCATTAGCAAATATGTTAGTGTAGACAAATGTTAACACCTCATACAACTAATCAGGCTTAAAGAACGCAAGTTCAAATGACTAATTCCAATACTGTTAGTACAAATGTGATACAAATTTTAAATTAATATTTATGCACACAAATCTAAAATTATCTTCCTAAATAGTGAACTTTATAGATTGGTTTGTTTTGAATTTTGAGCAAAGTTACACGTGGGCTATCTGCTCTAGCCATCCCTAATTTTGCAGTGTAAGACTAGAGGGAAGTCTAGTCATCACCACCCATTGCCAACTCTTGGGCTACACTTTCACCTAATGAATAATTGGATTGACCACCACATTATAATGCTCCCACGACTAAAAGGGCGAGCATGTTTGGTGAGACCGGGGGAATTAAACCCACGACTCTCGGAATATGAGTCAAGTGCCTTAACCACCTGGCCATGCCAGGCCTAACATTAAAGATAATACAAAATGTTGTTTTGTCAGAACAAATTATGAATAATAATAAAAAACACAGAAATTCTGAGGCTTACTGAATGACTTATTACAAAATAAGCACACCAAATATTTCATCTGTTCATGTACAAGCTTAAAAGAAATAAAATTCAACTGATTCACCTGCTTCTTCTGCAGCTTCAAGTTGTTTCTGGGCTTCTTCTCTTCTCTCTTGCCTTTTTTCCAACTGGACATAGAAATATATATAGAAAATTAACACTTACACAGTCAAGCAAAATAAAGTCAATAGGAAGGATAGCATTAAAAACACAAAACCCACACCTGTGATAAATGTTATTTAAATGAACAAAACAAGCCCAAACATAAAAGCAAAGTTAAATAAAAAACATACAGACTAACAGTGTATTATACATTAATTTTACACAATTTATCCCAAACTCAATTTTTATTAAATGATGATTCTATTCTGTACAATTATTTTATTAAATTATCAGTGCAGTAATTTCAACTAGTCATAGAACTAAAAATAAAATGTGAATTAAAGGGTATAATTTTTTTAACATACACTTGCTGAAAATATTTTGCTCAATAAATGTGTGTGACAGTCAAATGTGAATGATTATACTTGAAATTTTGAAAACAAATCAGTTATCACAAATCTAAGGTTAAAAGTTGCCCTCTGGAACAATGAGAGTACAATTTAATTAACTCTTTTGCTATAGGCTTGGTATAACATACCAGAGTTCGTCAACACATATGCACACGTTAAGTATTTGCACTATAACCTTTGATACAGCATATATATCCCCAGTAAATTTGGTAGATTTTTACTAGAAATTACAAAGCATTTTGTGTACAAAAAACCTGATTTTTTAATGAAATATTTTCACTAAAGATTTGTTTATGAAACTAGAATTTGTTTTGTTACTAGTCTGAGTGCAGTGTCTTCATGTTATGATTAAAAAAACTATTCTTCGTCCCAAAAAATCTCAAATATTATTTGCATAACCTCTAAAACCTCCTAATTACATTTCAAATGTTTTTTTCAGCAAAACTTTACATTCTATGTTATACTCTAACTCTGTGGGATCTGTCACTTGACCAACCTTGTAAGCATCATAAAAAATTAAGAAATAAATATAAATTATGCTTTTTATGTGATAGAATAACTACATATAACACAAAAATACAAATGTTTAGTTTAAGTAGCTCAGGTTTCATAATGCTGTATTTAAATATATATTTATTATTTTTTTTATTGACCTTTAGTTGTGCCTAGCTAACATTATGTAACTTGCATTGAGACAGTTCACACAACTTATTATCCACTAATATAAAACTGACCTTTAATCTTCTGTGTCTGTGCTGTGTTTAAGTGGGATATAATTTAGTGATATACAGTCACATTTCAATTATCATACATTATATATACACATATATATAGATTATCACCATTTACAAATAAATTATTAAACATTTTTTTAAAATATGGAACGATAAATCAAGAAGTATAGCAAACAATTACCTCTTCTGACTACAACCTTTGTACTTGGCTGCTGTTGGACATAAGTTGCTATGTCTTTTAAAATTTCACACGTGAAGGATATCAATTGTTTTTTTAGGTTTTACATACATATATAGCTGAATAACAAAAATGATAAACTACACTGGTACCATTGAATTCCACTACAACTTATTAAGCTTAGTAACTGAAATGTATTTAATGTAAAAAATAAAACTTTAATCAAAAATATGTAGTAGCCTTTCCAAAGGTTAAAATGGCTGAGAAAACCACTGGGGACATTCTAAGCTGTTGACTGGTTATTCATGTGTCATATACTGTAGTACTAGTTTGTAAGTGACAGTTTCAAAACATGAGGTTCTAATTATATATTCTAGCTTGTCAATATCAGTAATTTGAGTTCCTAATTTGCACAAAACAATAGACTTTGTATTTTGACATTACAAGTATTTAATTTTAGAGTGCTGCATTCAACATACCACATGACTCACTAAAATCTATACTTCATTGTGTTCTTTTACTATTTACTTTTAAGGTAAGAAATTAACTCATATATTATTAAAGTTTGAATTATAATCTACAACTTGATTCCAAACTTTTTGACATCAATTCATAAAATAGTAGTTCAATAAAATTCTGAATGCAAGTCAACAAATGCGATGACACTGTCTTTGACTCTTGACCTGACATGAAAGGGTTAATACCTGGCTTTTTTGCACACAGATAACTTGTCTAGAATTAAACAAATCCTACATCACTGCTTAGTTGTCTGCTGACATAACACTGCTACATAATCACTAATTGGCACTAAAAATTAATGTGAAAATTCCTTGTCACTGTTTGGCAAAATACTACTATTAAAAAAAAGTCACTTACCAATAATAAACATAACTCGTGTAAACACAAATAAAACAAACAGATATATTATTTTTAATGACATAACCAATAAAAGTATATATAAAAGAAAGAATAAAATGTGCAATTTTTGTAATTTTCCATTATTCTTTTCTAATTAATTTTATCTCATACTTGGCTACTTTCAATGAACAATGGAGGATAAATCACAGGTGACACATCAAGATTTATTAATCTTCATATTTAATACAACAGAAACTTGTTGGAAGTGTTTGAGTTCAGCAAACAGTTAATATTTTGTGTCCCTTTTGTGAGTCAGGCATTGTTGCAACATATTTAGTGTCCTTTGCAATTTCACTCTTAATGTCTTTAACACACTCTCATAAAGTTTCTTTGTAGGTAACTTTTGATTTGGCAAGCTTTTGATCCATGAAATTCCAGATCTGCTTGATTGGGTTAAGATCAAGGTTGTGTGGGGACCATTGCATCATTTAATTGACTAGCAGCTTCTTTCTTAGCTAAGTAATTTCTGCACACATTGAATGAGTGTTTTCTTTGTGGTAGAATCATTTTTCAATGATATGCAAACCACTATATTTAGATCAGTCAGATGGTACTTGCACTGGTCCATTATTCTATCTATTTTGGAAATATCTCTTGTTGCATTAGCAGAAAAATACCCCAAAACTGATGAAGTGCCTTCCCATGCTTCATGGTATGTGCTATGCATTGATATAAGAATCCATCACCTTTCTTCTGCTGAACATACAATCTATGCTTTGAACCAAATATTTTAAACTTGGACTCCTCCATGTATAAAACCCTTTTACAATCATTAACAGTCCATTTTTTGTATGTTTTAGCAAATTTCAGTCTCTTGACAATATTTGGAGATTGAGGTAAAAGGTTTTTTAACTGCTACACAACATTCCATTCTTGTTGAGTCTTATTGATACTGTAGATGTGGACACTTTTCTATCATTTGATACATGGTTATCTCATGCTTGAGATCAGTGGCAGTCTTCTTTCTGTTCTTAAGGCTGCATGATTGAACATACTTAAAAACAGTATCATTAAGTTTAGATGTTCTTCCTCTTTTCAAATTTATCTGTCTCAGTCTCATGATCTAGGGTGTACTTGACAGTGTTTTGGAAACAATTTAACTCTGCAGCAATTTATCAGAGAGTCCACCCAGCATCCTGTAAAATCTTTATGTGAATCTCTACTCTACTGACAATTCTTTATGCTCTTTTTGACTGTGGCATGACAACAAGATAGATAGTTTTAAGCAATGTTTTATCAATGGTTTATTTGTGGAGGGGTATTATATTGACTTCTTTTAGCATATACCAGTTTCTTGTGAAGTTCTTTGTGCATAGTTAAGACAATGCATGAAATAAAATGACAGTTATTTTAGGCCCTAAATTTAATTAATATGTTCATTGAAGCAGAAATCTTATGGCATTCCCATGGTACAACTATATATGGGAATTTTAAAGAATGTGAAATATTCTCACCCTGGCTCATTCAGTTGTCAACAGGGTTCAGTGAAGCATTACCACAGTGATGAAATTTACATTCTGTAATGACACTGAACAATTAGCCTCATAAAACAGAAAGAATGACAAAATATGCTCTTGTCCTTACACTTTTGTACAGTACTGTATAAATAAAAAACTATGTGAAGGGAAACCTCTAAATGTAATTTACATCTGATAATTTAAATTGTATCATTTGTTTGCATAACTATTTGTCATGCTATGCCAGTTGAGGCAATCAAAACTTTATGACTTTATATATGTAAAAAACGGCTTGTTTGGGTTGAGAATTTTTTTTTAATGTAGAGGAGAGAACAACATTTCTACCTTCTTCGGTCACGCTACGAACTAAGTTTTCCTTTTTTTAAATTTACTTATAAATTAAGTAATTTGTAACTTACGGTTGTCTAATAGTTTAGTATAACCACCAACATACATATAGTGTGTAATCTTAGTGTTCAAAACCACGGTTTGTACCGTTTCTCCTTGAGTAAGATTGCATAGCTGTATAATAACATCTGATATTACTGCACTCTTTGTCCCATACATATCTGAATTAAAAAACAAAACTTTTTCCATACCTCTGAACTTTTCAATTGAGGAGGTTTTCCATCAAAAACATACACAGGCTTGATACCATTTTCTATCATACGGATTGTTCTATAAAACAACCCAACCAAGTGACTGAAAAAAAGATAAAATGACATTAGCAATTGCTTTCTTTTCAAATAATTTCATAGAAGTTCAGTTATACCAATTTATCAGCCTATTTTATGTCTTGTATATGCACATTCAGCATATTTCAAACATTCAGTTGCATGAACCTTAACACAGAAATAAGAAGAAACTGTTTGACAGAAACATCCAGTGCTCTAACCAAGTGCTGTAACTACTAATAATCTACAGCTCACCATCAGAATATTGCACTTAACATTTTAAAAATTAAATTGGACAAAGAAATAAAGTGCTTCTGAAAAAAATAAACAAGCCAATATTTTCCAATACACAATTCCACAAATCAAACATTCAAAATGAGATTTTCTCTCTGCAGATAGACTTCCAAAGCCTACAGACATGACATTTTCACATTTAAAACACCATTTCTTCAATCTGATGACACCAAAAATTCTGAGAAACTGAGTAAAGATCTTGTACAGGAGAGAAATTATTGACAGTTGGTAATGTGATACTCACTTAGAAAAAAACAAAAAGGTCTGAGAGTCTCAAAAATTAGAATTATTTTAGTTGCTAACCTATTGAATTAACACAAAAAATTAATTATTACAAATCTAATGAAATTAGTATAAAGGAAATACAAAACTGGCTAATTTATATCATAAATTTGAATTTTTCTGAATGCAAAAACTGACTACTGAAGATCTATCAGTGACTTGCAAAAAGTATTGAAGCAATGATAAAAAAAAAGATGTTAAAAAAGGCTGATTACATGGAGCAGTGGTGCCCAACCTGTGGTATGTATCTCCCCTGAGAGTACATGAAGACTTTTCCAGACACATGCAAGAACCTTTGAAAAATATTAAAAAGAAAACCAAACCATCCCACCTTAAAATTGTAGAGTAACACTGGTAAATTACTAATATATATCATTATGCAGCACTAAACATTTATGTATTGACTCACTCTTGCAATACCTGTTTTGACTTACTTATTTCTTAATAAAAATCATTCAAATTTACTTCTCAGATCATATGTTAGGGGTAAGCTATTGGTTCAAACATTTGACTAGAGTTATGCAAGATAGAAAGATTGGTGCTACACTAAGATCTACCTTAATTTACAAAGATTTGTAAAGTGATAGTAAGTTGGTAGTAATGTGGAAAACGAGTCAGCTTTAAAAAATTATAAATGATGCTCTCTTGTGTAAAATAAAAATGATTTAGGCGTGCTCTAAAAATGGATGAGAATAGCAAGTCTAACATTTGGCTAAATCCTGGATCCCACTAAATAAATGCCAGAAGACAAAGGAATCTATATGCCCTCTGGTGTATTCTAGACCAGTTTGAGGCACTAGAACCACATTATTCATTATTAGGATGATCACCCTTCAGTGGCTGAACATTAAAGCACTGAAGGTTGCTTATACTAGTATTTTTTTCTCTGGCCTCAGCTGCTCCACCTCTTCCAAGATTTTTCTCACCAGATTTAAACAATTAAATGGTAAAAGTATGCCAAAAACTAGCTACTTCTCATCCCTGGCTATATAGTTGATAAATAACTTAAAATATTTTATCATGTATTTGGTTACAGCTGAAACAATCAAGTTTGGTAATCAACTTTATAGAAGAACTGTAAGAGACTTAAATATTAAATATGGAAGAACTGTAAGAGACTTAAATATTAAATATGGGGCTTCGTTAAACTCTATAGAAGATTTGTACTATGTAAAGTAAAAATCTGAATTTTAAGATAAATTAAATGAAACATTATTTTGCAAGAATTATGTGTGTGTGTTAAGGTGTGTGTGTGTGTGTGTGTGTGTGTGTGTGTGTGTGTGTGTGTGTGTGTGTGTGAAGGTTAAAATGTAAATTATATGTGATTAATAATAAATGGACATCTCTTATGCTTGTTGGGCTTCCTGTCACCCCTTTTCAAATTTTCATATTTGTTTATTATTATTAAATTTAAAACATACTTCACAGAACCAAAAGCAAAATCTGGATAAGAAAGAATACTTGTCTATTTTAATAAAGTAAAACAAATCCCTTGTGTATCATTACATTTTGTTTAACTTACTTATCCAATTATTCTGCAAAAAAAATGTAATTTCCATAATTTAGTTTTTAAATGTTAATATTTTCCTTAGCTGAAAGTAAACACATTCTAACACTAAAGATGTATTTCTGTTACATACTTACTAACCTTGAGTCTCCCACATAACATTACATGTTTAGAATATGATATAGCTACACTGTAGCATGCAAATGAGAATGCACCAATCCTCCACCAACAGAAGTGCAACATACTTTCCTAGTGCAACTATCTATCTATACAGTAGAACAGAGGTTCCCAGATTGTGGTCCATGGCCCCTTGGGGGAAGTCAACTAGAATAGTGTGCATGTTACATTCCTACTGGTGGAGGGTTGTTGCATGCTACATATACCACATGTAAACAAGTGACGTTAGATATCAAAAGTGAGTTTCAGACAGATACCTCTCTATGCCATAAAGAGACATTACCTTGTGCAGAACTGCCATAAAATTTTCTTTACATTCCAAAAACCTTAAACAAACTCACATTCCTACACATGTCTGCATGCATTGTGCCAGCATATGATGTAACCATCGCAATGCTGTAGCCCTCCACAAGCAGGAAGGCCAACATAAAATCCACATGCAGTAATCCTGGTGAGTACTAGAACTTGATCATAACCTCCTTTGATGAGGTAAACTAAATGCACAAGAAGTATGGAAGAAGGGTAGAATCCTATACTGCAGATGGAAGGTTGTGTTACTCTCACATTGGTGAAGAGCTCCAGTATTCAGATAATTACATCAAAAGCTAGCTTAATTCACATAAGACTCTTGCCAGGAAAAGAGTATTTTTCAAGGCTCCTGGCATGCACAGGAAGTTCCACAGCAGTTGCACATGAAGTAATAGTTCTTAGTGATGTAGAAAGTAACATTTCTGAACAGGAATTTCACACTCATTATACTAACTCTTATTTTCCTAACAAAATTAAAGGAAATTATGATTGTTAGTAATGAGTTGCTCCAGCACAATGTTTCTAACCATTATTAACAGCTGAACTTAGAATTTGTTTTCTCCATTTTAGCAGATGTTAACACTTATTTGTTGAACAAAATTTTCATTTTTTACCCATCTCAGGAATGAGTTGATCATAATTTGAGTTACACAGATGTAGCCAGTTGATCATTCAGCTTAGGTGAATGTCACTATCTCAAACTATGATCAACCCATTGTGCCCGAGATGAGTAAAAAAGTGAAAAATGCATCCAACAAACAAGTGTCAATATCAACTGAACTTAAAATTGAATATCTGAAAGTATTTCCATAATTCATTGATTGATTGAGTGATTGATTTAGTGTTTTATGGCACAAAGCAGCTAGGCTATCTGCGCCAAACATCCGGTAAAAAGGTAAAAATAAAGTAAATGTAGTAAAATACATAAAAGGAAATGAAGGTAAAACAAAACATCATTGAAAAACAGAAAAAGTATAAAACCAATGTTGACACCTAGTCTACAATGTTAAGAGAGAAAGCAGAGTAAAAGAAGTTGTAAAGTACTTACTCTAGCAAAATGGTAATGATCATAACCCACCAGGAAGACTAACAGGTAAGTTCAAGAACCACCGTCAGTCACCTGAAGTTGGCCTTTCCAGTCCTGGTTCTGGGTTATGTGTCATAGCAGCCATTATCAAAATGTAAAATAATAGAAGTTTTAAAAGACACATAGCAAAATTGTAATAATGAGTAGCCAAATGTCCAGTAAAAAGGTAAAAGTAAAGTAAATGGAGTAAAATTTGTAAAAGTAAATGAAGGTAAAAACAAAACAGCAATTAAAACAGAAAATGGCGTAAAACCAATGTTGACATCCAGTCTACAAAGTTGTAAAGGACTTCCTGTAGCAGAATGGTAATGATCATAACCCGCCAGGAAGACTAACAGGTAAGTATAAGAACCACCGTCAGTCACCTGAAGTTGGTCTTTCCAGTCCTGGTTCTGGGTTATGTATCATTATGGCCAGAACTAAAAGGTAAAGTAATAAAAGTGTTAAATGACATGCAGCAAAAGTGTAATAACAACTACAAAGTTGTAAAGGACTTCCTGTAGCAGAATGGTAATGATCATAACCCGCCAGGAAGACTAACAGGTAAGTATAAGAATCACCGTCAGTCACCTGAAGTTGGTCTTTCCAGTCCTGGTTCTGGGTTATGTGTCACTATGGCCAGTACTAAAAGGTAAAGTAGTAAAAGTGTTAAATGACATGCAGCAAAAGTGTAATAACAACTTGCCAGGACGACTAACGAGTAGTTCAAATAGCAGCGTTAGTCACCTGAAGTTGGCCTTTCCAGTCCTGGTGTCGAGTTATTTAATGTTCTGGCCATTTTCCAATGTCAAATTGAGCTATAGAGAATGAAACTGTAAAAAAAGAACCACAATTAAAAAGGTGTAATGAATAAATATGCAACACTTAAATGAGGTTAAAAAGATTAATGGCCATTAAAAAACTAAAAACTTTATCAAGGTGGAGAGTGTCACCATCACCAATAACACTGTCCAATGTTACAGATAAACCCTGGGACAGAACATGTTTAAAATATTGCCGTCATTGAGAATTGTAATGATGGCAAGAAAGTAAAATGTGGCTGATAGTGATTTGAGTGTTACACAAACTACACACTGGTGCATCAGTTCCAGATAAAAGAAAATGATGAGTTAAAAAACTGTGACCAATGCGTAGTCCAGTTAGAACAACTTCCTCCTTCCAAACTTCATGGAAGCTAGATGGCCAAAGCCAAATATAGGGTTTTATTTGAAAAAGCATGTTGTCGCGTTGCTCACTCCAAGTGGACTGCCAGCTGGCATGGAGCCGAGCCTTGAATACAAGACTATAGTTCATGTATGGAATATGCACAGTGGTGATAGTGCCAGAGCAGATAGATTTAGCTGCCCTGTCTGCAAGCTCGTTCCCGTGAATACCAACATGGCCTGGTATCTAGAAAAACTGGATAGAAGTAGCAGTTAATGAGAAATGGGCCAGTCGATTTTGAATATCAGTGAGAACAGGTGTGACCAACGTGTAGCGATTCCAGGGCCTGTATAGAACTAAGTGAGTCAGTATAAATAGTGCAGTTGGAGTACTGCTCAGCTGCAATATGATCTAAGGCAAGAGATATGGCATACAATTCAGCAGTGAACACAGAAGCTGTAGAGGGGATTCTACGCGCAACTACCGAACTGCAGCAAACCATAGCAAAGCCCACTGAATTACCTGATTTAGAACCATCTGTATAAATGGGAACGGAATGATTGTTTAAAAAATGTTCATTAAATAAAAGATGATACTTCCAATCTGGAGTATCTGCCTTTTTCAGATGGCTGAAAGAAAGGTCACATTTGGGGGCTGTAATAAGCCATGGTGGGATGAGTTGACCTGTGGAATCTGCAATGTTATCCAAGGACAAACCAAATTCATCCAATTGCTCCCGGATGCAAAGGCCAAACGGAGCAATGGCAGATCGTCTGTTCTGAAAAAGTACGGCCCACCGAGGAAGGAAAACACATCCCCAGATGGGATGCTTTGTTAAGGAAAGAAGTTTCGAAGAATATTGTAAAGATAGTTGCAAACGGCGAAGGTGCCGAAAAGGTTCATGAGATTCAACGTATAGGCTTTGAACTGGAGAGGTACGGAAAGCCCCAGTGCAGAGTCGAAGTCCTTGGTGATGAATGGGGTCCAGCATCTTTAAGGCCAAGGGTCTGGCAGAGCAATAGACCATTGATCCATAGTCGAGTTTTGATCGAATAAGAGCACAATATACCTTTAACATTGAACATCGATCTGCTCCCCAACTGGTAGAAGAGAGGACACGGAGGATGTTCAGTGCTCTTGTGCATTTGACCAGAAGCTGCTTTAAGTGTGGTATAAAGGTCAGCTTACCGTCAAAGATAAGCCCCAAGAACTTGGTCTCAGGGTGAATACTCCGTTGGCGGCAAAAATGCGTGCATACGGTTTTAGAGAGAGAGAGAAATAAAAGCCGTTCGCCATAGTCCACTTCAGTACACGATTGAGGGCAGTTTGTAGTTGCCGCTCAATATATCTCATGTTTGACAACTGACATGAGATGTGAAAGTCGTCGACATACAGCCCATTCGCAATAGTGAGAGGGAGTTGTTCAGTGATGGTATTTATCTTTATACTGAAGAGTGTGACACTCAAAACACAGCCTTGAGGGACTCCAAGTTCCTGTACAAAAGAACGGGAAAGTGTCGAACCCACATGAACTTGGAATCTCCTGTTCATTAAAAATTTTTTAATAAATATGGGAAAATGGCCACGTAACCCATATGTATGGAGGTCTCGCAAAACGCCATACCTCCATGTTGTGTCATAGGCCTTCTCAATGTCAAAGAATATTGATACAACATGTTGGCGTTTGAGAAAGTCTTCTCTGATTGATGTTTCAAGACAAATTAGGTGGTCTGTGGTGGAGTGCTGTCGTCAGAACCAATACTAGGTGGGCGAGAGGAGGTTGTTTGATTCGAGGAACCAAACAAGACTAGCATTAACCATCCTTTCTAAGGTCTTACAGAGACAGCTCGTCAAAGCAATTGGACAGTAGTGTGAAGGAATCTTGGGATCCTTCCCTGGCTTAGAGAAAGGTAAAATAATAGCCTGCTCCAGGCATCAGGAAAAACATTCTCCTGCCAGATCCGGTTAAAGACAATCAGAATGACATCAAGAGAAGCAGGAGATAGATGGTGCAGCATGTTATAATGAACATCATGAGGTCCAACAGATGTACTGGCAGACCGATGAAGGTCCATTTTCAGTTCCACCAGTGTAAAGGGACAATTATAGTCAAAGAAACAGTCAGTTCAAAAGGAAAGAGGGGAACGCTCTGCCCGAGTCTTGATGGTCAAGAAGGTGGAGGAACAAGCAGAAGTGCTAGATACCCGGCAAAAGCTTTCACCTAGAGTATCAGCGATGCTTCGGACATCAGCCACCTCCTGACCATCAGAGAGTAAGATCGAGAGGGGAACAGAATTGTAGTGCCCATTAACCTTTCAAATCCTGTCCCATATGATCTTGGAACTGGTGGTAGAAGATATGCTAGTGGTGAACTTAATCCAAGATTCCTTCTGGCTTTGACGTCTTGCCCACCTAGCATGTGCACGGGCCAGTTGGAAAGCGACGCGGTTTGAAAGTGTGGGATATCTACGAAAAGTATCCCAGGCCCGTTTTTGAGCCTTCCATGCTAAGTGGCAAGCAGAATTCCACCAGGGACAAGAATATCGTGGAAAACGTGTTGAGGTTTTAGGAATACACTGAGCAGCTGCTTGTATAATACAGCCAGTCACCGCTGCCACACAGTCATCTATTGATGGCTGATTTACGATGGGAGGATCAAGTTCTACGAGAGCAGTAAAAGTAGACCAATCTGCCTGATCCAGCTTCCACCGGGGCACAGGGGTAGGGTGGCATCAACCACGGCCAGTCTCTCTTAAAAGGATAGGAAAGTGATCACTGCCTAGTGGATTACTCTCAACCCTCCATGAAAAATGAGAGAATGATGAAAGGGAGCAAACCGAGAGATCAATAGCAGTAAAGGACTGACTAGGTGCATGAAAATAAGCGGAAGAACAAGTATTGAAAAGAGAAAGATTGTGATCAGAGAGCATACGCTCTACAGAGTGACCCCTCTCATCAATAGCAGCACTTCCCCAGAGGGGATAATGTCCATTAAAGTCCCCCAGGACTAGAAAAGGAGACGGCAACTGTTCAACGAGAGCATCAAGGTCTGATTGATCATATGTCTCTCCAGGGGACAGGTAGAGAGAACAAACAGTGATGGTATGACCCAAGGAAACACGGATGGCTACGGCCTCCAAGGATGTGTTGAGTGACAAAGACAGGGTGGGCACATGCTGATCAACCAATAGTGCCACCCCTCTATGTACTCGTCCATCACACAGCCTGTCATTTCTGTACAGAGAAAACTGCTGAATGGTGACTGTATCAGCAGGTTTGAGAAATGTTTCTTGTAAGGAAAGACAAACAGGATGGTAGGAAGCAATCGGTGTTTTGATATCATCCAGATTAGAACGTAAACCTCGATAGTTCCATTGTATCAAGGTGGCCATTTTTAATGATGGGTAAGTGAAGTGGCTGGAGAACCCTTCTGTTTACGACCACGTCTTTTTTCCTTACTGTCCTTAGTCGGAGGAGGTCTATCAACCTCCATGGATCCTACCCTGGGTCGAGTGGGCAGGTCTTTGTTATTGAAAGGGGATTCCAGTGACTGAGGATGCGAACAAATGATTATTTTGCCTCTTGGGGTGGAAGAAAAAGATGTATCAGAAGAAATGCCTGTATTTGAAACTGAAGGATGTGGATCTTGAGGTTTGTTGGAATGTATGGGAGGAACAGAGATGGGTGTGGAAGTCAATTCATCAACCTTTTTAACCATGGAGGTCAAAAGGCTTTTCATTTGTTTTAAACACGATTCTCTTGGAGGCACAGAAAGATCTGTCTGCACTTCCACTGTAGTTGTGAAATGAAGTGCAGCAGCATATGTCCGAGATGGAGTGGTGGACAGCAATTTCCGAGACTCAGGATAACTAATGTTATGTATCGTTTTCAAACGTTGCACCTCTTTTTTCCTCCAACCATTTTGGGCAAGAACGAAAGTAGAAGGGGTGAGAACCATTGCAGTTGACGCAATGTGGGTCCATGTCACATTCATAGCCATTGTGGTCCTTGCCCCCACAACGAGCACATGTCAGGGAACCACGACATGATGTTTTTGATTGGCTGAATCTCTGACATTGGAAACATCGGAGAGGGTTTAGAATGTATGGCTGTACCCTGCAAATGAGATAACCTGCCTTGATGGTGGCAGGTGCATGTGATGAAGTAAATGTCAAAACGAGGGTATTTGTTGGCAGTGTAATTCCATCTTTGCGAGTGGAGATGTGCCTCACTGCAGAAACTCCTTGAGTGGAGAGACCAGCGAGAATCTCTGACTCTGGGACGTTCTTCAAATCCCTCTCAACAATAACTCCTCGTGAAGAATTCAAAGTAGCATGAGGTGTAACCTCAATAAGTATATCCCTGATTGCCTTTGAATTCAAGATGAGTTCACTGTGTTGGGATGTGGATGTTTCAACCAATATGTCTCCAGATCGAAGCTTCTTTATTGACTTTGGAGAGCCAGCAAGTCCCTCTAGTCCCTTCTGGATAAAAAAGGGGGACAATTGCCCTAAAGGTTTTTCCAAAGAGAATGTAATATAAGAAAATGAGGTACATGTGTTACAGATGTTGAAGATTGCTGTTCAGAGTTTTCAAGACGTGGTCCCTTACCCATTGACTGTTTTTTCACTATTTTATTTAAATTTTTGAAGGAGGATCCATAGGAAAAAAGAAAAATTTCGGTACCCACTGACCACACCCACCATGGAGCCCTACAAGGGGACGCACTACAAAGTCATGCAAGGACAATGCAGCAACGCCAAGGTTTTGTGAGCACTATACCCAAACACCAGCATCAGGCACAATGTTCACAACACCCGTCGAGAACTTCCAACACTGGTACTTGGTTGACTCTAGCCCAAGTGGACCAGCCGACTGACCCAAAGGCCGCCCGTCTACAGGAATTCAAGGCCAAAGTGGTGTGTTAGGGTTGGACCCCTCAACCACCAGGATCCTCTCCTCCCCTTCACGGGTCCCCACACACGGCAAACACGTGGGTGGATGTTTAGATCCCAGAGAAGGTAACCAGACAGAACAGAACCTTCCCTGGGAGGTCCCCTCACCACGTATAGGAATCCACACCGAGGGGTTTCCATAATTAACATTAAAATAATAGAAGGAATATATAAACAACTAATAACCTTATCAGTGTTTAACTGACTGAACTTCAGTCAAAATGCTCTCCACAGAACTACTTTAGCAACCTTAATAATTGTCTTTCAAAAAACCTCAGTCTGTCTATGAAATATGACTTGTTTTTTAAAATACTAATACTTTACTGATGTACAATTGTTTCTGCTTGCATAGTGAATCCAGAAATTTCCTTCTTCAAATTGCTGTCTTTCAGCCTTACTTCACTTAATAGTGTATCTGTATGACAATTTCCCTTCAGAAAAGGTTTTTTATATTCTTTCAGCCATATGTTTACCTTTGGTGCCATGACTTGCATTTGAGATGAAATTACAATGCATTATTATATACAAACTGTTCAAACACAGGGTGATTACCATGTAATTTTCAAAGGATTTGTTAAATAGTGAAACAGATAATATATTAAAACAAATAATGCACAAGCTTGTGTTTAGGTTTTTGGTGAGCCACAAAGTAAAACACCTTATTTATTCTTACAAAAGTTCTTTAGTTTCCTTAAATACCCTTCCTACTTCTTGATCAATTTAAGGAAAAACAAAACAGCATTTTATAGCAATTTCTTTGATTTATTGTATTAAGAAACTTGTATACAAGATTGCATTTTCAGTCAGAATAGTACCTGCATGTCAAAAATCTAAGAATCAGGCATAGCCATTTCCAATATAGAACTGCCAACCAGAAGGTGAACAAAAAGTAGTAGCATTTGCTGCCTTCATAACTACTCTTGACCAAATAGTGGGATTTACTGTCAAAGCTAAACTGCTGTAAAAGCTGAGCAAATGAAGCATGTCCAGTAGCATCATATGCCAAGTTGTGGATAAGATCTTAGGATTGGCACCGTGTATAGAAGTTTATCTGAACACAGAAATTGCTACCTAATAAAAGTACACATATATAAAGTTAAATTATTTATTTACCTGCCCCAATAAAGTGGGTAATAATGACACAACAGCATCTTAAAAGAACATGTGTGATGAATGCCACTGCCAACAAGGTCTTTCACTTAATATCAGAATTCACTAGGTCAGCTTGTCATGCAATGTGTCTGGCTAGTAAAGTAGTTTATATTATACTACATACAACACACAAGATTGATGACCCCGTAATAGCACAGCAGTATGTTTGCAGACTTTTTGTGCACAAAACCCAGTTTCGATACCAATGAAGGGCAAAGCACAGATATCCCTTTGGGTAGCCTTGTGCTTAATAACAAACAAGACTGATGAAAACTTGACAACTTTCTTTACTAATCCTACAATTTTCTAGTAAGAATGACATAAACCTAACATTTCAACATTAATATCCTGAGAAATTTTGGGTTCTTACCTTGTAGTTTCACCCTCACTATTTGTTAACACATTTGCTTCTTGTCTTACAGCTATAAGAAACTGGTATATACTCATTGATGCATCTATAGCTATTTTTCTTCCTGTAAAGATATGTTTCGAAGTAATTTTTAAAATGTTCAAGAAAACTAGTAATGTGTTTCACTTGAAATAATTATAAAAAAACATTCTCAGTACAGTATGTGTGTGTATATATATATATATATATATATATATATATATATACACACACACACACACAGAATGACATACATAAATGATTTTTTTATTTTTCAGATAACATTTCCTATATAACATCTGAGAAACTTTATATTCATGCAAATTAATAAAATATTTACTTAAGAAAATATTAAATAAAACCATTTGAAAGAATAAATATTCTATTCAAAAGCATTAAATAATGAATAAAATTCATCAGTAGAATGTTATACAGCAAAAATTGCCTTAGTTTGCTCAAGAGAGTGATAATAAAAGTACATGTTTGGTAAGGTAATGGGAGAATAAGGTTCAAGTGTTATATAAGTGGTAAAACCTTAAAATATTTTGCTAAATGTTATGTTGTAGTAAAAACACCAGTTTTGGCCCTGTTTACACTTTTAAAAACATTCTGATTTAAGAATAACAAAATTATTTGTAGAAGAGTCTGGTGAAATTTCATTTGAAATACTGAATACAGTTTAAGATCCTATTAAAGAAAGGTTCTTTAATTACACTGTTTGTTTGATTTGAATTTTGCGTAAAGCTACTTGAGGGCTATCTGTGCTAGTTGTCCCTAATTGTGCAGTGTAAGACTAGAGGGAAGGCAGCTAGTTATCACCACCCACCGCCAACTCTTGGGCTACTCTTTTACCAATGAATAGTGGGATTGACCATCACATTATAATGCCTCCACGGCTGAAAGGGCAAGCATGTTTGGTGCAACCAGGATAATTACAATATCTAACACAAATTTTGTTCCTGGATAGTATGTGTTATTTCTTAATTGCTAATGTTGTAAAAGTACAGAAAAAATGGCCATTATTTCCTTCAATCTTTGTGCTTTATGACCTGGATAATGAAATTTAGAAATTAACCTATTTTCCATGTAAATATGAGCAAATATGCACATTTTCATTTACATAAGGCCTGAACAAAACAACATGTGAATCATTTACACATATTTAAACTAAAGTTATATAAAAATGAACAAAAATGTTTAGAAGTGAGTAGTTTTTCTAGAGTTGCAACTGTAACATAAATCACTTTCAGGTATCAGCCCCCAAATATAGTCTCACATCATGTTTTCGTTATACGCTCCCAGGTCACAAAAGCAAAGTTTGAAGAGAAAAATAGGTCTTTTTCCATTTACATTAGGCATAAGCAATTGGGAAATAACACTTTCTGCCCAGGAATAAGAAAAAGTAAAAATTTTGGTATATAGTGTTATTTAAAATGTGAAGTACTGCATTTAGGTTACCATAATTTAGATCACACATAATATGGACAGGAACCAACTCAATAACATGACCGAAGAAAAGGAGTTTAGCACAGTCATGAATAAGTTGCTCAAGTCCTCAAAGCAGTGCTGTTGTCAGGATATTAAATAAAATTTTTGAGTATTTTTATAGACACACTAATTACAAGTAAAATGGGTAATTATCTCTCTGTACAAATGGGCAGTTAAGACTGACTTGGAAAAATGTATAGTTTCGATATTCCTATCTCAGAAAGTATACTGACTTTTTGGAAAGTGTTGAAAGTAGAGTAAGTGGGATTTTTCTTGGCATGGAAAGGTTAAGAGTACTTGACTTATTTTTTTCTTCAGAAAATGGTAAGAGTCTCTCATTTAAGTTTACAATATATCTGGAAGATAAATAAGATAAAAGCTTCTAATATTTTTGCTGTATTCTGTATACATTAAACTGAGGTAACACAACTTTAAGACAAGTGAAACACATACTTGGCTCCAACTAAAACATTTTTCTGACAGAGATTAGCTTATGATATGAATTTCTGTCAACAGTTGTGGAGAGCAGCATTTTCACAAAGTTTAAGAGAAAAATTGGTGACTTTCTAAAATATATATCAACATATTTAAATGTTTAATTATTATATTAATATGTTGTGTTGAAAGAAGAAAAAAATATATATATTTTTTTAATTAGGCATGACTATTAACTAAAACCTAAGTCTTTAACTCAATTATTTTGGTGAAAAAACAACAAAAACAACCAACAAATTTGGAATTATGAATGGATCTTTCACCAAAAGATGACTGAAAATGAGCCAAATGGCTCTTTGCCACTTTGTTATCTTGTAAGAACAAAAGAAAGATGGCAAAGATGATCCTATAGACTAATATACACTCTAACAAATTCAAAATATCAGTGGGTCATAATGAAATGGACTTGCATACATATGGATAACAACAGAACTACAATATAAAAATAATTTTAAGTATGACAATACTTATTCTTCAACAAGTTTTTTCTAGTTAGCTATAAACTTGTGCAGCAATTTGATTATAACATGTGGTCAACATAAAACTACTTCGTTTTCAAACCTCAAGAAAAATAAAATTACACCCAACATTTATGTCTTAGAAATCACTGATTTCTTAAACTCCTGTAAAGTGCCATCCTTCACAACTGCTAACAGTAATTCATTCCATAAGCAAACCATCCTTTACAAAAATATTAAAGAAGGGTGTATAAAGTTTTAACTTTTGTTGGAGTAAGTACATTGATCTGAAAAGCTATTGTTTCTTTGTTAGGGGAAAAGATAACCCCAATATACCAAATGGATTCTGTTAACTTAATACCTTAAATGTAAATCAAGTTAAACTTACACATTGCTTTTGCAATGTTGCACCTATTTAACAAATATTTCAACATCATAGTTCTTATATCTAACCTCTTTAAACATTACCATAATTATAGAAAGCAACTGCATAGAGTATTGTGATATCACTCTCGTAAACATGAGAAAACTTAACTTTGTATCTCAGAATTGGGTATTAAAACTTTCACTGATAAGGTAGAGAACAATGTTTTGACTTTCCTAGATCATCTTTTTTGTTAACCTGAGCACATCTGGCACTCTTCTTTGTTAAAGTAGAGAACAATGTTTAGACCTTTCTAGGTCATATTTTTTGTTAACCTGAGTACATCTGGCACTCTTCTTTGTTAACCTGAAGATGACCTAGGAAGGTCAAGACATTGTTCTCTGCTTTATTATTAAAAGTGTTAATAACCATGCCAGCTGTTCCGAGATATATTTTCATTTCAAGCGGGTTTCTCATCATCAAAAATCAAAAAAAAGTCTCACCAATCCCAAGTAAAGGTTATCACTCTTGGCTTCAAAATTTACAAAATACGTTCCAGAAATATACAAGCTCTTTTTGACACGTCTAAACGCTCAACTCATAGTTTTAGACACTAATATTTATCAATAATCACATCTAATCTTTTTTTTATCCACACAAAGATGAGTTCAATAAACTAAATTATTAATGACTTAATTTCTTCAGCATTTTGAATTTCATGTTTCAATTCTCGCAATTAAAAAATTAAGCCTGCTTCATATTACCCTTTGTTATTCATCACAGGCTACTTCTCTGTCACTTTTTAACTTTTCCACCAATTTCACAAAAATGTAGGTTAGTATTTAACTTTATAATAATATTATCAAACTTATTCAAATATCTTCCAAAAACTTGAATTTACAACATACAATACAATACTATACTATAAGCCCCAAAAATCCTCCGTCTTTGCTAGCAACAGCTATAAAACTAGAAATTTTCAAGTCTTCACTTCATTAACAAATCAATAACTATGTTTTGTTATTAGTTTTTCTTCTTCCAGATACTTTTCAATTGACCACCTTTCCTTCATAAGTTCATTTCTTGACAGACTGATTTGAAACTTCCTCGAATATATTCCAATACGTTTTTTATTTAAGTATTTTGTAGGGTTAAAAGTGAAACAAACAAAACATGTGGTCATATTTACAAGAACATAGACGAACATTGGCACAGATACAAATGCACCCAACACGTTGACATATTATTAAGAAAACCCTTAACATATCGTGATGCCGTGATTATGATGAGCATGAGAACATAGGAATAACTATTTAATGTACTAAACTACTATAACTGTTATAAGTCCTAATCGTTTTCTTTTGTTTATCTAATATTAACGTATGTGCCAATATTTATGTAATTTGCTTACCAAAGTAATTCTTTATGTCATTTTCCTTGACGGATGATGGAGCGTAGTCAGCAATTAACTTGGCTAACCCATGTATTCCCATTGTTCATGTGAAAACAAAACCATATAATACTAATGGAACTATTAATATGTTTTGAGAGTAGGACGCATAGACACCAAATATTGCTCCAAAACATCGACGGTGCAGTCTGCGACAGTTTTCCCGCCAAGTTAATACCAGGTTTTCCAGCGCTAAGAAATATTATATGTTTATGCTCTCTCTCTTTTTTTAAAAAATAAAATATAAACGTAAAAACAACAAAATATAATTAAGACGTATTTTATGTATATAAACATAATACTAATATTTAGTTATATATATATATATTTCCACAGCACATTTTTATAATCAATTGGGCATACCCGTAATTATCATATAATTAGCTTTATATCAAATAGCTTATTTTGATAAGATGTAAGGGATAATTAAAGAAATCCACTTTATATGGCCAATTTTGACAACAGAGCACAGAAAAATAAAAAAAACTGTTTATCTTACTGCTTAGAATCTGCAAGGAGGTGTCTTTGTATCAAATCCCATGCAAATTGGTCGAAATACAGCTAATTAATTGTCAAAAAACAAAACAAACAAAAACTAGTTTGTTTTCAGTGGCATCTTGCCCTCCCTATAATTACGAAAAATGAAAAAGTTTATTATTTTGTTTGTCAATGTATGGGACCTTGAAATGGGTAAATCCAACTTTTAAGAAAATGTGTTCGACACATAAAAATCTATATCTGTATGAAATTTCTTCTTGATTCTTGTAGATATGGCCCTAAAATATGAATTTTTGGGTTGTTTCACTTTTAACCTCATAAAATCCTTTAAAAACCTAAATTTAAAAATTATCTGGGCGTATTGAATCAAGTATCACCCTACCAAATTTCAGGTCAATCTGCCTAGAAATGAAGGAATGGTGGTCGACTGAAAAGTGTTTGGAAGAAGAAGAAACAATAGAGAAACAGCATTCTCTTTATGGAATCATAATTAACTGAAGACTCTAATATGTTTACTTACACACAGGCAGTTCGTCTAGGAAGGATTAAATCTGATAAAGTTTCTACATCATTACAGAAACATTGTCTGGGTATAATCTTTTCTAGACAGCTTGTCTTCTCAGAATTAAGTTTGTTTCTTTGTAAGTAAGCACAGAGGTACACAATTGGTTATCTGTGTTCTGTCCATCTTGGATATCGAACCCAGTTTCTAGCGTTGTCCTAAGACATACTACTATGCCACTAGGGGACCAGAATTAAGTAAACACCTAAAGTGATATCTGATAATAAAATTTAGAAAATAATGTGGACCATGAACATTTTTATAATAATTTACTCGTCACAGTAACCATGTTCTTTTCATCACAAATTTTAATTAAATTACTATATCTTTTATACTAGTTACCTGGACTGAGTATCATCAAGGTGTTAAAAACAAGATATGCATGCATGTAAGAATCGTAAGAAGGTCTAATGACACAGAAAAAGAAAAAAACTCGCAATCGGAGATTGTTGTGGAGACTGGATAAAAGAATAAGAGCAATATAAATGACATATTAATTTGTTAAACGGAAAAGATATAGAAATAACATGCAGTATTTGCCTTGTATAACTGCTGTATCAATACATTGACCACAAGAAGTTTCTGATTTTAGGTTTCATAGATGAGTTCTTAGGCATGGCACTGATCGCCTAAAATGATTCTGATAACTGTCTCCAGGTGCCCACCTTACCTCTCCCCGTCGCGCCAAACATGCTCGCTCTCCCAGCCGTGAGGGCGTTATAATGTGACGGTCAATCCCACTATTCGTTGGTAAAAGAGTAGCTCAAGAGTTGGCGGTGGGCGGTGATGACTAGCTGCCTTCTCTCTAGTCTTACACTGCTAAATTAGAGACGGCTAGCACAGATAGCCCTCGAGTAGCTTTGTGCGAAATTAAAAAATCAAACAAAACCACCTTACCTCTATCGCGAACGCCCTTTGAGTGCAGAAGAGGTCTGAATATCTAACCATACCACTTAGCCATTGATAGCTATGGGATTAGAAGACGAATGGAAAAGCTTAAGTTCAGAAGGTTGGTTTAGAGAGTAAGATATAATAGATAAAAGTAGCCGCAGACCCTAAGAACAGGCGAGGACAGCATGCTTGATTAATATTGATCAAAACATGCAATTTTATATCTAATTTTCAATTAATATTTTTGTAATTTGAAAAATTAAACAGTAAAATAATTTACAAATAAATGTTTTAAAATACAGATTTAAAATTTAGAATAAAACAAAATATTTGAACAGTTAGTTCCGTGGTGCTTAAATAATTGCCAAATTCAAATAATTAGAAGTTAAAACCTTTTGTTAATTAAAAATTATAATTTCAGTAATTTATTTGTATGGCATGCTGCTTAGTTTTTTGTTTTTTTATAGTGACGTCGTTTAATGGACTTCCTTTTACGTTATTGACGTGTGATATTCTCATGCTTGGTGATTTTTCACAGTTAAGAGTGATCTTCTAAATAATTAAAAATTAAAACGGAAAATGATGTACGGTATTAAAGTTGAACGTTTGAGTTGACTAGGAAAGCTACTCTAGATAATATTGAACAATAAACAGAATAAAATCAGTCGTTATCAACAAGTGACAATAACAGATGAGCACATTGGACATTGGACGGCGCTTCTAGAGATTCTGAAAGCATTTTGAATAATCATTTAGAGTTCTTAAGATATTCTTGAATAAATAAATTAAATGACATTCTGTTAGAGAATGAGAGAGTATGATGTAATATACATAGAACAATAACGCCATCTCTGTTGAAGGGCAGGTACTAACCATGTCATTGATTTTCCATAGGGAAAGTAGGGATAGTTTAATCTCCATGCATTTCTAAATACTAGATAATACTAGAGGACAAAAGACACATCTTCCTTCACATCATTCATGAACGATGAAAACCTCTAAGTTGGGTGTTCACCTTAACCGTGTATAACTAAGCACATAAAATAAGGAAATTTCTGCACACATATTCTTTATATGTGAAACTTAACAATTTCTTTAATTAAATATGCATATATCTTGTACGTCTAATTTAACTATGAAGCTAATTTTCCTAAACTAAAAGTTCTCTGCTGAGACAGCGGTAAATCTGCGGATTTATGACGCTAAAACCAGGGATTCGCTTTCCTTATGTGGACACAGCAGATAGCTCAATGTGGTTTTGCTATATATAAAAAAAAAGCACTAAAACTTTTTTACATACGTGTACGATATCTTACATTATTTTATTTTTAGGCCGTTCTTGGCTGTACTTAAAGTTAATTTTTAACACGTAATAAAATTTAAACAAAAGTAAACAAAAAATTGAAGATTCACAACATAAAATACGAAAGCGTCTGTACAGAATGAAAAACATGGTTTCAAGAAGAGAAAACAAACTAAAATCCTGGAATAAGCCTTTCAATAATAACAAAACGTAAAATAATAAACTTATGGAAACTCTAATAGAATCTTCAAAAATGAAAAGTAATACCCATACAAAAATTATTGGCATAATTACATGATATAAAACAAAATTTCATTTAATCATTAAATTTACAACACGTGCAGTTTTAAAATTTATAACACACACACACACTTTCTGTAACGAGATTCACATATATATAAGTAAATATATAAATATATAAGTTTATATATATATATATACATACACAGAAGTAACAGTAAACATAAAAACGAAGAATAGAAAGTAAAGAGATTTATCTTTTTACTAGTTACCTGGACTGAGTATCATCAAGGTGTTAAAAACAAGATATGCATACATGTAAGAATCGTAAGAAGGTCTAATGACACAGATTATATCATATACATGTATCATATACAGGTGATCACAATTTGCCATAAGTCTGGGTTAGCTGCAGGTGATCGTGCTTTTTACAAGAATTGAGCAACAGAAAGGCTTGTTTCTCGGACAAAATCAAGGAATTCTTCGTTGGTCAGTTAGTTTAAACAAAGCATGTCACAAATGGTCCCACTAGATTACATAGACGCTGGGATTTTGGCTATCAATAATATTTTGTAGGGTCCATTTAGTGGGAAAACGATGCCCACGAAAGATCCTCTTTTATAGGCTTAACTTCAGCTGCAGTGAGACAAGGATGCACCACAGAAGTTATTTGTGTTTATGTTTGTTGAACAGTCTTCCATGATGATCGTATAGGTGAGTTAAAGGGTAGAATGAATGTGAGTAAAACTTCCTAAAAGGCCGGTAAGAGACAAAGTCGCTAAAATAATAAAAAACTTAATCTTAGTTGGAAAAAAAAATCCAGAATAAACAAGCTTGGATAAAGTGGACTCTGAGTGACCAGAAATTCAGCCTAGTTACCACTACTAATTACTGCAATGGTGAAGCAACATTTCTACAAATGTAACATATACTTGTACTTATTTTGTTTATAGGAAATGTCTCCCCTGTACCTGTGGACATATCAGTCCATCATCTTCATCACGACCATAAAATTTATCAGTATGTTATTGTGATCCTACTGCATTATTACAAAATCACAACAGCCATCACAGCTACTTCTCACATGTGCATGAGTCTTCTACCATGAGTGGACGTTATAATAACTCAGCCTGGGTCCAGTTGGGATAGAAGTAAAACTGCTAGTGCTGCTTTCAACAGAAGTAACTGAATCTGAATCACTACTGTGCAAGGTCTGTCTTTTCATGCCTGACAAGAGATTTATTTCATACAAACATATTGTCTCCACATCATTTTGCTGTCACACAAGTGTAGTAAAAATTAAAGTGGCCACGAAACAATACTGTGCAGTTGTTACCTTCTATCTCAGGTCAAGCACTCTCAGTCCACATTATTAAACTGTATACTAAAATAAAAATGTAAAACATGTTTGGTAGAGATTTTATGAAACATTTAAATTTACATTATTAAAAATATTAATTTAAAACTGAACAAAACATTGCAACCATGTTTATTGTTCTTTTGGTTTGACTCATAAAGTACTTCCAGTTGGTTTCATTTATATAGATAATTTCTCTAACCCATGAATTTCTAAGTTATATTCAACTAAGTAACTTCCTCATGAATATTTTCAAAAGTATTAGGTAAAATCATGTTTTCATTTAAATGTGGTATGAGTCCCTCATTACTTTTACCTCCTAAAAAACTTCCATTTCAACTGATACTCACAAGTCATCACAGTTTCACTTCACATTTTGCACTCTTAACATTTTGCCCAAATCCTATACTAGTCTGTTAGTTGACAGTTGTGTTCTCTGTGTAATTTACTCATGAATTGAACATAATATTAATCAACTAACTCTTATAATGTCTGTATATGTGTGTGTGGTACATTATACACGTATAATAACTAAGGTAATGTCACGATTTACTTATGTGAGTTGTAACTCGATAACTACACTCCCAGTACAGTAACAAGAGCTACGAGTTGATCAACTCAACTCTCTCTTTCAGTATCAAGAAATAAGTAACCATAAACAGAATTCAGACAACCTAACACTTTTTAGCTAAAATGCCTTCAGCCAAGAATGATATTTATGCAGTCTACTTTCTGACTATAACATACTTTAATTAATACACACTCAACAAACACGTGCTGAATACAATACAAAACAGTAAAAATACATTTGCTGTCTTAAATAGTTACAAACAGAGTCGTTATAGAATCATGATATTATACCACAATATGTGTGTAGATCCAACTACCATAGCTGGCATAACAGAAATATAAATAAAGGTGAAATCTAGCAAAACCAGTTTTCAACTAAAATTATCAAAACCTTATTTATATTATATGATTATTAAGAATACAGTTTCTTCACTATGTATGTGGAAACCATGTACAATTCTCATACAGTTGTGTGTAAATGCTAGTTATACTTTGAACTTACTACATGCAAGTCATCTTACGTTGTATTTGAATAAAAAAAAGAAGTAATATTTATTGTAAAACTCCATCTTTATTCTTGGAAAGCAATTATTGAAGAAATATTTTAGTCTTGGGTTGCATTAGAAATCCTAATTTTCCAGCCTTGCCATATCAAAATATTCTAAGTATTTCATTTATTATTATCTCTTGTCCTATCTAATTATCTAGTGAGTA
Source organism: Tachypleus tridentatus (assembly GCF_004210375.1). Taxonomy (NCBI): domain Eukaryota; kingdom Metazoa; phylum Arthropoda; class Merostomata; order Xiphosura; family Limulidae; genus Tachypleus; species Tachypleus tridentatus. The sequence continues at coordinate 144,006,044 of NC_134831.1, forward strand.
TTCAACATTTTGCTCCATATAAATACTGCTTTTATTTTTGTAGAAAGCAAGGGTCACAACTCCTAGCAATCATTTCTAGTCGTGAAAGCTGATGATGATGTTCTAGTTATCCTTTGATGTAGTGTGCACACACTTTATAATAAAACTTTACTTCATAATTTGAAAAACAAGAAATGGTGTTTCTATTTAAGCTGTTAATTTACTGATTAACCTGCTATCCTAACTTCTGCTCTAGCAACTGATCTCAGCCATAATTACCAAAAGGTCTCTTTCAACATTTTGGTCAGTCAACCATGAGAGCTTTCACTAAGCTGTTTTAATCTTTTGATTCTCCTCTCAGACCTCTGGATAAATATTTCTGGCATCTACCTCCTCGTTAAGTTGATGGAAATGATAGACAATAGTACTTTTGCTATGGTCTGATTTAGCATCATTAGCCTCTGATTCCTGACCCAAATAGCTTTTGAAAGGGTTATCAGTAACACGTGATTTCAGTACAGGCCACTGGTAAACCACGTACATGTGAATGCTATAGCTCGTAATTTGAGAGACTGAATTGTTAGAAAATGAGATGTAGACCAGTCCAAGTAGAACCATAGGCTTGTAAAAATTCATACCTAGCTTCTGCACTCAGATTTTTGTTCCCTGAGTATTTTATCATTGCAAGTTTTCTTCCATAGGACAGTCTATTTTCGCTGCTGTTGTGCAAATATATATACATGAACCAACATAGATCTCAATTATTAAACATATTTTCATGAAAAAAATGTGGCAAGTGCAATATACAAAATGGGCCGTATTTACATCCACAAGAAGTTATATTTCTCAGCCTTATATAAGCATGTTCATTAAATAGCTAGTTGACTGCGGTTCTATTATATAATATGCAACAATGACATACAGTAACTTTTTATCTCAGTCACTTCAGTTGGCATCCGCTCGATAGTCTGCAATATCTATTCTACTAAGCTTTCATAGTGGGAGTGATATGTTGAAGTACATGCATTTAATGTTTCAACACTTTACAAAAATCGGGCAATGACTGGCTATTGAAATTATCCTTTTGGCCATGTGGCTTTTCTCAGGTTCTCTAAATCATGTTTTCCCTAAATTCCACCAACTGGCAGTGATGGGCTAAGTTTATGTATGAGCCAATGGCTAAGCATCAGCTAACTTGATGAAATAATTGATAATGAGCAGCACATACTGAATACCTCATTCTCTTCCACGGAGAACACTAGCTATACCCAGGGCTATATTCTGTAATGAAAAATCAACATCTCTGTGTTGGATAGATTTTACTCTGATCAGCGTGCATAGTACAGTGTTTACGCCATTGCTCAGCATCTTAACATGAATGTAGCCAGAAAAAACATCTTACATATTAGTACACGTGTCTGTAATATCCTAGTGACCTAAGTTACTAGTCCCTACAGTAACATGGCGGCATGTTTGTAGATTCACACCGCTAAAAACCGGGTTTCGATACCCGTGGTGGGAATAGCACAGATAACCCATTCTGTACCTTTGTGCTTAATTCTAAATCAATCGGTTAAAAACAGCCTAAGGTACTTACTTTTATCAAAGTCTCATTATTCTAGGCCTGGCATGGCCAAGCGCGTAAGGCGTGCGACTCCTAATCCGAGGGTCGCGGGTTCGGGCCCGCGTTGCGCCAAACATGCTCGCCTTCCCAGCTGTGGGGGCGTTATAATGTGACAGTCAATCCCACTATTCGTTGGTAAAAGAGTAGCCCAAGAGTTGGCGGTTGGTGGTGATGACTAGCTGCCTTCCCTCTAGTCTTACACTGCTAAATTAGGGACGGCTAGCACAGATAGCCCTCGAGTAGCTTTGTGCGAAATTCCGAAACCAACCAACCAACTCATTACTCTTGAAAACAAAAATAGACCTCTCTAAGTTTGTCGGTATACTCCTTACTCTATATATTGAGTTAGAAATTATATTCAGTTATTTAATCTCTAAAATTTCCACTTCCTTTAACAATTTTACTGGAATCTCATCTGCTTCCTTTAAATTCCTTTCCAGAACTTGGTTTTGGTTTTGAATTTCGCCCAAAGCTACTCGAGGGCTATCTGCGCTACTCGTTTCTAATTTAGCAGTATAAAGACTAGAGGAAAGGCAGCTAGTCATCACCACCAACCGCCAACACTTGGGCTACTCTTTTACCAACAAATAGTGGAATTGTCCATAACAGTATAACGCGCCCACGGCTGAAAAGGCGAGCATATTTGGTGTGACGGGAATTCGAACCCGCGGCCCTCAGATTACGAATCAAGTGCCTTAACCACCTGGCCATGCTAGGTCCTTTCCAGAACTAAACGACTGTAATTGAATTAATCAGTAGTTCTACAATTTTTTGTGCTGTTTTATCTTCCCTGACATCGTTTTACAATGATTTAACATGTTCTATTCACCTCTCTTTAACATCCTCAATTTCGAAAAATGTATGTCCATTCTTACGTTTGATGATTCTATTGGAAGACAAAATAATCATCTTATTCAACTCGGGCCCGGCATGACCAAGCGTGTTAAGGCGTGCGACTTGTAATCTGAGGGTCGCGGGTTCGCATCCCCGTCGCGCCAAACTTGCTCGCCCTTTCAGCCGTAGGGGTGTTATATGTGAGGGTGAATCCCACTATTCGTTGGTAAAAGAGTAGCCCAAGAGTTGGCGGTGGGTGGTGATGACTAGCTGCCTTCCCTCTGGTCTTACGCTGCTAAATTAGGGACGGTTAGCACAGATAACCCTCGAGTAGCTTTGTGCGAAATTCATAAACAAACAAACAAATTATTCAACTCGTCCTCTGTTGGTACAGCGGTAAGTTTACGGAATTATAATGTTAAAATCAGGGATTGGATTCTCCTCGATGGACTCAGCAGATTACCCAATGTGGCTTTGCTATAAGAAGATAAACACACACACACACACACTTATTTAACTCTTTCATTCTTCCATGTATTTCACGCGTGTTATGTACTGACTCGCACTTCTCTACTTATGCACATTTTTTTTTCAGATAGCCATTCTTTGATTGTATAAAATCACTTGATTTTAGTTATTAGTCTACATAACAATTTTTTTGGATATGCTGTTTTTCCTCAATTGCCCTGGGTGAAACCTCCTTGCTCACTTTCTTCAATTTTAATACTTTTTGTCAGATTACTGGGCTGTGATCAGAACCTCTGACAGCTTCAAGATGAGTTCGAACTATTTTAGGTTTTAGAAACGTTCTTTAACAAGAGTATAATCTCTCCGATACTTCACGCCCCCTCCCACCCCCAGTAGCATAGTGGCATATCTGAGAACTCGTACCGTGAGAAACTGGCTTGCAAAACCCGTAGTGGACATAGCACAGATATCCAATAATGTAGTTTTGTGCTTAATTCCAATCAATCAACCGATACTTTACTTTTTTTTTATATCCCGATGTGACCTAAGAAGCTACGAAAGTTAAAGGCGATGCTTAAGCGAAGTACTGCTTGTCACTAAGCCTTCATTTTCGCAAAACTTATGAATCCATCTCCTATCTTCTTGCGTTTTCTAAACCCATGTGGTTCAACTAATAAGTCATTTTAACCTTTGATTCAAAGTTAATCTGTTATCATTAGGAGGTTCGGCATGGCCAGATGGTTAGGCATTCTACTCGTGATCTCAGGGTCGCGAGTTCGAATCCCCATCATACCACACCGTGGGGGCGTTATAATGTTACAGTCAATCCCACTATTCGTTGGTAAAAGAGTAGTCTAAAAGTTGGCGGTGGGTGGTGAGGACTAGCTACCTTTCTTCTAATCTTGCACTGCTAAATTAGAGACGGCTAGCTCAGGAAGCCCTCGTGTAGTTTTGCGCGAAATTCAAAACAAACCAAACCATTAGGTAGTCTTCTATTTTCACTGCCTAAATATGTTCCTCAACGTCTTGATAAAAACTATTGATTTCCTCTTATTTACTTTAAAATATTGAACCATATATGAGGATGATGGTTAAAATAAAGGGTTTTGCTCAAAACGTGACTAACATATGTTGTATGAGATATACCAAAAGCCTTTTACACAGTTTCTGAATTCCTGTTTCACTAACACACCTATATCTCTGTGATGTTCATCTTCTTTTGAAATACATATATTTATAGCCTTCACTCATAAAAGTCACTGAATGAATCCACTCAATCCAACGTTATTACATTTCAATCTTTTTATCCCTTGGCATACGTTGCTTAAACATCTAGTTTAATAAAGAATTCTCAAGTTTCCATCTTTATCTTCACGTTGACATAAGATTCGATGTTGCTATTCTTATGGAATCAAACATCAGAACTGCGGAGTTCCATAGCATTGGACTTTGCCCGCAGTCCATCATCACAAAATTCATTACTTAGAGTAAAGCCAGAACTCTCTTCAGTTAGCAAACCTTATGATAGACTACCCAGAGGTTGCACATCTTTTTTCGAACTTCCAATAGCCAACTTGGACTACGTAGTACTGTTGAGTGACCAGACCCTTCTGCACCCGATGGATGTTATCAACACTACTCAAGTAGGTAGTAGAAGGAGTTTATCTAAATAGTTTCACACAACCAGTGGTACGCCTAAAAAACTCTCGGATGGAAGGCTCCAGCAAATATCCACCTTTCTATCCCATTAATTTTAAAGATACTCTTCAGAGTGATCTAACGTGTTAGAATATTTATTATACTTTTAAAATGTAAAATATATTGCGATTAAGAAGTTAAACTTCTTACCAAATTACGTGTAATTTGCCGCACAACATTTCATGTAACATGAATGATGAGTAATTACGAATATTTATTACAACCTCTGGTTTGATCATTATTACCTTTAGTATGTAAATACATATTCTGTATTAAGGCAACATTGTCATTTAATCCCTTTTTAAGTTTTGATAGTTTTTACTTATTTAATGAATTTTGCGGAAAGATACTTCAAGCCTAGCTGCACTCGCCTTTCGTAATTGGCCGTGCTCGGTCCAATTTAAACTGTCTTATATGTTTTCAGTAAAGTACGAATTATAATAATTAGATCAAAACTTATCATACAATTATGTAAGTTTCTAAGAGTTCAAATGTAGAGCAAATGCGTAAAAACTACATATGAAATGTATATCAATTCTCCTCGATTTAACGTATTTATAATGGCAATATAAGTTCTGATGATATACTGTTGACTAAAATCTTAAGGCCAATGAACATAAAGAAAAAATATGGATTTTGCATTGTTAGACCTAACCACTTATTTGAGTAGAGCTTCGAATGATGAAAATAAGAAGATGGAAAATAAAATAAAAACGTTTTTAGCATTTAATAGGGAAAATGTAAACACTATGAAATTAGCCTAAATACTAGCTGGTCAAAAGTTTAAGACCATACTAAAACGAAGCGTTAATCGGTAAACACGTAATGAAATTTAATCATTTGTGTTCAAGCATTAGCGTTGTCAACATCTCCCACTAATATCTTCTGTGTTAAATTGGGTAAAAACATTGCAAAGGCTAAAACGTTGGCAGAGTTTGAACGTGGCAGAATTGTCGAGCTGCAAAAGCAAGGTCTTTCTCAACGTGCCATCGCTGATAAGATTGGGCGTAGTAAAACTGCTGTTGCAAATTTCTTAAAAGACCCTGAAGGTTACGGAATGAGAATTTCAAGTGGTTGGCTTAATAAAATGTCGTCGGAGTTGAGCAGGAGGATTCGACAGGTTGTCCGGCAAGACACCAGCCGATCGTCGAACCAGATTAAGGCCCTTACAGACGCAGAATGCAGTTCAAAAAGAATAAGACGGCATCTTCGAGAGAAAGGCTTTAAAAACCGTAAACATCTTTAAAGGCCAAGCCTTCTTCCACACCCCGAAACAGCTCGGTTAAACTTTGCTGAGAAGCACAAAACATGGGACGTGGAAAAGTGGACGAAAGTTTTGTTCTCTGATGGTCCAGGTGGCTTCCAACGTTACTGGCACGATAAGGCTATCTCACCGGAGATATTTTCTACACAACACAGTGGAGGATGTTCCATCATGATCTGGGTGCTTTCTCCTTCCATGGAACAATGGAGCTTCAGGTTATACAGGGGCGTCAAACAGCAGCTGGTGACACTGGCATGTTGGAGAGAGCATCCTTATTGACTAAAGGCCTTCGCTTGTGTTGAAATGACTGGATCTTTCAGCAGGACAACGCTGCAATCCACGATGCACGCAGGACAAAGGACTTTTTTATGACGAATAACGTGAATTTTTTGGACCATCCGGCGTGTTCGCCCGAACTGAACCCCATTGAAAATGTTTGGGGGTGGATGGCAATGGAAGTCTATAAAAATGGACGTCAATTCCAAACAGTGCATGATCTTCGTGAAGCCATCTTCACCACTTGGAATAACATTCCAAGTAGCCTTCTTCAAACGCTTATATCGACCATGCCAAAGCAAATGTTTGAAGTTATTCGCAATGACTGCCCTGCAACTCACTACTGAGACCTCTTGTTGGGCATTTCCTACCCTATTTAGGACTTCTTTGTGGTATGGTCTTAAACTTTTCACCAGCTAGTATTTAGGCTAATTTTATATTGTTCAGATTTTCCCTATTAAATGCTAAAAAAAGTTTTTATTTTATTTTCCCTTTTCTTATTTTCATCTTTCAAAGCTCTACTCAAATAAGTGGTTGAGTCTAACAACGCAAAATGCATATTTTTTATATGTTCATTGGCCTTAAGATTTTAGCCAGTAGTGTATATTGACAAATAGATATGTTAATTCAATTCATTCTTTTGTTAATACTAGCAAGTGGTATTGCAATAGTAGTATCTCGTCAAATACTTTTCGCGCACAAAAAACAGTTAATTTATAACAAAGGGATAAGCTATGTAAAGATGGCTATCAAAGAGAATCAATTTATATTAAAGGGTATAAATAAGTACTTTAAAAGTTGATTATTTCAATTGCAAACAAAAAATGACTAAATTATTTCCATTTTTTTCTTGTTTAATTGATGTCCGCTTTTGCATTAGATCTTTACAAGTTTAGTCCTTTTGTATAAATTATTTTTTTGGGGAGTAGCACATTCAAAATGTTTTGATCAGATACATATAATTCTTTTGCTTTATTATCTTAAAATTTATTAAAAATGAAAGTATAAAATCGCGATTTTAGCCCCACCTATCAGAAAAATATATTAATACAGATCCATTGTTTCAGACTGTTTCTCAAATGTAGCATTTCTGTTCTTCCACCTACCCCTAGATTTTTAAGTCATCAGTTTTAACCTGGTGGTGGATAGCAATACACCATTAAAGTATCTTTTTTTTTCACAAAAGCAAGTAAAAATAAAATAATAATAAATGTATATGTTACAGTTCTCTAACCCAACTTAAGACTATTATTTTATAGTGTTTGGTGCCAGAGTAAAAATCCCGCCCTAATCACAAGTTATTATTATTCTTTAATCGCTGAAAAAAACTATATCAGCGTTGAATGCGTGTTCTTGAAATACATCGATTTGTTCTGTATAAAAATTCTTTATCGGTTGAATATGAACGTGTGTTGTTTTACAGAACCGTGTTTACCATTTACCAATGTACACGTAAGAAGTAAACACCGCGATGACTCCCTTGTATATTCTGACGAGACATGAGCATGCGCAGTAGAACATCTCACCCTGCTGTGAACTGAAGGCCATCACTTTTCGAAATGTATTCAAACGCAGTAATAACTTGATGACATCATAAATTAATGCGTTGAAAATTAATATGTTTTAGGGTTTATATATATATACATAGTGTAAAACCTATAATATAAAACTACTGTCAGTGATTTATCTACAGATCAGCTCGAAATATTTTATTAAATTATGTCGGATCTATTTTATTTTGGACTAAGTATACAGAGTGATTAACCACGCTGCCGGTTCAAAACAAAGTAACGTAATGCATTGATAACTTTCCAAGCTCGAAGGAAAGTTGTATGTATGAGAAGGTAGTATGTTAATAAACAAAGCTCGGAATTTGAATTTCAATACTTATTAACAATGCCATGCAAAGAAGTTACCTGCGTTGTGGATGAACGTATAAAGTCATCCAAAAAAGAAAAGTTCAGGCCAGAATGCGTGGAAGAACTAGTTGCAGCTATCAAGCACAATCTTCAGCTCAAAGCTCGTCCCTGCCACGTTTTGAATGGAAAACAAAGACGGTCCTCACCTTATAATGTGCCGTTGCGAACTATGAGTAGGCCTACTTCGTGTAATAGTATGTCTTCGCCAATGAATAGCTCAGAATTTCCTTACACTTGCAGGAATTGTGCCAAATCAGAGTCCACTCACTCTGCATGTGCTATTACAAACCCATACGATCTTTTGCAAGAACTTTTGAAAAATGGAAACCTGATCAAAGAAGCTGTAAGCAGATTAGCTTATCAACATAAAAAAAAGATAGACTTTTATGATTCCGATTCGGAAGAGTCTTGTCGATGTCCTGTCGCCTTCGATCTGTAAATATTAATATTTATACTGTGTTTTGACTTTCCCTCAAACTGCTCATCTTTGTTCTACAAGAAGTTTTATGATCAAGTATTTGTTTTTCTTAAGTCGCATGTTGAAATGTAAACCCTGTAAAATATTTAAAATATGTGTGCAAAAAGAAAAGATATTTGAAATATAGTAAAGTACTATTAGTACTAATCAATCAGCGAGAGTAGATTACGAATATAATTTGTGTAGTAACACTTCTCAATGCTTGTAAACTTCCCTTCAGCTTTTGTTTTATTGAAAACTGGAAATAAGTTTTTGAATTTTAATATTCTGTGAATTGTGTGACGTCTTTTCCACCTCTGTTCTGGGAGATACAAAAGTACTTTTCTCAGCATGTTGAAGGTAAAGAAATTTGTTTGAAAACGACACAACTGTTTATTGCTTTATTACACTTTCAGATGTGATAGTGTGTGCGGTTGATCGATTGTAAATTACGTTATTAAAAGTGCGTGTATTGAAATATGTATTATATTCAAACTGTACTTCTTTCAAAGTTTGTCATTTTTATTATTTTTGACATTTCATGCAATACAACGCAAAAACTCAACTTTACTTATTGGACTTCAGAAGGTAACCTTATATTTCATAGTGACATTCCATCAAAATGTTTTTCATTTATTGTTTCATCTTGTACTATTTTATCAGAATATTGTACAGTCCAGGAAGTTATGATATAAAGTTCGTTATATAGTAAATCACCTGCTATTGAGACAGCTTCATCCCCCAGGATTTCTTACTAATCTTTCGGGCTTCGCATCGTAACAGTGTATAACTTTATAGTAAAGACTAATAAACCCATTTAGTGTGACGAGCATAGATTGTATAATTAAACTTTTCACATTAATATCTGGTATTGAAGCAAACGTTAAGTTTAGCCAATTGACCTAATCTTTACGGACCATTAGTACGTTTGTGGAATATTTTTCAAAAATCGATATAATATGCTAACGTTTTGATTAATGTATGTATGTGTGTGTGTGTGTGTGTATGAAAATTGCTGTTTTGATTACATACTTATCATGTAAATAATGTTGTTATTAAAATATCTGCCCAGAAACTTTGGGAATTTCTTGGAACAAGACTCGTTAAATATGGTGATAAGTATACATACTTGAAATTAGACTATTTTTTATGTCGCATCTAAATGCTGGCAATAAGTAGTTAGCGTGTTAATCGTTAGACCTACCGTTCACCTAATCAGAACTTAGTTTTATGAATTAGTCGTCTTTAGGGTTATAAATTCTGTAGTAAACCATGATTCTGAAATTTGTGTGAAATTAATAGCATGTGTGATATGAATTTTTGCTTGAATGATTATTTTAATACTTAATACCAGAATTTTTGTGTGTTAAGTACGTACTTGTGTAAAACAGTTGAAGCATACTTTTAATTTTCAAAAGAGTGTAGTGTGTGTACCAATCCTAAGATAATTATGTAGGAAATATTTTGACAGCTGTGATACTGTGCATTTCCCAATAGTGAAGTACAACGTTTTTTAATCGTGAAGGGCATGCCATTTATTATGGTTTGATCTCGTGTAAATTTTGTCAAACAGTTTCCTTTTAAGCTTTCGGACACAAATAAATTCAAAACGGATGTTAATAAGTTGTGTGTTGATTACTTAACTAATTTAAAACACATTGACTAGAATGATCGTTATTGTTAATTACGCTAGCACTTCAAACAATTTCTAATTTTTCTATTTATATTTAGTTGTTCTGTCTGATAAGCACTTGGAAACGGGAAGATGCTTAATTACTGTAAATGCAACCGCGCTGATGAGAGTTGGGAAATTACGGCGGGACTTTGAAAGTGGCTTTAACATGAGTATGCTGTCATGTTGGTTTTGTTGAGCTATCATTTTATCTGATGATAAATTCAGTTTGAAGTGAAAAAAAAATAAAAACGTGAGTGTCAGGTTATTTTTGGAACAAAAAAATATTGTATACAAGATATCTGAAACATGGGACAGCTTTCGCAATAAATCATAAAGACAATACATACAAGTAGTACATCATAAGAACGTTAAAGTGAAAAAAATTAAAGCTCCGGGCAAATTCGGTATTTAAACTGTAGGAATAGAAATCGTGTTAAATTATCTAAACATAGATATATCAATAGTTGTTGTTACACTGAGGTTAAAGGTTACGTGAACAAGTCCAAAATAATTTATATGATGTTATATCGTGTTAAATTATCTAAACATAGATATATCAATAGTTGTTGTTACACTGAGGTTAAAGGTTACGTGAACAAGTCCAAAATAATTTATATGATGTTATATCGTGTTAAATTATCTAAACATAGATATATCAATAGTTGTTGTTACACTGAGGTTAAAGGTTACGTGAACAAGTCCAAAATAATTTATATGATGTTTTCACTTAAGTTGAAAATTACATGTGTGACGAATCATTAGTTTTCAATAATTTATTATATTACCTATATGGTCTGTCGTACTAAATCTAAGAAAACACCCTTCGCGCAGAAAACAAAATTAACTTAAAACTATAAATTAAAATTGTGTGGATAGAATGTCCTATTGCTTCACAAAATAAAATGGAAAATTCGAGTTGTGTCAACAGCTTTGGGTAGTAACTAACATCAAAATGCCATTGATAAATTAAAAATTCATATTGAATGTTATTAAGAAAAATTATAGTTCTTACTAGACAGCTAAGAAAGTATCATTGATGCACCAAAAACGTGGCACTGACAGTGTTAAAAGGAACAGTACAACCACTGTTTGTAAAAGAAAAAAAAGTCTGTTATACGAAAAATCGATTCTACTATTGTTGATAGAAATAATAGTCACTGACGTAACAACTGAGATAATATTGTTGGTACACCGAAAAGTTTCTATTGATTATTCTTGCTGGATTGTACTTCAAATAATTTCATTCGTATACCAAAACCTTGGTAACAAGACTCGCACTTCTTTTTCTATGTGGGTTTTCGCCTCATAAAAAGATACACATGAGTCCACGCACGTGCGTGTGATTTTTATTTGTAATATAATTAATTACTTCATTTCTATGTGGTTTTCTTTAGCTTGCCTCATTATGGGTACGTGTGGATAAGCAATAATACCCAGGTTGTGCACCTTATGGTCCACTTACCACGGGTGCAGGCTCCAGTGGCATGTCTGCTATACTGCTATAAACCGAGTTTCGACACTTGTGGTGGGCAGAGCACAGATATCCCTTCGTGTAGCTTTGTACTTAATAATAAACAACAACCATAGGTGCAAAATTTGAGATTTCTAGATTTTTTTCTTCTTGGAACTATGGCGGTTACATATTCTTTTCTATGTGGCTTTTCGCTAGCTTAGTAAGTAGTAATACCCAAGTGCGCACTGCGCACGCAATTGACTGTCTGTCTCTATGTGATTTGTATTTGTAATATACTACTTATTTAAGTGCATATGCACATTTCTTTACGCGAAAAATTACACAGCGAAGAAATGTGCCCGCCATAGCTCCAAGAAAAAAGAACCTAGAGATCTAGAATTTGCACTCAAAGTGGACTTGAGGGTGTGATCTTGGGTATTATTACTCATCAATGTGCATGCACACACGTGCAATTTTTAATAAGGCAATCTAACGGGAAAGAAAACGTATAGAAAAAGAAGTTATTATTTATATTACAAATAAAAATCACAGATAGAGAAATATGCACGTCCATGCGTGTGTGAACATCTTTTTAATGAGGCAAGCTAGTAAAATCCCATATAGAAAAGAATATGTGATCACTATAGTTCCAAGAGGAAGAACATCATACTTTTACGATAAAACAAGTTCAGAATCATAAGGGTCTGTACCTGGATATTATTAGATATATGTGTGTGTGCACTTTTTGTGCTTGGCTGTGTATGTGTTACCATCATATTTACAAAAGGAAAGAACCTAAAAACCTTAAGTTTTGCACCAGTTCTTAGTGGACCCTGAGGATTTGTGCATGGATATTAGAAAATAAAACGTGCCAACAACAGCTTCAAGAGTGAAAGAACCTAGAAACCTAAAATTTTGCGCCCGTACCTAATGGACTCTTAGAGTGTGTACATGGGTATTATTACTTATGTAATAAGTATGCATCTTTTTATGTGAAAAACCACATATTAAAGGAATGTGATTGCCATAACTCCAAGCGTAAAGAACCTAAAAACCTAAAATTATGTACTGACACTAAGTGGATTTTGAGGGTGCGCATCTTGATATTATTAGTTACCCTTGTATGTGTGGTAAAATTTAATATGGTAGATTACACACCAAGAGACAACATAGCATTCCTACTATCTGTAAGTGAATGAGGAAGAGGAAGCATCAACAGATAATAAAAACCCAAGTTCACAGTCTCAGGGTCTACTTAGTAAGGATGCACTATTTTAGGTTTCTAGGTTATTCCGCCAACGAGTTATAGTAGTCACGATTCTTTTCTATGTTGTTGTTTGTTTTTTTACATAAAAGATGCGCATGTGTTATGAATTTATATCATAAAGAATAGTTTGTTTATTTGTTTCTCTATACTGGGAGAGAGCTCAATGATACTAGCAGCACCAGTTTAGTGATGCGCTCAGCATAAGTGAACTCCTGACCCAACACACCCCACGAGCTGTCAGAATCTGCTATTATTGGAACAGGGACGTGGTGCTGTTTTACGTCTCTTTGTGGATGGAAGACAGCATGGTGCTGTTGGAGCCAACATTTCAAGTGCCATGCAGTCCTATGTGGCTTCTATGGTGCTAAGGGAAAAAAAAACTTCTGTCTATATAGTGTGGAAAATTCAAGATTCTTGCAATGGCAGGCGTGGGCGTCTGCAGAATTTTTTTCCAAGGAGTAGAAGATTAGTGTGAAATTGTGAATTGAATAAAAAAATCCATGTACATATGCTAAATGAATAAGGAAAGAATTATGTTTGTTATTTTCCAGGGACGTAAGTACCCATCTTGCTCCCTCTCCGGAAGCCCATGATAGCAAGCATAGACATACCAAGGTGGCATTCGAGTTGAGGGAAGGGGCTGTTGTTCAACGGGACATTATTCTGGTTTAAGTTACCTCAGAAGCTCAGACCTAAATACACCTATATATATACATGGAAGTAGAAGGGTATTGACACACAACATTTCTACCTCTTCCAATACCAACATTATACTCATTGTAGCTAATCAGGACTGCAATTCTTCTAACGACAGTGATGCAGATGATGACTGAAACGATTGGTAGAGTTGGGTAGATTACATGAAGCTAAGGTTCATTTTAAGTAATTACTGAGATAATACACAGCTAACACAAATATATTTATTTCTATGTTGTTGTTGTATTATTATTGTACGAACTGCTGTATTATTTTTATGTGCAATGATTTCTCCACAAGGATAATTAGTAAGACTGGTAGATGTGTTTATTTGCTGTTCTGAATTTCGCGCAAAGCAGTCCTTAATTTAACAGTGAAAGATTAGAGGGAAGGCAGTTAATCATCACCCACCGCCAACTCTTGGGTTTATCTTTTACCAACTAATAGTGGGATTGACCATCACATTATAAAGACCCCACGACTGAAAGGGTGAGTATGTTTGGTGTGGCGGGGATTTGAACCCGCGACCCTCAGATTACGAGTCGAACGACCTAACCACCAAGTCATGCCGGACCCAAGACCGGTAAAATAACAGTTATGTTTGACTGAAAATGTTTCACGAAATCACTCTGAATTCATTGACTTTGTATTAGTTTGATGAATGAAAAGAGACTTGATTCAATGCGTAACAAAATGAAACGACCTTTATTCGCAAGGTAAACGCAGTTAAAGTAAAAATATTATGTTTTGTGCACTATCTTTACTGAAGATGTGTGGTACTGTTAAATACGTTTGAATAATTGTTCCAGACTGAGAAAATATAGCGTTATACAAACGAAACAATAATGCTATTCCTCTCATTGCGTGTGAACTACTGTCGTCACCATCGGTTACTCCCATTAAAAACATAAGCGAGTTCCTATCCCCATGGTAACACATGAAGCTCCAATGGAAAATAACACTTTTTACTTTATGGTATAATCAATTAAAAACAAAGAAGGTGCATATGATTCCATAGGTGGCTGAAACAGAACAATGGATAGCAAGGGAGAAAGGAGCTCACTCACGTCATTGACCAACATTCAGTGTTAAAGCTACAAACACTACAAAATTTTGGAAAGATTTCAAATTAAATAAGAGGTATAAAACACGTAGTATAAAACATTGCCATGATGAAGTACGTTGTGTGTTAAAGTATGTACTTCAATGTATCACTATATATATTTTCAAATCGGTTAAACCTAATGTATACATATTCTGCAACTGTTTGATAAAGAATTATCATATAAAATATATTCTGAATAACAGGGCCTGGTGGTCAGGGCATTTGACTCACAATCTGTGGATTGTAGGATCGATATCTGTCTCCCGAACATGCTTACCTTTTCAGACATGGATCCTTTATAACGTGACGGTCAATTCCATTATTCTTTGGTAAAGAGTTCAAATATCCTAGACCTGTTTAGTTAATAAAACAGTGAAGATAATTTTGAATGCTATGAGAATAGAACTTTAAACACTGAAAAATAAACATATTGGAAAGTTGTCATTTCATGCACGAAATCTGTAGTTCTTTTACCCCTGATTTTCAGTTTTATGATTTATCAAAATATGTGAAGTTACGTTATCATAAGATTGGTAAAATTGCTATGTGCAATCATGTAGGTTATTTTTAAACGTTATATCTACCACGTATATCAAAACGTTTAACTTTTCAAAATTATTTCACAGGCAAGTGTATCTTATGTTTTGGTATCTATTAAGATAAAATATTGTTTTTTGTGTGCATAAAATAAAAAGTAATTAAAGTGAATGTTTACTACGTCTTTACTTACGTAGTGACAACTTAGCAAATTTTATCGGCGTTAATATTGAGCAAGTGTGTGTGGAATCGACCAGCTAGCAAGGAGGGCATTGACCTTGCATTCTGCCATTTCTCTGAAACTGTATTGCTAAAGCATTAACACGAATAGAACATTACATGGAAAAATAAATTTCTGCAAGAAAATGTTACAATCGTCATAACGTAATACTTCAGCACATGTATATATATATATATGTATGTATGCATTATGCATACATCAAGTAAAACAAACCTTGAATACAAAAATAAATTTACATATTCTGTGAAAACGTTTCTTGAAAATATAATTTTTACATAAAAACATCATTCACAATTACATATTGAAGATAGATAAAAAATTATATTGAATATTTAACCTTTTTTAAACCATGGAGTAATTTCTAAAATTCCTATTATTTTAACAAAAATCATGCAACGTTAGGGACATCTCATTTCAGCTTAAAGAAAAATACATATAGAATACAATAGGTTGTTCTACATGGTGTCTACCTGTCAAGATCTGGAGTCATAATCACTTTGAATAATTTTATGGAATGTGTTCAACATTCTGTCTTTGTAATTCGGAACAAGTCTGGAAACAATATTTCTTTTCCCTTTGAACACTGTGACATTGTCTATGGTCCGACGCTCGTCGTAAAATGTTGTTTCCAGCGTTCTGGGTTCCTGAACTTCTCTTTTCATATAAGTGCCTTGCTTGAGCAATTCCCATAAAAACAAATTTTATTAAATTCGGCAGCAATTTTCTCTGGAACCAAACTTCTCTGCCACTGAGTTGGATTAACTGGACATTCTCATACTTTAACAGCGTAATAATCAGTCACGTACATGTAATTTAGAGGACACCCTGTACTTGAAATAAATAATTTGATTTGGTCATGCACACATGGGATAAGATTATACTAAAACCACTGGAATGGATCAGCATTCAAACAAATACTTTAATAATACGATTGTTTTCTGAGCAAAACTGTTTATGTATATGTCATATTTGAATAATATTGGTTTATAGTTAAGAAAGTAAGTCATAAGCTGCATAATTTACCATATTTGTACACTTTTTCATACATTGCGACAGTTTCTTTATCCATGTAACATTTTAAGAGTTCATTATTTTGTTTATTCACTGATGATGCTTTAGGCACACAGTGGCTAAACTGCCATCTGAAAAACCGCTATGGTTCAGAAATAGCCATCTGTACCTTTGACCCGTGGACCAAAGGGGTCAACGGAAGCAGTTGGCAACATCTGCTGTATGAGGTGGCCACTCTTTTTAACGAAACAGCTGGATATGCTGTCAATCCTATAACGTATTTATGGCTAAAACCACGAGTCGTGTTTTGCATCGTAGCGTTGGAAACTAAGATACTTAAGGTCCCTCCCCCTTCTGATATTATTAACCAAACGTCGCTTGGACCTTAGCGTGTAAATAAAGTCATTATACTCTGTTATTGTTGTTTTATTCGTGCAAAGCTACGCAATAGGCTATATTCACTCTCTTCACCACAGAAAATTTTACTTCGGATGTTTGAGTTGTCAATTTGTAAACCTACCGCAGACCACACCCACCAGAGGACGTAAATGAAATTAATTTTTCTATTGTGACGTGTTCAGAAAAGTAGGAAAAAATAATAATAAAACAATGCTGCATCAAACAACGTACAAACACATTAAAATGTGAAGTGTGCAATCGTTTTCCGCATAAGAAGCCCCTCTGTGGCACAGCGGCATGTCTGCAGACTCACACTGCTAAAAACAGAGTTTCGATATCCATGGTGGGCAGAGCAGAGATAGCCTATTGTATTGCTTTGATACTTAATTGCTAAACAAACAAACCGAATAAGAAAGTTTTAAAACTAAAAACAACAATGAGCAGAAACACACAAATGTTGAACTCGATGTATTAGAAACATTTGTTTAACTAAAACATCTTCTATAATTACGTATTAGATTAGTCAAAGCCTTGATTAAACTATATCACTTTTTAAGTTGACATGAGTCATAGACGATTCTAAGAAGACGTGTTTTAGCTGGAAAGTGATTCTAAACAAGTTGGAGCATTATAAAATAGAAAAATGTCAGGTTACTGAAACATGTGAAATGGTAACTTAATTTATTTTGATAAATGAACAGTAGGTTAAGAAATGTCATTTAACTTTCATGAAAGTTATTTCAAGTGTTTGATAGTTTGAACCAAAATGAAACAGTTTTGATAATACTAAACTATTTAATATAACCATGGGTAGAAAAGTAGATCACCATTAAATTCAAACTGAAAGAGTTGAACGAGTTTTGCAATGTCTTCAAAATTGGAAATTCCTTTAAATTTAAGCATCTTATAACTTGACGTTTCCTATTCTCCAAGTCGAACCATTTCTTTAAATAACTGATGGCTGCATCGAGAAATTTTTTAGAATCAATCTCGTTTAAATTATTGCATTTCTGTATCAATTGCCGAAGCAAAAGTCAACAAAAAGTTTTAGTCTTTTTCTCATGTAACATTTGTAAAATATTACTCATAATTGTGTATAACTCAAAAATTATCACTTCATTTCATTGAAGATTTTTAAATACTGGCTGAATATTGGTGCAAAGGTTCATTACAAATCCTAGATAGACTTCTCATAGTTCATCATCAAAAACATTTTTAAAGCAAGTGGTACTCTCTGTCAAATAAGACAACAATCTTTCTATTGCTGGCAATTGAATGGGTACATGACGAAACAATTTGAACTTATTGGTCTCCAATCAATAGAAAAATTACTTTAGTTCGGTGATTTTTTGTAACTTTTTATGATGATTGCCTCTATATCATACTTTAGACAGTTACACACTTTTTTTAACAGCATTGTGTATTTTATGCAAATTAAAACCAGCTTTGATGACGTGTTAATTATGGTTTTACAACGAAGTAAACACAGTGTTTTTACTTCCATAATTTACAATGGTATTATTTACTCCATAAGCCACTATTTACTTGATCGATAATCCGTTTGTTTCTAACGTTTGCCAGGGTGCTGCAAAAATTGTGTCAAAATTAACAGAAAAAACGACAATAACGACGTCCCAATTTCTTGTGAGGTATCAAAATATCATAGAACTAACATGAACGACTTTATATTTCCTTTGTTGGAAGTATCAGTACAAAGATAAGATACATGACTACCACTCAAGGATTTAAGTGTAAGCTCCTAAGAATGTGGATGATCGCAATTTTGGTATCTCTAAACATACCTTTAAACAAATTACCACCCAGCTGAATTTTAACTATGTGAATGATAAACGGCGAGATAACAGTAAGATGCTCCAGCGAGAGTCACTTCATTTTCGTTTTGTGGATCCTTCCTTGCAAAAAAACAAGTCTGTGACTATTCGTGAGCTTCACATCTTCAATGTGTGCTTTGGACTTCAAATTTTGCATTACATCATTTTAACCACCGTGAGTTATTGTAAACGAGTGACTGTTGCATATCTTTCTTCTTACTGTGAAGTGATATCTTCCAGGCTGAATCCAATCGAATAAAAACGTTTTTGTCCAATCCTTACTGTAAGTCACTAGACTTTTTGTTTTTTGTTTTTTTACGAGGAGTCCTTAAACTAGCCATTTTCTTGGAGACAAAATAGTAACTAATAATATTACTATTATAAAAATAAAAAACGTGATTGTAACTAATTAATTCAAAAAGTATTTTAAATCTTATAAATAAAATCATGTGTGTGTGTGTGTGTGTGTGTTCTCATTTCACGCAATACAGTAATTTGCACGTGAACGATTTCTTATTAAAAGTAGAAATACTTTGAGATTTTACTTAAATTATATATCTAAAGTTGAATGGTTAAGCAATCGCAGAATTTACCATCATTCAAAGCTTACAGTATAACTACACGCGAAAACTGCCAACTCGTGGTCAAACACAGCAGTTCCTAAGAGTTATGTCGTTTCTAGAATCTTTTGGAATATTCAACATTAATCTTTAACATTTTAAAGGATCCTGCATAATTCTAGAAACTTGTAAATCAGTTCATCTCGAAAAATCTTGTCCCTAGTCGAAATAAATTGTTTTCATTGTCCTTCAAATGTATCCAACTGCTAACGTTATTTCATGACTGAATCTGCTAATATTAGCAGGTCTACCTATCTGATACTTCTAGGGAAATCATTTCACCTGAAAATATGTGTATTTTTATTTGAGCCTGTTTTTAATCAACGTATACATGTACTTTTCAAATCTCTTTAAACTAAGTTTTTATTCTTGGTGGACACTACAGAATTGCACTGACTAAAAATTAGGTATGTTTTACTGGAAGTCAGTTATCATTGTAAACTCAAAATATGCGAATTTACATTAAAATTATTAGTTTTCACAGAAAATTAATTATCACTGCATACCGAAATTGGCTTTTGTTTTGCGTTAATTTTAATCAAAATTTCACTTCATCGTTCTATAGAACGATGTTGTCTTTAATGTCCGACAGTTGATGTGGATAGTAGTTGTTCAATGCATGTTGTAGAAGCAGCTGACTACAGCATGACCTTGTTACTTTTGACACTTGCCAAATTTCCAAAGGTTCCCACCCACGGTGGCTCAGTGGCAAGTTGACGCGCACACAAAAATAAAAATTGGGTTTTTGGTACCTGTGGTTAGACAGATCACGAATGAGTTTGCGCTTAACAACAAAATACTGAAAGCTTTTTGAAACCGCATCAACTATTTTAACATTCTTTTAGTGTTTTTCAATAAACAGTAATAGATTATTCACTCCGCCAATGACTCCAGAGATAAAATTACTTTATTTTAAGCCTCGATTTTGAAATCTGTTTAAGATTTTGTATAACCATGAATTGTATTAACACTATCAATTATTACTTTCAAAAACTTCTGTAACAATAACAAGGAAATTAAAAGTCTGTTACAATCATGTTAAACTTCCAGTTTTTATTTTCCTTCTTATACCCATCCATTTTATTTAGGTTGTAATTATTCCTATCGAAATTTGACTCATACCATTGTCAACATACCAAATTGCTTTTTATTACACTATGTAACAAAATATTTACTTTTTTCTTGTTCCTGGGCAGAAAGTGTTATTTCCCAATTGTTTATGTCTGAAGTAAATGGAAAAGACCTATTTTTCTCTTCAAATTTTACTTTTGCG
This sequence comes from Tachypleus tridentatus, assembly GCF_004210375.1. Taxonomy (NCBI): domain Eukaryota; kingdom Metazoa; phylum Arthropoda; class Merostomata; order Xiphosura; family Limulidae; genus Tachypleus; species Tachypleus tridentatus. The sequence continues at coordinate 144,026,672 of NC_134831.1, forward strand.
ACCAGGGAGCGTATAACGAAAACATGATGGGAGACTATATTTCGGGGCTGATACGTAAAAGTGATTTACATTACAGTAGCAAATCTCAAAAAAACTACTCACTTCTAAACATTTTTGTATAACTTTAGTATAAATACACGTAAATCTTGATTCATATGTTGTTTTATTCAGACCTTATGTAAATGAAAATGTGCAAATTTGCCCGTTTTTACATAGAAAATAGGTTTATTTCTAAATTTCACTATCCAGGTCACAAAAGCAAAGTTTGAAGGGTATAATGGCCATTTTCTGTACCTTTACAATATAAGCAATTAATAAATAACATATACTATCCAGGAACAAAATTTGTGTTACATAATGTTATTGGTAATCAATAAAAAAGAGCCCTATACATAGATTTTGTTTCTTACAAGAACCATATTACTTTTTTCCTTCACCTCTCTCTCGATTTATTCATTCTCTCTCACGTCACTTGGTCTTCTTCTTGTTCAATTAACTTATATTTGTTATACTCATTTCTCAAACTCATGCTAAACTGATCCTTTCTTTCTGGTTTTGCAACTGTTTCATGTACATCTGATTATAAAATTTCATAGCCATAGAGGGTTCTTGTAATATTCATACTATCTAAACTTAGAAAGGTGACCACTATACTTACTCATTCCAATAGGTTTGTAATCTCTCTTCTTATTTACAAAATCACTCTACAGAAAGGTTTTCCTTACAATTCTCAGTAACTGATGAACCAATCTTATTTTGTTGTGTTTGATTTTAACTTATTTTACAGCCACACGTTTCCTTCTCAATACATATTCATCTATGTTAGGTGTGTTGGCTGGCTTCCTATCTTTTATCATGTTACTAACTGTGATGGTAATTTTGTCAAAATGTCTCTTGTAACATCAAATCTCTCTTGTCACAATCTCCAGAATACTTTAATACTTTAGTCCATTTAATTAGTAACTTACGCAGCTTTCTTCTATATTTTTGAAATGTTTTAACGATCTGAACTGCCATTTTTTTCTTTGAACTACCTACAATAAGTCTCTGGACTTAGCTCAGACATCTCAAAAATAGCTGATTTCACTACATCCTATTGTAATTCGTCACAATATTACTGTATGCTGCTATATCTTTTATTCAGTAATGCAGCTGGTAATTTCCTCACTGTATCCTATGATTACCATTCCTCTACCATGATCATTTTGTCAATAGCACAGAAAAATACATCTACATCACGTTCACAAAATTTAGGCAACTACGTGTCATGCTTGTTTTATATACGCCAGCCTCACCACCAGAATTACTGTCATGCTTGTTTTATATACGCCAGCCTCACCACCAGAATTACTGTCATGCTTGTTTTATATACGCCAGCCTCACCACCAGAATTACTGTCATGCTTGTTTTATATACGCCAGCCTCACCACCAGAATTACCTTCTACTCATGATCAACTCGAATTCTGTCTGCTTATGTCTCACTTCTTATTCTACCTTTAAAACTCAGCTTCTGTTTTTAAGCATTTATTCACAGCTTCCAAACATTTCGTTTTTAACTGCATCTTAGCAAGTTATAAATTGTTACCATGATAACATTTTGGAACACCACTCTCGGTTTATGTATTTTCGCAAAGTACAAGGTCATAAACCATCATCAACTGTAACTCACACCTCAACTGAAACTTTATTTATTTTCTAGTCACTACTATGTGTTATACCGAGTTCTCTATATTTATTTAAAAATTGACTTTTTGTTGGTAATTGCCAGTTCTCTTCCTTGCTAGCGTTTATTCTCTACATTTAAACAATCAACGCTCACTTTATAACCACTAGAAATTAACTGAACCACCATCAAAACCAATACAGGCAGGATAAGAACAGAAAGGAAACTTCTCTTTTCCACCTTCACCACTTCTTCCAGTTGACTTTCCTTTTCAGCTCTTGTTCACGTGGTTGCAATTTCAAATTCTTTTTTATTGAACTGATTAACTCTGCTTCTGATAACACTTTGTTACCAGTCGTACTTTAATTGCACGTTGAATTCTCTCCTTATGTTTATCAATTTTATTCAGATCGTACTTATTTCTATGAGGAGTTGGTTTATACTAATGTGTGTGTGTTTTTTTATAGCAAAGCAACACCGGGCTATCTACTGTGTCCACGGAGTGGAATCGAACCCCTAACTTTAGCGTTGTAAATCCCAAGACATACTGCTGTCCCAGCGGGGAACACATACCAATGTAAACATAACAACCTGCTATTTGAGGCACTGCATGGCCAGGTGGGTTAAGGCGTTCGACTCGTAATTTGAGGGTCGCGGTTTCGAATTCCCGTTGCACCAAACATGCTCGCCCTTTCAGCCGTGGGGGCGTTGTATAATGTAACGATGAATCCCATTATTCGTTGGTAAAAGAGTAGCCCAAGAGTTGACAGTGGATGGTGATGACTAGCTGCCTTCCCAAGCTACTTGTGTTGCTTTGCGCGAAATTAAAACAAACAAACAAACAAACTGCTATTTGTTACTGGTGGCCAAGAACACATCGATTTAGAAAAGGTTTTGTTTCTTGCTAGTGATATATTACTTTCTGCCTTCGCCTTTCTCGATTAATTGTTCTTTCTGACTTCTCTTTGTTTCCATTGAACTATTGTCTTTTATATTTTTTTCTCAAACCCACGCAGGATCAGCTCTTCTGTTTGCTCTTGTACCTATTTCTCGTATATTGTTTTATAACGTTTCATAGCTATAGGGGATCGTTCAGTCTTCATACTGGATAAACCTAGAAAAACGGTCGTTATACCCGATTATTCCACTCATTTTCTAAAGCCTCAGAGTACAGTAATTCCCTAATTCTTGAATTAAAGACTGTCCAAAGGCCAGCCGCTTTCCCATACTCTCTAAAATCCATAGTATGTGTTCGGCTACATGTGGTAGAACAAAACTGTTGTGAGTTGTACGCGGTTTCTTTTGATGATAAAGTACATTCTGAATTTTCTGGTCATATGTTATTTTGAAACTTCCATTATAAAATTTACTGAATAAAAATTATAATTAATAACATTCTATCTAAAAATCTGCACACCGGTGTTAAATGTTATTCCAGTTATTTATCCAAGGGCCCGACATTGCCAGGCGGTTAAGGCATTCGACTCGTAATCTGAGGGTCGGGGGTTCGAATCACCGTCACACCAAACATGCTCGCTATTTCAGCCGTGGGGGCGTTGTAATATGACTGTAAATCCCAGTATTCGTTGGTAAAAGAGTAGCCCAAGAGTTGGCGGTGGGTGGTGATAACTGGTTGTATTCCTTCCTGTCTTATACTGCTAAATTAGGGACGGCTAGCACAAATAGCCTCCTCGTGTAACTTTGCGCAAAATTGAAAACAAACAAACCACATTTATCTGAGCATCGGCTAAGCATAGCAGCAACAGCATGACGGAAAACTATTTAAATAGCGTCATAACTTCTTAGTGACGTTTACATTGACGAGAGTTGTCACTTCAACGAACGAATAACAACGATCTTCAATTTAAAGATCGAGATAACCAACGGAAGAGGGGAGGGGGAAAAAAAAGAGTGAGAGAGTCGTGTTATTTTGGCAAGTAGCCAAGAAAACGGTGTCACTTTCAGTTTCACTGTAGAAGGCATTGTTAAATACATTATTTTCACGTGTAATGAATTAATGTGATAAACATTAGTAGCTATTTAAGAACATTTAATTATTGTTTTCTAACACAAATATTGTTTTGCCCAAATTTAAAAATGTTTGACACGTTAGTTGTTGAATTATGCTTATATTACTAACATGCTCTAATTGATTTTAAAGTAATATCTGTTTAACTGTTCATTTGCACTATGTATGCAGAACTTTGATAACCATAGATATCCTTTTAAAGTGAAATGAGAAGAGAAAATACTGAAAGCGAACACTAGAAATATTTCACCGTTTATGTAATTCGATTATTAGAGTATAAACGAAATATACATTAAAATAAAGTTCTTGTAACTCTTAAGAAACAAAAGTTTACAGTTTGACTAAACATTTTTTTCACATCTGAGTGAAAACAAAACGCAACAAAAACCTTTATAAACTCTTCAAAAAAAGAAATGCAAAAGGCAAAATTTGAGACAAATTGTTAACAAGTTTATTCCGGGTAGTTTTGTATGACATGTGTGAAACTTTGCACATTCACTGCTGAACATCCAAAGTTTGCAAAGGCGAGTCCACGCTCACTAGTTGAAGTGTAACTTCACTCAACGTCAATAACGAGTATGCCCCCCGTGAGCATCAATAACTGCTTGGCATCTCCTGCCCATGGAAGCGATGAGATGACGAATCACATCCTGTGGATGGCTGTCCACTCAGCCTGCAAAGCTGCTGCAAGCTGAGGTAGAGTCTGCTGTTGAGGTTGCCGCCGTCGCAGACGTCGGTCCAACTCGTCCCAAAGATGTTCGATGGGGTTTAAATCTGGTGATCTGGAGGGCCAGGGAAGAACGTTGATGTTGTGGTGTCTCAAGAAGACAGTGGTGAGTCGGGCTGTGGGAGGACGGGCGTTGTCGTGTTGAAAACGTCGTTGACGCTCACCATGATGGGTTGCACATGGGGTCTAAGAATCTCGTAGACGTATCGTTGAGCCGTACGATTCCCTCGAATGTGCAAAAGGTCTGTTCTGGCATTGTAGGCGATGGCGGCTCACATCATGACGCTGCCACCACCAAATCTGTCAACTTCCTGCACACAGTTTGCTGCAAAACGTTCACCTCGGCGACTGTAAACACGGGTCCTTCCATCCTGCCTACGAAGCATAAACGTGATTCATCGCTGAACCAAACATGCCTCCATCGTCGATGAGGCCATACCCGATGTGCCCGAGTTCACTGCAGCCGTGCTTGACGATTTTGCTGGGTGAGGATGACGCCTCTGACTGGACGTAGAGGTCGGATTCCTGCATCTCGTAAACGGTTGCGTACGGTCTGATCGGAAATCCTACACAGCCCTGGTATGGTTGAGGCAGTAGACGTCGCAGTGGTGGTCCTATCCCGAAGGTGACGTAACCGGATGTAGCGATCTTGTGCGGGCGTAGTCACACGAGGTCTGCCAGATCGTGGACGGTCACGAGTTGATCCATGTTGTTGGTGACGATTCCATAGCCTTGTGATGATGCTTGGGTGGACATTCACAGCTCTGGCAACATCTGATCGAGATTCGCCTGCTTCCAAGCGACCAATGGCGTTGTTGCGTTGTGCTTCTGTCAGTCTTGTCGTAACTGTATTGCGTGTCGGTGACTTAACACTGAGCTACGGAAACCGAGAACCCGCCACTTTTATAGGGATTTTGCACATGTTGCACTTGCAGAACATGCAGATCTCTCAAACAAATTTATTGAACACGAATGCGTTTTGGCGAAAAATCCGATGTTTTCCTCCGTTTTCAAAGTGCACAACTTTTATTGTCATTTTGGTCTGACAATCAGTGCCTTAACACGTGTAACATCACATACTCTGAGCTTGTAACGTTATTACATATATTTCTCTTTAAAATAAAGAAAATATCCCTTTTGCGTTTCTTGTTTTGAAGAGTATATATCTAGACAGATATTTTAAGTAGACTACTTAATTAGTTATTGGTAGATGTTATGTTTTATTTTTTATATTTTTTTACAATGATGGAATTTCTACCTTTCAAGTATTGTATATGTTATTTGTAAACAATTAAGTTCGTATCAAAATAATTAATTATTTTCATCCCACACGTTACCGCTTCTAAAAATGTCCCAACCATTTAATTTCCAGCTCCGTAATTATACAAGATAATTTGAAAAAAATCTTAAGTTTAAAAAGGGAATAGGGGTCATCAAAAAAGTACAGAAAGACGTTGAACCAGAATACAAGGATTATATTTTTCAAGCCTACAACTAGAGACCCAAGAAGAATTACACAAACTAGGTTGGAAATAGTGTCTACATTATTTTATAAGACTACAAATCCCTATTTTGACTTCATGTCTACAATACTTACCAGTTTTATTGGATTCAAAATAGGGATTTGTAGCTCGAGTTTGTTTGTAATTTAGCACAAAACTACAAAATAGGCTATCTGTGTGTTGTCCACGAGGGGTGTCGAAACGCGATTTCGAGCGTTGTTAGTCCAAAGACATGCTGCTGTGCCACTGAGAGGGAAGGGGGGCTGGGGCTTGTAACTTGAAAAAATAATGGAGACACTATTTACAGCCTAGTTTGTTTATTTTTTTAGAGTCCCTAGTTGTACTCTTGAAAATAAAATGTTTGTATTTTGATTCAACTTGTCTCTGTACTGATTTGACGATTTCTATTTCCAATTTTTAAATTAACAACTTTTAATTATTCTGTTTCTTAGGTTTTTATGACCGTTCATCGCGAATAAATTTTAAGCTGCATACTGCACGTGCAATCAAGTAAATGTTACATATTTTTCAACAGTTTACTGCTGCGTTGGCTTTTTTTCCCACCCAACTTTTATTTACTATGTCAGTTGGTTTTGTGCCTGAGGTTCCGTGTAAACACGTGTTTAACAAGCGAAGTACGAAAATAAATAGAATAAATCACTACTCATAAGCGTCGATAAACTAACTACAGTAATCATTTATTGTTAGAAAACTCACTGAAATAGTCATAGAAAACCACGAAGAGACAAAGTACGACAGAGAACTTGAGAAATGATGGATCCTTAACAGGGCATTTTCTAACTAACGTACTAAGTTGTACAGTTTATTTTACAGTTAATGTGCATTGGTTAAACACCGAATTTTTTCAATGGTGGAAAAATAAAAACGAAGAACTTAGATAAGTTCTTCAGAGCGAAGATACAAAGACACTTGCACTAATTTTAAAGCTACCCTATGACATACTCAACACTGCATTCATAACTAGTGTCCAGATCTCAGCAAAATATTCTTGGCCGTTTTTGCTCTAACTATTTGTAAAGTTGTAATCAATAATATAAAGGCTGTAGGCACTGTTATAAATACACACATTGTTTATTCTAATAAAACAATGCTTTGGTGACAAGTATAGGACTAGCATGGCCAGGTGGTTAAAGCACTCGACTCATAAGATGAGATCGCGGGTTCGAATCCCATTCGCACCAATCATGTTCGCCCTTTCAGCTGTTGGGGCGTTATAATTCTATTATTCGTTGGTAAAAGAGTAGCCCAAGAGTTGGCGGTAGGTGGTGATGACTTAGTTGCCTTTTCCCTAGTCTTACACTGTTAAATTAGGGACGGCTAGCGCAGATAGCCCTTGTGTAGCTTTGCGCGAAATTCAAAAGAAACAAACAAACTGACAAGTATAAATGAGTATTTCCGAATACTCTAATGGTGTTATATGGTTTCTATTTTTCTGTGATGCTTGAATGACTTTAAGGAGCTTGTGGCGACAGCGAAGAATCAACTTAAAATTTTCCCTACAAGCTTCACGGGAGTTTTTTAAGAAGCTGTATATAGGTTTTGGCGTACGTAGTATAGCTAGCCGTTTTTGCTGCACACTTCGGTGCTTGAATAGCTTCGAAAAGAAACTTGGCTAATAGCAATGAAAAACTGATAAAATCTCTTTTTATATTTTAAGAAGCAACATAAAAATACTCTTGTGACCTACATAACTATTATTTTTGATAGGTTTTCCCATCTTTGAATAAAATATTCATAGTAATTGTTTCTATAGGTTTATGAAACAAAAATAATGTGAATAGTAAGTAATATGAAGAAGAAATGGGTAAATTTTTAATTTTGTGTATCAATCAGAAAATCAACTTGTTTGTTATTACCAATAATTTAGGAGCCTTAGCCGTTGAGATAAAAGGTATTGAGTGTTGTTTCAAGAACAAGTCTGCTCTTTAATATTGTAATTGCCTGTTTGTTATATTATAAATTTGTGAAATTCCCAGGTGAACCCTATTAGTATTATTAGTCATTATCGTAGTTCAAAATTTATAAAGATTTTTTAATAGGTTGTGTATGATACTCAGGTCTGATCCCTGGTGTGTTTGGATGCAACATGGATTGAAACAGAAGCCTGGTGCTGTTTGTCAGTTATTATATAGGTGCAAACATACTGAAAATGTTGAAGTAAATATGTATCTATACGTTAATAGCGAACCTATGGAATAGTGTTTATCTGCCTTTTTCGTTACAGAGTCCCTCCAACAAACAATGAGTTACTCCCTTCTAGTAACTTTTTAATACAAATAATGAAAATGGCTTCAAAAGAGATATGCTCAAGAAATGGACAAGAAGCATTGTGGTGGGCGTTGTTTGCGACAAATATACACACAAAATGATTTTGAAGCATTGGGGTGGGCGTTGTTTGCGGCAAATATACACACAAAATTATTTTTACTCAAATGTGTTAAAAGAAAACAAAAACACCAATTTTTATGGTTTAATTTCAACAAATATAAGTTTTAAACCCTAAAAACATTTCTCATGACACCCTCAAAGTTTATTGTCCCCTGAATTTAAACATTTCCACTAGGGGGCAATACTACCCATCTTGGGAAACTGCTTTAGAATGTCAAAATACCCTCAGCACGGTTAGCCTTTGGAGGTGTGAGACATTGACACTATCACAGACACAAGAAAATTTCCTTTAGGCCTAGAAGGCTATTAACTACTGAGAAGAGGTCGAGAGATGGGTAAGGGGGAGAAGCAACTCTCGTCTTTGTTTCAACTGAATTGAGAACACAACCTTGGCCTGACTGCGGGCAAACAGTGAACCTATCAAATGATTTATGAAACAAAACGCTTATTCTTGAAAACCTATGCAGGCATTATGAAAGAACTCATGAATGACCTCACATGTAGAAAAACAAGTAGGAGACTTGAAAAGTGCCCTCAGGAAACACAATGTTCAATACAAATTGGTTGTTCTTTTACAAGAGGAGAACATAAACAGGGGAAAGAAAAGACGTAGTCAGACGGTTAGAAATATACACATTTACAGTGACACGGTCCCTCTATATTCAAGTTTAAAAATATCTAACTAAAGATACCAAGAGCAAGTACCACTTACATATATGTTTTTTGTACAGCAATAAAAGAATTGGTGTGATGCTAGCTGACAGCAGCTTCATGAGGCGGTCAACGTAGTCTGATGATAAACAATACAACCACAGAAGTGACGAATAACAAAACTTTAATGAACATTTCGAAATATACACATCCTACTTTATGATTGGTTTGTTTCTTTTACATTTCGCGCAAAGCTAAACGAGGGCTATCTGCGCTAACTGTTCCCCATTTAGCAGTGTAAGACTAGAGGGAAGGCAGCTAGTCATCACCATCCACCGCCAACTCTTGGGCTACTCTTTTACCAACGAATAGTGGGATTGACCGAAACATTATAACACCCCCACGGCTGAAAGGGCGAGCACGTTTGGTGAGACTGGGATTTGAACTCACGACCCTCACATTACGAGTTAAGTGCCTTAACCACTTGGCTCTCCTACTTTAAGAAATTTCGTACATGAAACACAGAACTATAACTACAAATAGAATATTGAAGATCAGCGTTCTGTCAAAACATATGGTATGTTCTCAGCAAAATAAACCACTTCATTATACTTGTAAATTTTTGTTTGTCAAGTGACTGCTACGTTAGCATAATGTGATTTCATACCGAAATATAAACAAGAACCTGAAAATTAAATAGAAGCTTATGTACTGCGAAAAACATTTGGAAGGGCAATGATAGGACTTAAACCAGAAAAGATTGTAAAAAAAACAAAAAAAACAACAAGAAGAAACACAGACACAAAACACAGAAGACAAACAATAAATAAACTTGTTTGTAGACCCAAAATAAATAAATTAATGAATGTGATATCCAAATTAACTTTGGAATAAAATTAAAGTCGTTTTTAATTACAAGCCTGGAATTGAACAATACAATTACAATAGTGTCGAATAGCAACGTACAGTGTATTTGTGAACAAATATGTTTTTTTACTGGTCAATTACGTGATGAAACTTGACAGAGGCAGTGCGTAGGCATCTACATTTCTGTATCTTAACATAAGTTAACACCAATCAGTTCCTTTACCACATGATTGATAGTCACATATACCTCCTACAACTGCGCACCTAAAATGAACTTCTGTTACCATTGCAAAAAAACAACAACAGACGTGTCTGTGAAGGTACTGTAGGAAATGTTCCAGGTCAGTGGTCACACCTCAGCTTCACGAGCAATCAGAAGCACGTGGAAAGAATTCATGGATGACTTTGTGCTACAGTACTTTGACTTGTTTGTCGCGAGAAGCTTCGGTTTTCAATTATGCAAGGCCGTTTGATCAGGTGTTGTTTCAAGGTGGTAAAAAAAAAGCCTTTTTACTTTCCATGATCACCTTAGATCTATATAAGCCCCCAAACAGTAAGTGCTCCTATGGGCAGTTGTAGTAATAACGGTATATATCAGAGTGCTATAAGTCTACGCTTATAATGCTTGATAATTTAAAAGTATTTTCAAGCCCTACCTGGCATAATGATAAATATAATCAATTACATGAAAAATAGTAGTTTCTAGGGTTAAATAAACCTACCATAGATTATCTTCTAGAGATGGATGCATTTCTAATACGAAATACAACTAATTAGATATATGTAAAGTATGTAGTAAAGTTACACACATCACGTTTTTCGTGAAGTTATGCTGATAATTTAAAGAGCTTGTTTAGAATTAATTATTTTGTACATGTAAATGATAGACACAGGTGTACAGCCACTGATTTGATGCTAGCCAATGACGATTTAGTTCAGTTACATTCCTAATCAGTGAATTATGAGATGATTATTTAATTATCTAACCATAAGCCCAAAGTCGAAATGTTTATACGTGAGACTTAGAACTACGTATCTGTACTTCATGACCAAGTGATAGAATTCTTCTATAAAGCCTAGAAATTTGCTACTTATTTTGCATTTCAACTTTATCCTTATTTGCTAATCTATCTTCCATCATTTCATCTCTGAGGCATTTGTAAATGAAAAGTATATGATTTGTTCACATCATTCATTCACATCGTAAAATTAAACAGAAATTTCTACTGATTGCACACATAACTTATAATAGAAAACTTAGTGAAAGTAGTTTGCCACACCAACGATATGTCTGTTCTTGTTGTTGCTGATGGTTCACTTATCAATATCGAACAAAGCGACAAGATAGAAACTTTATTGGTCATATATACAGGTCTTTGGTGAAGCTAATGATGGCTGTAGGTTCAGATGGACATATTTACAGCATCTTGTGGTTCCTACCTTGCTGATGGCAAAACAATGATGCTTGCATCTGGAAATGTATGATGCCATTAAATATAGAACAACTTATTTATTATTAATTAATCTCCATGATAGCACACAATATAAACACAGGTTTTAGAGTTAATATGACAGATTTTCTAACGAAAAGACAAAGGCAGCATCCATAGAAGCGAAACAATCCATTTCATATGGATTGTTGAATCTAAAAATAAAATAATTTAAAAAGGAAAGAAGAGCTTTACGTGAAGTCTGTGACTCACTTGAAAACATCTTTTATTGTAAATTACCTAAGACGTGTGTTTTATATTCTGGCTAACATTGACAAACACGAGAAATAAAAAACGCTTCCACAGAAAAGGTTATTACTTTTGCCTTAATCATTTCAGCTGTAGGATAGAGTTCATCAGAATAGTTTAACCTCACAGAGTAAAGTGTGCAACTGCACACGGCTTCTCCTGCATCACTTGATATCCTCACACTTTACAAGCAACACCTTTACGATTAATCACTGGTATTTACCATCTCTAAAACACTTCTCACAAACTCTTCGATAATAAGCAAGGAATAATCTAATACGGATCAAATTCTAATTACCACATAGCAAATATCATCTAAGGTCTACTCTCTATGGATCTTTTGAAACACAACGTTAGTTGACCCCTCCATATCTGTCTGGTATTGCCACATGAAGCTTACGTTTGTTTTCAAAGTAGGTATCAGGAAATATTATAGGCAATATATGACATGTATTTTATCTGCTCGTTCCGTATTACAAAATGCCGCAATGAAATGTGAATATGTAAATGTCTCTATCTGTCATCATATGATTTTATATATGTTATATAATTCATTAATAAACATATACAACAGTGTCTGTAAATATTTCAGAAGTAACTAGCACAAACATAATGCTATTGTTAACATTTTTAGGACCGCACACGTTAGTGGTAACCATCTTGGAAATTAAGAAATGTTATGTATGTGTTTTCTTATAGCAAAGCCACATCAGACTATATGCTGAGTTCACTGAGAGGATTCTAAGAAATGTTAAAGACATAACACGTCATGAACAATAAACCATGTAAGACACTAAAATAGCTCAAATTTCTATTTTAATCTCATTTGATCCATTTCATGTTGTAACAATTACCAACCTTTCATAAATGTAACAAGATATTTCAACAACAACATGAAAGGACTAAAAATACAGAAAAGTTAATCGAAGGTCATGATATAACCCTATCTAAACCACCAGCATAAGCCTAAAATTAGCATGCAGAAAACTGCAGACGACCCTGTGAGCCTGAAACTTACCATTACTACAAAGTGTTGTTGAAGATAGTGTGAAGGAAATCAGAAATATATAAAAGTCACTGAGGCAAGGCTTTATGTTCAATGTGCCCGAATAGTGAGTCTCAGTTTTAATAGTTCGAGCTCAAAACTTTGCTCCGCACATTAGGTGTGTAGATACGTTACGAATAGTGACGGTTAGCTATTGGATAACAAGTAAAATCACATACATAAAATTTCTAATTTGTTATTATATAAATGTTGTAGTGCCACCAAATATTGATTGCTTTTGAGTAGAGTATAAAACAGCTCTTTCTGACTCAAAATATTCATACAAATAGGTCATAAACATGAGTACATATGTTTTAGAATTTCCTAGACGGGGATATTAGTCGCACTTAAAACCTTACAACTATGCCAGGAATATTTCTATAAACATTGAAAACAGTGACATGTGTTTGTTTGTTCTGTTCAATTTCGCGGTAACTATCTGCGCTAACTATATCTAATTTTGAAGTGACAGATTTGATTAAATTTAAAACAGCTAGTCAACACCCACAAGAATACTCTTGTCAACTCGAAATGAGGGATTTGACCGTCACTCTTATAACGTATCATCAGCCACAAAGTAAGGAAAACAATCTTTAATTAGCAGTAACGGGATGCGAACCTCGGGCTCACAGTGCGAAACCCTTGTCAAAGGAACCCACAATGCTGTGGAAATCCGGACAGAGTTGACCGGTTTCAAAACTAGCTAGCAAGTTGATCAATACAAAGTATATCTTTGTCAGTGCAATGAAATTCAACCACGTCACTGTTACGTTCTCCAACTCTGTGTTATTTGGAGTAATAACATCTTGAAATAAATTAGCCACCTCAAGATTATAAAGCTTAGATTTTGGTTTGGTTTGTTTTGAATTTCGTGCAAAGCTACTAAATGGCTATCTGTGCAAATCGTCCCTAATTTAGCAGTGCAAGATTAGAGGGAAGACAGCTAGTCATCGCCAACTCTTGGACTACTCTTTTACCAACGAATAGTGGGATTGACCGTCGCATTATAACGCCACCATGGCTGAAAGGGCGAGCATGTTTGGAATGAGGCTTAGGAAATAACTTCTACCTGTACGTGACGTGTATAATTCCTACAGATTAGGATGAACTAATACTGTAAGGAGAATGTAAAATGGCTTCGAGATTTTTTTTTGCAATTAAGTCGATTAAATTCTAGATCTCCACATTTATGTCTTACAGATTGGATTTGCCCTTACAAAAAAAAAAAACACACATTATAGAGGAAAAAGAAGTGACTGACAGTCATTCCTGTCTGGTGTTTTGAGGTAATTTAAAAAAGATTGTAACAACCCAAGTCCAAGAACAAACTAAAAAAGAAATCCTCTTAGAACTTCTCAACGAAATACACCTACTTGATTTACAACAAGTAATCAGTTCACTGAAGTCACTCAAGATAAAGATCGGTAGAAACTAATACATTTCAAGGAAAGGGTTTTCGACTTGCTATCAAGTTGTAATGAGTCAACTTTACTGATTGAGAAATCCCAATCCCTATAGAATAGCCGATGTCAATCTGGTTTATGACTTGGCAGAACACGGTGAATTTTCTCAGAACTATGTATCTAAAACTAGAAAAAAACAAGAAAAAACATGTAGCATTATAAATAGAGTATATTAATGTTTCAAATGTACAAATACAACATATTATACTTAAGACCACATTGAACAATATTATATGGTAAATTACACTAGCTGTGTCACTGACATCAGTATTGTAACCGACATTATTGCGTTGAAAAGTAAATTATATCGTGTAGCTTTGTGCTTAACTTCAAACAAACAGAAAATTGCTCGCGTTTGATGAGCTTTACCTTGAATTTAGACTGATAATAATGTAGTAATAAAGAAATATCTTTCCTTGTGAATGATATTTTTAAAGGTATTAAATAATGCAGATGAACCGAAGAATAATAACACATTAAACAGTGTAAATGAACATAAGAATCATTGGACTCTAAAGAACAACACAAGTATTTCAGTTTTCAACTACATCTCGCACTTGTATACAAAACCAATGTCTTTAAAGCTTTGTATGATGTCAGTAGAGTGTATATATACGCATCTATTAGCTCAGTGGTTTATTATTTACTTTACTGATACAAAGATACTGATGCATAGACGTTTTCTAAAAGAACAAAATCCACAGTATTTTTAAACTCGAAAGTAAAAGTAGTTAATGCAAACTGTAAACTAAATGTTTTATTTATTTGCTCATTTATTCTCATTTATTATTATTGCTATGTTTTGAAAATTCAAAATAATGTATTTATTTTAGGGTATTTAATAATACAGTAAACAGGTTTATAACTTCCGTTCATATGAACAAACATTGATTTGTGATAATTTCTCTAAAATGCAATTTTATCGCAAAGCCACAGTTTTTAGAAAAAAAAATAATCAAGTACATAATCTCATATGTTAAAGCGATAATTATTAGAAATAACTGGGTAAGATAAGCAGGATTAGTGACAGAGCGATTTTTTTGCACTACTTCGGTTTCCTTACCGGTATAATCTGGATCAATACATTACCACCACACATCACGAACTGCGTGCTGCTTTGCGCGTGAGTTTTCTCACGTAAGCACGATCAGGAAACGAGTTAGAAAAACTGAGATAAGCGTTTAAGACTTTTCAAAAAAATTATATAAACTAGGGCATGGGCATTTGGCTTTATGAACATCATAGTGTAGTGTAACAAAAACAAATATTCTTAAGTGGAATATTCCTATTTCGCGAAACCAGGTCATGCCCTTCCTTCAGTTTTGCTCCCTATGCGTTATTATGTATATTATACTAGCTCCACAAATGATGTCAAATTCGGGTAAAACAGGCTTAAAATCAGTGCGTGATCTTATTCTAAGTCCTACTGTAATATTCACAAGTATATGATTTAATTTGTTGTATTACTGAAACACACACTAACAACGTCACGATTAACAAAAACTCGTCATATAGGGAAAAATAACATACATCTGTTCAAGGTGTGCTAAATACAATACAATAGGTTTCATGACTTACTCTATGAATTATTCTAGAAAACCAAATACAAAACCTGTGACAAATGAAGAAAAAGCAACTGAAAATGTTACCCTCTTTTTTTTTTTCTTACTTTCAGGAATAGAAAATGAAACAATTTATGACGATATAGAAATACTCGAATCTAGTAGCGTTTCTAGTAATTTTCATTTGAGGAGAAGAAATTAATATTTTTCATGTTAGTAGAAGTCAAACTGCAGAGAATTTCAAAATCATATGCGTCAGATGGGAGCCAGATCTCTGGCATGGTTTGGTTTGATTTGTTTTGAATTTCGCATAAAGCTACACGAGGGCTATCTGCGTCAGCCGTTCATAATTTAACAGTGTTAGACTAGAGGGAAGGCAGCTAGTCACAACCACCCACCACCAACTCTTGGGCTACTCTTTTACCAACGAATAATGGGATTGACCGTAACATTACAACTCCCTACGACTGAAAGGGCGAGCATGTCTGGTGTGACGGGAATTCGAGCTCGCGACCCTCAAATTACGAGCCTTAACCACGTGGTCATGCCGGGCCACCAGATCTCTCCAACTCAGACACGCTCCTGCACAAGCCCACAGTGACATACATTTTAAAACTACTTCCTTATTTCTGCAGCCAAGTGTGGGCAAATGGTTACACATTAAAGTATTTTCTGTGTACTACAAAATAACATTGTCACCTGTCTGTTTTGACATGCAGATTTGATGTGACATTTTTCGAAGTGTGTTTTGTACATTTTAACTATATAGACAAAGACTAAATATAAAACTGATGTCAGCAAAATAATGGGTGGTCAATTATATTCGTGTCCCCATTTTGGGTAAAAAGTCCGAGATTGTTTTATATTTATTATTTGTTATTCCGTGGGGCATGCTCTGTCGAACAGCAATGGTAGAGACATACTAATAGTGCTATTTGATACCAACACTGCTATAACTGAAATAGTGCTGGTTTGAATTATTTAAAACCGTTGATATGATTTGTTATAATAATATGACCAATGACTCTTGGTCGCTTTTCTCTGTGTTTCATTTTTAGACCTTTGTTATATGCCTTACAAGTGAGCACTTGATAAATGTAAACATCTGACGCAGTGTCATCGTTGGATAGTGCTTCGGCTAAATCCTGCACTATTCCACTTGTTTATAAAAAGTCAGTCTATATCCTAATTACAGTAAAGCACAAGCAACTAGAACCTCGAAAAAACGAAGTCTGAAATACTGATGATAAAGCTCAGATTGATGACTAGTTGGAAGCTGCTTCTTTAGCCTTACGTATGCATCCGATAATTTGAGAAAAACTACACTTACTCTACCAGTTCCTTAGCGTTTTGACATGGCGTTTTCAAAACCCTTTCTCTACATTGAAGATGGGTTTGCCATTTGTCAATATCAATTTTCATGTTTAAAATCTGGATTTGATTGTTGACTACATTTATTTGTAGAATTTCGTCATACTAAACTATTAAAGAAATTGGGAGACTGTATTGTATCCTATTTTTTGTACCAATTGAAAAATCGTAGACAGATACTTTATTCTCACTTTTGTATCAACTGGAAGGCCATAGAGTCATAGACAGACACTGTATCCTAACTCTTGTAAGTCTCACTTCCCTTTTGATCTTCCCTATCTTTTACATCTTATTCTTTGGCAGGGAGTTTGAGAGTGATAGTGCACGTTCTAAATACTGATCTCAGTTATATTTGTGCTCCAGTAAACAACTGTGTTATATTGAAGAACAAATATCATACACTATATGAAACTATAATGTACATGGAATTGTTATTACCACCGCACAGTCACCCTGTTCAGCACGCTTTTCAGTGAAATCACGAAGCCTTTAACAATCCATACAAGACAGTTAGACATTACACGACAAAACATCTAAGTGGGCAGGAAGGTTGAAACTGAAAGACTATAAAACAACGCAATAACACAGAAAAGATGCACAAAATAGAACAATATTTAGCCTTGTGGAGATGTGTTAAATGACTTGATCCAGCCAATATCACTTCAGTTCAAAGATACTATGGCTGACAATTTAAAGTATCATTGGAAGGACCTCTACTACCACAGTGCTGTGTGACGAATACTAGTAAACTCTGACTGAAAAATTGAAGAAGAAACGCGCATGTGGGATTTGGCAATGCATCTAGTTACAGAAGCAGCAAGGGATTCTGTTAGCTAAACAATGAAAAGCGAAATTGACGGTCCGATAAGAGACCTTAATATTCTACCCGAATATTTGGATAGAAGTTACGTCTACTTAACTAATCCAATCAGATATCTCGTTTCTCGTGATGACCCTCTTTAGATCTGGTGAACTGTAGGAAATAAGAAAGTTATATTTCGAGCTCGTATAGGGGATATTCGCCTGATCAGAGTCTTCCGACTTTCTGTATATATTCGCATAATGGTATGGCCAGAGGTAAGAGACAGGCTGTGCAAATAACAACAAAGAAAAATATCACCTCATATAAACAAGGAGCCTCAAGGTAACAACACATTAAGCAATTCCTAAACTACACTCTCTTTTTTATTCCCTTTTAGCTATACGATTAACAGTGCCTAAGCAACTACATTTTATCTTAATTTGTTGTTTATATATTTCTAGTGTTTGTATAAATTATTCGACAACTCCAAGTAGAATTTGTAAAATTCTTTTTCCATGAAATTATCAAATCGCACCAAAGTCACGGGATCAAATATCATAACTGATTGAAATATTCAGGGAGTAAAACTAAATATGGAGTGATTTTCTCCCTTTACATAAACCATCAACAGATTAATCTAAAAACATCTTATTACAGATAACAAACAACAGCTGCAAATTCTTTTACTGGTGAAGCTGCCAGTTGTTAACATTCTTATTTTTGTTCTTTCAATGAAATAATTTATTATAACTTAATGTATAGTGAGTAGGCAAAAGTGTTAGGACAAGCTCAAAAATAAAATTTCAAACTTCTTTCGAAGAACAATAGAAGGTAAGTCAGGTTAAACATCAAAAGTTTGTAATCCTCGTATTAAGTACAACTGAAAATCGGTGGAAGTGTTTGAGTTCGGCAAACAGTTAATATTTTGTGTGTCCCCAATTTGCTTTATTAACTGCAGGCAGTCTTTCAGGCATTGTTGCAACATATTTAATCTTTGTAATTTTACTCCTGATATTTCTAACACATTACCATAAAGTTTCTTTGGAAGTAACTTTTGATTTGCCAAGTTTTTGATCTATCAAACCCCAGATTTGCTCAGTTGGGTTGAGCGTTCTGTGGGGATCATTGCGTAACTTGAATGACTCCAGCAGTTTCTTTCTTAGCTAAGTGATTTCCGCATAGGTTGGATGTGTGTTTGTGGTCACTATCTTCTTGGTACTAGAATCCTTTACAAATAATACATAAATCACTGGATATATCATGACACATCAGTATCTGATGGTACTTGCACTGGTAAATTATTTTATCTATTTTGCAAATATCTCCCGTCGTCTCAGAAAAAAAAAAAATCCCCTCAAAACCATCACACTGCCTCCCCATGCATCCAAAAAGGTGTTACGCATTGAGGTAAGTATTTTCCGCCGGACGTACAACCTACACTTTGAATCAAATATCTCAAACATGAACTAATCTGCACTTAACACCATTTTCCAATCATCTACGGTCCAGTCTTTGTACTGTTTATCAAAGTTCAGTCTCTTGTTAATATTTGGAGATTAAAGTAAGGTTTTTTTTGTGTGTGTTTGTTTTAATTGCTACAAGGTCAAATATTCCATTTTCACTGAGTCTTCTTGATACTGTATATCTGGAGACTATTCTGTCATTTGGTACATGGCTGTTTATCTCATGCATGATATTAGTGTCAGTCTTCCTTCTGTTTCATAAACGAAGATACTTAACATCAGTATCATTAAGTTTAGGTCTTATGTCTCTTCCTTTCCTATCTTCAAAATTATGTCTCTTGGTCTTACGATCTAGTATGTACTTGACAGTGTTTGAGGAGCATTTCAAGCCTGCAGTAGTTTGTCGGAGAGTTCAACTAGCATCATGTAAAGCTTTTATGCAAGCTCTCCGCTCTAGTGACAATTATTAACTCTGTTTAGGCCATGGCACGATAACGAAATTTAATATATGGTGTTAAACACTGTCTTTATCAAGGTTTATTCGTGGAATGCTATTAAATTGATTTTTTTAGCATATATCGGCACCAAATCTTTGTTAGCTTCTTTCTATGGGGTTCCATGACAGTTATTTCAGACCCTAAATTTGATAAGTATGTTCATTCAAACAGAGCACCACTGACATGCCGTTGATATAAGTACATGCATGTGAGAATTCTAAAGAATGATAAATATTCTCTCCCTGGTTCATTCAGTTGTCAACAGGGATCAGTGATGCATCACCATAGTGTTGAAATTTACATTCTGTAACGGTATGGAAAAATTAGCTCCATAAAATGGAAAAAAATGTCAAAGTACTGTGTATATATATATACTCTTGTGCAAATTAAGTGAAACAAGACGGAAAATTACGAGTTTTTTAATTTTTTGCGTTTTATTTCTGAGATTCTAAAAATTACTCACAAATTAATACATGATATGACCGACTTTATTTTTCAGAAGATCATTTGGATCAAAGAATCCGCTTTGGCATCGAGTTCACGAGTTTACTGCAATCTTTACTGATTTTTGAATCGCGGTACCACACCCCTCAATTAGCTTATGTTTCGTAGTACAGTCGTTTTTCTTAAAGACTTTCTTTACAAATCGCCCAAAAATTTTCAATAGGATTTAAGTCCAGAAAGTTTCCAGGCCAGTCCAGCACCTTTATTCGCGTTGTAGTCATAAAATTCTTCACAAGTTTCGATGTGTGGCACGGAGCTAGATCTTGCTGAAAAAATGCCAGATCCATCTGGAAATCTCTTTTTCAATTCTGGAACGACTCTTCTCTGCAAAACTTCGATATACTGTGGACCTTGCATTATACCTTCTACGGTATGTAAGCCTCCGACGCCATAGTAGCTGAAAAAGCCCCAAAACATCTTCTTCAAGGGATGTTTTATGAACTGATGGATGTGAGATTTTGGCCCGGCATGGCCAAGCGTGTTAAGGAGTTCGACTCGTAATCCGAGGGTCGCAGGTTCGAATCCCAGTCGCACCAAACATACTCGCCCTCCCAGCTGTGGGGACGTTATAATGTGACTGTCAATCCCACTCTTCGTTGGTAAAAGAGTAGCCCAAGAGTTGGCGGTGGGTGGTGATGACTAGCTGCCTTCCCTCTGGTCTTACACTGCTAAATTAGGGACGGCTAGCGCAGATAGCTCTCGAGTAGCTTTGCGCGAAATTCAAAAACAAACAAACAATGTGAGATTCTCAAAGTTTCTCACCTGGAGATCTGTGAACATGCAGACTTCTTTGACCCTGTACGAAGAAATGAGTTTCGTTACTGAATAACACCTTCGTCCATTGTTCTTGCGTCCAATTATTGTATTTCAGACCCCATTGATACCGTTTTTTCTTCATTGAGTTGATAAGAAGTTGTTTTTTGACTGGTCTCCTTGCCCTTCTAACGCAATTTGAATGACGTAATATTCCTCAAAATTTCGTCATATATTCCAAAAATAGATCGACCGTACAGCAAAACACAACTAATGACGCCGTCTGTGTGAAAAATTGACTATTAAAGGAAATCAGCGAGTCCAGCGAGCCTACACCGGCCGCCATGCTGAAAATATTGTAAAATGACCATTTGTTTCAATTAATTTGCACAAGGGTGTATATATATGAGGTATTAAAGAAACCTCTTACAATGTTTTCTGTTGTCTTCTTGGCCGATTTTCTTTACAGGAGCATGTAAACATATATTATAATAGCTGTCGCATTATCAGGCTTACAGGATAAATTACGGAGTGATGCTGAATTTCTCTGAAAATAACTGAGGTTGACAAAGAAAGACAGTGAATAAAAATGTATAAAACACAAGAAAATAATCTTTAGTTAAACTTCCAATCAATATCAATATATGTGTATAGAAGAAAGGACAATGACTTTACTCTACAGTTATGTCTCTGAACTCTCAGTCCCCGCCCTTCTCAGTGGCACAACGGTATATTTGAGGACTTATAACGATAGAAATCGGGTTTCGACACCTGTGGTGGGCAGAGTACAGATAACCTACTGTGCAACGTTGTGCTTAACTAAACAAACAAGCTGAGCTCTCCTAAGATATTATTACAATGTTAATTGAATTTCAGGCGAGTATTACTATTTAAGGAAAGAATTTAAACTTCACTTACCAAACTGATGGCCTGAGCTTTATTCTCAGGGTGCGTGCGCTATGTATGTTACTGTTGATCAATTCCACGGGAACATGAGAGATGTTGTAACCTGTAAGATGTACACAGAAACTATTCAATAAATCATAAAAGGAATTAAAGTTTAGGAATTAGGAAAACAAGAATAACAATACTAGACAACTTGTCAGAATACTATAAAAACAATAAGTTCAAATGAACAGGCTGTATACGTTTTTAATTTTGATCATTCCCACCTAATTATTCGAAGAGAATTCGAACCCGCGACCCTAAGATCATATAGGAGTTCAGTGCCCTAACCACGTGTCCATGCCAAGCCCACTTAAAATTAGTTAGTTTGTTTTTGAATTTCGCGCAAAGCTACTCGAGGGTTACCTACGCTAGCCTTCCCTAATTTAGCAGTGTAAAACTAGAGAGAAGGCAGCTGTTCATCACGACCCAACGCCAACTCGTGGGCTACTCTTTTACCAACGAATAATGGAATTGACGGTCACATTATAAAGCCCCACGGCTGAAATGGATACCATATTTGGTGCGACGGAGATTCTAACCCACCACCCTCAGAATACGAGTCGAACGCCTTAACCTACCTAGCCTTTAAAGTTAGTGTCAGATTTATATTTAGTGTCAACCAATACATATCATAGAGTACTTCCTACGTTTTAACAAACAATTGTCAGTTTTCTCAAACGACGAACTTCATCTATAAAATACGGTAGTCATATCCATCCCACCTGAACGTGCTGCTCAACCTCAGAACATCCGTTTTGGCTTAACGTATTACCTCTGGGGTTACAACTAGTTCTCCGAATCGGTATCGGCGTGATATCTGTTTCAAGGGCTTGAGTCACCTTTAAACATTGAGGTAACATTATCAGTCGCACAAAGTGAGAACTAACAGATGGCATCTTTAACCTTGTACATTAAAACGTCAGGTGCAACCACAGTCATCACAATACCTCTGCTTTCCCAGATTAAAAAAAAATATTCTTCTTCTGTTGTTTTCCTATAAATAAATAAACTCCATGTAGACCTTTATTGTAGTAGCTCTCATTATGTTCCCTGCTGGTATAATAGCAAGTCTACAGGTTTACAACGTTAAAATCAGGGCTCGATTCCTCTCGGTGGACTCAGCAGATAGCCCGAAGTGGCTTTGTTATAAGAAGACACCCACCCACACACAAACACTCTCATTATATATCTCAGTTTATTTTCTCTAATGGTGGGTGACACTTGTCTTACACCTAAGCTCCGGAGTTTACACCATTACATTAATTTAAACGATTTATCGTGAAGGCACTGCCACAACCTTTAAATCCCCTAATCCTAGTTTTTAACAAATATATTAAGTTGTTTTTGTGACAAACATTTAGCTGCCTTAATAATTAGAATGTTTTGTTGTAATATCTATACCAAGGTTCCGGATATACAAAAATATACATGTATGTGTGAAGAATGTATAACTTGTGTGGTCGTAGAGGACGAGAAACACAGTTAGTCTTGGACTGGCTTCAAGGTAACGTGAATGGTATTTGTCAAAGTGTTGTTATTTTCTCTGAAATATCCTAGAAAAAACATTACTGGAACGTTGCCGACAGTCTGATATAGAATGTTGAACCAAAATGTCACAGATAGATTTCTGACTATTTCCGTAACAGGTTTTACTTGCCGAATTAATAATGGCAGCTTCATACGTTCGTGCACATTTTACAAGAAGTCAAAATTAAAACTGGCATCTGCCATTGGTGTGTCTGTTACCTACTAATTTATTTCGCACATAAACACATGATAAAACAATGGACAACCACAATCTGCACGAGTAGTTCATGTAAGCTGCGTGGCCACACAACAACCAATGTTGTGCCCCGCACTTCATTCCAGGCTCACTTATTCTCAGTAATGTTGACGGCTTTAACGACCCTGACAGTCGACAGGCCTAAAACCCAAATAACCAGCCAGTAGCATTTCAAAGCGGCATACTGACCCAATAGGGTCGATAGTCTTAAAAACAAAACAAAAATTGTAGCACGTGTGCATGTTGCCTTTATACTGGTGGCCATGAAAAATTTGTGACTGACATGGATTGAGAAAATTACAGGGATCATTGATTAGGACCATTGTTTACAGAAAAAAAAAGAACTTTCGACTACACAGTAAAAAGTGCAATTTAATCATTTATAAGGATTGAAATTTCTGAACCTAACGGAAAATAACCAAGCTGGTTTATAAAGTTTGTTCTAAAGTAACGAAGAGTAATTGACAAGATTATGTGATACTGAGTATTTGTTGTTGTTTCCTTAGTACAAAACTACACAAGGGGAATTTAACCCTAGAATTTTGCGTTGTAAGTCCGTGAAATTACTGGTGATCTACTAGAAGACTTGGTGTTAGATGAAGTGTTATTACGGAAAATCAAGAACAAAAATCCCAGAACGTCTTAAGCTACTCGAGGAAGTTCTGAAGTAAATGTTTTGGAATTGTCTTTCAAATTATCTTTTCTTCTTAAGAGATTAATTATTTTCCAGCTTTCTGTAAAAGCTAAAAATAACGGAGAAAACGATATTCAGTGAGTCACGTACTTGTTTGTTGGATTTCGCGATAAGCCTCCAGTATTAGCTCACATGCTTTGAAACTAGCTGCAGTAAACTTGTCATAATCCGTACAATCTTCTAGAAAGAGACAGTAGCATAAGCTTCTTGTGCTTTACCAGTTAAAACAATCTGTAATAATAATGACCATTTTTCTGTGGGACATTCCATGGTTTGGGCAACTTTTTTCAAAATGTTGGAAATATTTATCAACTCCATTTTCATTAAATGGTTGTACTTTAACATATCAGTTGAGTTCAAAGTTGTTATTTTGCCATGGTCGATCAGAATTAATTATAATTTCCATTTTTATAAGCCTAGTTTCTTTCTCGGCCACGATAAGTTTACTTTCTCTTTCCGCTTTGATACGTGCTAGTTCTTGGTCTTTTTCGGCTTCGATAAGTGCTTGCTCTTTTTCAGCTTCGATGCGGCTTTGTTTAAGTTAAAACTGGATTTCTAAGTTATTTTTACCACTCAACTCTGATTGGCTAGTGGAGACACTAAAATATTTTCCTAATGCTTCCTTAGACAATAAATCATCATCGATTATTATTTCAATGTTTTTTAGTTCATTTTTTCTTGTTGATTTTTAACCCCTAATTTTGGCAATTTCGAGCTATTGACTTTTGTTATATATTTCTAATTGTTCAAGGGAGAGTGATTCAAAAAAATCTTGATAATCAGACATGATCAAATCTTATTGGCGCTGATGAATATATATATTGAATTATGATCTGAATTTAAATTTAGATCAAATATTGTTTCTGATTCAGATCTCGGACACATGTTCCCAATTTATCATATAACGTATTATAATTAATTTTGGATGAGCACCCCGGTATATTATTTTACATACTATAATTTATATCAAAAGAGTCCCTGATTTATTATTTTATGTACGTTTTGCATTACGATTTCAAATAGTTAGAAATTTCAATTTTAATTTAGATGTTAATTAAATGCCGATATATATCAAATTTATGATATTTGACAACAAGATTGATACACACTATTTTCTTTCTTAGTAGAAGTATACTTTAATATATAAACAATAATACAATTTATAATAACATTTATTACAAATTGTTATTACAAATAATGATTTATATACAACAGTTTTACAAACAAACAATAGTGAGTCTTCTATCTGGTCTGGAACAGGCATGAAGTTAAAAGTAGTAATACGAAATTATCGAACACAAGTAGAGTTTTACCGTTTATTAAACCGTAGTATATTCGGTTCCAAAAGAGAGCTTTTATCAGAAAATGTCTGTTTTGTTCTTATCTGTTTGATCATTATTTTCTCTTGGCAGCTTTATATTACTTTATACCTAGTCAGCCCATTGAGAGGGCGGATATACTGGGAAAAAAATTACCAGGGCTCGGAAGAAAGGGGAGACAAACTAAAAATAATAATGCAATATTATAGAGGTTATAATCCGTTGTCGACAGTTAAAACATGTACTGCCATTACCAGCGTTAGTCCAAAGACAAAAGCGCAGTATATGAGAAAATACTATATATGACCACCACTATATGCTCTTACAGTATTACGTCTGTAATCTACCCCACAAGCTCATAAAAACACTTGTATCTTATGTGTGAAATTATCAAAAGTTGACCATGAGAATATTTGGTAATTTATCCCTAAATCTTGAGACTTTTTAACACATTTTTTGTAATCTATTGTTTGTAACTCAATGAAGGGTTAGTTGAGTTTTCGATTTGAATAATCCTCTAATCATGTGATGGTCACAATACTGCTGTCCCTTTTGACTCCAAGTAAAGTTGTCCCACCGACGTCATTATACTTTCTTACGTATATATAAAGATCTTTGGATCGATATTAATACAGAACATTTGGATAAATTATTATATTATAAACTGAAGGTGAAAGCTGTTCAATTTAAAATTTTATTCATCAAGAGGGTAGTGAGAAAGAAATGGGATTACATTTTTCGAGTTTAACGTGTCTTGTTTTTCTCTAAAATGTTCCCATTAAGATTTGACCGACCTTGTGACCACCATAAAAATACGAAGTAACTCTAAATCACGGGTGGAGGAAGCAGCTGTGGATTAGTCAGAAAACTCAGAATAGTGTGCAAAGCTTGCAAGAGCTAGAATATCTAGGGGCATGCCCCTTTAGAAAAAGTCTGAAAAACAGGTGCTCTGAAATTGAATTATATGCTAACTTTATTATAATTTATTGAAAGTATTAAACATTCGTACTTGCGAATTCACAAAAATAAGTGCTCACTGACACTTATACTCACCCTAGATAATAAGCAAGTACAAGGATGTAAATTTGCATAATACACGTGTAATTTATTATGCATTATTATACTGATTCATACATACTACTGTAAATCTCTCTATATATACAGCAATCCTTCCCCTGGCCCGTGGCGGTTCTCGGCGACCCTATATGTAGTAGGTATAATCCCGCCCATTTATATAAATTGAATTTGTTTCGCCTAGTAAAAAGAACTGCGCATCCACAGGTTTGGTGCAAGTTTGAAATATACCCTACATATATACCAATATAACGCGACCACCATCCAAAAAATCGAGAACGAACCTCTTAACATAAACTATAAACAATCGCAAAGTAAAACTGTTATATATCATGCGCACTAATAGTGCACAATACAGCAAATTCGTTCGTTATACAAATGTTAACAGAGTAAAGATCGAACGAGAAGAAGGAATTTGTTTTTGGTAAATAACAGAAAATTAAGTTGCCAAGCCAAATATTCATATAATAGAGCCAGGGTATATTCAACCTAGTCCAGGGCCTCTAATAATTTTAAATACACACACACACATATATATATATATATATATATATTATAGTAATAACTGAACTTTTGTATTTAATTCTGCTAGCTAATCTACGTAATATATGTATAAATATATGGTATTATAGTGAATAAAGCTTAAATTGACCCGTTAGCAGAGTAGTCTAGGCCAATTAGGTTTGTAATACAAGCCAGAATGTAGGACCGCCGCTGAATGTTAGTGCTAATGATATAAAAGCACAGAAACAAACAGTTTGGTCTCAGATTTTGCCATCGTAGGACTGTTTCATTGTAGCCCATATTCAAGTGACGGGCAGTCACTCTCAATATAGAAGACGTTCACAAGACTGTCAAGTAACAATAATGATCCAAATGATAAATAAAGCTTGTGTGGACTGCTTTAAGTCTAAATTTTATGGTACTAATAATGAAAAGGTTTTTGTTGGGATTAAACATATACAGTGTCGGCTCCTATTCCTCTACTAATGCCTACACCCAAAGGAGGACACTTAAACTCCTGAACACCTGCATTTCAACTACTATGGAACTTTACCCGACAAATTATAAAAGCACAATACTTAATGATTAATAAGCAATACCGAAATAAACATAACAAGCACGATAATGAATGTAGAACTTTCCAGACATTCAATTTTAGGTGTATGACTGTGACGATGATTTACCTTCAATATCATGTACTAATGACCTATGAAAGAACTTGTAGCCTTTAATTATGTATTTTTATAGGAAGTTACGAATGCATTTGAATGACTGAAATAACATCACCCATTAAAATGTTTTATTTTTATTTAAAGTATAAATTTTACACTTAAATCTTATTACTCTTCTAGAAAAAGTTTAGTTATTTTCTAATTCCCTTCTTTTTTGTGGGTATTTGGGTATGTTGAATTTTTAAATACCCAGAAGGGTCAGGTGCATAAGACAAAAACAGAGAAATTAAGTCTTGTTTCAAGAGTTTATATGTTATGTTTGTTTGTTTTTGAATTTTGCGCAAAGATACGCGAGTGCTATTTGCGCTAGCTGTCCCTAATTTAGTAGTGTAAGACTA
Source organism: Tachypleus tridentatus (assembly GCF_004210375.1). Lineage (NCBI taxonomy): Eukaryota > Metazoa > Arthropoda > Merostomata > Xiphosura > Limulidae > Tachypleus > Tachypleus tridentatus. The sequence goes on from NC_134831.1 coordinate 144,055,111, forward strand.
AAGGAAAGGCAGCTAGTCATCATCATCCACCGCCAACTCTTGGGCTACTCTTTTACCGACGAATAATGGGATTGACCACCACATTATAACACCCCCCACGGCTGAAAGGGCGAGGATGTTTGGTGTGACGGGGATTCCAACCCGCGACCCTCAGGTTACGAAGCGAACGCCTTAACCCACCTGGACATGCCGGGCGTGATGATAAGAAACCGGTAAAATGAAGAGCATTTTGGAAGAAAAAATTTTTTTCTGCGTATGTATACATATATATATGAATTTTGACTGAAACTTGATTGCAGTTTAGACACATGCACATTGCAAATATGTGTATGTAAATATACAATATTGATAAAAATGTGTATTATAACAAGTGCTTAAACATATCATCACAGTCACTATCAGGTTAATATATAATTATTATCTTCAATGGATATTGATGGTTTTATACACAGTAAAATTAAACCCAAACCAAAGTTTAAGAACACATCTGGATAAATATGCAAATGTACGGATATGAAGTTAAAGAACTCAAAATCAATTAATCAATCGATCATTGTATCCTCTAACGTTTTGAGAGCCAAAACCTATTGATCTCTTTCCCGCCTGAACCATGTTTTTTTTATTCAAGCTTCTTATCTCCAATTCATTTTCTAATGTTATTATCGACCCAAGGAAGTCTCTGCCTGCCTCTAGTTCTTGTTCCTTTGGCCAGTCTTCCCTCAGAATTGATCAATGACATTCAGACAAATTTGGTGCAAATACATCACCAAAGTTTGAATAACCAATTAGAAATACTTAATTATATCAGTGAGCTGTGGTATCCCAAGGAACCATTCAGCCAACAACCTGCAATAAGTAAAGCTTTACTGGCTTAAAAAAAGTTCATCTCTAAAGTAGCGCAAATATACATTTTAAGCTACTGAACATCTGGATTTCTGAACTGATGAATCGGCTTCTAATCATACGATACCACAAAATATTTTCCACTCTTTAAACCGCAAGTGCTTTATTACGAGTAGTAAACAATTTTTAAGCGTTGATCATGGATAGCATGATGCTGTTAGTTGGTTACCTTTCCTCTGGTCAGCAGTCCAAAATTAGGGACAGCACCAGATATCTTTAGCAACTTTGCCATAACATATAAACACTAGAAGTATATTAAATATTCATTAGGCTTAGAGTTCGATTCAAGAGTAATATTTTGTAAGATCATTCACATATATTTAAACAAGTTATACAACTAGGTAAAACTAGTCGTGAACGAAAGTTTATTAAATTTTTACCACTGAAGATACGTATTTTCTGTTTTTATTCGTAGAAGACAGCTTTAGCAAACTTAGTTGCGGAATTTATTAGTGGTTTCCTGTAATTATTCATCCAATATAAAATAAATGTTGCGGTTTATTTATGGTCTCATGCGAAGTGCGAGTTTTATAGACACGGAATCGTATTAATATGTACGGTAAACATTACTTCAAATCTTCTTACTATAACGGACGTAGCGTGTATGTCAGTATCTATGTATGCAATCAAAACTGCAGAAAAGTGTTTATACATCAACATATTAACAATATTGATGTACAAACGAAGTGCTAATTGTTTAAAGAATTTTCTGTATCCTTATGATGTGTTTTAAACTTATGAAAATTTTGAGTCCTTTACATTGAATCATATTCATGCAACAGGTTGCGTATAAATAAATAGAACAATTCGAACACTCTTCCCTTGCAGTATTTCCCAGAAAACAAAAAAAAATTTAGAAAATGTTCACTTAAACTTTTTTTTTTCCTTTTTCAGAATTACGTACGAATACTACGATGAGTAACTACTAGTACAAACAGCCGTCCCTAGAGCGGAGTTTCTACTAATTTACATACGCTCAGTTGATCTTTACAACTGATTGGGTTCTAAGGCTATGTTGGAAAAAATCGAAGACAGTTCTAAATACTCGAAGGTCCTTCAAGTAATATTCAAGCGGTCCCACACTTTTCTCTTGTTGGCTATTTGTTTGAATAGTAATCAAACACCTAATGTCACTCATATAAAAAATTCCATCTTTTCATTTGTATAATACCCACGACTTAAACCAAAGCTGTTTTATTAAAAGAATAAGAAACACAAACACGTACACATCACCATGAGCATCCACAGGAATTATTCCAAGGAGGTAGTGGTGGGGAAGTGTGTGAAATTGTGAATAACTTCACATACGTATACCGAATAAATAAAGAAAGAATTATGTTTATTATTTTCCAGGAGAGCAAGTGTCTACCATTCATTATAATTATAGTTAGCTGAACTTAGTACTTGTTTGTGATTAATTCATAGATGAACAACGAGGCCTTCGCGGAAATCGTAAAAATATTTCAGCTTTGTAAATCCTCGAGCGTCCCGCTGAGCCACAGTTGATAAAACTACTGCTACTCGCTTGTTAGAAACTCAAGATAAACTTTTTACAGTTTTAGAACATAACTTTCCGTTGACAAGTCCTTTTGACCGCAAAACCTTTTTAACAAAATAAACTACGAAAAGTAATTACACAAAAGGGTCATTAAAATATTCCTTCTCGCATAATTGAAGTATGGTTTTAAAAAACGTTCCATTAAAACTGTTTACATGAAAGTACACAAAGCATATAATTTCCCGCAAACTTACATAATTCTCTTCGAGAAAACTGCATTCTTGCAGAAATTTTTTTATCACGAGAAGACGACGTTTCACTTCTGTGTTAGTTGGTTTGGTTTGTTTTGAATTTTGCGCAAAGCTACTTGAGGGCTATCTGAGCTAGCCGTCTTCAATTTAGTGGCAAAAGTCTAAGGGAATGGCAGTTAAAAATACCACCCACCGCCAACTCTTGCGCCTATCGTTCAAGAACAAATATTGAGATTGATCGAATTATCATAACGTCTCCACGGCTGTAAGAGCGAGCAAGTCTGTTCGGACAGGCATTCGACCTCTTGCCCCTCAAACTTGGAATCAAGCGTCTTAACCAAGCGGGGATGACCCGCAAGGTTTTGATGTTACTAAATGACGTTAATTTAACGGGATGAGAATCACTAGTTTCCTACAGTTTAATAGGTATTCGGTTTCAGTTCTAAAGGATCCTAGGTTAAGACCGATACAAAATTAACATGCAATACGATACATCTGTGTGAGTCAGTAATCTTAATTTATACGTGTATGTTTTGGCAGTAACGTAAGTATGCCCCTGAAATTGCGGAAAAGGGAAGAAGGACATGACAAACTTGTTTTTTTTTTTTTTTTTTTAACTTCACGCAAAGCTACACAAGGGCTATCTGCGCTAACAAACTTAAGAGTTGTTGACAAGGGGATCTAATGTAAGGGTCTAAATTACTTTTATCAGGAGGGGCACTTTTTAAAATAATCTTTGATTTACAATGGGACAAAAATAAAAATTACTAAAAACTTACCATTCATTAATTCATTCGTGATCTGAAGAAAACGCATAAGTTCAAAAATTAAAGACCAAAATACGAAACCCTATAATTTGAAAAATTAATTAACCTTTTCAACCAAAGGAGCTGAGCTTGTCAAAATGCCTGAAATGTATAGTGGTTATCAGTTATGAATTCTGGTTATTTAACAAAGTTGTAAAAGTGTAATAAGTATCAATTTCTTTAAAACTCAGTAAACTGCAGATGCATTTCGGTTCAGTATTTCATAACATGCAACTGTGATAAACAACGCTAATATTTAACACCAAAACATGATCAACATATCACAGTTCACACGTGTACAAAACAAAACCAAAACTTTTGGTGTATATATTTTTGTTTTTCTAGTGACGCTTGTCTTTAAAAGGACAGTAAGTGATAAACATCTGCACATGTAGCAACTGTACGTCAGCTGTATAAACAGAGAATCCTGGTACGTTATAAGTAACTGTTAAACCTACTGCATGTCAGTAGATCCAAATCTTCCACCCCAGCACTCGCTATGCATCATAATATTCTTAACTGATTTACGATTTTACCTTTGACTAATTTTACACTTAATACATTGAATTGAGTTAAAATACTGCACGTGGGCAAGTAACCTTTAACTTCAGAACTGGAGGTCTTTAATATTCACTACCGTGCCGAATATATTTCCCATTCTAATTTTTACAAAAGTTAATAATTTTACAAACTTAATACTCTAATGGTGTCGTACATGAGACACAAACGCAGATAGTTTATAACTAGTCAGAAAATTATGTCCTATGGTTTGTGACAAGTTCACAAAATGAATCTTCTGGTCGAGTCGTACAATATATACTAAAATTTAAAGTAATAATCTAGAGACTTGTTAACAGACTATTTTCCCAGTTCAAAAATAGCCAGATGTTTGTGCGCTAAAAACCATGTTTTATTAGTGTTGTTGTTTTGAATTAAGTACTACACAAATGGGCTATCCACGATCTGCCCACCACGGGTATCAAAACCCGGTTTTCAGTTACTTTTAATGACACTCTGACCAGTGGGGGGGCCTGGCATGGCCTAGCGCGTTAAAGCGTGCGCTTCGTAATCTGAGGGTCGCGGGTTCGCGCCCGCGTCGCGCTAAACGTGCTTGCCCTCCCAGCCGTGGGGGCGTTATAATGTGACGGTCAATCCCACTATTCGTTGGTAAAAGAGTAGCCCAAGAGTTGGCGATGGGTGGTGATGACAGCTGCCTTTAGTCTTACACTGCTAAATTAGGGACGGCTAGCACAGATAGCCCTTGAGTAGCTTTGTGCGAAATTCCAAAACAAACAAACCTGACCAGTGGGACCCTTTGTACGAATAAAACAACTTGAAACGGATAGCGATCTTATCGTAGAAAAAAGGCAAGTGCTGAACAAAAAAAAAGAAAAATGTGTTATACAGCTCTTTTATCTAAAACGCCCTGTAACTTTCAAGAAGCATGCTTTTTACAATTGTCTTTTCATTTATTTATTCTTGCTTTTAATAAATAAAATATCTCAAGGGTGTCTTTATTTTTAAACCTGTTATACTCAACGTATCGCCATCTGTTAACATTTCTAAAAACTATTTGTCGATTTACTGGTTTTTACCATTTTATTTGAGAAACAATCAGTAGACATTTAGAAATTCACAGATTATTAGGCCACTAATGCAGTGTTCTTAATAAGAATTTCCCAGTGCTCCAGAAAAAGGCCCAGTCTCCTACTGTTTCCTTCCGTATAATATATATATTAAGAAACATCTACTCATAAAAGAACTGGTGAAATGAAAACATCTTCATGGTCTTAGTGGCAAAGACTTCAACCTGAAAAATAGACATCTGTGTTGCCAAATTTATCCAAAAATACATCTTGCACTCAAAAGACTAATAAAATTCTGAAAAAAATAAAAACCACACAAATTAAGGAAAGCATAGAATACAATATGTTCCATCACTATGGGTGTACAGTAACTAATGATATCTGGCAAAAAGATGTCCAAGGAAACACCAAAGAAAACTCCAGTAGTCCAACAGTGGGTCTGCCCAAAGTTACATAAATATATAAAAGAGTTCTTAGGGATTGTTTGATAAAGCATCTAATATTAAACACGATATATTAATACAGTAACCATAACAGACATTCTTCAATAATATAGAAAATCATGACTAAGAGTCTGTAAGATAAAAAAAATAAACACTGTGTCATAACTTGAAAAAACAGAAAAAGTATTCAAGATTACATCAAAATTAAAACAAAAAAAAAGAATACATGAAAAGTGAGGATCTTGCTAACCAGAGAAATGTGGTATTAGGAAAATTAAGAAAACAAAAAACTGGTTTTGTAAGTTTAATGTTTACTGTGAATATCCAAGAAAATGTAAATAGAGAATTTGGCAGCAAATTATTTTATAACTAGCAGTAATTCAAAAAATTGTTGAGGAAAGGAATTTATTTAACATTGTTCAAACCTAACATTTTCACACTTATATAAATGCAAAACCTTGACAATAGATAATACAAAAAATGGATGAATATATTGTATTTATCTGTATATTTATCAATCTACCACACATGTTCACTCAAAGAGAACTATAGAATATACAGTGTTAGATATAATCAAAACAAAAAACAATTTTTTCTTTCACACATCATAAAATTATAAAGTGCATCTTCTGAGGTAAAGACAGAATAAAAACATTTAAGATTGTTAATAATCATAGGGCTAGTTTGTGGAAGATAAACAACAAAGTTCCTGTGATTGAAGTGTTTATGATGACAGTTAGTGTAATGGCCAAAGCATTGACCACTCCAAACAGATGCATTCCATAAAACCTTCAAAATTAGTACAGCTTAACTAAAATTCCTTAATAAAACAAGTCATTACCTTCACGTGAAAACACTGTTGTATTATGTACACTGATAATGAAAGCCATGTTTGTTTTTGTTTTCTTTTATCACTACTGTGATCCATGTGTATTTATGATATATTTATATAGGTATTAAATGTGTATACATTATATTAAATATCAAAATGTAGAAAAATTTAAACATATTCTGTGAAATATAAAATTAATGTGGTATCTTTCATCAAAGAATAAGTATTACAAACATGAACCACCACAGAATCAATCAAAGCTCTTCAGAAAAGAATATATCTTTCACTAATCATTGTTTCACAATTTATTCACCTTCAAATACAATCTACAAAAACATTTTTAGCAATTTAGTTAACACTTATCATAAAGCAGTACTTAAATTTAACAGTCTGCAGTTGATTACAAATAATCATTAATATCATATAAACAAGATACTTTCCACATAACATGTATTCTGACTACTTATAAAATTGAAATTCAAGTTACTTATCTACGACAGGCAAAGAAAATCACATTTTTGCTTAGTAGTAGCTTGTTGTTTTTCTATTGTACATATCTTTAAAAGGCACTCTGAAATAACAAGGCAAAGAGGTATGCTTAAAAATTTTCACAAAACTGATACAAATTAATCTGAGCACCATACTATGATTTTGTAACAGAACTTTTACACATGGACTACAATTGAAAATTCATAACAAGTCAGTATATACATCACTAATATCTATTACTCAAATATAGTAGCTTTACAAGTGATCAAATGAACACATCTAAATGAAAACTTTTACAAGATTTCTTATGTACAACATTTCAAGTACCTTTTGTCAACAAGTAAAGACCATATTGCAATGTAGTTAGGCTCAAAATTCTAATACATTCCTCACTGCCTGAGAAAGAGCATCTGCCTGAAATGTCACACAAAACAAAACTAGAAAATATTTCATTTAGATATATTAATTTATTCTTTATTATCTGTTTTTCTTCTCATGCACATTGAACAATACTTATTCAAATTTCACAAGCACTTCACTTTACACTCACAATGAACCAAAAACTTTTATCTTTCATATTTATGTTCATCATAGATTCTCTTATTACATAACTTTTGGATTAAGTTGTTATAAATCTTTTCTGGCTCAGGACCCGTTTGTAAACATTGTTGGCCAGGAACAGACCAGTAAATATCTTTAGCACAAAAGCCATCTGACTTATTAAATAAATAAGTAGACGTAGCTATTTTAAAAAGTCTGTCCATGATCAAAGTTATGTTTGTTATCAATTGGTTGAGAAATGCTGTTGTAAAGAATCCTAACTTTTAAACAAAGCAACCTATTAAAAAGCACTTATGAGAATAAAGTATGGCATAAAGCATTATTTATTTATCTTGCTAAATATGTTTTACATTAAAAAGACAACCCCAGAATTACATAATGCAGTAAAAGAACATAGTTACTAGTACAAAATATTAAATAATTCTTATTACTTTATTCAGAAATAACATATACCTCAATATTTTCTTCTTTCCTCTTATAAAATGGACAATATCTTAAAATCTTGAACAATATAACATTTTAGTTATCCTCTCTTCAAATTTTGATGTGAAGTAAAGATACACTATATTATAATGACAGCTATAATTATTTTCAGATTATAAAGCTATTAACTGTAAAACAGATCTTGAGATAAGTCTTTCACCTTGTTCCCTAACAGTGGTTTGTAATAAAATTAGTTGATGCAGCTCAAAAAAGCTACAACATCAGCTGCCAAACTTTTTTATTGTGTAACTTGTTATAAAAATGTTTTAAATATTAATGCTTTAATAAACAATTAATAGTTAAGGTTTTAAAATGGAGGCATCACAGGATACAGTACTTGATAAGTTGTATCTGAAACCAAATTTCTTTCTCTCTTGCATTGTCTAATGAAACAAGTTCATAATGAATTTAACTGTCAGTCTGTATCACCAGAACTATTTTTCTTAAAACTGGTTCTTGTACTAGTCATACTCTTGAGTAAGTGAGATAAAGCATAGTTAAATTTGAATCATGCTTACACAATATATTTCTTGGTATTTCTAATAAAGCAAATTTATTAATTAACATGAGCAAATAAGTTTAAAAAATGTTCTCACTAGCAAATCAAGAAGAACATGAAAATCTCTCTGCACTCAGAGCAAGTTAACACTTTGATGCCATATACTCATGGATAAATCTTTAGTAAACTAGCTTTTTAAGGAATCTGATTCTCTATGTACATAAGACTTATAATGTTTACATTTATAAATCAGAGACCAGAACCTACATGATCTGGTAATTTGTTTAAAATACACTTCTATTTGAAATAAAATATGTAGTCAGACTGAAAAAAAAACTAAAAAAAACATGAAATACAATTAGCTGAATATTCTATACTTACATCGATGGGCATAGCAAGTTAGTCCAATTTTCTAGTTTATGGTTCCATAAACAAATGAGCTTGAAGGATGTAAACATTATACTTTGCCTGAGTAGTATCTATATTATTAGTATTTTATGTTAAATCCCTTACTTCTCAGACAGGTGGTAAATAAATTATAATACCTACAGAACAAATGTCACAATTCTCATACCAGGGTAGATTAAGGAATTTTTAAAATATTTCCTTATGGAAATAAGAACTGAAAACTTGTACTAAGATATGATTGATTACCTTTGTTTTGATGCCAAGTTTATTTGTATACAATAACAGTTTAATTAAATTTTAAATGTAGCACTAAAAGACATAATATGCACACTTTGACCTGCCCATAGTAAGAGTGTTAATACTTTTCATTGCTGCTGACTCGATGCAGGTTTAGAGATGTAAGTGTACCTTTCATGGCAATACTGATCACCAGACTGGTTCTAAAAAATGAACTGAAGAACAGTTAAACAGGTAAGGAAATAAAAGAGGCACTTATTTGTTAAAGATTCTGAGTAGACTGGAGAGTATTATTGGAAGGAGGCAGTATGCTTAAGTGGATGAAACTGCCAGATAAAGATAATAGAAGATAAAGGTGTTCAGTGTACTTCACATTCCAGCCTAGAAGATCTCATTCATGAGTCATGGAATGAGTGAGATACCAGAGAGTGAATAAAGAAGCAGATTTTCGAGGTGGAATGGATGATCTGTGTGAGCTGATGTATTCATGCATTATGTGGATAGGACCAGAGATCTTTAGAAGAGGGAGTATCATGGAAAGAGTAAATGAATGTGAGAATCCTAAAAATGAGGACTGTATGCCATGTAATAACAGGTTGCCACAACTGGACACAAAAGCTGATCACAGTCAGTATGATCCTACTGGGCCTAAACTGACAGAAGAGATAAGAAAGAAAAGGTATGAACTCCCTCTTAAGAAGAAACCAGTAGTTAGAGACTAAAGCAAAGTATTGGAACAACCAGAAAAAAAAAAGAAGGAAAAAGGAAGGAAAAGACAGAGCTATATCCACAAAGATGAAATGTAGTTGACAAGCCTGCCTAATAGCTTGAGATGAGAAAAAGCAACAATCCTGGTTGTACAAAGAAGTAAGAAAAGCTCAAATATGGGCAACAGTAGGATGGCCTAGTAGGTAGAGAGTGGTGTATTGAACAGTGGTAAAATAACAAAACATGCCACTTTTGTCAATATAGAGAGAGGAAAAAAGCAAAAAAAAAAAGGGATACAAATCCAGAGAAACCAGAACAGCAAGCAGGAAACTGGACAAACTCCATATACAAAGAAGTAGAAATAACACTCCCAGTTTAAAGAAAGACATATGAGATTGGAGAAAGGGTGATTAAAAAGGAAAAAAAGAGGTGCCTCAGACGACAGCTAGTAAAGAGGAAACCATGCCTGAGCCAGCCAAAAAGATGCTACCAATAGGACCCAAAAAAGATTGTTACAGATCAGTGTTAAAACATGTGAAAGAAGACAAATAGAAGGCAATATATAAAAAAGATTAGATCAATCCTATCCACAGCCTGAACTGCTGGGTGAAGTACCAAAACCAGAAGAATGGGAGTTTGGTATTAAGAAAAATACAAAAATATTGATCATTGGTACACCCAAATGGGAATGGATTCAACATAAGACTAGAGGATGGAGTGAGTCACTCCCTAGGAAGAATCCTGTGCATTTGTGAATTATTATGTCACTATGAGCCAGAGGGACATGGAAGACTGTCTTACAAACCCAATGTGATAGAGCCCAAAACAGAAAGTTCAACATCTCGAATAAAAGGTACTGATAGTGAGTCCCACCCTGACAACTCATAAGAGAAATAACTGAAGATTTACCAGAGTGGATCAAAACCACGTCATTCACAAAACAAGGTAGGAAATAGCAATATACACAAGTTCCAGAACACTGATGTGAACATTACTCTACACAAGAGACCAAATCCCCAAGGCCAATGAGTTTTCTAAAGATGCATCTAAATTCACAAGATGCATTAGTGATGGAAATCTAAATGAGAGTGACAGTGGGATATTGACAGTAGTATTGGTATGATCAAGCCACCAAGACAGATCCTCGAAAGGTGGTAGAAGCATCACAAGAGAGGACAGTGGACCTCAAGATTTTCCATTTGTCACTCAAAGACAATACAAAAAGACTCATGTGAGCCAAGCTTGAAAGGACAAGAGATAGAAAGTCTCACAGGAAGTATAAAAGAGGAAAATGTCGAGATTACTAGATGTTCCATGTTCTACATACTAATGACAGAAGACTCCAACATAGCTCAAAGTATTGAGTCAGAATCAGGAATGGCTTGGAAAACCTGAATGGCCAATCCAGACAAGCTGCCTCATGGAGAAATAACATGTCTAAGAAGAAGCAAGTCAAATGTTTTCATGACTCAGCTGAAGACATAAGAAGCTGATACCAAAAGGTAAACTCAAAACTGGTAAACCTAATTTCAGTGAAGGAAATGTTGAACCATTGACTTTGGTCATCTGTAGTTATGAGGAAAAAGACCAACAGAGAAGAAGAAACCCCTCCATCTTAAGCTGAGAATTCAATGATAAGATGACAGTCACTGATCTTTTTGGGAATAATAAAAAGACAAAAGGAAAAAACCCTGTAGATGAGCAAAGGATCCTCTTAATGGCTTCATGTCCAAAATATTCAACATTGTAGCTACAAGAAACAGAAGATTAGTAGAAGGAAAAGGAAGAGACAAGAAAGGTTGTGTGTAAGACCCTAAATGACCCACAAGTTAGCTGTAGAAAGGGCCCAAATGTTTTCAACCAAAATTAGCTGTGCTCCTACAAGTCATGAGATAACTGGGTATAAAGGGGAGTCAATGAGGTGTGAAATGGCCAATCCAATGGGGAGGGGAATCTCAAAAAGCAGTAGACACAAGAGAAAGAGAAGTGAAGGTTTGTGGGATTGAGGAATGGTAGGTTGTAAGAAAAAGAAACCAAAAATGAAAGCAAAACTCGTGTCACACAGCCTCAGAAGATGATGAAAGTAGTGGCAAAGAAAAGGCAAAGATGGAAGGACTGAGCACTAAAGAGTTACTAGAGACAGGGTGTCAGCACCTCAAGTAAACTGAAGGAATTCTAAGAATGTAAAAAGGAATGGCTATAAGCCATGGTTAAGAAATCCTGCAGTTAAGGAGAATGAGACATTTCAGAGTGGGAATAAAAAGCTGAACCAGGAATATTTAAAAACAGACACGTCTGGAGAAGGAAGAAAAACCAAATAATCTTCAACGTGAAAGTCAGGTACTAAAAATGGGAGGTATCAAAAGATATAGGTAAAGGGAAATAACAAACAGACCTACATAACACAACCTACAAAGAGATTTGGAAATGAAACATTTTCATTAAGAAGTAAAGAGAAGCCTTATCCAAACCTAGGAGGTGCAAAAAGCCAATAATAGTCATCATCATCATCATTGGATTCAGATGGGAAAGAACACACTTAAGGTGTAAAGATAAGGAGATGACATAAAGAAGGCATAAAAGGAATCTCAATATGATGGACTATGGTATTAATATCTTCGAGAGTCAATGAGCTATGAGTAACACAAACAAAGTAGAAGCAGTGTTAACAACATTGCTAGAACCTCAGGAGGAGGTAGAAGATTATTGTTGCAATCCTTCAGATCAATTTCTTCTTATGTAGTGACATTAAGAAGTTAAAACAATCTAAATGAAAATTAATTTAAGTTAACACGCAAGAAAGGCAGCACAAATCTCACAAAATTGAACGATATTAATCTTAGAGAAACATGTATAAAGGGCAGCACAAATGATATGAATGAAGTTAATTTAGAATGCAAGTGCTTATAAGGATCTACTGTGCATGAGGGATGTGCCACCCTCTTACTGGAAGAGAGCTATTGTTGTAAAGTGATTACATCATGTACTAAAGTAATTTTAAATGAGAAATAGCTCAAGGCTACTGGTATGCACAAAATTTCATAGGCAGATGTAAGAGAAATAAATACTGTGTGCAGATGCAAGTATATAGTTTCAAAAAAATTAAAATTTAAACGTAAAACTTTTCAATTATTCCAACTATCTAAATGATCAAAATACTCCCATTATGTTTACTGTTAAGTGCAAAACTACATAATATGCTGTCTGTGCTTTGATCACTGGAGGGTATCAGAACATGATTTTAGCATTATCAGTCATTGTATTTTTATTTCAAGCTTGTTCAACTTTGGGCCAGAGTGGATTGGTGATTTAAGTGTATGCATCTTGGGTCCAATTCCCATCACCTCCAACTTGCCCACCTTTTGTTATGGCAAAGTCGCTAAAGCTATCTGCCACTGTCATTAATTTTGAACAGCTCACTATAAGCAATTCTTTGGATATTTAAGTGTAATAATAAAATGGAAATTTACTATTTTTTGTTTAAAGATTTATGTTTATAATATACACTTTTGTAACTGTAATTTTCAATGTTTTATAAGCAAAACCAAATCTATGGGAAGGATTCCAAATTCCCCATGATAATTTTTTCAGAAATTAATAAATATTCACTAATGTTGTTTAAGCAGGTAAAACCTCTATGAAAGTGGTCTAGTTCCATTCATTTTTCCAGAAATAAATAAATATCCAAATTAGTACACTATTACAAAATATAAAAATGAAATAATTACATGAGAGTTTTTATTTGATTAGTTTATAAATTACAATAAGTTTTTTGATGTTTCATGAAATCAACAAAGCTGGAGCATACAATAAATCCATTCATAACTTCAGCCAATAACTAATTATTTTCAAGAAAATGTAATAAAATGAATATCAACTAAATGTTGCCATGGTAAATTAATGCTTTGGATTTTTATAGATACCTGAAGATACACCTCAAGATTTTAAAGATTTGTTAATCTCAGATTTAATATTTCTTAAGGTAATTGCAGCTCTTATAACAGGGAGTGGCTGAGGTGTGGAGGTAGTCAAGTGGCCATTTCAATATTCTAAGAGGTCTAAATGGTCCAATATTTTTTGTTGTTTTTCTTAAATGCAAACACTAGTAAATAATTTAATTCCTTAGAGTATAGAAGAAAAAATCAACATTTTGTTTTTGGAAGAAGATCCCCATACACCAATATGTGGGGCAGACTATGTCTCTATCTAAGTTTGTTGCAGAATCAATTTTTCATTGCTTAAACATTAGCATTCTTTGAGCAAAATGTTCAGAATAAGCAAAAATAAAACTCTACGACTGTAAAAGTAAAAACTTTTTTAAATATTTTTGATAAAAGTCTTCTGTTTATGAATGAACATTTTTTTTCTAAATGTGTTATAATAATTTTAATTATTTAATTTTCCTCAAAATATTTTATTTTCACATCAATCACATTTTTTTACATAAAAAATACATTTGAAATTGTTGGATTACAACTCAATTGAATTAATCATTCACAAAATACATTTGAATTCTGTTTGACTCTAGTTATTTTAGGATTATATGGTTAATGATTAAACCAAAATTCTACCTTACTACAGTAGAAACCTTTCATTTAAAAAAATATTAAACATTTGATTACAGTGTAAAGTAGCATACTTTTCAAAATTAATAATCATTGTAAAATTGAAACATAACAGCAAATAGCATGCATATCCACTCATGTACTAGGTGTACAAAATCGTTTCTTTGATAAAGCACAGTGTTAGAGCAAGTTTCCAAAGAAATGTGAGTGACAATGGTTTAAGACAATATTTGCAAGTTCCTTAAGGCATACTTTTTTGTTTATTCACTGTTGCTTTGATTGAAAATATTTAGTTTACTATTTAATACATTTAATGTAATTACTTTCAATTTTCATTTGTTGTTTACTTATATTTTACTATAAAGATTGTTTTGCATAGTTATCTTAGAGATTCTAGTTAGGTTAGTCCTCACGATAAACTTCACGAGATACTACTCGGATTATAGCTAAAAATATTGTTAACAGCAAGGGTGCTTAACCAATAAAACAATGCATGATAATCTTTAGTAAGTAAAAATGTAAGAATAGTATATTTAATTAGGTATACTGTAAGTAGCTTACTTTGAATGAGTTATTAATATTTGATTCTACACTTAAAATTACATTGTTTTCACTTTTCAAAGGATATATTCTAATGTTTTTGAGTTGCCAAATTTGTAAACATGATTTTTTGTTGTTGTTGTTTACCATGTAAACTGAAATCATCAAAGCAGATATTTTTAACTAGGTTTACTGAGAATGGTAAGTAATTGCAAAATATTCTGATGACTGAAGTATTTACTGAATATTATATTTATATTTATGATATTCAAACAATGTAAATGAACTGGCTAACTGGGTACTTACTTATTTCTAATTACAACTGTAATATGTTTTAAATTAAAACATTATTACACTTAATAATAAAGAAAAACATGACCATAATTCCATGAAATACTTATCAGACCTTTCAGAATCTACATAATTTCATTTTGAATAAGATAAAGGTAAAAAGAAATTTTCATCTAGCTTACTGAAAATAAAGTTCTGGATATTTTAAAAATTTAATAAGTGCTTCTTGCTTATTACATTTATTTTTGTTTTTTATTATTAAACTATGCTTTTTAAAAATTGAATCTATTATTATTACACTTACTGCTGATAGTAATACATGTTTTCATTATATATATTTTTTTTACTCGAGATCAGTAGGATTACTATATATTTTAAAAACAAAGAAAACAGTGACTGTGTGGTTGCTTATAGCTCACATTAGGAGTTCAATTGCCAAACAGGACATGCCCAGATTATCTTGGCCAAAAAAATAGGTTTTTCACAAGATGTGCAAATGGTAACCTCCAGAAGATGTCTACCACCTGTAATTAAGCATAATTAAAAAAAAAAATTACTTGAAAAAATCAAAGGTGAAAACACTAACAGGAAGGTTATACTGTTAAAATAATCCAATGGTTCACAAGATTATGAAGCCAATGTACACACCCCCTTTATTTTTTGCTCGACAGTATTTATCAATTAAAGATCTCATCAATTACCCAAATACCACAAACTGTCAAATTCTATGAAAATACACAGGTTAGTTAGAACACTATTCCATAGATTGATGCCTTTAGATACACTAAGGCCATTAAGTGCAGACAATGTTCAGATGGAGGTAGGGCCATTGAGGAATGATAAATCCATTTGTTTTGACTTAAAGTTATTAAATTTTACTTTTTCTCAGTCCTTTGTCAAGCAAATATGAACAATACTGCTCATCTGAATAGTTGCCATAAGGAAAGGTGATAAGACATGATTAAACTGATTCTGTAACTGTTAAGAAAAAATGGGAAGTTCAAAGAATGATTAGTCTTTTGATCTAGGAATTTCTCAAAGGGGTTTTAAGATGCATTAAGATTGGATATGTGAGACACTTTTTTTTTCTTTTAAAAGTCCTTGACTAGTGGGTATGTGCCAGATGATTGGAAGTTGACTAAGGTTACTTCCTTTTTCGAAAACAGGTGATAAAAACTCTGAAGTAATTCAATATAATCGCATTAGTCTTAATTAGTGAAAAAAAATTTTGAAAGTGATAAATTAAATTAGATATGCAAATTAATTTTAAAAAGTTTATTAGATAGTAAATGCAATTTCACTAGAGGAATGTCTTGCTTTACTAATCTTCTGACATTCTTTGAAGGGGATTACTCCTAATGTAGATGAGAATAATATGTGGATGTGGTACAGCCTTATTTTCAGAAAGAAACAGACAAGATACCACACAGAACTTTCATGGTTTCAGTTCTTCATTCAAGACTTCAGCAATGTCATACATCTTCCAACTTACTTAGCAGGTTCCTTCAAATTCAATAAAAGTCAAATCAACATGATAACCAACATTTTAAGACTGCAAAAATCTTAATTTAGAACAATTCCACAAGTTGGTGAGAAATAAAAAAAGATAAACAAACAAAGAAAAACAATTTCCTAGATATATATAATATAGTGTACAATTCATTTAAATTTAGCTTTTCAAAATCTTGAAATCAAAACAATAAGCACGAATTTGCCATGTTTGGCACGTCAGAAGTTCAATCAAACAATATTAATAGGTCTCATTCGGTAGCTGTACAAGTTTAATAAAAACATTCACAACCTAACAGTTACAAACCATTTCCACCTTAAAATAGATATCTTACCTTTCTCTTCTTTTTGTTATCGATTTCGGTCGTTGTAGACCAGAAAGGTCAGGTTTACTAAGGCCCCTTCCTACTGTCAGAACTGTGGTTATGTTTACAGGTGAATGTTTATAATGACAACACTAGGGTCGGAGTGAATCGAAACTGCTACAATCCCTGTCAGGACAATGTCTATGTAGGTATTGTATTAACAATCTTATGTTGTGCATAACGTCGCTAATGTTTGGTATTGTAAAATCTTACACTTAAAGAACAGTTCGGTATATACAAACAAATGTCACTTGTTCTGAACTAACATAAGTACATTTTACATATAATACCTTTTTTAATGTTTTTGTCTTAATCCAAAATTTGCGTGGGTTTTATGGTGTCATATTGGATAGCTTTATCAAATTTCTGACTAAAATATATGTTAGCAGACGAGAGTTACTTAGGTCTACTTCTAACATATTTGTAGTAGCGATCACGTTCGCAAAGCAGAACGTTCTTTCGCCAGTTTTTCTCTAAGTAATTGAGAATTTTGTAAGAGTTTATCAGTAAAGGTTTATTATGTTTGCATGCTTGTGCATTTCTATAATGTCCTACAGGGGACTTTAAATGCTATGGTAATTAAAGAGCTTTGCATCCATTGTAGTTTACGTGTTTGAGTGACGCGTTTATCCATGCTGACCGTGCGTATTCGATAATAGGGCACAATTTGTTTTTATAATGCTGACCAATGGGCTTCCTTTATTTTTGAGGGTTAGCATTAAACTTAAAAGTTTTGTTGAGGTTCTGGATCTGTAGAAGTATTTCATGTTTTACTTGTCTTGTGAAAGTTGGTATGCGATATTTAAATATGGTTGTAGATTTGTCGCTGCTATGCATGGAGTGAGGGGCAATTTTCCAAAGCGCAATAACATCCGCGAATTTTGATGTTAAAGTCTAGGCTTCAAACCGGGATAGTAACTTTTGTCATAGGTACCGGCACTGGTACAATAAAGAAGTTCTTTGATAACCTAACTCCCCTTAAGTTTTAATGCTGCCACACACACAAAAAAGGAATACTAGTAGTTTATATCTCTAACATTTATTTAAATTCAGCAAGGCAAAGAACATCAAAATTTCATTAATTTTCCACTGAATTTTTATGATCATTCGTATTTTCTCTTGAATGAACTTTCTTCAGAAAATCTTCATTAGTTTTTATTTTTTTCAAAGAACTCACTGCAACTTAAGTGAATATTGAGTTTACAATGCAACATTACTTTGCTGTTGATTCATTCATTAGACCTTTCTTGAAATCAAATGCTATTCATTATTGCAAATTCTCTTTCAACAAGAAAGTTCCTGGTAAATAAAAAATCTACTCCATAACTTTCCCGAGATTAGATACAGAAATACTTTGATCTTTAAAGTGATTGAAAAGTTCTACCGATTTTTTTCACAACCTATTTCTTTTGCTTTCCACTCATCACATTTTGATGGCCAGAAAGATTTGGCGAGAACAACTTCATCAAACAGATCATCAACATTGACTGCAGCATTTCCAAGAGCTTCATTATTTTTTCAGCAGCTGCTTCTACGTCAGGCCACACGAAAACATTTTATTCAAAGTATTTCCCACCACCAAAACTGTTTTCCCACAGCTCAATATAAGACATGCAACAATCATAA
This sequence comes from Tachypleus tridentatus, assembly GCF_004210375.1. NCBI lineage: Eukaryota > Metazoa > Arthropoda > Merostomata > Xiphosura > Limulidae > Tachypleus > Tachypleus tridentatus. The sequence goes on from NC_134831.1 coordinate 144,073,711, forward strand.
AAACTAGCAAATTTCTTCCTAATCAAAGTATACCCGATATCTTTGCTCTTCCTCTAGCACACTATTTTTTTTTTTTTTTTGCACCAAGGGGAATAAAGTTATTATCTCGTCTTTCTTTCAGGTTGGTTTCCAATTTATTAAGTTCTGCAACAATATCACTTGCAATTGCTTTTGTTTTCTCCATGGCTAAAATCACTTTGTCGAACAAGCCTAGTTGTCCATGAACAAACCATAGATACATTTCTCCACATTTACTCGCAAGAAATATTTTTTAAATCAATAATGGTCACTGTTCTTGTTCTTACTAACAAAAATGACTTCAGCCCTTCATAAATCTAGAGAATTCGCTCAATAGCTGGTAACAAAGACAGAAATTGTGTATTTCCATATTGGAGAACCTTATTGTATTCAATTTCTACAAACTCACAGAATTCTTTTAGGTGAGTGACATACACAGTGTAAATATAAAAATACTTGTAAATTTTTACCACCAGGCTTTCCACTTCAACAGGGAAAGCATCAGTTGCAGTTTGGAGGCAGTTACGTACAATATGAGCACCACAACAAACACTCACAATATTTCTGGAAAGTTCCTTCTTCAATCAACTATATACATTGTTTTTTTTTTCCCCCCCTTTCTCTTTACACCTCCAAAATTGTTATTGCAGCTGTCACCACAATAAGCAACATTTTTTTTTTGGTAAATCATGTTTTTGTTTTTTTTAAAGTGGACACCAAGCAATTCGTCAAAATTTCTGATGTCCCTCCAGGAACCGGCTGAAAGTCTAAAAGTTTTATTTTCACTCCTTCCTCTGGCAAAAAATATCGCACCATGACAGGTATAATTTTGGCATTTTTCGGTTTGAAGCATCTACTAAAGTGAAACGATTTATTTCTCCACTAAGTCTCTCTTCAATTCCTCTGCTGCTAAAGGAACATTCAAAATAATAGCCTCATTCTTCCTTCTGGCAGAACTAAACTTTGGTTCAAATAACTTTGCTATCAGTTTGGAATAGCAATCAGCTGTTTCAAAGATTACGTTATGGGCAGCACTGTGATAAGCAAAGGTTGCTTCTTTGGCAGCTATTAACAAGTCACTCTCTTCAGGCAGTTTTTTTTTTAAGAACACATTAATTCTTGAACTTTGAGCAGCTACTGAAAGACTAGTTGCATGTTTAGCACTTTTTAAATGATCTTTTATATCTAAGTAGCCACCATGTGAGACAGAGAACTCAAATGAACACTGCAAACATTTGACTCTGTCCTCCTTGCGACAAGGTTTTTTCAAGAAAGGATATTCTTTTTGCAATTCACTGTTAAATGTGCACTTTCTTTTACCAGCTTTGAACATTATGACTATGATTAATTTCTAAAATAAAAGAATGAAAATAATTCAGCATGTACATTATGATTAATATAATAAATACTGTAAAAATAAATCAACCATAAAGCACAAATACTTGCTCAAAGACAGCTTTGCATATGTTGGCTCGCTCGACTTGTGCAACTGCCGTTACGCTCATAACCCCAATACCAGCCAACTGATGAATAACTATACTTGTACAGGCATATATCAACTATCTGTGAATTTTGTCTGATGCAATACCTTTGAAAATTTGTATGCTATAGCACTATGACTCCCTCTAGCAATCAACTAATAAAATAAAAACTTAAAATTATTTTTTGTCAACACCAAGTAAGAACTCAATGCAGATTTTAACATTTTCCGTTTATCCTTTTTGGAGTTTATACCTTTTTCATCAAAAGCCGGAACATTCCGAGAGAATTCAGTATCAACCGGGATAAATTAGTAAACCGGACGGGACACCGGGACCATAATTCCTAATTATGTAACATCAATTTCGCGCCCTTCCTATACTGCTCCCGGGGACATATGTACCCCCTTAACCCCCTCCCCTAGCTACGCCACTGCATACATAAGGAATAAAATATGACCCTTCCCTTGGAGGACGCCTTCCTCTGTCGTACCTTTTTAATTCCACAATCAGACAAATTTAAAGTAATCACCACAAGTTGTCAGAGTGCGTCCTCTACGTGAACGAAAATCGGCTATGACTAAATAATTAACAAAATTTTACAGTACAAAAAACCAACAACAAAGAATATTATATTATTATATGTTTAATTCACTCTGACTTTTCAATTTTCATATTTTAAATTTAATTTTAGAGAACTTTTAACAGCATCAGTAATTAACATAAAAATTCTTATCGCAGTCAATTTGGCTAAATGAAGTTGTTGAAAACAGTATTGTTTGTTTGTTTTGTTTTTTTGAATTTCGCACAAAGCTACTCGAGAACTATCTGTGCTAGCCGTCCCTAATTTAGCAGTGTTAGACTAGAGGGAAGGCAGCTAGTCATCACCACCCACCGCCAACTATTGGGCTACTCTTTTACCAACGAATAGTGGGATTGACCGTAACATTATAACGCCCCCACGGCTGGGAGGGCGAGCATGTTTGGCGCGACGCGGGCACGAACCCGCGACCCTCGGATTACGAGTCTCACGCCTTACGCGCTTGGCCATGCGAAAACAGTATTGCATTTTCAAACTTTAATATTTTGGTGAATTATGGTTAATCTTAGGATAAGTAATTTTTATTGTTGGTTTAATGAATGGATTTAAATTTAACATTCTTTTCCTAAGTTGGTCTAATCTTGTGAAATGAGCTTGAAACTACCCTCAAAATATCAATAATGGGGTGAAGACACAATTTCTAAGGTAATGCAGTTTAATCAGTAGAAATTTCAAATACCATAACTGGTTTAGCACCCCTCAAGTCGCACAATGGTATGTTTTCGGATTTATAACGCTAAAACTCGGGTTTCGGTACTCGTGGTGAACAGAGCACAACAGCCAATGTGTAGCTTTGTGCTTCATTACAAACAAATCAACATGACTGGTTTATAGTGCAGGTCCTTTGCTAAGAGTGCTTGTGCGAGCCGTGAACCCCCAAATTACAATTTGGGGTACACAAGCTCATTCTCCTGGCTATTTAAAAATCATGATATCAGTTTTAAAAAACCGTATGATATTTCAAAAATCACTAAGAAAAGTCAACAAAACTTCACTGGTTCAACACACAAGTGAAAGAAGCTGGAGCCAGGCACTGTTATAGTTATATCATCAGTTTTCTTTTCCAGCTCTAGTAGCTAATCTTCCTGACAGCAATATAGTACTAAATGTACAATTAATTTACATTTCTATACTATATTTAGAATGTTTTTTATTTAATTGCGCTAGTAGTTTATTTAGGCAATTAGTAAAAATCAGAGGTAGCTTTTAAAATATTTTTTAAGAAGAGCCCAACCTCGACCCAGGAGACAGTTTAAAAAATTGCTGAAAGTAATTGTGCTGCTACGCGGAGAATCCATAAGTACACAAAAGATGCATTTCGTTTGTCTGAAGACATTTTAAAAGCTACTTCCGGCTACCTCTGACTTTTACCCACACCTGTTTATTTATACTCAGAAGATATTGTAATATTTAGTTAACATTACTGAAATATTTTCAAAGAGGATATTTATTTCATAAATTATGATAGTTTTGTATTTCCAAAAAATGAGAAAAAATTAAATAATTCAAAATACCATTAAATCTTAGAATCTAAATATCAGTATTGATAAATAATTATACCAAAAAATAGTCTCCAAAAAACATTTATTCCTTTTTCGGTGGCTAAGCATTACTTCGGTGGCTCATGCTATTAAAAACCGGATTTTGATACTTGTGGTGAGCACAGCATGATAGTTCCTTGTGTAGCTTTATGCATAGCAACAAACAAGCATAAAACAAACAGATATAGAGATATGTTTTAAATCCAAAACAACATCATGGACCATTAGTGATGACTTTTAGCGTCATACGTCTAGAGACTAATCGCTGAGCTACTGGGAGCAGATACAAAGATTCACGATCTGGCATGGCGGGCGCTTAACTAGAAATTGGCAGATCGTAGGTTCGAATCCCCATCCTCCCAAAAAATACTCCCCCTTTCAGCCATAGTGTGTTGTGATGTTATGGTCAATCCCATTATTTATTGATAAAATAGTAGATTAAGAGTTGGCAGTGGGTGATGATGACTACTTGCCTTCGCTCTAGCCTATCGCTGCAGATAGTCCTCAAGTAGCTTTGAGTGAAATTCCCTACAATCAATCAATCAACAGAGCTTCATTTAAAAAAAGTAAAACATATTAAAGTTATCAAGCAACATAGTTAATGGAGAGTATTTTGAAATTCCTAAAATGTTATGGTATACTTCCCAAATTAAGTTTTTGTTTAAGCTTTAAAAGTTCATCAAGACTATTTTATTAAATATTTAGGAGCCTCGTATTTATGAACAAGTTTTCATGCACTGTATTTAGCATCTTTGCCTTGTAAGCACTAGATATAGCAGTTGTACTGTGGTTGATATATTACATAATGCTTTCCTTCGTTTTAATTCATGGGTTCTAAGTATTGGCTCCAATGACACATTTGTGTGTGTGCAGACTTGTAATGCTAGAAATTGGGATTTCATGCCCGTGGTGAGCAGAGCACAAATACTCCATTGTGTAGCTTTGTGCTTAATTACGAACAAATCTTAAAATATTATCTCACAAACGTGAATTATGACCTATAAGTTGTTAAAAATTGTCCTATCGTTGGATCCAAGTTGCTTCCATGCTGCTGACACGTGTCATAATCAAACCCAATTTCCACACTGGGACACCATTTCATTCACCATGTGATAATACTACTTCTTCTGTCGTTAAGTGGCCTTCCCTAGATGTTCTTGGTCAAATGTCGTGCATGTTGACCATCATAGGCCTCATCCACTGAAGGACAATGAGGGGATATTTTCTTTAGACAGGCCCGTATATCACTTAAAACAAGTAGTAGGTTTTTGCCCAAACAATAGCGCGTTTGGTGAACAAGCTATAAATCTGCGTTTTCTTCATGACGAAAAACCCACTTGAAATAAAAATGTATCTCAGAACGGCTGGTATGGGTATTAACACTGTTATTGATAAGCAGAGAACAATGTTTCGACCATGCTAGATCATTTTCAGGTTAACAAAGAGAGAGTTTGCAACTAATTATTGTCAAACGCGTCTTAGGGGTGAGAGTATAAACGGGGTGGGATTGTAGGGACGTGGCAGATGAATGTTAGGTTATTAATTAGTACAGGTATAATGGTGTTCTTTTATATTGGTTTAATTTTGGTTTTAGTTGTTGTACAAGTAGGGCTTCTTTAATTTTACGTTATTATTTCTTTCCCTACTTAGTATCTGGGCGTTTTCTATGGTTATATTGTGTTTATTTGATTTGCAGTGTTCAAAAAGGTGAAGGTGTATTTCGTGTTCTTTGAATCTTGTTTCAATTTTTCTGCTTGTTTCTCCAATATAGAAGTCGTGGCAAATGTTGCATTGTATTTTATAATTTATGTTGGTGTTGTTAGGGTAGTTTTTACATAATGTAAACTTTAGTTTTGTACAGTTAAGACAAAAAGTGTTCCTACACCTGCGTCCCGAGTGGTTTTTTTGCTCATAACTTAAAATGTATCACGATTAGGCTAATAGAATCATAATATATTATAAATATTATATTAACACACATCTACATAAATTTTTATGTAAATTAAACGGCAAATAAACTGTTTATAAACAAATAACCAAAAATAGGAAGAGCAGAAGTGTTCATACAGTTCACAACGTTTGTAAAAACTGATGTTCTCGTAAAGCATCAGTTTTAAACTACATTCCAGAACTAAACACTGGATTCATAATTATTGGAATTTAGCTACCAAAAAATGTACTTCCGGCAATTTAGCACCGTCTTCGTCATTATCTGCTTGGTCATCATGGCAAACAGGAAACAACTGTCCAATGATTTAAAAAAAAAACCGAATTATTGTACAATACAAGTCTCGTGTGTCTCTTTCCGGTGTTGCTACAAAACTTAATGTGCCGAAATCTACTGTTCAAAGCATAATTGCCAAGTTTAAGCTTACAGGATCATCTACTAACCTCCCTTGTTCCGGACGCCCCACCAAAATTCCAGAGAGAACCAAGAGAAAGGTTCTCAGAGAAGTTAGTAGCAACTCTCGTTTAACACGTAATGACATACAAAAACTGGTAAGGGAAACTGGGGTTGAAGTAAGCACCACTACAATTACGAACATGTTACGCTCTTCTGGGTTCAAAGCATGCCGTCCTCGTAGAACTCCATATTTAAAGCCTGTTCATTTAGAAGCACAATTGAGGTATGCAAGAAAGCATGTAGATAAACCCTTTACCTATTGGAAGAGTATTCTTTGGTCAGACGAGACTAAAATCGAGTTTTTGGGCCACAATGATGTTCGCTATATTTTCCGTAAGAAGGGGGAACGAAATCTTCCAAAAAACACCGTCCCTACAATTAAACACGGAGGTGGCTCGATCATGCTATGGGATTCCTTCAGCTCTTCTGGTGTAGGCAGCCTTCACCGCGTCAACGGAATCATGAAAAAAGAAGATTACGTTGATATATTAGGCACTTATATCAAGAATGATGCTCGGAACTTGAGGCTTGGGCGTCGTTGGATCTTCCAGCACGTTGTGTTTTGTTATAAGTTTTTCCAAATCTTGGGCATTTTTTTTTACTGATGTCTGAAACATATGGTATGCAGCAGTGTAAGGTTTTTTATTTGTTGTATCTTGGGATTTATTATTGTTTGTTTGTTGTTGGTCTAGATGTGTGCGTATAATTTTTCCCACGGCTTTTGAAGGAAAGTTGTTGATGTTGATAAAGTGTTGCTTTCTTTTGTTGATTTTATCACTAGTTTTATTCACAGTTCGTGGCTGTGTTTATTTTTCTTAACATGTTGAGTTTTTGTTTTGTTTCATGTGCTAAACCACAGGGAATGTATAATCCAGTATGAGTGATTTTTCTGAGGATTTCTGTTTTCAGAAATGTCAGTGCGGGTGTGGATAATACCTTGGTGCCCTCCATTCGTTTGTCGAATAAATTGCCATAGGGCTTTGAGGACAACTAGATGCATCATAACTCTAAAAGCAAGGTCTTATAGCTATTGGCAGTATTATAGCACATCTTCTTACGCTTGTAATTGACCATAAAAATGTCACTGGCTACGGATATGGAGAGGAGTACCCACAGTAGATCAGGAGCTTTTCAGAGCATAAAATGTTAATTTTGGCACGATTAAAATTTCCTACTTCATCGTTTCCCTTTATTACAGCGAAAGTGGTTATCATTTCAACTCTCACATTTAAGTATCATGACATTCTGTAAATGAAAATCGTCTCACCATGTGGCTAGATAGTCCATCCATATTTGTGTGTCACAGGTCCAGACGAGATATTATGACAAAGCCATATACTCGCATTATTGTAATTTAATATGCTACAAACCCCCTTTTTAAAGTGTATTAACCACTTCATCAAAGCATGGTCCACTTGGATAGTAAATCTCCTACATTACAAGTAATGATAACAGTGTGTCACGAAAATGGTAGAAATAGTTTTAATATAAAAAAAGGTCCCATGCTGGTAAAGAACATAAAAAAAAACATATATTTGCACATATATTACAGTTCCTTACTTTCTTTTATATAAGGTGCAGCCAAAAGCCAGCGTGAAATTAAATATGTTTATGTGAATGTAGAATCAAGTGCAAAATATTAAGGTAATATGAATTATGAACAAATACAATTATTTATGGTTTAGTTTCATAATTTGGTTTTCTACTTTTTGAATTTGGATACAATCTTTATGATAAATTATGCCAATACCTGATATTGGTTATTTAAACAACGAAGAAAGATATTTAGTTCGTCTAAAGTCGACTGTTAGAACATTGTAACTGTTATTTTAATATTTTCTATTCTATGAACATGAAATTAAAATCTGTTTATTCCATACTGAAAGAAATTTTATTCTTGAATGCCGATTTTATATTTGACTGTGTACAAAAATTATAAGTATATATAATGTTGTTTACATTGGTCTTGAAAAGAAAGAGATCTTGGCCGGCGTTCAAAACATGCTGTTCCTCGACATTATTTCACTTTCAGCATCATGTTAACTTGCATATCATAAAAATGATACACAAAGATATGATGATATTTTTATATCATACTTCATCCTATATAAGTAGAGCAACAACTGCTGTTTTGAACATTACCAATCTTATTTCAATAAATAGGAAAACATTAAAATTTTAATGAAAGTTAGAGATCGTTGATTATTCATAAATGTGCTATAAGAAGAGCACAAAACAAAATAAATGCCGCAATAAAATTCACAAACAAGTATAGTGATACTAATTAGTTGATTTTAAAATCAATATCCAATCTCTGTTTTGGTTGGCAATTTCACACTGCTTCAATTTATCTGTAGTTTGGTTGACATTGTGATCAGTGTAGTTGAATGAAGCCATTCATCGCTTTGTAATGCCATCTTTCGGCTTGGAAAGATATTTAAGTATATTTATGATATTTTTACCATTTATTTGTTCTCGAATTTCGCGCAAAGCTACACGAGGGTTATCTGCGCTTTTTACCATTTATAAAGGTTTGGCATGGCCGGATGGTTAAAGCACTCGACTCATAATTTGCGGGTTTGAATCCCCATCGCAGAAAACTTGCTCGCCCTTTCAGTCGTAGGGGTATTATAATATGACTGTCAATCCTACTATTCGTTGGTAAAAGAGCAGCCCAAGAGTTGGCACTGGTTGGTGACGACTAGCTGCCTTCCCTCTAGTCTTACACTGCTAAATTAGGGACGGCTAGCGCAGATAGTCCTCTTGTAGCTTTGCGAGAAATTCAAAACAAACCAAACTATTTAACTAAATAATTTATGAAAAGCACATGGTTTAGGTAATAGAAAAGAAAAATAATATAAATTAATTAGTTCATATAATAAAATGCAAGAGCTCTTCACAAATCGAATGGCACCAGTTGTTCATAACGTTAAAGTAACAAAAAAAATATCTAAATGAAGAGAATGTATTGGAATGTAAAGTTACAATATTAAAAATCGGGTTTAGATACTTGCACATCACAGATAGCTCATTGTGCAGCTTTGTGCTTAACAACGAACAATCATAATTAAAATATTCATGAATTAATTGCATTTATACTGACATGACATGATAATCTCATTTTAGATATTTTGATGTCTTGTCAGTTGGAGATAAGGAATTCAATGCCAATATTACACTCATGTGGGTGAACGATTTTCTTCAGAGTGAACATTAATCTACATGTGATTTATATGTATTTATGTGTACTGAAACAAACGCACGTACTCATATAAAACATTAATACAATTAAAATGTTCCCATAGACTGTTAACTAAAGATATTAATTACGGGGGTCACTGTTTTCAAAATTTCACGCACCTTTGAACTTTCTCTTATTAGTGAGTAGATTTGCGAACGGTCCAGCACGGCCAGGTGGTTAGATCGCTTGACTCACAATATGAGTACCGCGAGTTCGAATCCCCATCATACAAAACATGCTCGCCCTTTCAGCCGTGGGGGCATTATTTGGTTACAATCAACTCCACTGTCCGTTGGTAAAAAGAGTTAAAGGTGGGTGGTGAAGATTAGCTTCCTTCCGTCTAGTCTTATACTGCGAAATTAAGGAGGACTAGCGCAGATAGCCCTCGAGTGGCTTTACGCGAAATTCAAAATAAACTATTTTTCAACTTAGCTCTTTCCAGTACATTGTGTAATAATGTTAAGAAATCAAATAAGCAAGTGAACAAAAATTTTTTATTTGTATTTATGGCGATCTTGCCGCCCCTAATTTTGAACTATTGACTAAAATGAAGACAGCTAGCCACCTACGGGAGAACTAAACCATGTTCTAAATTTCAAAAAAAAAAAAAAAAAAAGATTTTATTAAAAAATAATGTTCTCTCCTTCATTCCGAAAACATACAAAAATAAACTGTTTCCAGATAAATCGTTTTAACTAACTACAATCAATTACATTTGTCGTGTGTGTGTGTCTCAGGGGAGAAGTGTTACTGTTTTGTTTCAGCTTAATAAATTTTGGGTTCACTAATGGCTAATGGTGAACAAATAAACCTAATATTATATACACGTTGGCAATTTGTTAATGCAAGAAGCGACATCTCCATAACGGAGCGTGACATATACGAAGATGACATTAATAACACTTTACTGAACCTAAATATAAACCCAGTGCTGCTAATTTTAAAGGTCAAGGTAAATAAAAGTAGAAAAAACAGTCATATAATACTCAGCCCAAGTTAATTTGGAATGGACAAGAGGGTGGTAAAGAATAGAATATTAAATCTACAGTTGATATACTGGACATTTGGACCTTAATAAATGCTTGCGACAAAGCCCCAAATGTAAGAATATTAGTTAAAATGACGATCTAGAGAAGTTCCAAATAGTAACATTCAAAAGAAACAATGTCGGATTCGTCTCTAAAATATAAAAACTTAATGAATGTTTTAGATTTTATTTTAGGTGTGGTTAGCAAAAGTTGTTCATCAAACCAACGAAGGGAAACGGAAACGTGGTAAAAACATTAAAAAATACTACAAACGTGAGAAACAGTTTGGGACTTTGGTTAGTGAACCATAGGCCTCCTAGTTTAATGATATCTGTATTTAGATGTAATATTTGGAATTTTCATAAGAGAACACTTAGGTATTCAGATTTATCAGACTGAGATATTATGATGCATAATAATAAAACCAGTAACTTTTGCATCATGTTTATTGCATTTAGGAACTTGTCACAGAAGAAAACATCAGAAACAATGGGAATAAGATGACAATTGAAGAGAAAATGAAATCCGTTTAACTCTGGAAAATTGACGAGAAACTACAGCAGGAAAAATTGGCTCAAAGAGAAATAATCCATCCTCTTTAATAAACCATTCTAATATCTAACATTGTTCATCAGTGAGTTTGCAAAGGAAGTAAATAAGTGACAACGAAATATTTTGCCTGATAGACAACAAGAGCAATAATCTTAAGTACATACAGCATGAAGCTATGATACACAAATATATTCTTATTACTAACTGGACTAAGTTTTTGGCTGGAAAAGGTCAAGTAACACCAAGAATTACAAATCTAAGGCAAAGAGCAGACATATTTAGGAGTTAAGTAAAAATAAAAAAAGGTACTTATGGACAGCCCAGGAAGCGATTTTGATGTGTACACTGTGTTTGGGAGTCTGACTACTACCATGAATAAAAACATTTAATTCTGTGTATATTTTACGAAAGCTCAGTTTAAATACCTTGTTGTACTCATTTACAGCGAACTCCAACCATCGTGGTCAACAAGAGAAAAGGTGATAAAAGAGCGAAGATCAAACCGGCGAATTCCAAGAGGGACTTGTTTTAAATTTCGCGCAAAGCTATTCAAGAGTAATCTGTGTTAGCCATCCTTAATTTAGCAATAATAGGCTAGAGGAAAGGAAACTTGTCAACACCACCCAATGCCAACTCTTGCCAACGAATAATGATATTTGTTGTCACATTTCACGCCCCCACGGATAAAATGACAAGTATGCTAGGTGATGGGGATTCGATTCCGCGACCAACAGAGGATGCGAGTAGAACGCACTAACCGCCAAGTTCCAACATAGAACATGAGGATAATAACCCATACTATACAAAGGAACAGAACCTCTGAACGTCCACAAATGTTTTCCTTCTTCTAATCACTTAGTAAGCCCAAGATATATTTTTTGTGACCTGTTATTTTTTTCAACAACCTTGAAAAACTAAAAGATAAATTGTTTTATGCAGTCTCAACTGGATGCTCTAGGTATATCCATGTTTTTTAACTGTCAAATTAAATTTCGTTTTTACAAAATAAACATATCTTAAACAATTTAGTAAATCGTTTTTATCGAGTGAGCTCAAAGATTATTGCTGTGTACAGATAAATTCACACAACAGGATAACTGTTTGTATTATTTCAGTGCTTGATTTATGCCTATATGTTTCACACATTTTTAATCAGATTATTTACTAGTACTTTTAAAGTTCATCAACTAATTTGTAAAAAAGGAAATTAAATATAAGTTAAGAGGGAATGACATTCCATGAAGTATTTAACGATGGTAGAAACCTTAAATCACAATTAAATGGAACAGATCTAACGTGTTAAAGTGGTAAATAAACAGCAATGTAATCTGTATTTGCATATCCATAGCTGAATATGACAATGTTATGAATCAGCACTATTTACTCATGTTTTTCTCTAACCATTTACATATGTATATATACACACACACACATAATGCAATGATAATCATGTTTGAAACTAAATGGTGAAACTGTTATAAATACGACCATTAAAATGCATAAATTAAAGATAGTTTTACGCTTCTGTGTAATGTCTTAAGTGAATCTAATACTAAAAATAAACTAAATAATAACAAGTCTTTGTAATCAGGTCAGAATTTTAACTTGGTTCCATGGAAGCTATCCTCATCCTCTTGCCTTTTCTTCGTAAAATTTCTTCTTTACTGTTATCTATTTGGCATTTGAGACTCTGGTTTTGCATGTATTTTACAAGTCATGTATTAGACGGTTATGAATTTTCATAAAATATACAAAGTTCAGGGGAAATTCGATTTTCCTAGTTAAATTCCACTTGCCACAAGGTACCACAAATTTACTGATATACATGGCCTTAGAATTTTAAGCAAGTTTAACTTTACAATATAGTGTAATTCTTTAATGAGCCATTCAATTTTCACATCAGATTCTTTTGCAGTGAAACACAGAAAAATTCAAGAGACAAAAATGAACGTTTTCAACCCTTACTATGTACATCTTTCAATAAATAACTGTTTATTATAAATATTTATCTCAATGAGATTAAGACAGAATAAACAAAAAGGTTTACTTATGACAACTTCAGTTTGCACATTGTTTAAAACAAAATTTCAAAACAATATCAGTAGCCTTCACTGTATAAAGCAGGATAACTATAATAATTATCCAATTTTGTTTAGATGAGTCATTTTGTTTTATTTTACATCTTACACTGATCATAGCACTTCTGCTATACTTGAGTGCACAACACTTTCTCAAGCATATTCTCTATGCAACGTTTACCACCACCAACTGGCCAAATAGTAGGATTTGGCATTCACTCTTATAATGCACCTATGACTCCAAAGAACTAAGCACATTTTTGCATAAACTGGACATGAACTGGAAAATCCTCTGATTCACAATCTAAACACACTAACCACTAATCCACTTCATCACAGTAGCATAGATAAACCTCTGATCATGATCTGATGTAAAGCTCAAAATGTGACAAGACAACTTTTTATATTTCATTACCAATGAAACAACATCCACAAGACCATATTAAACTACAGATAATTTTATTTTCATCGTGGACACTTGTGTATCACTGGTTTAGGTAAATTATAACAAAAAAGTTTTCAAAGTGAATCAACATGTCAGCCAAAACTTTAGTGGAAAAGGTTGCATAAAACATCCTGTGCATCACATAATAAACACAAAGAACATCTGTACTCAAAATATATGTATGTAATAGATAAATTTCAACAAAATCACTATAATTAACAGCCTTACTTGAATGAAAAATATTTATGAAATAAAGCTCTACAACTGTAGTACCATTTCAAAGTATATTTGACAGGCCCATTATATGATAATAATCTGGGCTGTTATAATCGAATTACATATATTTACATATATATATGTATATAATTCTTTTAACATATTGACTATAATGAGGTTTAATGACAACTAGTGTACATGATCTCTAAAAGATTATTACGAATTTTACAAAATACAGGCACTGTCCTCCAACAGAGAACATTACAATTTTTTTTCACACACCTGTACAATGGTATTAATAACCATTTACATTGCAAAACTCTTAAGTTACTCCTTGACATTCTTTACCTGTTTCTTATGTCACATAAAATTGCTAACTATATACACATTTATGTAAAGTTCACACTATTTGCTAGTATTATGTTCTTCTGTACTTTCAAAGATATCTTTTATATGAAAATCTTTGAAAATATGGAGCAAACTATCTAGATTAAACTAACAAGCTCCAATGTTAATGAATGTCCGAGACGCAATAACAAAGTTTATTTTATACAACAATGTAACCTTACGTCAGCAACATACATTATTTGAAACTAAGCACATGCTAAAATTTCACGTACTACAACATATTTTTAAAAGATGCGTGTTTTTGAATAAAAACGTAATTTTTACAGTTTATGTCATTATTAAACATTTATTAAATTTATGCACTTCCTTTTCACACATTTTAAAACTCTTATACTTAAACTGGAACTAAATACTAAGCTCATAATTTAAAAATAAAAAGTCTGTTTTTATTTTTTAAGCTGTATTTCCAAAACAATTTCGATACTGGATTAACATAACCATCCTCATCAGTTGTTCATCATTGAGCTTTCACAAATAGCACAACTCAATCACCTTGAAATGGATGCTTTTCACAATAATATTCTTTTTAACTTGTAGAGGCACTGATTCCTTTGTTATTGATATCTGAGAGAAAGTTATTAATGTGTTGTTCACTTTTGATGCATTAGGGCTTATAAAAGATGAACAGATGGAGGCACTCTCATTTCCATAAACCATAGTTATGAATACCATTTACTAACTGAAATTATTTTATGTCATATTCATGTGGTGACTATTTCATATTTTTTACTGTTGGTGCTAAATGTTCTACTCATATTCAACTGAACAGATAGATAAGGTACCCCAAGCTCACCACTCTGAATATAATCAACTTCTACAGCTGACATGAAAGAGATACTGGAATCATCTGAGAACTTATTAATTATGCTGTTCCACTATATGCCTTTGACTGAGTCACAAAAGATTTTAACTCTAGAAGCCTTGAGGTAACACCAAATATTAAAGGTTATAATGAAGTGACTGTATTCATAGTGTTCATTTTTACCATTCTCAAAATCTTCTTGGAGACAATCCCAGCCAGCTATCATTTATTTTTTACAATTAAAACCCATTACATTTTCTAACAATACTGTCATAAGTTAACCCAATTTGTTCTGTTATTAAAAAACTTCTCAAGAACTATTGATTTCTTCTTATTTAAACATCACTTTTGATAAGGTTTTAATTTTTTTGTTGCAGAAGGTCAGTTTTAAACTTTGCATCAGTTTATAAAACTGATTGACTCTTAGATGGCAACTAATAAACATTCGCATCAGAAAAATTAAGATTTTCTTTTTTCAGTGTCTTGCATTCAATTACTTTAATATCTTCCTCAATTGTAAGGATTAATCCATCAAGAGAATCATCATATTCATCATGAATATTGATTTGTTCAGACATAAAAGTATTTTCATTACATTTTTGTGAAGAACAAGCTATGTTGTTTTGAACTCTTCAGCTTGAAAACTTGTAGATGGCAACAAAGGATCTGTTATACTAGAATTATTGGATAAGTCTGTTAATTTGTTTGCAAGTTTTTCAGCATCTTGACATACCTCCTGCATATAAACTTTGGTATCTTTTAGCTCAGACTGACTATATATTTCATTTCCTTGTAAATACAAGTTAAAATCTTTTTTATAATTTTCTGTACATTTTATATCATTGGATCCTTGGCTTACTATATTTTCACATTCATAACTTTCAACATTTAAAACCGGTTCATTAGCAATTTCAATTGATTCTAAGTCCATATCAAGTTCTTGTTTATTATCTTCTGCATGTTCTAATTCAGCCTGAATAAACACTTTTGCTCTTCCTAAATTTTCATTGTCTTCTTGTTTATATTTTACCCTATTTTTTACTTCCACCTGCTCATCTGGCACACCTGTTCTTTGGTTAATGCTATTTTCTTTGTGTGTATTCTCTTCTGCATATTCCAAGTCGAGTTGCTTATCTTTTTCTTCTAACTGCACATTTTTGTTGTGTTGTTGTTTCTCACTTTCTTTTTGTTCCAATTCAGGTTGATTTCTTGTTTTCCTAGATTCACAATAAACATAATTTGTTAATTCATAAATGTCTGTCTTTTTATCTGTTTCATTTAAATGTTGATCCATGCTGCAAAGTTGTTCATCATTTTGCATATGTTGTGATTCAGTGTGATAATTTTTTGCACATTTTGATTCCTGAAGCTTCTCACTTTTGCCTACCCCTTGTTCTATGTGACCATTTTCATTGTAATTTTCTTCACTGTTTTTTTTGTCACCATCCTTGTTTGACACTTCATATTTTTCTTTTTCTGGATGATTCATGAATACATTTTCCAAGACATCTGTTAATACAACTTCAAGTTTGTTGTGTTGGCTAAGGGCATCTTTAATAACTTTTATCTTGTTTTCTATTTCATTAGGAACAACAACAGTAAGAATGGATTTATTTGCACCTTCACCCTCTATTGGTAGATCCATCTTTATAACAGTTTCTTCTTCAGTAACAGAAGATCTCTCCCCTCTTATTTTTCCAACTTTTTTAACATGTTCTTCACATGATTCATCAGACTCCTTTATAACAACATTGCTATTTGAAGGGCTCTCAATTAAAGCTTCTTCAAAGGGAGATAAGAAGCGATTATCTGTGAAAGATTGTCCTCTATCTCTAAAAAACAAATCTTTGGTTTCCTCTTCAACAATCCAGATTTCCATACTGTCATACTTCAGAAAACTCTGTGCCTTCAGAAAAGATTGAGGTTGAAGATGACATTTGATGTGATCCCTCAAACATGATGGTTGCATAGTAGTGTAGTCACAATAGGGACAACTGACACCTGTAGCACCATGACGTTTCTGATGACTTTGGACAGCATCTTTACGCTGGTTGACATATGGGCATCGGTCACAATGAAAAAGTTTCTTTTCTCTTTCCTCAGAAATTTCATCCACTTGAAAACTGGTATGTTCTATCAGTGATGGCTGTACTTTAAGTAATTCAGGTTCTTTATTAAATAATGAGGAAACATTTTTAATACAAATTTGAGTATGACCTCTATCATGAACAGGCTTGTGCTTTTGTAAATTAGCAGCAAATTTGACAGAGTAATCACATTTATCACAAGTATATCTATTACTCTGTCCGTGTAAGGTGATATGACGTTCATAACGTGCTATTTTATTGAACACAGCAGGGCACTTGGGACAAGAGTGGATAGTTTGGGATTTTGATTCTACTTTTTTGAAAATATGAGAATCTTTAGAATGAAGCCTGACATGTGTTGTCAAATTGTCTATACTGTCAACTGCATAAGAGCAAGAAGAACAAGCAAGAGAACCATTTCCATCATGCAACTGCATATGAAATTGAAAAGTTGATTGTTTATAAAAATTGGCAGGGCAAAATAAACATTTATGAAGCTTCTCAGAAGACTGAATGTCATGTCTATTACAAAAAGATCTAGTCTCTGTCTCTTCATGTAACAGTAACTGACTAATAGAATTTGGATTTTTTCCCAATGTGCTTTTAGTATTGTCTACTTGTGATTCAATATGAACATTATCTTCTAAAGCCAATGTCTGCTCTTGCACAGAATTATTTTCCTGAGATTTTTCAACTGGAGGCCCATATGATGCTTCTCGCTTGGCTGCATAGGCTGGAGTATGAACAAAGAAATGCTTGTGAAGATGAGGCTTGTGCTTTGCCCGATAATCACAATGTGGACAGGAAAATGGATAATCAGACCCATGAAAACTCTTGTGTATCTTAAAATCTGCTGTGCTTTTAAATACAGCTGGACATTTGGTACAGAAATAGCTGAATACTTTCTTTCTCACCGTAAGAGATTCTTGAGAAGAGGCAGCTCCCAATTGATCAGAAGTATTTGCTGATGACATGTTTGTATCCATATGATTTTGAGTCAGTGACATATATTTTTTCTTGTTCCATCTTTCTACTCCTCTCGATGCTGAATTAAGAAACTGGTCAACTTCACTTTCTTGGTGAAGCTTTAAATGTCCACTGAGAACTCCCAAGCTATTGCAGTGATAGTTACACAATGGACAAGCAAATTTGGAAGGAGAATCTTTTTCATGCATTGCTTCATGACTAAGCATATTAGTCCTATGTTTGCTTGTCATTGGACAATAGCGACATTTGTACATTTTGATCTTGCCAGCCTCTGGTTTGTCATCTGATGGTTTCTCTGCTTGTTTTTCCTTATCCTTCTGATCTGGTTTAGTTTGAGATGGTTCAGAACTATTGTCATCTTTGTGAACTTTCATGTGTTGAATTATAAGATGCTGACGTTTTGCCCAATATGAGCACACAGTACATCTGTGTGGAGCAAGACTATTAGGACGATGGAATTGTTTATGGTATAAAAACTGAGATCTATTATCAGTTTTATAAGGACAGCCATCACAGGAATACTTCTTGAACATTGCTGCAATCCCAGTGTAAATGTGTGTTGCTGGTTTCCTTGGTAAACAACTCTTTGTTACTTGAACTACATTTTGGTTTATTTCAGTCTTATTTTTGCTATGTGTTAATTTAGTACTCTCATTTTCAAGACTATGGTGTTGTTGGGAAGCTTGATAGTTTTCAGAGGCCTCTGTATGTAATTTCATGTGCCGTCTGAGAGGTTTCCTGAACTTCACATAGTAAGGGCAATGCAAACATTTAAAAACAGCTCCTTCCCTTGGTTGATGTTGCTTCATATGAAGTTTCATATGGGAATGTTTCACACAGGTGTATGGACACACCTGACAACTCAGAAGTTCTGATGTAGGCTCATTTCGAAAGCTAAAATCTTTATCTCCAGAATGCACTTCTGACAAGTAGAGATTTCTTCCTTGTTGAGAGACAGTAATGCGTTCTTCCAAGTCTTCAAGATTTCCTCCATGCCTACTCTTAATATGTCTTAAAATGACATGCCGCCAATTTGAGACCAAGCCACAACTTCGGCAACGGAATGGCTTAAGACCTGCATGAACTGCCATGTGGCTAACAACAACCTTCTTTGCAATATGTTGAAAATTGCAATGACTGCAGTAAAAGTATTTGGTTTCTGGTGTAACTGTACTTTCAGTAGTTGAAGGGTCTACCTGCGATACTTGCTCGTTAAAATCCTCCACAGGAAATGGAATGTCTGGTGTTACAACAATATTAACCATATTCCCATTTAATTCTGGAGAGTCTTCATCACTGTTCACAGAATATTCATTGGCGTCAAAACTTTCTGTACTGTCAGACAAGACACAGTCTTTATTTTTTAAAGACTTCATTTCTAGAGGTACTTCTATCAAGAAGTCTTTGTATTTTTCATAGTTCCTTCTACCTGTTTCATCAGTTAATAAGCAGGTTGCTCCTTGGTGAGTGCCATCTTTTACCATTTTCATTTTGATATGTTTAGTAATATCCCACTGCCAATTAGATTTATAGCAGCAGGCCGAACACATGAATGGTTTTCTATTAAAATGCTGTACAATGTGAACATGAAAACGAGATGCCGTACGAGTTATGAATGGACAGTACGCACACTGATACTTTTTAACAATCTTAGTTTTTACTCCTCCTTTCACTTCAGTTTTTGTATTTTTTACTGAATCTTCACTTGCTTCTTCTGCATCTGAACATGTTTTCAGATACTTGCCAGGAACATTTTCTCCACTTGATTCTTCCTGAATTTTTGAGTTCAATCTTTTACTGCTGATGCTCAAATCTAAAGGCATGTCTTGATTTACAGAGATTTCTACATTTGACTTCTTTAAACTTGTAGGTTGCATATGAGAAACATCTTCTACATTAAATGTTGATGGTTTACCCTGGTCCTTATTTTCAACTGTTTCAGGTTTTGAAACATTTTCACTTGTAATGTAACTGGAAATTATTGGAAGAGAACTTCTAGGGTTCTTTATTTTCATCTTTAAGACAGGTTTCTTATTGACCAATGGCCCTATAGACTTTTCTGGGTGATGTTTTTGAATGTGCCTTGTTAAGTCTCCTCTCCATTTACACCTATAATTACAATAGGTACACTTGAAAGGTTTTTCTCCAGAGTGAACACGCCTGTGTTTTTCTAACTCAGACATCCACCGTGTTTTGTAGCCACACACACCACATGTAGGCATAGGCTTGTCAGATTTAAAATTCTGTAAAGATGCTGACATACGAGGATTTTGCATCTGCATCATATTATAAGATGAAGAAGGTAGAGAGTTTTCAGAGCTGTCTGATGCTTGCTGAACTATACTACTAGACTGCATTTCCTCTCCTAAGCATTCTGACAGCAAAGTTTTAAGAATTGGCATTTTTTTGTTAGCCTGTCCTGATGAAACCATTTCTATAACATAAGCAATACTGCTCGCTTGATCACTATCCTCATGTTGGTGCCTAAGGTGATGTGCTAAGGAAGAAAGTAAGTCAAATCCCATTCCACAGATAGGACAAGAATGCAATTTCTTGGAAATGTGACAGCTTTCATGTTTCTTAACATCTGACAACCAGGCTGCATGATAAGAACAATGGCTACATTTAAAATTCTTCTTGTACACTTTCCCTTCTTTTGCAGAAAAATTGGAATCAGAGGTGTCAATGTTTTTTTCTTCTGTCACAGTAGTTGAGGTATTTTTTTGAATACTTTGTGAATTACATGTTTCTTTTGAACTTCCTGGTTGCTGTTCTTCTGTGATTGTACTTTTCTCTTCTTCATTACCAGAATTGATCCTTGGGTTCTTTTCAATCACACTCATTTGATCACCTAGAGAAGAGTCATGATGTTGAAGTGTATGACTTTTTAAAGCTTGCTCAGAGTGACAGGTATAACTGCACTTTTCACATTTAAACATTTCATCATGAAGATGATTTTTCATATGTCTATCTAGATTCCACTTATAGGTTGTTGTAAAATTACAAAACTTGCACTTAACTTTCGGTAGGGAATGATATTTACAGTGCTTTGTATACCTCGCTTTTTCATTAGTAACATAATCACACTGTAAACAGCGAAAGAATTTTTTCTTTAGGTGAGATATTTTTTCATGTTGAATCAAAATCATCTTACTCTTTGCACGAAAATGACACTTAGAACATTGATAGTCCTCTTTTATACAATTTAAAGCTATACTTTCCATACGAACACCAGTTCTTTGTTCAGAATATTCTTTACTTTGTTCTGTTTCAACAGGTTTGTTCATCATTGTAAAGTTTTCCACATCCTTCAGTTTGTTTCCCACTAGAGGATTTAATACCTTCTGGTGGACCATACCACAGTGTCGCTGTAATTTCTGAAAATGCTTTGATGCATATAGGCAGTATGGACATTCGTACACAGTTATTCTTTCTCTGTGAACTTGCTGTCTATGATAAAGGAATTCTCTAGGGTTTATTGTGACTAGATTACAGAGCTCACATGTATATTTTCTACGAATACGAACAGGTCCTAATTCTGAACCTCCAAGACTACTTGCTACTGATGTTGATGGTATTGAGTCAAAAAATGAAGCCTCCTCTAAAAGTTCTAAAGAGTTTTCAAAACTTTCTGTTGCAGCTGTATTGTTTGCAGAATTACAAAGAGAAGAACCAAAGTCTTTATTCATTACCTTGTCAGATTTATCCTTTCTTTTAGTTGGTAAGGAAATTTGCAATGGTAAGGATTCTTTATTATTTACATTTCCACCTCTGCTTTTGTGATATTCTCCTTCTAAAAGGATTTCCTTCTGATTTTCATAATGTTTCTTCTCTTTTGCTACAACTTGTTGATGAAAGCTTTCTTTGTGATAGCACAGGGAGGCCTCATTTGGGGCTACATATCCACACAGCTCACAGGTAGAAGTGCGACGTATACCATGGATAACCCTCTTGTGTCTGTACAAGTTTGCTTGGTATCGAGAAACAAAAGGACAAAGTGGACAGCTGAAAACTTTGGCTGAATGAGCAATGGCTACATGACGGGCCAAGATGTGTTGACTTGCAGCTTCATAGTTGCACATATTACACAGAAACTTTTCTTCTAAACTAGACATGCTTCAATGATCAGTTACATGGAGATCACAGGTTGACACCAAATTTAATCATATCTTGAGAAGAGAAAGAACAATTCATGCAGATATTCTGAAACAGGAATTAAATTATATTCAATTTTTTAAAAGTATGATGAGCTTTAAAGAAACATATTTATCAAGAATAATACTTTATGGAGGGTACGAAGATAATTTCATATATATCATATTAATTTATACACAGTAAATTATATCACCTTATGCTTTTTATTATATTACAGTGAACAACTGAATTAAAAATGTTAACCATGTAAAAATGTGTTTACCCAGCTACAGTTCTTCCATACCCATATTAGTTTTTCTTGTAAAATCATCACATTATTTTAAATTACGGACGTACTACCATTTTTAGCCTCCAACTTATGAGTTCATTAAAAAAAAAAGTCAAAGAAATCCTCCAGATTACTGTTTGAGACAAAAGTTAGGATTATAAGCATAATTAATTAAATGAATATTGAATTATTACCTGGGTACAATACTTACAGCTTGCCAGAAACTACTATTACAGAAAAGTCAGTCATTCACTCAAAATAACTCCAAGGGTGTTATTTATAAAGAATTATTAAGATATCTGTTAGAAACAACTGAAATCCATTTTTAAGTAACAGAACTTTGTAAAATCTCTGCATATGAACTAGTAGAGAACAATAAGTAGACTATTTGTATTAACAGACATATCTTGATAATTGTAATTGTTGAAGATTAAGCAGAATGATTTAATATTACACCTTATATTTATTTTCTGATTTTATGTAGATCATTCTGTTAAGATTGGCTAAGGATTAACATTTCAACAGACTTGAATTTTCCAAAATAAAAATCCTGATTTATGAAAAGCAAAGAATGCTGCCTACGACAACTAAAAAGAACATATGTTAATTTGTTTGAATAAGCCTCACAATACAGTAACTAACAAAAATGTTCACAAAATATCTAATGTATTTCATTAGATCTACTACAGAATCCAAACTAAGAAGAAAAAAAAATTCTGCCATTTTTTCTTTTCATTAAATTGTTAAAATACATTTATAATTTGATCATAAAAGAAATTCCAATGTCTCAGATGAACTGAATTCCTACTGGTCTCAAGATTTTAGTGGGCTCTGGGTCTTAAATTCAAGTCTTAATAATGGTAGTTTGCTTTCCTCTCACTTTACAGTTGTTAAAAATTGGTATCCAAATCAAAAAGTACATACCAAAGGTTAAACATGAAATACACGTTCTGTCTTGGGTAATTATTGGGTTACGTAGTAGCTCAGCTAGTAGAACATCAGTCATAGTATACTATAAGCCATGTGCTCAAGTAACAATCAAAAAAGAATGCTTATCATCTGTTTCTGAGTGTTAAATTATTATTAAACTTCAGAATAATGTTGATTCACTGGAAAGCCACTAAAATGCAGAATTGAATGTTTAACATTTCAATCAGAGTTAAACGAAGGAATTTGTTTTTCACATGTTAAGTGTGCAAATATGAATAATTTACATCATCAAACCAAACAGATCCAGGTTTTGCTTTTCACTTTAATAATAATAATAATAAAAAAGAATTCACTATTTATGCAGCCATCCACTTATATTAATTATTGTTTACAAAATACATTTTCTTTATAGTATTCAGTCAGATATTAAATCTTTTATTTATAATTTTATAATACACAACCAGACACACACACACACACACACACACACAAACACAAGAGCTATCAGGAAATAACAAAACACAATCTTGGATGTAAGTTAATAGTTTTTAAACTAACAAGATCCTTACCTTTAGTTCAACTACAGATCACATTAGCTAGGAAAACTGGATATCATTTTCCACAAAATCCTGGAAAGCAGAATTTTAATTAAAATTTATATTTTAAATAAAATAGTTTGCTTTATTTATGATTTTTCATATCATTCTTTGTCAAGCACTTTACATGTATTAATAAACTTTTTGTCCAGCCTTTGTAAAAAAAAAAAAAAATTGTGTTGCTTGTACATATATGCATATTTGTCATAGCACACAGTTATTCTCATTAACTGGAAAAAAAATACAGAAATAAAACTAGACTTGATATTCTTGGTTAGCACAAACCCTGACGAAAGGCTTGTGCTGTAAGCATAAGTCTATCATAATACTGGGAGAATTAGTTTGGAATATTTTATCAGGAAGTTAAATAAAGGCCATAACCTTTCTCAATGTGTTCAATTTAAATATCCCCAAAAATTTGTAATGTTTTTACCCATTTCATTATTCATCAAAACTATAAAAAAATCATTTTTTTACTAAGACACTCTTAAATTATACCTTAATACAATGTAATGAATTTACAGGAGTACAGTTTTTGGTATCAGTATACAGGAAAGTGGATAGTCACTGCTACCCACTAAAACAATAACCAAATCAAATACAGTCTTCTACACACATATACCAACCTAACAATACAAAGAAATTCAAAGCAGCCCATACTGGATTATAAAGCAGATCATTCTACAAACTTACATGGACTTATAAATCTTGATCCTTAAATTCAAGTTTGTATATTCAGTGTTTCTGCTTTACCATTCAAATATATCAACTATGTGCAAATTACAAAACCCTTAAAAACATTAATTCACAGAATCAAGACCCTTATGTTTTTTTCCATACTCCAACAGAAACAAGATTGACACCTAAAGTCTTTTAAAGTATTTCAAATTTTCTAAACAAGATATTATTATAATAGTCTCTTTCCCAATTCTGCAACATGTTAATTTCCTTAACTTGTAATGTGTGGACCAAAACTATTCATGCTTCAAGAATGGAGACTTCATTAGTTTTACAGAACATCACAATAACCTTCTAGCTCTTAAATAATATTAAACAATCTTATAAATACAACCAAGAATTCTATCTACTTTTTTCACCACAGCTATATGTAAGTACCAGGCAGAACACTTTAGGATTTTATTAACAGTCAACCCAATTCATTCTTTTTTCTTTCTGTACAACTTAAATTAAGACCTTTCCCAATTTCCTTACTTCAAATGCAAAACTTTACATTTCTCTATGCTACAGTTCACATTTCACAAATACCATGTTAATAAATAAGAACTAATCATGAAAAACATCTCTAAAATGCATTATTGGAGTAGGAGTTAGTTTATATACATATTTATAACTGCAAAGTTAGAAACAACCATTACTACTGCCTGACTTCTACATTAGTTAAACTGTCAAGGAAAAAAGATACAAATTGATATTAAACTTGATGTTAGATGTACCTTTTTGTGACTACCTTATGAAAGAAGCTAAATGATATGAAAAATAATTTTTATCCTATGAACTTACTCTTTATTAATGAGAGATAAGTAATCAAGTATTTGTGACCATGCATGACTAAGTGATTTTTGTGTAGTATAAAAATGGGTGACCATGATTAAATTTTCTGTCCACCATTAGAATAAGTTGTAAAAACTGAAAGTACATTGCTTGTAAGTGCAGTCTTTTTCAAAATTATAACACCTTTACAATATGAATGACTACACTTGAGAAACTTGACAAAATAATTTTATTTTTTATTCAGTAATATAAATCTCACACAACTTTGTCTACCTATGTGATAGTTAGTCTTCTGGTTGAGTATGCTATGTATATGATAATTTTAGAATATTTTGTGAAGTTTTGATAATTCTATTTTGGGAAGGACATTGAGTCATTGGAGAAAGTTCAGAGCAGAGTTACTAGAACTATTCCAGAGATGGATGGTTTGTCATTCAAGGATGAGTTTAGAACTCTTTAACTTATTCTCTCCTGAAGACATAAATGAAGTATTAAAAGTTGCAATACTCTTTGATGTCCCATAATTTGTTAATGGATCTACATTTTTATAGTTAATATTTCAACTTCAATTATCATTATTGTTAAATTCAGTTTTTTAAACTTAGTATTTTATTTCCAGGTATTCTACAATCTACTTATATAATTTTTAGTCATACAATCAGATTTTGTAGTGTTTTAATATCCTTAACACTAAGAATAAGTGCAGTTATTATCAGTTATTAATACTAATTTTATAAAATCTACTCAAAACAATACTTTTCTATTGCTTTCAATGTTCTTCTATTATTCTTAGGTTTATCACAATGCTTAAATATATTTGTGATAAAATTGAGGTAACTGGTGGTTCTACTATTTTCATTTTTAACTTATATTCTGGGTCTAGTATATTAATACTCTTTTGGAACATTATTTTATGTCTTAACTTTTTCTTTACAAACAATTTCATATGAAATTTTATGCCATCAGTTTGTCATTTTAGGTATACAGTCTTTTTTTAAACCAAATTACATGATTTTGTGCTTCAATAATACTCTCAAATGATCTTATTAAGCTGTCCTATTGTTAAGTGGCACTATTCTTTATATATTGTTTTATCATGATTTCAAAATTATACCCACATGAAGAATAGCTATTTATAGACCAGTCAATATTTTCATTCTTTACATCTGGTTATCTAAATGATAGTTTATGGTCAAAAATCAAAAGTGATTTTGAATTCCATGAAAAAATTCATTATTAGAAATGTTTTGTTAATACATGAAAAAGGGTGCTCTCAAAATAATCAGAAAAACTAAGACTTGATTGCAAGAAAACAACTCTACACACCCCCTGGTAGTTCAGCAGTAAGCCTGAGGGATTCTTATATTGAAATCTAAAGTTATATGTAGATGGTAGTCATAGCCCATTGTATAGTTTAGTGTTTAACAATAAAAAATAAATAAAGACCAGAATGGTAAAAAGTTTCATTGTTCTTAGAATCTAGATGTTGAGTTCTGATTTTGTTTTATATGAATATATTTTCAGTTTCTTACATACTTCCCTTCATGAAATGTCTTACAAAATTCACCAGCAGTAAGGTTATTTATCAAATCTAATTATGTGGAGATCAATAATAAAAATATTTTTGATTCAAATTTAACAGTTTTTTAATAATATTGTGGTAGTTTTTTGAAGAAATTAATTTTTAAATTAATTATCAAATAACAGAGTATGTTTCTTTACTGCTCAGAAAACATTATCTCTATTCCCTCAAAAATATGCATTTCCTATTCAGTTTAATTAATTTCAATGAAATAACACCAACCACACATTTTATTTTATTTGTAAATTTTTCTTAGTTAACACTAAGTTAACCTATCTTTCCCATAGTTTACCAAAACTGTCAAAATAATGAGAATTTTGAATGGAATTATTTCAGTATTACAATATATTTGAGAAATAATAATTTATCTTAAAAACCTTTGTGAAATTTGACTAATTTATAATGACTGAAGGCCAATTTCTTTTTCAGAATGTATTACTTTTAATTATACTAAAGAAAATGAATTTTTTATTCATTTATATTTACCTGTTTTGTAAGACAACATATATTAACAATACACTTTGTTATAGTAGTTAATAATAAGATTGGCTTTATTTTATTTTTATAATTATATTCTCATCAAAACCACCTACATATAATTTCCTAATAACTAAACTTAAATGCTTTATAATAGTGTGTGTGTGTGTGTGTGTTTTTTTTTTTTTATTTTTATGGGAAAAGATGGCACTTGTACTATTTCTCAGATTAAGTATAAACTTAATCTTTTAAGCAATCATGGTAAATAAAATTATTAAAAAAATATTGAAAACAATTATTTTATTCTGAGCGGTATTAGTTGTAGCTGTTAAACTAAAGGATGATTACAAATAAAATTCCATATTTAAAATTACTATAGCATAAAATTTACTTGTTCTAGGGGAACGTTTCACTACAAGTATGACAAAAACCACATGAAGTTTCAAAAACTGTCACAGGAGTTAAATGTGCTTTCCATAATTCACAATCAGCATTTTAAGTCTAAAGATAATTTATTCTAGACAGTAATCATTGACCACTGAAAGTTGTAACAACCTGCACACTGACATACATTTTATTGAAATAACCACTCTTGTATTGTCGAAAAATATCAAAGTAGAAATAGTTTGAGAGAAAAATAATTAAGGCATACAAAAAAATAAAACACTAGTTCACACCACTACCACAATTAGTTGATACATAATAATTTTAAATATGGAATTTTCTTCAAAGTTACCCTGTATTTGAAATTTGAAGCTCTAGTTTACAGCTTCTCCAGTTCCACTCCAGAAAAAAAAAAAAAAAAAGGATAGTGAATTTTAATAGAAGACTTAGCTTCAAATAAAACTAATTCCAATTGTATCAAATACATTCAAACCAAAACGTTTCAGGTCGAATAAAAATATCCTCCTTTTCACAGCCATGACTTCTCCACTTTAAGAAAACAAACAAAATAAAAACAGCTGATATGCCAACTAACTGAACAGTTAATTAAAGGAAGCTACTACTAACGTAATCAGTAATACGCCATTGGAAATAATGGCAGTATCACAAAATTTATTAACTGCTACCGTGAAACAACATAATTTACACAGAGTATTAGTTACTATACAGCTCTACAGTTGTTTAAGTAATTTTGGTGTTTAATCGATCTTCCAAACTTCATAAATACTTAATGGCTAAACCGCTGCCCATTCACCATTGATGAAATAACTTTCAGTTAGAAACAAACACATTATAACACCTACTAACACTACACATTGAAGTGCCGGCTAAAGGTTGAACGCGTTATTCACACACAAAGTGATGACAACAACAACAAAAAACACAGAAAAATCAATATTTCAAATACAGTGATTTCATTAAAAGCTAAAAATAACTGAAAAAGTAATTGGCGGAAATTTCTAGAGATTATATGATTGAACAACAAACTTCAGTTGATTCTGTGTTTTGTTTTCTTGCATTTTGGATGGCTGTTCGCCATCTTGCCAACTCATGAAGCTTGCACTTGCAGCAAAACTGCTGGTTCTGGGTGGGACGAGTCGATAGACCACTGAGACACCGGAAAGAACTCTCGAAGAGTTAGTAATTTCAACATTAATTTTATTAACCTATTACAAAGACCATCGATGAATTACTTTCGTTTAACCTGTATTCACAACATTTGGATAATATTCTCCATGTCTAAATAAATCTATTTAGAATATTAATCAACTTACCAACTGTTGGCCAGCTCGGCTCACTGAACAGTTCGGGAACATAAGCCGTGTGGTTCTACAACCAAGGGCAGCTCTGAAAGCTGGCGAGGATTGGAGAGCAGGAAGGAAGGCTGTCACGTGACCGCGTGAGTACCATCCTTGAAGCACAGGTGAACAGCAGATCTTCAGCTATCAGAGTATGTAGTCTTTGGCTGACAGAACCCGTACCTAGTAGGAACCTACGGGTAGACAAACAGATAAAAAAGAATGTTTGCTTCCACACAAAAGATATATTAATATTGGATCTAATGTACTGGTATAACTAGTAGCACGTCAGTAACTTTGGAACCCACTACGATTGGTGTGTACTTTACCTTTGGCGAGAATTGATCTGAAGATTGAGAAAATACCCCATATGTCATGTCGTACCCTTAATCACATCTTTTCTGATGAATTTCGTATTTTTGTCATTTGAAAATCTGTTTTCAACTTGTTCACCCTTAGTTGGCCTGAATTTCCTTATATAATCTTCACTAATATCTTCAGTGTACACGTTTGTTTCCAAATATTATCCACAAGTAATGACATTTAGATCCCTGTTAATAAGTGCTTCCTCATTTTAAATGAATTTAAATAAAGGCCCTTTTGTTCACTAAACGATTTCAATAATTAGTTCCTAGCTGAATGTTCCGCCTAGCGACGTTACTTGTGATTGTGACGTCTAGTTTGATCTGTCGCAGCAAAGAATGACAAGAATTAAATAACATTTCTACAGTTCTTACTGTATCATTGTAGGCATATTACGATTAAAGCGTTAATATTTCAAATGGCCATCCAGTTTTCGACTGCTTGTCCCGCACATGTTTCGATTACTTGTAGCTTAGAAATCAACCAACGCGATGCTTTAAAACATAAGGATGGTTTTAAACCACACGTAAATAGCGTTACTACTTTCGGCTGAAAAGTTCGTCTTTTATCAACAAATATAATTGGTGAGTAGATTGTTAACTATTGCTTTTATGAATCAGGTATATGTTATTTTATCGTATGCATGATTTATCAAAGATTCCCGACTCGTATGTACTAAAACACCAATAGAATGCAGCCAGCAAAAAGAAAAATTGTTGATCAGTGCCAGTTATCATATTTTGCTTTGTGTACGCTTTCACCGCTCCTCGAAGCCATTTCTTCCCGTACTCAAGTCTGCCATACTGTAGGGTGCCCCATATTACAACGCATGCGTCATTCTGTTCCGCGCCAGATGTTTACTTGCATTCGTGGTACAGACCTAGACTATGTCCAAAGTTGAACTGCGACTGAACAGTTTTATGCCAAAACGCCCATTGTATTCAATTAGAAGTTTCTAGGTGTACGAAAGGGCGCTGAAATATGAAAGAAATCTGAGGTCTTTGAACAAAACCAGGGCACCAATGAACGTGTTTAAGTGACTGTTAGTTTCCTGAACTCAGTCAATGAATTATTTATATATAGAAACAACGATGATGTCTATATGCTTGATCTGGTTTATTATGTTTTCACAATTACGTATTTATCGGGTCTTATTAATGTTGTTTAGCCAATAAAGTTAAACCAAATTCTGTTTCATAGTTAACAGGCTTGGAATGAAAGTGAAAAGTTTTCGCAACATAATACTACTAAATAGACAATACTTTGTTTTCCTCTTTAAATATCTATCAAAAGAGTAATTTTTCTACACATTTTGCACCTTAATAATTTTAATTATCTTTCCAATTACTTATGGTCTGATAATATCAATAACAGAAACTATGTATATTATATGTGATGAAGTAAATCTTGCAAAAATAAATTCCGTAAACTTCAAACAAAAGTGACTATAAGTAGTGAATTTTTGTCACTTAAGAAAAAGAAACTTTTAAGTTAGTTAAATGTCTTATTTTGAAATACATATTACAATTTCAAATACAATTTGATATTTACTTGAACAGTACCTTTTGCAACATTTATAGTGAACGCCTTGGCCAGAGACAGAAAATTCAGGCATAGCTGTCTATAATATAAAAATGAAGACTGAAAGTAACAATCAATCAACAGCACTCACCTCTTATGTTGCTACTTCTAATCGGAAAGTGGGATGTATTTATCATTTTATCACGAAGTGCTTCAGTGAATATTATACATAGGCTCGAACCTTGAACATTGAGATTCAGTGCCTGGCTCGCTAATCAATAGGCCATCCCTGGTCTTTCAAATACAAATGCCCCCTAGTGGTACAGCGGTATGTCTACGGATTCACACCGCTAGAAACCAGGTTTCGATACCCGTGGTAGGCAGAGAACAGAGAGGCCATTGTTTCGCTTTGTGCATAATTCTAAACAGACGAACAAATACAAATTTAAAAGTGGAAACCGGAAAGAAAAGTCCTTAAGATGCTCCGTCATTGTTCGAAAGGTTATTCACTTCTTAATTTTTTAAAATTATTTCCTAACTTTATTTTTGTCATCTTAAGAATAATGAAAAAAATAAATTCATGATAAATAACGCTAGCCTTGTTGGTATTGTCTGCAAATGGCACGGTATCGTTACATTGATCTAAAGACTTTAATACGTTTATTGTATTGTTTTCGACAAAAAAACAAAACTCTACGTTCATACTCCTTAATCTTTCTTTAGGTCTGAACAATTCACGAATTCATCTTTTTTTTAACAATAATTAACTCTGAACTGTCAATACGCAAAATATAAACTATCAAATACATTCATAGACTGAGGTTCGCCCTAGTAAGTTTTTTTTGTTTTGTTTTTTTCGTTTTACAGTTGCTGAACATTATAAGACGACTTTGTATTCTCCAAGAAAACAGATTAAAGCATTTCAGAAATTTCGTGTCTGCTCATTTCAATCGTGACTGTTATGTTAGGCTAGTTTAGAAGCCATATTGACTGTTTGGTATAAATCATAACATTGAAGCCTATGGTAAAGAATGTCATATCAAAGAATGTGAAAGTAATATCACCCTGAAAACTTCATTTAGAAAAAGCTAATATTTGCTTAGTCAGGAAAGCTCTTCCTTTCCATTTCCTTCCTTCCTTTATTAAGATCATTAAAGGAATTAACTTTGTACATAATCAAAAATCGAGCTTAAATAAAAAGTCATTTTTTATTGTTGTTGTTTCTCATGAAATATGGCCGAGCCGAGGTTTCGAAGCAAGCCTAGAGTAGTTTTTTTTTTTTTTTTTTATCTTAGGTAGGGTGTGTTAGTGTGCTTACGTATGAAGTGAGCGACATTCATGTCAGCTATCCCAAGCAGGAACTAGCACGAGGCGTCAGCGTTTTGAAGGTGTAGGAATTTTTGTCTCGGAGTTAGCCTTCTTCAAGCCCGGCTAGTCTACAAAAGAACTGGAATCCACGCACCATATCTATGACATAGAACTATTGATCTATAATGTCATGAACAGCGGAATTCTGGGAGCGGAATAACATGAAACGAGTAAATGTATGTAGAGAAAACTTGCAAAATATCGTGAATATGTGGTGGAAGCTTTTGGTTTGGTTTTTGGAATTTCGCACAAAGCTACTCAAGGGCTATCTGTGCTAGCCGTCCCTAATTTAGCAGTGTAAGACTAGAGGGAAGGCAGCTAGTCATCACCACCCACCGCCAACTCTTGGGCTACTTTTGTACCAACAAATAGTGGGATTGACCGTCACATTATAACGCCCCCACGGTTGGGAGGGCGAGCATGTTTTGGCACGACGCGGGCGCGAACCCGCGATCCTCGGATTACGAGTCGCACGCCTTACGCGCTAGGCCATGCCAGGCCATCGTGGAAGCAGATGTACACCATGAAAATATTTTACATTCATAGATATCAGCATAATTATACTGGTTTGTAAGCCGGTGTGTAAAGATACATTCATTATAAATACGATATAAAATTTCCTATACAAGTACATTGGAAATCATGAGATCGAACCTGTATCACGATTATTCTAAAACCGTGTAAAAGTTCTTACGTGTAGAAGATATGAATCTAATCAAAAGAAATATCAAGTTAAAATAATCTACAGTAGTATAATTATTCTAATTCTCCTTGTTCCTTTACAGACAAGATGAAAGACAGTAATCACAAACTCTGATATAAATATGTTAACCAAGCTTTTCGACTGAAACAAGTAATAAATAATTTCGTAATCTTTTTATTTATTGCTCTTAATACACACGTTGCGCCTGAAAAGTCAGACAATATGAAGTCTATTTTTAACATATCACATATTGGCGGTCCCGGTGTCATGGAATACACCATAGCAAATTATTACTCAAGATTTTAAATCGTATACATTTAAAATTTACAGTATACATTTTGGCTACTTTTCTATACATATTTTGTTAGATGTAAAAGAAATATACCAGTTCAGTCCTTAGGCTTACAAAATGTTATAAAGAGACTTTAAGATACTTTACCTGTTTGTATGTGGGTTTTATTTTGCTTGGAGTTAGAGTTATAACTACACGTCTTATTTTGATGAGTGATACATCTTTAAGTGCAAATGGGGAATAAATGTAGTTACGAAATTTGCACCACCCATTCCATTGAAAAAACATCAAAATGGTAGCAAACACTAAAATCAAAAATGAAAAATCGATTCGCTTCTATTGACTGTTGTTATATGTAGGTAGATGGACAGGTTCGTTTGTTGTTTAATTTCGCGCAAAGCAACACGAGGGTTAGCCATCCCTAATTTACTAATTTAACAGTGTAAGATTAGAGAGAAGGCAGCTAGTCATCACCACCCATCGTCAACTCTTAGGCTACTCTTTTACCAACGAATAGTGGAATTGGCCTTCATAAAATAACGCTCCCCTCCCCGGCTGAAAGGGCAAACATGCTGGTATGACGAGAATTTGAACCCCCAACCCTCAAATTACGAGTCAAGCATCCTAACTACCTGGCTATGCCAGGCCAAATAAACAAGTAGATGTAACTTCCAAACAATTCGATAAGGGGTCCCCTTAGAGTAACCTGTTTCATTATTTTTTAAATTACCTTTCCGTTTTCTGTTTCATTAGGAGTAACTATGCTTTCCCACAACTGACTGTGGATAGTGAATTTTTATTTTAGATGCAAGGTATTGTGGGGTTAAAAAGCTATTCCTGCGCTTCAATTTCCATTAGTTCTAAATTATTCTCACACTCGAGGCTTACGAATATGGGTTAAATCTGACGGACGGTGTAGCTCTAATGCTGTTAATAACATACTTTTAGAATTTCCTCTCCTTCCCAGCGGCACAGCGCAATGTCTGCGGATTTACAGTGGTAGAAACCTGGTTTCGATACTCATGGTGGGTAGAGCAGAGATAGCCCTTTGTGTAGCATTGTGCTTAACTTCAAACAATCTTACTAGTAAGAGTATACATCGGATTGGACTGGGGCTAGTTAAGAATCCCCCTGAACCTTCTTCAGAAAATAGGAAATTTTTGATCCAATAAAGTTTGTATTTAGTTTTTGATTTCATAATATCAGTATAAATATTCTAATAATAATAATAATAAATTATAAACCTTTACTTTTGGCCTACTTTAGTAAGTTTTATTTCTGTGTAGTGTATATCTAATTGTGAATAATAACTGTTGACAATGTGTGGTGTCCCCCGCTAGTACAGCGGTATGTCTACGGATTTACAACGCTCAAATCAGGGGTTCGATTACCCTCAGTGGGCTCAGCAAATAGCCCGATGTGGCTTTGCTATAAGAAAAACACAAACACACACACAATGTGTGGTTTTTACTTTGTACTAAAGTTCCCTTAGTGGCAGAGGACACTGAGTGTGAGACTAAGAAAATTTAGGCTTATTTAGGTATTTTCCACCGAGGTCTTTGTCATTTGTCTGTGCGAATATGAGATATAGTACAGTAAATGAGCAATATTGTTTTGTTTACGACGACGTGATAATTACGACAGCATCGTGAGTCTTGAATTGAGTCTTGAATCAGAAAGCCAAGAAAGGTCAACAATGCAAGAAAGTCAGAGACAGACAATCACACTGCAAACTAATCTTCAGTTTCGGTATGGCTATTAAAACTTTATTTCAATTAAAGTTTTGATTCCCATACCAGCCGTCTTCAGAACGCATTTTTACTTCAAATGGGTTTCTCGTCATCATGAATGATCTTCACTCGTAGTTTCTCTTAACAGACCTACTTATTATCATGACGAATGATATTTAAAGTTTATATTTGTGCCAGTAGGTTTATTATTCTTAGATTATGGTATCAATATACCCCTAAAATGCCCCAGCTAAAATGTTATGGTTGCATTAATTAAAATTTAATTTTTATATTATATCAGACTTCCTAAAGTCTCTCTCGCTATATATAGGGCTAATTAGTAATGTTTTACACATGTAGGTTTGGTTTGTAGTCCTAGATTAGGCCTACGTAAACGGTGTGGTAATAAATTGAGCTGCAGGGGCTAAAATAATTTATAGCATATGATAGGAATAGACCATAGTCCAGAAGAAGATTTTCTGTGATAAATTGTTTATTTAATTAATAAATAACAGAGTTACACATGCTCAAACAGAGACAGTGGGCATATAGTATTATAAATAATAATGTTGAAACAGGTCGTGGCATTACAATACACACACACACATATATACATAATATATATACTAGTAAATTTTGTTGAAAAATATTAGAAGAATTTAAATCGTAAACTTAATGATACCATGCCAAGATAAGGCTATATATATTCAAGGCCTTGGATTAGGTCTATATAGCCTGAGCCTACAGCTTATATCAGGTCATCCCTTAAGCGATGTCCGATTTTAGGTTTAGAAAAATAGAAAGGATTTCAAACGCTTTTAATGTTATTTAATCAATAATGTATGTTTCATTATTATTAATTACTTCATGCCAACTATCCACAAGCTTTTGAATAACACTTCTATAAAATTCTTGGGATTTTGAGGAAAAGAATGTAGAGAGGGTAGTTTTGACATCTTCATGTGTTCCAAGCTCATTTTCGTCAAGATAGTTCCGAAAACTTTGGAATAGATGATAATCAGATGGGGCAAGGTCTGGAGGATGTGGAAGTTTTTCCAAGTCTAGCTCTTCAATCTTTCCAGATGTGATCCTTGCTGTATGGAGCCGAGCATTAGCCTAGTGTAACACAACACCTTTACGATTGATCAAAGCAGGCCTCTTTTCTTTCAGTGCAACATGCAAGCGCTCTAACTTGAAAATAGAGGTCTCATGTAATCGTGGATCACACCAACAATATCTCACCAAACATTTAACAAGACTTTCCTAGACTGGAGGTCCATCTTGGGCTGTGCTTTAGCCAGTTTACCTGCACTGAGCCATTGTCTGCGGGCGCTTAACATTTAAAAAAAAAACATTTTTCATCTCCAGTCACTTACCTGTCCAAAAATGGTGAGCTACATTCACGAGAGTGCAGGAAAGTGCAAATGTCTACTCTTGCTCTAAGGTTGGCTTCTGTTAAATCATGGGGGACCATTTTTCAAGTTTTGATACCTTTCTGAGCTGTTGCAGATGACGGTGAATTGTAGAATGGGTTGAATTAAGATTTTGTGCTAGTTTTTCAATTGTTACAGCACAATCTTCATTAAGTGCACCCAGCACCAAGTCATCATTAAACTCAACAGGACGACCTGAACATATCACATCACTTAAGCTGTAGCCACCTGATCTGAACTTTTGAAACCGCCTCTGACATTTTCTTTCATTGAAAGACTTCGCATCATAAACACTTTGAATGTTTCGTGTAGTTTCTGCTATACTATTGCCTTTTCTAAACTCATAAAGCATTATATGCCTAACGTGCTCCTCAGACACATCCATCTTCATAAGGGTTTATTTGATTAATGATCTGAAAAAGTGGTGTTGGGTTAGAAAAAAAAGTGACACAAAAGAATGAGGCATCACAAGTAAAGGAGATACACAAGGATCAAGAACCAGATGACGAATCATTTGAACCACCAGCAAAATTCGTAATATTTATTAACTAACATCCCATTCAACCTACTGGCGCTATGAAATGTGATGAACACCGAGTGTATAACAGGGAGTTGCCATATGGAAATATCCTCACACGCCAGTAGGTGGCTGTCTTATTCTTCTGAGTAGGAAAATTATTTTGCTATATATGTTTGTTATTTTGAACAAACAGAGGATGTTCATTTATTTATTACTTCACGTGTGATATCTGCCATTTATATTATCTTCTTGAAAGGCACGGAAAGAGTAAAGCTCATGATACTACAAAGAAGACGACAGGCACTAGAAAAACACAATTTCTTCAATACTTATCGAGAAATAGCGATGAAAAGTGAGATCTGTTTGGAGTATCAGATGATTTGGACTCATAGAACAGTAACTGTGGAAATATTTTAGCACTTATGATAATGATTGGTAAATATAATCCCCTACTTAGGCGTCACCTGGTAGATTCAATACAACAAAGTAAAACACTGAAGGAGAGAGAAAAAAAAAAGGAATCTCTCAGGGCAGAGTACCTCTGATCACTTTACCGTCTAAAACAACCGTTAACAAGCTAATCACGATTATTAGAAAAGTTTTGAAGGAAACTATATTAAAAGAAGTGGCTGAATGCGATAAATATGGAAATGAAAGAGTTTCAACACAAGATATCAGTGTTGTGTATCAATTGGCTGTATGTTTGCAATATTTTAAGTCTTGAATAGTTACTGAAAGATTGACTAGTATGTGTAAAGCTTCGTCAACCATTTCTACAAGAAAAACTGTCAAAGGAGGACTATTTTTTCTTGGATTGAGCTCAAAATGTATTATAGAGCAGTCTTACGATACAGCAGTTAACTGTATGGAAAATATTCTGGCCTGCAACTTCAAATCAAGAATGATGCTTTAAATCCTCTATTTACACATGTTATGCACATTATTTTAATATACTAATGAAGATTCGACAACTTGTTGTCTAGAATTAGAAAGGTTTTACAGAGTTTTAAAAGCAGCTGAATTGTTATTGAGAGACTCCTATAAACGAATTAATGTGTGAAAAGCTCTTGCACAGAGTATCATTGCCTGGGTTTTGTGAAAACAATTGAAGAGGCAAGATGGACAAATAAGGATCAGGCACTGGAAGCCATAATTAAATCATTTGGAGTATTGCAACCCGAACAACTGGTGCTACTGATCCGTGTATTTCATTAAACTACCACTTTAGAAGTAAAATTCGTTCGAGATAAGGAGATTGTTTGGCTTTTCTTTCCTTTTCGAAAAGTAATAAAACGGCTTGCCATATATATATATATATATACACACACACGTATGTGTATATATACATATACATATTATATACATACATATACAACAATTTATACTGAATTAGAAGGACTTAGAAACCACTTGGTTTGGTGGAGCCTCATAATTTTCTGGTTCATATACACGCTCGGGACTTCTTCACACACAACAAATAGAAAACATGTCTTAGAGATAGTACGTTTTAAACGAATTCTGTAAATACATAATCGTACAATTTTTTTTTTAAATATTAGTATAGCATGGTTTGTTCAAAATGATACAGAACACCAATAATATAAAATCAACTTTAATATTCAAACAAACTGCAATTTTGGCGTTCAAGCATTTGCAACTTAAGATTATTCTTGTTTATAAGTGTAAAACTACTAAAAGCTGTGCTCGCTGACTGTATTTAACTCTGATTTGTTTGTATTAATGACCATTAATCTCACTTTTGGTACAAAACTCATTTTAAATAAGAATACGTGGTGAAAAGATTGGGCAGAACCTGAAAGAGGAATTCGATTCTTGAACAGTTAGGACTGACAAGAATCATTTAAATATTATAGATGAGAGTAATTTGTTTTGAGACCTTCATAATGTGGTTTGTTCGCACTGGCAAGAATTAAGTCGTATTTAGCTACAGCTTAAATCTTTAAAGTTAGTAAATTATTTGAATAATTTATGTGGGGAAGTTACTTGCGTTTCGAATCTTTCTTTAAAATTGTATTAATTGAAGTATGGAGGAGAAATCTTAAAGATGTATATATATGTATATTAATATGAAGAGTTTATGGTGCTATATTTATCCCTCTATTTGCACATTGTAAAACATAGGCAAGAAACCTATTTTTGTTGCTATACAAACAAATATTTCTATTCTGTAATTAAATACTCCTACCTCTGGGTAATAGTCTAAATAGACCATAGAATTATTTTTGTTAGTTTCTCAATTGAACAATGTTACTTCTATTTATAGTTTACCAAAATATATTTCACAAAAACATATTTTCTTTGAAATGTAAACCTCTTTAAGTAAGGAATTTAAATAAACTTTTTTTCCATCATGTTTTCATAATACGTGCAACAGAGAGCTAAGAGATATTTTGTTATATTACCAATGAATACAACACCGTGTCTCTTTATTTAATTTCTTATGATATGGAGACGATTCGAATTAAAATGCAACAAATATTTTCATCAGGCCCAACTAAGTATATAAACGCTGTCTTCAAACATGAATCAATGTTTAAGGCTCGTTTCACGTGCATAGTTTGTTAGGCCCTTTTTTATTTTTGCTTATTAATCAAGTTAACTAAGGACTGTTACTTGTAGCATTTATGTTTTCATGTGGCACACTGTTAAACCAATCCTTTGACAGCTTATTCATGCTTGTTGTCCGAAAATTGTGAAACTCTAAAATTATCAACCAGAGTCAGTCTTATTGTTTTGAATTAAGCATGAAGTTACACAATTGGCTATCTGTGCTTTGCCCATCACGAGTATCGAAACCCGTTTTTTTAGCGTTGGAAGTCCGCAGACATACCACTGAGTCACTGGGGGACCACAGTCAATCTACTCTTACACAAAATTAGAAATATCAAAGTTTCAAAGTTCGATTTGAACGGGTTCTTTAGCCTATATTTTGAGCAATTTAGGGAAGTTGCCCGTTTGAAAAGAGAATAATTGAAAAATAACTTATGTATAAGTATTATGGAAAGTTGTTGTTCCAGTTTTGAATTCAATTGTCATGATTATTATAACAGTATCTCCAATCGTTGCTGCTGCATTCTACAATTCAAAAATGTTTCTCCACCGATAGATTTGGCTTAGTTTTTGCAAGATCTGTAATCAAGAAGAAACCATCTTTATAAAGAAAACACTGAAATTTTTTGGATTATCAATAATAATTTTCTTGGTCGATAAAATGTGGTAATATAATTAATCAAAGATTTATTTTAAATAAAATGAACAAGCATTTTCTTACTTCCATTAATACCCGATACTTCCAGTACAAATGTCGTGAAGAGTGTCTGAAAGTACCACATAATCTTTCAATCAGCAAGGTGATATTTCCTGTATGCATTGTTTTGCTCTTATTTTTTATCTGTTTTATTTATTGTTCTTCTCTTGCATGCTCCAAGGCTAAATCAAGGTCAGCGGACAGCGTTTTAAAATTAAAGAGCATAATGAACAATAGAGGTTGCAAACATATTTAAACTTGGGAAGTAATTTAATAGATTGCTATAGCTTAGGTTAAATGTTCACAGGTAATCTTTGGTGTGTCTGTTTTTAATCAAATCTCAGGCGTTAACTTGATGACTCCATTGAAAGAAGTTAAAATTTATGGGCAACGAACCTGATTTTGGTGACAGCATAAACAGTTTTAACTTAAGGTCACTGAAAAACAGAATTCAAGAAGCAGAAGCTTAGGTTCGATTTCAGCAGTTTATTTTTGTCTGATTTGTCTTATTGCTTTCCAGTCGATTGGAGCTGAAAGACGGGTAGAATAAACGAAAACATAACTTAAACGAGAAATTATTTTAAAAGTCTCTGACTGTCAAAGCGTACAGCAGGCGCTAATGGAAGAACCAAAGAGGAAGGAAAATACATTTTTAAAGGGTGCATTTTGTACCTTTTAAAAAATAAAGTAATAGGTCAAGGTTAGCGCAACAGTGCAACTCTAACGTTTTCACCGAATGAGAAAATACACTGTTTGTAACAATAATTTGTAATTCTATTTTATTTTTCACATAAAAACCCATAAATTGCGCCATGATCGTTGCCTTTTGTGACTCGTTCTGTTCGCGTTAACCTCATTTTCAATGG
This sequence comes from Tachypleus tridentatus, assembly GCF_004210375.1. Taxonomy (NCBI): domain Eukaryota; kingdom Metazoa; phylum Arthropoda; class Merostomata; order Xiphosura; family Limulidae; genus Tachypleus; species Tachypleus tridentatus. The sequence goes on from NC_134831.1 coordinate 144,114,923, forward strand.
GAAATATTTTTCTCTCTTTCCTTGTGTATGTGATATGAGCATAAAACAAACTTGAATAACACACAAGACACACGTACAGAATTACTTTTGGTTATTCCTCTTCTGCTTTTGCGGGAAACACACGTATCTTTATGGCAAAAAATAGATTTTACCAAGTTACAAAAATACCAGCAGGGCGTGGAATGTTAGCGTCTCTGACTGTGAATTCGAGGGTTAAGGATTTGCGTCCCGTTGTAGTATGTAATTAACACACTTCACACTTTGAGGTCATGGGCGCGTTGTGAAAATGACGGCCAAACCCAAATGACCAATCAGATGAAAGAATCCAAAGACCTATTGGTAGACGCTGTTGACTACAGGTACCCTCTTTCTATTGCTAAAAGATCAGAGTCGAACGTAGCCCAATTGTTAGTGTGCCTGGCTATGGGTCTAAAGTTCGCGTCTAGTTATCGCAAAAAAAAAACAAAAGCACTCCATGCTTGGGGTTGTGGGTTTGTCATTACGGTGAAGGTCAAATACAATAACTCAGCCGCACAAGTGTATTCCAGGAGTTGACAGTTGATGCTGCTGACCATCTGCTTTCCCTCTAGAGTCTAGACTATCAGTTGAAAATTAGGGCCAGTTAGCGCAGATAGTACTTGAGTATCTTTGCTCGAACATCCTAAAATAAATAGTCAATTAAACACTATATATAGCTCACTTGTGTAGTTTTTGAACAGAAATTCTAAAACAGTAAATAAAACGTGACGTTGGTTGGTATACGGTGGATTTAAATGGATTAGAACAAGAAACACGTTACTGAGCAATGTACAGCTTATTTCGATGGGTTACAACGTTAACAATAAATGCTTTACCGAACAGTATAGTGGGTGTTGCTAGATTACAATACTACACCTATAAGCTAATGTAACTATTACTTTAATAACCTACAACAAGACATCTACCGACTAAAAGAATACTTGGATAAGTTACGACAAATATAATATATTTACTAGTTAGCATAGAGTCAATAAGAGCGGATTGCAACAGGATATTTATCGTTTGCTATATAGTAATACGACAGCGTCTTACAAAAGTCGGTATAAACAGGTTAAGTAACATTAAACGACAAGGCAAATGAGCTATTGGCTTAAATCTTTAAATGTATGCATTTACTAAATATGGCTTCCAATCATACACTAAGATTAAGATAAATTAATGCAGTTCGTGTTATGTTATTTACAGTTTTTTTTATTTGTTTGCCGAATTTCCCCCAAAGCCACAAGAGGACTATCTGTATTAACCGTTCCTAATTTTTAATTAATAGAATAAAGAGAAGGACCTAGTCAACACCACTCACCGCCAACAATTGAGCTAAACTTTGCCAATGAATACTACGACTGACAATCTCTCATACTATAATGTCCCCACAGTTAAAAGGGCGAATATGTTCAATGACGGGTGTCAATCCGTGACCTATAGACTATGAATAGATTGCTAAGTTTGTTTTTGAATTTCGCGCAAAGCTACACGTAAAACCATTTCACCATTGTTGTTGTTGTTGTTTTGAATTAAGCACAAAGCTACACAATGGGCTATCCGTGAACTGCCCACCACGGGTATCGAAACCCGGATTTTTAGCGTTGTAAGTCCACAAACATACCGCTGAGCCTCTGGGGGGGGGGCACTACTCACCAAAGAGAAACAAACAATACTTAAATAATCGTTTTATGATTTTACTTTCTATGTAAAAAATTATATTTCGATACTTCAATGTCAAACTATAATTAATAGAGCTGTTTTCTTCAATAGACAGTGGAAGTAAGATCAATATCAGATTACTTATTTTGACATCGATGCAATAATTTGTGGAATGTAAGGGGCAAGAGATTGACTGTACAACAAGAAGCAATACGATAGTATACCTCAGCTAATAATGTAGGGCTTACAAAAGTCAGCGGCAGTTTGGAGTCAAAATACTACAACGAAAGGAGCTCACGACGTTTTCGAAGAAAGAACAGTTAGTCGGTGTACCATTATTGGAATGAGAGTCCAAAGCATTTCACCTCGCCTATTCATAACCCAATCAATCACCCGTAGGCTATACACTAAATACTTAAAGGCTACTGAACATAATAATGTCGAATTTTGGAATAACCACCCAAAATGAATCTCTTTTCTCTCCATGGGGACTTTGAAATGAACCAAAGGATTTACTGAGAGTTCAGATATGCAAGCACTTACAATAATTACTGTATACAATAAGATGTTATTGAGTTTTAGTAATATTCTGTAGCCTATAAGCAGCTCATCAAAGTCATGAATCCAAGGTTTTAGTTTTCATGCCTTAAAAGTCGAAATTGTGGAACAAAGTGCATAAACACTCCATCACGTGGAGTGTTGGACCTCCGTTACATAGCGTGTGATTTGGATGGATGAGTTTGAGACTGGCGACATCACGATAATATTGTGGAAAGTGTTGTGTTATCCCCTTTGTAAGAAGCGAAAGAAGTAGTGATATTTTCTGATCCATTTTAGTTTGGTTCTTAAATGAAACAAGAATATCTTGTTGACTGTCTGCATTGAGGTAATTACTCCTCCTTCAGCATGATAACTTACCATGTAAATTGTGACTGGCAGAAAATTTGAATAAGTAACGTCCAAAATCTCCCTTGGCAAGCACGCATCTCCAAACGTTATGGAGAGTTGTCTGGTGAAAATAAACTACAGTCTTATTACAGTAAGAACTACTTGACGAAAGCTGAATCTGCAATAAATGGGCTTGATCTAGTGTTTCAGTGGGGAAACATCGTATCTCTTTTGGCTTGGTTTGAATTTCGGGCAAAGTTACACAAGGGCTATTTGTCCTAGCCTTCCATAATTTAGCAGTGACAGACGAGAAAGAAAACAGCTAGTTAACTTCCCTCCTAAGCCATCTCACGGGTTACTCTTTACGAACGAATAGTAGAATGGACCTAACAATATCACACTCCCATGTTCGGTGACTCGTTTTGCGGAATGTCTTCCCATTACTTTTGTTCACAGTGTGTACAAACTCCCAGTTGTTCAAACAACAACAACAAAAGCCATAAATAAGTTACCAAACATGCACACATGAACTTGAAATAAACAGCTATTGAACTGAAATCAGTATGTACATCAGGATATAAGGGTATTGCCACAAAAATAAACACGAATGCCTTGCACGAACATGAACTTGAAGTTATACAATATCAGGGTTTTCCTTTTTGTTTATAGTTAAATACAAATCTACACAATAAGCTGTCTGTGCTCTGCCCACCAAAACTATCAAAACTCGGTTTCTAGTGTTTTAAGTCCGCAAGCAATAGCACGAACATGCATTGTAAGCATACATTAACACGAATACGCATTGTAAAGCAATCAATAGTACTTGTGACGGACAGACATTACTGACCCATTAAACGTGCATTAAACGCTTAAGTTCTCAAAAGCTTTAAATTTGAATTCATAAATACCACTTTCTGTTCTTTTAATGACTGCTTTTACTAGTTAATAAAAAGTTGTGATACACTGCCAGTGATTGATAAACCTACTCACCTATGTATAAAAGCATGCAGTATACGCTGTTAGATCGTTTTCCTATACAGCCAAAGACGTAAAAAGTAAAAAAAAAGAAGCTGTTTACGTAAATAAACGTACATCCGAGAATATAAGTATCTTTGTCTTTACTTATTAAATATAGATTTATGCGAAATTCGTTAAATAAACTTATCAAACACAAGTTGATATCCATTGGTGTAAATAAGCACGTGGATAACTGTTTTTCAAATTAATTTTGTTCTTTCAATCAGGTCCGGCATGGCCAGGTGGATTAAGGCGTTCGACTCGTAATCTGAGGGTCGCGGGTTCGAATCCCCGTCGCGCCAAACATGCTCGCCCTTTCAGCTGTGGGGGCGTTATAATGTGACGGTCAATCCCACTATTCGTTGGTAAAAGAGTAGCCCAAGAGTTGGTAGTGGGTGGTGATGACTAGCTGCTTTCCCTCTAGACTTAAATTAGGGACCGCTAGCGCAGATAGCCCTCGAGTAGCTTTGCGCGAAATAAAAAAAAACAAACCAAAAACAAACAATCTTTCAATCGTCATTTGTTGAAAACATATAACCTTACCGATGAGCACCGTTGTATGGTGACGGAAGTCAAACGTTCAAATTGTTTGACCAATGTAGTAGAAGTATTAATGTAACGAAGACATATTAAGCGAGTTCTTTGTCATTTATAGTTTGAGAAAAAATCATAACTTTTCCTACCGGTAATTTAATACTTTACTTCTGCCAAGTTCCTATTTAACCAACTAATGAAACCATAGAAAATCATTCCCATTTATTTTAGGATTACCACACTTGTATCTGTTGACGTCAATAGAAATGTGCGAGTCTAAGCTGGTTACGTTGCAATATTGTATTTATTGCAATAAAATGCAACCTGAGGGAGTCTGACCTGGCGTATTACGTCAATTTATCAGTTCAGTTAACTTTTCTTTGAACGCATACGGCTCATACTAAAACACGAATATGTGAAAATAAACAGAAAATACAATGAAAAAAAGTAGTAATAAGATAATACCCGATATTGTTTTTTTCTTCATGATAAACGTGTTTTCCGGTGACATAAAAGCACTACTGTACAAAAATGGTAAGCTTATAATATAGGTGATATTTTCTATAAACATGTGAAATTGGTCATTAGTTTCACAATGCAACTCTTACTTTACTCATTCTGTACGGCCAGGTGGTTAAGGCACTCGACTGATAATCTGAGGGTCGCGGGTTCAAATCCCATCACACCAAACATGCTCACCCTTTCAGCCGTGGGGGCGTTATTATGTTACGATGAATCCCACTATTCGTTGGTAAAAGAGTAGCACAAGAATTGGCGATGGGTGATGATTACTAGTCTTACACTGCTAAATTAGGGACGGCTAGCGCAGACAGCCCTCGTGTAGCTTTGCGCGAAATTCAAACTAAAGGACTTCTTAATTGAAAGTTTTTCTTTTTTCATAAAACCAAGTATGAATTGAGAGCACGACTAAGTGCAAGAATATTTTTGATTTAACTCATATTTATATAATTATTGTAGAGCGATATTACTTTAAAAACACTTTAAAACTTAGACCTTCTGATTGGTTTTCCTTGGAATTATATATATATACTTTTTACACAGAGAGATCAAGTTATTTTACACATGCACACAAAAATAGAGAAATTAGTCTTGTTTGTTACTACTGTCAAAATCAAAGGTAGAGAGAGAGAGAACGGAAGAGTTTACATGTAATATTTGTTTGTTTTTGAACTTCGCACAAAGCTACACGAGGGCAGCTAGTCATCACCACCGACCGCCAACTCTTGGGCTACTAGTGGGATTGACTGTTACATTATAACGCTCCCACGGGTGAGAGGGCGAGCATTGTTAGTGTAATCGGAATTCGAACCTGCGACCCTTAGATTACGAATCAAACGCCTTAACCCACCTGGCCATGCCGGGCTATATGCTACGTAAAGAGTTCTATACTTACAATTACTAATAAAAACAAACTTCATAAAATGGTCTAACTCTGAGTTTCGTAAAATAACACTCAAGAGATCATTAAATTTGTTTTGATCTAAGCGTGATCTACACAAAAAGTAACCACGGTCAAAAAATAAATTTGATATATCTTCTTTTTTTTCTCGAATAAAAGAAAGTTAACAAATTGGATGTTTTAAGCTCAAGGATTTATTTAACGTTCATTAGGATGTTTTACGTTTCACCAGTTGATAGTCCTGTTGCATGGAGTAAGATCAACATGTACATGTTTTGCACACATCAGACTGCCATTTGGGGTCAGACTCACAAGACCATTCTTGAACTTTATTTCCAACAACTTATTTATGTTCTGTTATCTATGCCAAAAAGTAAATATACGTAATTTTCCTGCTTACGTTCAATTTTTTTATAGTTAAATTCCTGAAGACGTTTATTGGTAACATGAGTGATATTACGATTTGTTTGGAATTCAGCACAAAGCTACACAGTGGGCTATCTGTGCTCTGCCCACCAGGGGTATCAAAACCCGGTATATAGCGGTGTGAGTCCGAAGACATACTGCTATGCCACTGGGGGTCTGGTGTTACGTAGAATGAATTTAATACAAACGTACCTAATCATCTGAAACAAACTACAGGTTTAATCAGTCTATTTCAGGTTCTACTAGTTAAGATATTCCTCTTTATATTTAAAAAAATAAGTACGTTGTCGTGTTCGATATTAGTTCATACCTGGAATCATTCTAATGTTCTATGGTAGCTATTCTCAATCACCTGAAACAAACTATAGGTTGAAATGATACTGTAGGTTCAATCGTGGAATGATATCCTTGGTGTATGGTATCTGTTCTTCAAGAAGTTAAAGATCTTTAACACACCTTATAACTAATCATCGTGGGTTCGATACTATAACAAATGAAAACAAAACTCCTATTGTCTTTAATAATTGCTACATTGATTAGGAGATAGTTAAATGTATGATTTTTAAACAGGTAAATCGAGATCCTTTTGTATGTCATGGGACGAAGTTCAATATAACTGATTATGCTCTGTCATATGGTGCAAATCGACTAGCTTAAATATCCAAAACAAAAGGCACAGAAACGCATATAAAACAACAACAAAACTAAAAATGAAAGATGAATGCTCAATACGCTATCTTTCTTTGTTGAATTTGTATAGAAATATTTTAGTTAGAAATTTGGTACTGATCACCGCTATAAAATGTTTAGTTCTCCATACTGTGTCAATGTTTCACATAATACAGTCTAACCACTTCACGTAGGTGTCAGAAATTTTTCCACATTTTGTAAGAAGATAGAGGAACACACATAAGTTCAAGACACTGCTCCACTCCTGATGCACGACTGGTAAGTGTATGAATCTGAAAGACACGGTGAATTCGTGGAATCCAGGGATGTTGGAAAAGAAATATTTACCATTATTTTTTTTTTTACTTTTGAAAGGTGGAGAAAGAATTTTTTTCATACAGGTGTTCAAAATTTGGATCACAATGAGTCTTTATTTATACCTATTGTTTGAGAAAAACTACGTAAATCATTCTGTCTGTTATGTGCATGCAAGCTTATATATATATATTTACCCATCTGTGGTTGAATATTAACCTCGTCTGTTCCAAAAATATATATGCAAGTTATATTTCTTCCATCATTTTTTCTTTGATAAAAGTAAAACGTAAGTTGTGCTATATTCTTTCTTATTACTTATTTCTTATATTATTTCTTATTACTGACGAAGTTAGCGTCAGTTGTATAAGGTAGCCAAAATTAGCGACGCACTAAGGCCATCGTCGTCACATACCTTGAATGAAAATAGTAGGATTTATTCCTAACACAAACCTTACACAACGCCTTAACATATATATTAAAAAACAGGATTATTGTTAGTTTTGTTTCATCACCCTTTTATGTATGAAGTAATAATCACTCTGCTGTTATGCGTGAAACACACATAAAAGTATGAACATACGTGTACATTACGAGTTAAGATCCAACTGATATGAAAATTAGGGCCTCCCAAAAAAAGTGCCTCTTACAAGTTGTAATCTTTTAGAATGCTGCTAATAGCTCATTTGTTAAGAATAAAGATAATTAGAAACATAACCCTTGAGAATCATCTTTGGTTTGGTTTGAATTTCGCGCAAAGTTACACGATGGCTATCTGCGCTAACCGTCCCTAATTTAGCAGTGTAAAACTAGAGGGAAGGCAGCTAGTCATCACCATCAACCGCTCACTCTTGGGCTACTCTTTTACCAACGAATAGTGGGATTGACCGTCAAATTATAACGACCCCAGGGCTGAAAGGACGAGCATGTTTGGTGCGACCGGGATTCGAACCCGCGACCCTCGTATTACGAGTCGAACGCCTTAACTCACCTGGTCATGACGGACCAATCATCTTTGGATAAAAGGAATAGGCTAATGATTGAGAACTTGACTATTCAACCCTCTGTGTTGCTATTAGTCTTATAAAATATATGAAGTGCAACATATATTTTCGTCTATAGTTCGAGGTAATACTAACAGCAGTCTAAAAGCGAAAGAAACAATTTATTTTAATGTTAGCCTACATGAAAGTGTTGAGTCCGCTCATGATTGTTAGACATATTAAGAAACTAAGATTAAACTTTAATTATTCTAATTTTTAAACATACGTCCTACTAAGTAATTACTTGTTTATTTAACATTTTTTAACATAACTGGTTTTAATGTTAATAACTTAATAGTTTGGTTACCGTTTGGTTTTAAACCTTTTTGGTTCAAGTGCATTATATGTAATTGAAATTCAAGAATGTGTAATTATATTTTTACATTTATTATGGGTGTAGCCATCATTTATGGTAAACTATACAATTTCCTTCTTGTGTGTTTAACATGCGTTTCCTGTTTCTGGTTAGACAAAGCTTGAAGTTTTAAAACATGAAGTTTATCGGAGAAACCCGGCTTGATTTTATTTTGGTCAACATTTGGAGATTTTAAATATTGTCTTTGGGTATATAAAAGGACGTAGGACTAAATACATCTTTCAAATAAATTAAGTAAAAGCCAAAAAGCATTTATATACCAAGATGTATTTTGTTGTTTAAGTTTTATTCTCTTTCAGAATAATTCCCTGCAGGTACAGCGGTAAATCTACGAATTTACAACGATAACATCAGGAGTATGATTCCTCTCGGTTGACTCAGCAGATAGCTTGAAATGGCTTTGCTATAACAAAACACACGCTCTCTCAAATACTCTAAGTTTCTGCTAACATAGAGCACTAGGCAAATACGTTTTTGAGTGATGTCTGTTTTATTCATACGTTTTTTTTTGTACTGTTTCAAAGACGAAGGATATGGAACTACCTAACTTTTCAAGTAGATTTAGTGATAGATTTTGTTCACCTTGGGGCAGTAGCGTTTAAATTTTTTTTTCATGTAGTATAACAAATATGCATATCTTATTTAGGTAAAGGCAAGGGTCTATAATATGGAAAAGTTTTCTCATCGCTCGAGAATCTTTATTTACATATCTTGTATCACCTTATTCCACAGATTTTGAAAACCATAAAAATGTGTGGAAAATCGCCTTTGACGTTGCAACGCACACTTACCAGTTTTCAATGTGCAACTACGTGACATCTAAACTAGGATCGGAACAATATTGTTCCCTTCTGCTAAAATATCCCGTGCAAGAGGACGACTATGACTGTATATCAGTTCTTGGTAGTTGATCTATACTTACTAAAAGATAAAAATCACTACAAAAGCAGTTGTGGCTAAATGGTTAACGTGTCCGAACAGTGAATGTTAAAGTTCACGGTTCATGTCTCTTCAACCAAAAAAACGCACTTTGCTTTGAACTCTTAAAAAAGGTGGGTGCACCATAAATATTTGCGGTAAGATACCACTGTTCAATCACGCAATAATATTTCAAGAGTTGGAAGTAAGTGACGCTGACTTTCTGCTTGTTTTCCCTGTAGTCAACCAGTCCTAAATTAGGGACGACTGTGCGCATATAGCCCTGGTGCAATTTTCACGTAAATTCTAAAACAAACAAATAAACTCACTAAAGCAGAACGAGCAGAGTATATTGCTCTCTTTACAGCAAAGGTATTTTCCAAATCCAGAATTGTGGACATACTTCTTTAGGGTTACTCACTAGGGAGTTTAATAACGACAACTTCCAAACAGGTTTGCAGAAATCTTAAACGGATATCTTTTCAAAGATGGAACCTTGAAAGACGGTTTATTAAACTGAAACTTTGTCAACTCATTTAGATTAAAGTATTCATCATCAGTTAGTTTGTTAGGACTATCAAGGTCTATTCCACCTAATGATATTTTTTGTTTGTTGTTTTTTTCCACGTGTTTTCTTCGCATGTTCAGCTTCATTGGTACTTTCTTACGTCTCTATATTCATAACTTGGAATAAGTAGAGTAAAACTTTGTTTCGGTCGGTGAGTCTTAAAACATCGAGGTTTAGCAATGACGATAACTTCATGCTGTTTTTGTTTTTGTTAAATACAAAGCTACAAAAAAGTCGATCTGTGCCCTGTACATCACGGCTATCGAAACATGATTTTACGCGTTATTAGCGCTCATAGTTACTGCTGAGCCACCTGGGTAGGAAAACTATATATTAGAAATATTTAGTTTCATGTTTTAAATTGCACAATGTTTACATGAGCGCATTTTAAGCAAATGACACATTTGGCATGACTGTTACTCTTTTATCTCACGTTCAGTCCTAAACACATACATATTAAACGCTTGCACAATTCGTTTTCCTCAAGGGTGTACCAGAAGTGAAATGTTCAAGAGTGGCCTAGCTTGGTTTATTTTTATCAGTTTCGTTATCATCTGGAGGTGGATTTTTAATCTTAAGATGCTTGGAATAATAGTATTGTTGGCACAAACTATACCATCTTCTGCAGATTTTTTCCTTTTTCACTGTTTGTTTGTTTTGTTTTTTGAATTTCACGCAAAGCTTCACGAGGGCTATCTGCGCTAGTCATCCCTAATTTAGCTGTGTAAGACAAGAGAGAAGGCAGTTAGTCATCACCACCTACAGCCAACTCTTGGGCTAATCTTTTACCAACGAATAGTGGGATTGACCGTCACATTATAACGCCCCCACGGCTGAAAAGACGAGCATGTTTGGTGCGACGGGGATGCGAACCCGCGACCCTCAGATTACCAGTCGCACGCCTTAACTCACCTGGCCATGCCGGGCCCAATAGTGACAAACCATGGTTTCAACCATAGTAAAAAAGTAAACATACTCAAAATAATAAACAGTAAAAATGGTATTAACTTTACACTTTACAACACATTTTAAGATACTTCACACCATGATAAGTTGTAGTCTATCTCAATAAGGATACATTTATCACATGACGATATGACTGTAAGTAAAAGCAGCTAATAATAACCACCCACCGCCAACTCTTGGGCTACTTTTTTTACCAACGAATAGTGGGATTGATCGTCACATTATAACGCCCCCACGGCAGACAAGGCGAGCATGTTTAGTGAGACGGAGATTCAAACCCGTGACCTTCAGATTAGGAGTCGAATGCCTTAACCACCTGGCCATGCCGGGCCTTCTCTGTTTGAAGATATATTCATGTTTTCCATTATGTGGTCCTGATATGGCCAGGTGGTTAAGATGCTCGACTCGTAATCCTAGATTTCGCCTGGAAGCCTGGTTGTGTTATTCATTAGTTTTTACGAGGAATACAACTGACAAACGTGACTACATACCAAACTAAATCTAAATTGCACAGTTAGGTAACGAAGTCGGTCTTCATTGGCTACTCGCTGTTGTTTGGGAAAGCTACAATGAAATTTTATTTTTTTACAGAAACAAGACATCAGTGTATTTCTGTGGATAGGTGGTTAGTATGGTTTTGTTAATGATGTGTAACCTTCTTTATTTTAACTTTATTGTACATCTGTGAAAGATGTACAACACTTCTATTGATGGATGAGCACCTGTCTGGACCTTAAAAATTAAGAAACTCGTGTTTTAATGAGTTTTATAAGCAATGTTATTGTTGTTGTTTTGAATTAAGCACAAAGCTACACAATGGGCTATCTGTGCGCTGCTTACTACGGGTATCAAAACCCGGATTTTAGCATTGTAAGTCCGCAGACATACCGTCGAGCCACTGGGGGGCTATAAGCAATGACCTATTGAATTTATATATATTCAATTTCAATAATATTACTGGTTACAATATTGTAAAATATTTTGGACCATTGGTTTTAATCTTTACACTGATAAAAACTGTTTTATATTTTTGGCCTAGTATATGATTTTTAAGATTAAACTAAATCTTGTCATATTATCGAGATTACTGTAGAATCTGTCTCTAACAGTGGGAATACATAACATATAATTCAATGTGTTACAGTTATTATTTATCAGTGGTTCCACGGTACGCCTGTGGCTTATAATGCCAACAATATGCTTTCAATATCTATGGTAAGCAAAACAGAGATAGCTTACTGTGTAACTATATGTTTAACAACAAATCAACTTTATAACCGTTAAAGAATTTAGTCTTATCTGCGTAATTTATCTATAACATTAAGAACATTTTGCCAATTTTTTACATAAAATTGAAGACAGGAATGTGGTAAAAGGAAATTATTAAGATTCCAGATTAGCTGGACTTTTTTCCCCCATTAAAACAGCCATTGGTTATGAGGTTGGGTCTGAAGCTTGTGAACTATTGCCAAATTTAAATCCTTGTTAACGGCATTAGGAGATATGTCTAGTTTCTTTGGAATTACGTAGTTTTTCCGGTTAGGTTTAGTACTTTCCTTTACGAATATCTTTTCTTTGAGAAAATTATGATATCATATCTAGACATAAGTACTTCCGTGGCGGCATTGCACTTGGAACGGTTGAGATTTCACAGTGAACTAGGCCCGGCATGGCCAAGCGCGTTAAGGCGTACGACTCGTAATCCGAGGATCGTGGGTTCGCATCCCCGTCGCGCCAAACCTTTCAGCCGTGGGGGCGTTATAATGTGACGGTCAATCCCACTATTCGTTGATAAAAGAGTAGCCCAAAAGTTGGCGGTGGGTGGTGATGACTAGCTGCCTTCCCTCTAGTTTCACACTGCAAAATTAGGGACGGCTAGCACAGATAGCCCTCGAGTAGCTTTGTGCGAAATGAAAAAACAATTCACAGTTAACTAAATATATATTTATATAATATTAAACATTAAGTAGCACCAAGGCAATACACCATACATTAGTTTATCCAAATACTTCGTATTACGTGCGGCTATCCCTTTGTTTATTGTTGAATAATTCAGCCACGTTTGGCTTTGCATTTATCTCTAAACAGAAGGAGAAACGTTGAAATGTGTTGGGTTACTATTTTTACATATTTTTTATATTATCTTTGATTTATATTTTATAATTAGATACTTAAGAAACACCAAATATTAGGGATGTTTTACGTTTGTTCTTACACTGTAAACCAGCTTTCACTACGCACGATATACTGTTTGTGAAAAAATCTACAAATCAATGACAGTAAAAATTTATGTTCAAGAGTGGCTCTGCTTGGCTACAGCTAAAATATTATAGATTTCAATTATCCTTTACTTTTTGCAGTCTATAACATGCTTTTACGCGCACACATATCAAGAAATAGAGAATTGTTTATTCTACATCCTTCTCAGCTTATAAACTGGCGAAAATTATCTGGACTTTTGTATTTCGTAAATGAATGCATGTTACTAGCTATGTATCATATTCAACAGTATTTCGAGCACACTGTATTCATGAAACTACACATATATTCAGAGTACGCTTAATATAATATTTTTCGAGCGTTTAAGAACACATTTTAAAGTACAACAATGTACAGGGTGAAAGTATTTTCTTTTTAACGCAACTACACAATGGACTATCTGTGCTGGGTTTATCACGTGTATCGATACCTAATTCTTAGCGTTATAAACCTTCATACTCACTGCTGAGTCAATGGGAAGTTAAGGGAAAAAGAAGTAAGTTAGGCTATTTATTACACTCTGTAATAGATATATAGTTGATAATCTGTAAAAAGTGTAACTCAAACCGAAAACAAAAGAAAGTAAAAGTTACATCTCAGTTCGTTTCTGGTTTCTCTACATAGAGTAGAAGAGCACGCCATTTTTGACTGTAACTTAGATAACCAATAAATCCGGTTATTGAATAGACGAAGACGGTTTAGTCTGGAAGAATACGGAAATAACTGCTCGTTCTTTTACTTCATGGATTCTTGACTTTAATATTAAAGATATTCCGAGCTATTTAATTTCAATTGAATAAGATAACAAAAAGAAAGAGAGACTGATAGATCAAACTGTGGATTTGTTTGATGTGTCATTAGAAATTAGCGATTTTGTAATTGTAATAAACACTGAAATATCACACAATTGTTGTACTTTCATATTTTTAATTTTAAAACCTTCTTGTTAAGTTGCCTACTTTTCTTTCTGCTTTATCCTAACGGTGCTTAAAATGAGATTTAGTTTTACTTTCATCACAATCGCGCCGTATTGAATAAATTATTTTAATACTTTCTTTGCCTTCATCATCGCAGGTGCATTAAGTGAAAACTTTTCTAAAGAAAAAAACCTGTATAGATGAATGTCGTAGCAGTATCTACGATGGAATGAACAAGAAACTGACTGATCTTTACCGAAGGCTCAGGTGGAGTTTATTAAAAATCATTTATTGAACTATATCCTCTTCAAGAAACAAAAGAGAGAATATGGCATACCAAACATTATATATAACTACTAACTCGATGTTTGCAAATGGAATTAGTGAAACATAACACCATCAGGTGATTGGAGAAGAACTGGCATATAATATAATTTATGAATAACTTCTTGCTGTCGAAAAGTAATTTAACACCTTGTTCATAATAACATAAAAATTAATAAATATAATGTATTTTTCTTATAGTAAAGCCACATCAGGCTATCTGCTCTGTTCATCGAGAAGAATCGAACCCCGATTTTCAGCGTTGTAAATCCGTAGACTTACCGCTGTCCCAGCGGGAAATAATAAATAGCTTTTGTTTGGTTTTGAATTTCGCGCAAAGCTACACGAGGGCTATCTGCGCTAGCCGTCCCTAATCTAGCAGTGTAAGACTAGAGGGAAGGCAGCTAGTCATCATCACCAACAGCCAACTCTTGGGCTGCTCTTTTACCAACAAATAGTGGGATTTACCGTTACATTATAACGCTCCCACGGCTGAAAGGGCGAGCATGTTTGTTGTGATGGGGATAATAAATAGAAAATAAAACAAAATCAACCAAATATAAAAAGCAACAACATGTAAATATTTACAATTTATCATTTAATCTATTGTAAGGAGTTTTATCTAAACAACGAAAATACGCACCACAGGAGTTAAAAAAAACGTATGAGGTTTCGTTACACGCATTTATATTTCGACAAAATCATTATTAAAATGTTAAAGTATTGATATTTTCAACCTAAATGACACCTTATGCCACATCTAAATGACTAGGTGATAGATTCACATGATTCAAGTAAAGGTGTCTCCATTGAGCTACTGAAAAGAGAGAAGACATCCAGTATGTAGCACCCGCTGCCACAAAGACCTTCTGGCTTTGAATCGAGTAATGGGATTCACTATTACTCTTATAACACAGTTACCTACACCTGAAAGTGTGAAGCAAGTTCAAAACCATCACTGCGAAAACCTGACATTCTGAAACGCAGGCCTGCACGCTAATCTCTGGGCTACGCCCTTTATAATAGCCTTAATGCTTATTTATGGCAAGAGAATGACAATGAAAAGTGTATTCACGCCAGTCATTCAAAGAGGACTGTGTAACATAAAAACTGTGAACTAATGGTTTTTTTTCGTTTTTTTAAATTATTGCTGGATATAAATCACAAATATATTGGTATTAATTTTCAACCAGGAGAATTAAGACAAACAATACTGTTCATAAGGATATTGTTCCTTGTAACTTGCCTGACAAATGGACTTAAGGCTTGCTAAAAATAAATGTAAGATAGAGTTAGTTTGGAAACATACATTTCTTGAGTTATTCTTATACTTAATGAATCAAAACGTAAATATTTTATTGTTTTCCATTATGCTGAGGACATATTGCCTATTTCAGCAGAGGAGTTAATACCTTATGACAACTATAAAAGTAGTGATACTTTTGTCTTTTTCTTTTTGGAATTTCGTGCAAGAACACACTAGAGTTACATGCGCTAGCCGTCCGTAATTTAACAGAAACAGATTAAGTAAGGTAGCTAGTTCACACATTCCACCGCCAATTGTTGGCCAACATTTTTACCAACGACGAGTGGGATTGTTCGTTACATTATTATGCACCCACGTTCAGTGAGAGGATTAGAACTCGCAGCGCTGTAACCATCAGGTTTGTTTGTTGTTAAGCGCAAAGTGACACAATGTACTTTCCGTGTTGAACCCACCAACAACCCAGCTAGGATTTGTTGATAAATAAATCATCTCATATAAATGTTGGTTCTTAAAAATGGCTTAAGAAGACTGAACGGTTTGAATAGAGTTATATATATATATTCGACATAGTTTGTTATATTTAGTGTAAATACAAATCTATATTATTATGTACAGTCTTCTTCTAGAATGAAAGATCAGCACAAAAAGAAGACATTTTTCAAGCGTATTTATTTTTAAGATTATAATAAATCTGCAATATTACTCAAAAAGTTGACAACTTCAAAGAATCTGGGACAAATCCCTTGTGTTTCGTTAGACGACCATTATACAACGAAGTACATGTAAATGTTAAATCTGAAACCATCATGGCGTCTCCAGGCGTGAAATAAGAGAGTGTCTTCAAATGAATGCCATAACGACACTGCTTGCTGCAATCGACAACGTTACCACAGCCCCAAGGACACTCTTTTTCCTGCTTGAAATTACCATGTACTAGTACCCACAGTCACTGCTTGGAACACATCAGTTTTCTACTCCGTATCAAGGGGCTCTTGAAGCCAATGTTCGCTTGACTCAGTCTTTCCTGCAGAATTTCTTCTGGAAGAAACCCAATCAATGACTATAGACTTGACGGAGCCGGCTTGGCTTCGTCTGTCGCGAGTCGTTCTACAGTTGCATTGATACTGATGCATGCTATTCTTTGTTAGTCCAACCGGAGAAGTCGTGTTACAAGAAGAAAGAAAGTACATTATAGAAAGACAGATTTCTCAAGGAGACTATATATATATTTATATATCCGTAAGACATTACAGGATTTCGTTCCCAACAATCCATATCCATTCTAAAAATCATTTGTAGTAATTTGTAGATAATATAATTATTAAACTTAAAAAAATAGGGAAAGTATATATATATATATATATACATATATAGATATAGATATAGATAAGAATGGGCTGGAAATAATTTCCCTGTACATTGTAGAACATCAAATTACAAAATTG
Organism: Tachypleus tridentatus; assembly: GCF_004210375.1. Lineage (NCBI taxonomy): Eukaryota > Metazoa > Arthropoda > Merostomata > Xiphosura > Limulidae > Tachypleus > Tachypleus tridentatus. Next base: position 144,131,955 of record NC_134831.1, read on the forward strand.
ACAAACAAATCTGCAACAGGGAATTTCTACTTTCGAAAAACAAACATTACAGTGAACTTAAGGGTAGGTAATATATTTTGTGGTATATTATTTATAATGCATAAACAAATATCTATAACAATGCGTCTTAAGTTTATCATTAAGTTGTACCATTAGTATTGCAATTGCAAAATAATTGGAATTTTCAAACCAGGGCGGCATCTTAAGTGCTCTGACCAGGTAAATACGTCTTGGGTTCGGACATAGTTGTCCATAATTTTAAACTACTGGTCAGAGAGAGAGAGAGAATGTAGCCAAGCAGCAGAACCTACCGCCACAAGGGCTTTTTTCCGATTGTCTGAGTAAAATAATAGAACTGGTTGTTATTTCATAACGCGCTAACAGCGAAGCGTATTCAACAGTATCATATATTGAACCTTAAGCCATTACAACATGAACTCATAAAGTTAACCTATGCACACTCAGCCCTGATATAAGATAATTATTATCAGTACATCAAAAGCACACATGGTTAAGGGGTTTATTACCGTTATAACTGAAGATTACGACAGAAGAATATCATTACCAGTCCATCTGAAGTGAAGATTAAGGATTGTCGATATCACTACACTTGTAGTTACTGATTGGAGTGCATCATGGTCATTGCCTTCCCTCTACCTTTTCACTTCAAAATCAGGGACTGACTGGCGCAGATAGCCCTCGTGTAGCTTTGCGCGAAATTCAAACCAGACCAAACCAATCAATGAATAATGGGATTGGCTGTCACGTTATAAAGCCCGCCATGGCTGAGAGGGTGAGATATTCGATGACAGATTTTGATATCACAATCCACAAATTGCAAGTCGATTGCCATAATCAACAGATCTTGCCAGGACCGTAGTGTTTGGAATGGATGTGTGAGGATTAACACTAAAACTGCTTTTGGAACTGTTAATTGAGGATAATAATTATTAAAGTATTTTGAACTTATAACCACAGAGTCTCATTTACATTAAATGCTCAACTCATTATTGTTAAATTACATTACCGGTGCATCATACAAGTTCTCAGTACGTATGTATAACGATATTTGATGTTTACAATTATCAGTGCATTTGGACTGAGAAGCATTATTTTACGTGAAAACTATGGTTAAATGTATAATTATTAGTACATCTGTAGCTATCATCCGGAGTTATCATTTTCTGTACAACTAAAACTAATGATTGGCAAATACTTCTTTCATCGCATCTGGAGCTGACAATTAAAAAAAAAAAGTCACCTTCAGTAAAGTGAGTTTTACTTACTGGTGCTTATTTGCGGATTAATACTAATATACTTAGTGTAATTATTGAAAACATTTTTTCAAGTTGGTGACAGAGTTATCATTATTCATAAACTAATCGCTCATAACTGAGAAGTATCAAAAGCTGTCTATGATAAATATTGATTAGTTATGGTATAAAAATTATTCTTGAAAAACGGATTTTGTAATATGTATCAACGAAAAGATGTTCTCCGTTCACTTCTTTTAGAGTCATTATTATACCAGGTTATAATTTCTCGAGAGACTAAAGAGAAAAACATTCTGAAGATTGAGCAATTAATTTTACATATACCACAAATCAGTCAGGATGAGAGAACATTCTTTCCACCCTACAAGTTGACTGATGGGCGAGACCCATGAGCTACTGTACGATGTCTCTTTTAGACATCCTTTACCCAGTCTCGTGATAACACTCTTAATGTGACGTCAAAATTTGACAAACCTTTCTTCAAGTGTCACAGACAGAATGAGCAGAAAAGCTCAGATCTGAGCTGTCTCAACGCAAAACTGTCAGTTCAGTGTAAAGTGCAGGTAGGATATACATAAGTCTGTGCAGACAAAAAACAAAAACTACATAACTCACCAAAAATATTTATTACAATCTACTAGCAATATACTTTACAATCTAAAATACGTAATAATTTAATTCTTACTTTACTAGTGCCCTTCATCATTTCGTTTGCTTTTCTTTATTAAAGTTTTGCTATTGGCTGTGAAACTAATGTTATAAATGTGATTCTCTGCACATGAAACAATACTGTTTTGCTTGTCTGAGCTACACCTGTTCTGCTCACTGGAGGTTTCGAAACCCGATTTTTAGTTTTATAAGCCCTCATATTTACCGCTGGGCCACCGGGGTGTGTATGGGCAAATCATACTATAACAAGTACATAATGAAGCTGCTACTTCGACTTTTTTTAAATTTTGCGTAAAGCTACATGAGGGCTATCTGCGCTAGCCTTCCCTAATTTAATACTAGAGGGAAGGCAGCTAGTCATCACCACCCTCCGCCAACTCTTGAGTTACTCTTTTATTAACGAATAGTAGGATTGACCGTAACTTAATAACGCCTCCACGGCTGAAAGGCAGAGCATGTTTAGCGTGACGGGATTCGAACCCGCGACCCTCGGATTACGAGTTGATCGCCCTAACCACCTGGCCATGCCAGGCCTATCCAAAGAAGTAAATATATTGCTGAATTTATTAAGTTTTCTACATTTGTATTTGTGAACATGACAAACAAGCGAGATAAGCTGATGATTAGAGTCCACCGAATAACACAAGCATTATGTCGATAAGACACTGTCATTACTCTCCGAGACAAAGCGAGAAGGTAAATATTTAGTACATTAGAAGAAACTTAAATCATGTTATCTGATGTTTCTTCTTTTTACTATATTATTCCACAGCTTTGTGTAGGAAATTCAGTGTTTGTATACCAATATTCTTTGACAATCTGATCTGTCAGTTCGGATAATTATTTGCTTAAAAAGTGATCCTGTAAGCCTTTAGGTATTAGAACAACAACAACATATTAGAATACATAAGTTCAGTGTTTTAATAAAGTTCAAACAGTTATATTGTTATCGATACCACCAAGTGTAATATGCGTTTGCGAATTAGTATTAATGGTACAGACAAACCATTATACACATTACTCTTTTCGATTTAGGTTAAAAAAAAAGTCACCGAACTTTATAGTATAGAGATGTCTAATACAAAAAAATTCGATTATAAAGGTTTTTCATTTCATAGACACAATAAAACGTTCCCTAGAGGCTCAGCAATATTTCTGCGGGTCTATGACTCTAAAATTCTGGTTTCAATACTGGTGAGCAAACATAGAGAACGCTTTATGTAATTTTACGTTTAATACCAACCAATTTTATCGTGTGTTATATACTCCTTCAAAGTTAAATGGAACTTCAAAAATTATATAACTAAAATTACGATCGGACATAATTTTAGTAAACAGGTTTTTAAAATGATATAAACGTAATTTTCAGTAGCAAAACAGAAAAACAGCACTAAAACAAAAAATTAAGGAAGTTATCTTTTCTGTTGGTTGTTAGTTGCTTCTTATAGAAAAATACTCAGTATTGAAGAAAAAATAATATTAATTGGAAAGTTAATACACCCATATTTTCAGTAGGCTACTTATTATGTTGATAATTTGTATATACTATTGTTCGGACATGGATTTGCTGGACAAAGTTTCGGTTTCTCTTGAAACTTATTCAAGTTAGAAACGGCTCTGAACATATCCAAAAATAAAAGGAAATGGTCTGATAAAAATAAAACTTTCAACATGCTTAATAAGCTATCAATAATCTTGTGTTTACGAAAGCACAAAATAGAAAATTCACCTTTCTTTACAAAATTTTGATTCAGGTTTACTGTTGCTCTAAAAGGATGCAGTCGGCTTATTCGGAATTCTAAAGCCGAGTACACATTCAAAACGAAAAACTTCTCAGTTATCCTTTTTAATAAAGCATTTACTTCATTGAACTTTATCTTAAAACTGATAGAATACGAATGACAATCAACATAGCCGTATGTTTGCTCGAAAACATAGATTGTTTCTTCCCTGTCTTTGTGGTACAAATGGGAATATAATACAGTGAGCTTCTGAAGAAAATCTGGTTGATGGTTTGTTTATAAAAACGTTTCCAGCCGTTTAACGTAAGGGGTATAATAGTGAAGAAGAAGGAAATCCAAGTTCAAACTTTTTAAATTGCCCATAAATAATGTACAAAACGTAAATATAAGACGAAAAAACAAGATAAAAAATATGAAAATCCAAAATAAATTATTTAAAAATATTCAACGTAAGAGAACTTCTTCACAAAACAGGAGGTTATTATAAGATTGTGGCTTATTTATTAGGTTGTCTGGAAAAAAATGTCGTTTTTGAACAACGAAGTTCGGAAAAATATAAACCAGTGTCGTAAAACATGATTTAATCAAAGTAAGCGCCATTTACTTCAACACACTTTTGCTGACGTGTAACGTTTTGTTTATGCCCCTGCTGTAGAAATAAGCGTTTCTATGGCCAATGAACTCCCTGAAAGCTTTTTCTGCAGCTGCCTGGTTTTGAAAGCGTTTATTGTTCAACTTGTCAAGGTGCTTGAAGAAATGCAAATCTGTAGGAGAAAGGTCCAGAGAATAAGGTAAAACCTTGATTCTCAATTCGTTCAACTTTGGGGCGTCAACCTTGACAGGTCTTATAACGTCGAATTTGTTGATCTTTAGTCAGCTCATGCGGAATCCACTTATCGATTTTTTTTCTTTTCATTCGTACTCAGGTGGTTGGCAATGCTTGATTTGCTTGTGTCTAATATTTTTACAAGCTCACGTACTGTTGTGCGAAGGTCTGTTTCAAGTGTTTCTCTTTAAGACTTTCATCTTCATGTCGAAACCTTTGGAAAAAACGTTCAGTAACAGATCCAAGGCCGAATGCCTGGTTGATGTTTCATGTAATTTTTCGTCCACGTTTGAAGTCGTAGAGGAAAATCAGACGAAAGTCCTGCTTGTCCATGGTACCTTGGGGTTGCGAAACTTACCCTGAGTAGAGTTGAAACAGCAGACAATTAAGACACCTTGTAAACGACAAACGTTGGATTAAACCAACCAAATAACAATAAGTTACTTAATATTCAACTTCTAAGTGTCATAGTGAGAATTCCGACATTTATTTCTGGACAACCTTATTATAGTTGAGTTTCAATGTGACTAAAAATTATGAAAAATGGCGATGCGTGTGTAATCAAATAATTTAAAACTAACCTTATGTATATTCGAAAAACAAATCAACCAGCTATCCCTTTACAAATTGGATTGACAAATAATATTGCGAGACATTTTTTGAACACCTAGAATATTGTATAAGCTTATAAATAAATGTTTCAGGGAATACTGATTACCATTCTTTTGAATTATCATTTTCACATAGTCTTAGCATTAGTACAAATCATGAAATTTGGTTATAATACAATGCAATTTCTCTATTACTTTTTAAGTTATTTTATCTATTCGTTTTTAAGTAACTCCAGATATTGGACTATCTGTGCTAAGTCTATTGCAGGGATAGAAAGGTAACTTTTAAAGCTATAAGCCCTTAAGGTTATCGCTAAGCCAATGCGGGTGAAGATTTTTCAAATTTTTAACCAGTTTCAAAATAACGGTAAATGACCATTTAATGTATATGACGTAATTCCATCAGTCATATTGATGAAAAGGAATGTATTTTATATGTGCCTAAACTTTGTTGTTGTTGTGTTTTTCAACTATTAATTCATAACAAATAAATGTTGAATATTTTGTCATCAAAACAAATTAAATGACAAATTGGATAGTAGCGTCACCTATTGTAACTTAAATACACAAAATATGAAAAAGACACTTTTTTTTTTTTTTTTTTTTAAGAAATGAGCAATCGCAAATCCACTGATTGATCAGAAATATCTTGGCGGCATTTCCCCATAATCCCATTGTAATTTTCTTGAGTGTTGGTCCAAGTTCATTAAAAACATAAAAAAAAAGTGCGGGGAAAGATATGGTGGATTTCAATTACTTTTTATAATTCTCTTTTATGATATTTTACGAATTCATTTGTAAAACTCCTATAAATTTTGTAAACTTTCCAATAAATCTTAAAATGCTAATTTCAACATCGTTCCATGTTGAATTTTTTTGTCGTTGTTTCAGATTTTTTTGCGCAAAACTACATTAAGGCTATTTCTAAAGAACCGACCCTAATGTTAAACTTATAGCTGAAAGTGAGGAAACATGTTATTTTGTTTCAATTGTTTTTGTTAAGCACAAAGCAACAGAATGGGCTGTCTGTGCTGTGCCAACTCTTGGGTTACTCTTGTCTGATCGATTAGTTAAATTTGACTGTCACTTTTATAGTAGGCACGTCAGCCACTTTAAAAGATGGATCTTAACTTGTAAATAAATCGTAGCATTGTTCTCGTACCTACAGACAACTTTGTAGTGAATAAAATGTTATGTACGTCTGTATATTTCATGAAACACAAAGCAGTCACAGATCGGTTACACTGTTTCAATGAGGATACTCTTTGTTCTCGTTGGCCTTTACCACACCATACACTGATCACTTAGTTGCGACTGGCGCTACGAAGTACTGCACATTAAAGAGATACCGCCTGCCAAGCATTATAACGAAAAGTCAAGGTTCTCTGGATGTCTAGAAATCCTTCTTCTGCTAAATTAATATACATCTATACAAGTTTACTGCTCTCTCCTTTTCAATAAACCATTTTTAACGAGTATACTTCCAATAAATATATATAAATGCATTTACATACGGAAAAATAAAGCAAGTACATAGATAAAAAATAACAATAATACGCAATATTTTGGGTTTCCTGAGTGCAATGTCGCTCGAAAATTATAAAAGATAAAATATCGGGACGTGACGTCAATATTATTGTAACCTCATGTAATTTGTTAAAATTCGTATATTACGAGCTGTCCAGTGGGAAATATGATGATTAGACAAAGTTTTCTTCTTTTTATTAAACTACCAATATTTTGTAATTATTATTATTGAATTCACCCCACCCATTCAGTTGGTATTAAATATTAACTTCGAAAAAAGCACGATATTTACTTAAAAGTAAAAATCAACCCAGAAATTAGTATAGATTGTTATTAATTAAAATTAAAATGCATTGTTTCGTCAGTGTAATATTCCCACTGTTAGCGACATTTTCGATTGTTCACTTACTTATTAAGGTTAGTTAGTAATTGTAAGCTTAGGTAAGAAAGTAATTTAAGTTACTGTATTATTGCGGATAATCAACCATTTCATTTAACAAAGCAAAACAGCAAGAAAATGATTATGAATTGTCAATTTTTTTTAACTTGATGATTGCTGTGCAATTATTCGAAAAGGTTTGTTTGCTTTTGAATTTCGCACAAAGCTACTCGAGGGTTATCTGTGCTAGCCGTCCCTAATTTAGCAGTGTAAGACTAGAGGGAAGGCAGCTAGTCATCACCACCCAACTCTTGGGCTACTCTTTTACCAACGAATAGTGGGATTGGCCGTCACATTCGAACCCGCGACCCTCAGATTACGAGTCGAACACCTTAACCCACCTGGCCATGCCGGGCTATTCGAAAAGGAATAAATCGAATTGTACAGGGTAACCCAAGATTATCTATCCTATTTTGAATTTTAATAATTAAATAACTAAAGAAATACAAACACGTAGTTTTAGACAACTTGTATCTCAGTTCAAACAGCTTTAATTGTCGTGTTTTTATGTTGTTGTTTTTTCACTTCAGTGAATAGTATTACCCTGTAAAATGGCAACTGTGCAATAAAAGATTCACTGTGATGGCTTGATCGAGGTTGGCCAGTTCCGTGGCTTCTGTGTTCACCAGATATTCTATTAGGCGTATCTCTTTGGGGGTATGTTAAGGACATCATGTATCGCACACTTATAGTAAACATCGTAAAGCTAAAGACCAGAATAATGGAGTCAAGAACCTTAACCACCTGGCCATTCCGGACCTAGATTAGAAGGAAAGCAGCTACTCAACATCACTTACCGCCAAATCGTGGGTTCTTCTTTTACCATCAAGGACTGGGATTGATCGTATAATTACAATGACCCCACGGTTGAACGGGCGAGCATGTTTTGTGACGGAGATTCGAATCTATGACCCTCAGATTGCAAGTCGAACGCCATAACAATCAGATCATAATATATAATAGAAATACTAAGTTTGTAAAACAGAAATTAAATCACAACCACTTCAAAGCTAACTAAGTATCGACGCGTTTTCTATCCAAATGAAATTTTAATTAGGCAGGTAAAATAATACCGTAACGCTGAAAAGTATAAAATAATTGTGAGCTTTCACAAACTACATTAGTAAATTATTTGACTCATTTTCAATTATAATATCGCTTTATAATCTTAACTAATTTACATTAAGGGCAAAATATGATGCTTCATTCAATTACTCTACAATTTCTCTCAGCATGTTGACAGTTACATAAATTTATAAGGAACTGAAAACTACGAACATTTTCTTAGTGAAAATCCCAGCATAACCAGTTGGTTAGGGCGCTCGACTCGTAATCTGAGGGTCGCAGATTCGAATCCCAGCCATACTAAACATGCTCGTCCTTTCAGCTGTAGGGGCGTTATAATGTGACGGTCAATCCCACTATTCGTTGGTAAAAAAAGTAGCCCAAGAGTTGGCGGTGGTGGTGATGACTAGTTGTCTTTCCTATGGTTTTACACAGCTAAATTATGAACGGCTAGCGCAGATAGCCATAGTTTAGCTTTGCGCGAAATTCAAAACAAACCAAACTTCGCATTGTCTTATTAACGTTAAGCCTATTTAATTTTTAGAAAATATATATTCTTAATCTTGTACCTTAGGGATTTTCAAAAATTAAAACAAAGTGTATAATAATAGTCTTTCCCACACTATATTTGTCTTTTTCATTGATGACGACGAGTTTCACTCAATCCAGAGCTCTTCAGGCCCGCTGGAATACAACAAACGCAGTGGTAAATGAAGAATTATTTATACAACGTAAAAGCAATTTGATACAACAATAACTGTTATGGGGAATACACCTTTTACAAGGCGACGAAGAATTATTACAATTTTACTTGTCATAAGACATACGTATTAGGCCTATTTTATTTTTAACCACTACATTGATAATCTCGTCAATTAGGCACTTTTTTAAGAATTATAAAGTATATAATAATGGCATTCCAACCAAACTATGTTTGTCAGATCCGTTTCCGATGACTAGTTTCGCTCAATCCAGAGCTCTTCAAGAATGCTTTGGTGCAATCTGTAAACATCATTACTTTAGATAAATTGATTTTGAAAGCACTTTCTATTTGAAAACTCTCACGTATTTTAATTAAGACCTTTTGAATCAATTTAGCTTTTAATCCAGAAGATTACTAGTTATTTCCTTTGCGCCAGTAGTGGGTTTTCATATTCATGTTTGTTTACAGATAAGCAAAAAGCCTCACAGTGGGCTATCAGTACTGTGTCCACCACTAATATCGAAATCCGGTTTCTAGAGCTAGAAGTTCATAAAAGTACCGCTGTGCCTTTTGAGGGACATCGTATCCAAGTACAAATATTATTCGATGATTTCAGATGTTAATTTTTGGTTCCAAACTTTGATCTTCTAACCTGTTAGTTATCACGCATAATTGAAAAATCTGCTTCCTGTTGATATAATTTCAGATGTTTTTTTAAAGTTTTTTTTCTCTAATGGGCTGAAGAACGACACTAGTAAGTAATGAAACCGGTATCTTTTAAATACATATAAAATTCCAAATTTAATTTTGTGTTGTCTGATTTATTAGTTTTATTTACATTAGATTACTACAATATTTCTGTACTGTACTATGCTCTGCAAAAGTACTAGGACAAGAGAATATTTTGTTATTATTTCTATTTTATGGGGCTAATTCTTCCATTCTATTAGAGAATGTAAATTTCAACACTGTGGTAATGCTTCACTGATCCCTCTTGACAACTGAATGAGCCAGGGTGAGAATACTTATTATTCTTTAAAATTCCCATATACTTGTACCACGAGCATGTCATAAGAGTTCTGCTTCAATGAACATAGTGATCAAATTTAGGGTATTAAATAACTGTCATGGTACCCCATGCAGAGTCTTAACCGGATAGAAAAAAACAAACAAAAATGTTGTACCGATATATGATAGAAAAAAAAGTTTAATAGTATTTCACAAATTGGCCGTGATCAAATCAGTGTTTAACACCATATATTAAGTTTTATTGTCATTCCACGGCCCCAAAAGCGTAGAAATTGTCAGTTCGCATAAAAGTTTTACGTGAAGTTAGTTGGACTCTCTGACAAATTGCTGTAGATTTGAAATGCTCCCTCTTAATCCGTAGCACCTCCCATGAAGCATAGGGAAGCAATGTGATGGTTTTGTGAATTTTCTGTTGAGGCAACGGGAGATATTTGCGAAATAGATGAAACAATACCATGCGATACTGATCCGTCATGGTATATCAAGTGGTTTGGGTATTATTGGTAAGTGATTCTACTACAAAGAAGATAATGTCCCTAAACACTGATTCAACCTGTACATAAATAACTCAGCTAAGAAAGAAGCTCTGGAGTTATTCGAATGAAGCAATGGTCCCCACATAGCCCCCCTCTCAACCCAATTGGGTAGATCTGGGATTTGATAAATCAGGAACTTGACAAATCAAAATTACTTGCAAAGAAACTTTATGGGAGTGTATTAGAGGCATTAGGAGTAAAATTGGAAAGGACACTTTAATTAATTATGTGCAACAATGCTTGAAAGACTGCCTGCAGCTATTAAAGCAAAAGTGAGAAACACAAAATATTAACAATTTACTCAACTCAAGCACTGCTACCTAGTTTCTATTATACTAAATATGAAGATTAATAATATTTTAACGTTTTAATTGCGATTTACCTTCTATTGTTCTTTGAAAGTAGCCTGCTTTTTTTTTAATATTTTCCTGACACTTGTACACAGTACTGTATATAATACATGAAAGCATGTACCTACGATATGGGTTTTTACGTAATATGTCTACTTCAATTTAAAATATTTTGAAACAATTTTTTGACATCTAGTGAAGTTAAAATAGTTGAATAGGTAATAAAACGTATTTAAATGCATAATTAATTTTAAAACGCAAGTAGTCAGATCCTGTATTGGATTAAACATCCGTGGAACGTGTAGCAGTTTTATAAGATAGGGCTCTTGTCTGTCCAATTTGTTAAAAATCTTATTGAAATACGTTACAAGTTTCTTATTACGGGTGCAGGGCCCATAGCATTTGCTGATTATGCTAACAGGCTAATCCGACAGTGGTCAGATCACTTAAGTTCAACATTCATTCATCTGCGTATTGTATTTGGTCTACATTTAGAGTATAATTCACTCGGTTTACAACTAGGTATCATAAAAAAAAAAAGTTAACTACCATCTTCTTACTACACAAATATTTTCCAAGTATTTTCTGCCTATAAATATAATTTACACTGTTTGGATTAAGCCAAATATGAAGTTTTTCTTACATCAATTTTTATCTCCAACCAGGAAATAGAAAAAAGCACAGATGAAGATAATTTATTCTTAGATATTTTTAATGCTTTATTTAGTGAATATTCAAATTTCATACTGAGTTTTCTCTTTAATTTTTAACTGGGGTTTAGTGTGGAGATAATTTGTTATTGCACTATTTAATGAATATTTACATTTCATGATTACCCCTAGTTTTTAAATGCGGTTGAAAAATGTAAGAATTTCCTGAAAAAAAAACAACTTTAAACTTGTACAAACAATTTTCTGTTCAAATTTTTATAAAATTGCCACAAAGAATAGATGAACCTAAAAGAAAGATTTCAAGCTTCAAAAACACAGTTTGTTTGTTTGTTTCTGTATTTCGCACAAAGTTACACGAAGGCTATCTGCGCTAACCGTCCCTAATTTAGAAGTGTAAGACTAGATAGAAGACAGCTAGTCATCACCATCCATCGCCAACTCTTGGGCTATTATTCTACCAACGAATAATGGGATTCACCATCACATTATAACGTCCCAACGGCTGAAAGGGCGAACATGTTTGGTGTAACGCGCATTCGAACCCGCGACCCTCAGATTACGAGTCGAATGCCTTAACCATACAATGCCGGGCTTCAAAAACACATGATTCAGACTTCTCTTAATATTTCAATACATTCACTATTGACTTCAAAAACACTGAAATCAAACTTTATAAAAACTTTTTTGTGTACATTAAAACTTTTGTCTTGGATACTTTCTGTAGAAGACTTATTCTTAACAACTTAATTCAACATCTTACACCTATCCACCTACTTTCCATAGGGTTTGAATTTTTAAACACAGCTTACTTCAGAACAATTGTGCAGACACAAAATGTAAGTCTAAAAACACTTATTTCAGTTTAACCTGCATTTTAAATAAAATCTTTAATAAAGCCCCCACTAGTGCAGCGGCAAGTCTACGGATTTAGAACGCTAAATTCAGAGGCTCGATTCCCCTTGGTGGGCTCAGCAGATAGCCCGATGTGGTTTTGCTATAAGAAAAACACACACATTCTTTAATAAAATATATTATGGTTATTTTAGTTGTTTGTGGTTATTCTTCTAAGAAAAGATGAGACCAAGATTTCACATCTTAGTTTGTATATTACAGTAGTTTCTATGTTTCAGATTACTTAGACGCATATATATAATAAAACTCAGTTAGGGACAACTAGCTCAGATAGCCCTCGTGTAGCTTTGCGCGAAATTCAAAATTCTAACAAACAAACAAACCCTTCATAAGAAACGATCCTCGAATTTTAGCGTCATAAGCCTTCAAGCTTATCACTGAGCTTTCAAATATTTATAGAAATTTTTAAATTTATTCACTTTATCAGATCATTTCTTTCTTTCTTTCTCTTTGTTTAAGGTGTATGATGTAATTTTGTTTGCTATTTAATGATTTCAAAAGTCCTCTACAGAACTATGATAGCAAGTTACTTTTGATACTTTGAGAAGAGCTTGTAAAGGTGTATAAGTACTCACGCTGTACAGAAACAAGCAAATACGTGAGCGATATTAAAATACGTGTTTTCTGAAATATGATTCTTCAATGACATGTCTTTGATAAGTTAACTATATGTCTTATTGCACAACCTTGTTGAGTTTGTTACTGTAAATATCACGTACTAAGAATATAAACGAAGTTGTAATTTCTTATTTTTTATTAACAAAATATTTTAAATAGACCACAAACAGGAAAGTTAGTAAAACGGTTGCATGAATAAATGGGAAACATTTTACACCATAATAAAGAGATATGTGTAAAACACTGACGTTATGGGGGTGAAGAGTGCATAATTGTACATATTAATTTAATCATGGTAAGTTAGTTATTTTCCGTAGTGATAAATACAAACTTCTAGGTGCATCAGGGCTACAGGTAAGTGTGTGTGTGTGTTTTCTTACAGCAAAGCCACATTGGGCTATCTGCCAAGTCCATCGAGAGGAATCCAACCCCTGATTTTAGCGTTGTAACTACGTAGACTTACCGCTGTACCAGCGGGTGTTTGGTTTGGTTTGAATTTCACACACAGCTACACGAAGGCTATCTGCGCTAGCCGTCCCTAATTTAGCAGTGTGAGACTAGAGGGAAGGCAGCTAGTCAGCACCATCCAGTGCCAACTGTTGGGCTACTCTTTTACCAACGAATAGTGGGATTGATCGTCACATTATAACGCCCCCACGACTTAAAGGGCGAGCATGTTTGGCGCGATGGGGATGCGAACCCGCGACCCGCACGTCTTGACCCACCTAGCCATGCCGGGCCGTAACAGTTTGGGATCCAATACCTTAATAGTTTGGTTAGATTTTTAAATAGAGTTCCTACTTTCCTGGAATCACTTAAAACTATTAAGGAAAATCTGGATAAATTATATGATGACAGAATAAATTGGTTGAGTGATGATGTGAATACAGTAACACAAGAAAGAACCAGTGTTTTTCAATAGTTAAAAGAAAGAAAGGATAAATTTTGCATACAAAATTCAATTGCTGATCGCAAAACTCTTATCTGGAATTAATTATACTGAGAATGAGGTTTATCTTTTAAAATAAATATCTGCATGCTTATCAGGAGAAACAAAATTAAATACAAGCCCACCTTTCTTTTCGATGCAGAAAGTTTTCAACCACATTAATAGTTTAACTTCAGACAATTTGCATAATCTTAATATACTTCCTTCCAAAAGTTTTCTAAGTTCTAGTCTATCAGCGGTGTTAAGTTGATTAGTATCTTCAATGGTGCTCTTGAGAAAGGGTTTCTTTCCACTTCCGTTATGAAAGCAGCTTGCGGTGTAAAAGAAAAAAAAAATGAAGGATTGCTCTGATATCTTACTAACCTTAACAACACTGACCACAAAATAATTACAAATATTTACACAATTGTCTGGATAAGTTCATTGCTGTGATAATAACCTCTTGCCAGGCTTCTGGTCTTTAGCGAAAATATATTAATTTCAGTAATAATACGTTTCACAATATCATTTTTATTGTTAACAATCTAAGATCTCCTGCTTATGTCATGTCTTCTAAATAAGAGAAAGCTTTCTATAGAGTTAATTAAGACATATTACCTTAAGTCATCAAATTTTACTGACTGGATTAAAATTGTTTACACTACTGTTGAGACGAACGTCATTGTTAACAATAATGTTTCGCAGAATGTTGACATGGAACCTAATAGTTCGGCTAGGCTGCCATCTTTCTACTACACTTTAAATTCTTATTCTTAATTAACGCCAAGCCTAACATTGATATTCTGGTTTTAAAAATCAGCATTTTGCAAAAGCACTTAAATTACCTTACTGTTGACGAATTTAGATTGTTAAGTTTAAAAAAATTTAAAGTATTTTTGTAAAGCCAGTGAAATTAAAATTGGTAAAAATAAATCCAAAGTTTTTGACAAAAAGATCAGTCAACAGATTGATTAATCTGGCAACTTAAACTGGACTGAAAATCTCGTTAAAGCTTTATAAATCTGGTTCGTTTGTTACTGGAAAATGTTTATTGAATAGCTTGAAAATGCTATTTCATGATAGTGGGTTTGTTTTTGAATTTCGCGCAAAATTACACGCAGGCTATCTGGGCTAGCTGTCCATAATTTAAATTAGAGGCTGTTAGGCTACTCTTTTACCAACTAACAGTGGGATTGACCGTACCATTATAACACACATACGGCTGAAAGGGCGAGCATGTTTGGTGTGAAGGAGATCAAACTCGCGACCGTAGACTACAAGTCAAGCGTCCTAACCATATGGCCATGCCGAGCCCATCTCTAATTATAGGCTTGAAAATACAATATTTGAATTCCTGTAGTACTTTAGTGACTGTCTCTTATTTCCCCATTTTTATACAGTAATTCTTCCTAATCTTGTCTATTAAGTTTTTATGTCTATTTATGGAGAATAATTAATTAATTAATCTAGATACGTGCATATACTTAAATTAAATTAAATTTCAATTAAATGTTACCCGTTTTTCAGTAATTTACTGATGCAATTTTTTTTTCACACCTAACTACAGGAATGAACTTTTTTAAAAAAACAAAACAAATGTACAACAAAGAATAAATAAGTGCACTGAGTGGCAACTACAACACTATGTAACACAAATTTTGTTCCTGGATATTATGTGTTAATTCTTAATTGCTTATGTTGTAAAAGTACAGAAAATGGTCATTATTCCCTTCAAACTTTGCTTTTGTGACCTGGATAATGAAATTTAGAAATTAACCTATTTTCTATGTAAAAACGAGCAAATTTGCACATTTTCATTTACATAAGGTCTGAATAAACAACATATGAATCAAGATTTACGTGTATTTATACTAAAGTTATACAAAAATTGTATAGAAGTGAGTAGTTTTTGGAGATTTGCGACTGTAATGTAAATCATTTTCACGTATCAGCCCCAAATATAGTTTCCCATCATCCCAGGTAACAAAAGCAAAGTTAGAAGAGAGAAATAGGTCTTTTCCATTTACTTTACGCATAAGCAGTTGGGAAATAACACTTTCTGCCCACGAACAATAAAAAATAGAAATTTTGTTACATAGTGTAATAAACAAAATGTAAAGTTGTTATCAAAGGACTATCTTGATGGCAAAGATTACATTGGCACAAGTTTAATGACTGGCTTCCATCAACGTTACAGCGTAATGTCACAAAAGATGAACAACAACAAAATCTGACCAGAACACAATAATGTTTATTTTAAGATAATCCAACACAGACTAATGCAATGTAACATAATTACCTTGTTACGTTTATATGACACATATACACATTTTTATAAACAGCATGCTTTGCACAAGTGTTTGCCAGAATAAAGCAACACAAATAATTCATGCAAAATGGATAACAGTGGAATATTTAGCCCAAGTCGCCAATTACCCCCCGCTAGTACAGCGGTATGTCTTCGGATTAACAGCGTTAAAATTAGGGGTTTGATTCCACTCGGTGGGCTCAGCAAATAACCCCAGGTGGCTTTGCTATAAGACAACATACACACAAGTCGCCAATTATCTACAACATTTACATTTTAACACCAACTATTTAAAAACAGCGAAAGCTATATGACATAATGTTGCATGCAGTGGTAATAAATACTAACTACACACTCAAGATTTTAGTTAATTATAAGAAACAACAGAAAAAATAACCACTGTCGTCTGAGTAGGAAAATATAATTTTATAAAAAACATTAAAAAGAACGACCACTCTGAGTAACAAAGTGTACTATGGCAATCGTCCATGAAATATTACCACGGAAATTCAATTAGAGACAGAAAACTCGAGTAACGATATGCAATAGCTAAATTTGGAACCTTTTACGTTGTAATTTCCAATTACTGCGCTAAGAGATGAAAGAATTGTAGTTCCAAACAAACGCGCACACTACGAATACGCCGAATTTTATAATGACAGACAATGAAGGACTACAAAGTTTCGCAGCGTAACAAAATCAAGAGGACTCAATTTAGTTTCAATTACTCTCTTATATTTTTTTGCAAAATTCATGAGAAATCTCACACTACAGTAGAAAGCACTTGCATTAATTTTATAGTGTAGTCATAACAGGAATTTGTAGCAAACTGTCAAGAGTAGAGATCCAGTTTGTTTGCTTACGGTGTTTTTTTTTTTTGTTGCAATTCCTAATTGTAAGTTTTAATTTTCTTGTACTTTGGCACTTTTAATACATAGCAATACGCAAATGTATGCCTAGAGTAAAACACAACCCCCACCAAGCAGCATCCCAGTAACACAGTACTACATTAAATACCGGGTTTCGATACCGGTGGTAGGCAGTGCACTGAGAGCTCATTGTATAGCTTTGTGCTTGATGTCAAACAAACTCACTGAGCGCGTTTATACTTTCACTAATAAAAAGACAGCCTTTTAAAAAATATATTCATAGAAATCTTCGCTTCAAATAAAAGTTCGTGTCACTTAAAAGTATTCCCCCCCTTCCATTGCATAGCGGAATGTCTGTGGACTCGTACCACTAGAAACCAGGTTTCACTACAATTGGTTGGCAGAGCACAGATAGCTAATTTTTTAGCTTTGTGCTGAATTCCAAAAATATTAAACAAACTATCATTCAATTTAAAATAATTTGTATAATAGAGCCAAGGTTCTTCGTGCCTGAGGTTTCATGTAAGCGTGCGTCGAATACAAAATCATCGCTCAGAACAACATCACATCTGTTATATATTTACAACCACTTAAAACAGCTTTCAATAAAAAGATCAACTTTTAACTAGGTCATACACATTAGCAACGCTCCATATAGTATTTCTGTCTAAGTTTTGTGAAAAATGCCTATCTAAATTTGACCATTTGTTCATATTTTGATTTTATTTAAATAAGCGTCAAATCTTTAGTTTCCTTATTATCATTATTTGGATGGTCTTAACTACTGGAAAGGAAAATGTTAAGTGTTGTTTAAAGAATATCTGATTTGTAAAGTGGTTTTCCCCAAATGTTCTATAGAGTTTTAAGCAAATTATTGTGCTACCCTTATTACGAACCACTATTGTGGTTCTTGATATTTCACTTTATATACAAGAATGGAACTTAACAAGAGGTGGGCCCCGAAAGTGTCGAGTGTGGTTCAAAAGGATTGATACTTTCTCGACTTGAAGTTTAGAGTGATGAATCGTCGAAGCAACACACTAAAGTAGGCTTCAAATAGACGAAGGGCGAGACGGATCATGGGGGTCAACGACACTTGAACTTGTATACCTTATCAGATTTGTGTTTATGTGCACTGTGCTGGATCTGTGAAGGTTATGGAAAACAAAACAAAAAAAGTAAAAATCGAAGATTTTCACTGCGTAGCCCATGCCATGATTTCTGACAAACCATCTTCCCCTTAGAGTATGTTCATAATCTACACGAGAGGAAAATAGTATCACGAGGAAATTATTATTTGATTTACAAGTTTACAATCAAGGAATTTTTATGTGTTTTAGTGTTTAGGTTTTTTATATGTGTGTTGAGGGTGAGCACATGTTTATCACTCCTCATTTACATAGTAATGGTTCCATTAGATTAATGAAGGTTTACATATTGGCTGTTAGGGTAAAACGTAATAGCTTAAATTTCAACTTTGAAGTCAAATCGTAATATTTTAAAGTTGCTTTCACACATTAAAATGAATACTGGAATAAGGCGTATTTCTACCTTAATACTAATGGTGAAAACGGTAAAAAAGTATCTTGAAAAATGGTGTGGTTAGGTTAGTTTATGTTGCCCACAGGAACACAAAATTGGAAACCGCCACTTTGTGAACTGGAAAGTTTCAAAATTGTTAATACATATTTTTGTGTTTGGTTTTATTTGTATCCATGTTAAAATTATTATTCGGGTAAATGGTACTGAACCAGTTTTATGTATATTTTTTGATACTTGTTGGATATTTACATAGCTGATTAATAAATTCTCACAATTAGTTGCCTCTACATGACTTTCCTGAACGTTTCATGGTGCACTTCTGCTGATATTTTTGTGATTTGTCGAACACACTGAAAATCAAGTATTCTGGAACATCATCGGTTGCTTCTCTAACACATTTCTTGAGCGTCATTGCGATCAACACTACCAATCAGAGTAGAGTAGAGCCACAACTTATCATACATCCTTCCAACAGTAGGAAAACAATGAATTTCTGTCACACCTAACATGCTCGCCCTATCAGCCTTAGGAGCGTTATAATGTTACGGTCAATCCCACTATGCGTTGATAAAAGAGTAGCCCAAGAGTTGGCAGTGAGTTGTGATAACTATCTGCTTTCCCTCTAGTCTTACACTGCTAAGTTAGAGATGGCTAGCTCAGATAGCCCTCGTGTAGTTTTGCGCGAAATTAAAAAAACAAAGAAACCCTATTGTCTCATACGGCTAAATTGTTATTGTTATTTTGAATTAAGCGCAAAGCTACTCAATGGGCTATCTGTGCTCTGCCCACCACGGGTATCGAAACCCGGTTTTTAGCGTTGTAAGTCCGCAGACATACCGCTGAGCCACTGGGAGGCACACACGGCTAAATTAGGGACGGTTAGCTTTGCGCAAAATTCAAAACAAACCATGCCAGGCCTCGAGCAGTTGAAAATTCAACTATATAAGTAAGTTCAACTGGATAAGTATTAAGAAACGTTTTTAAGATAATAAAATTACATCCCAGAGTTGATAAGTAATTGTATTCACTGAAATTTTTTCATTTTTGGATCATTTTGTTACAAGGCTTGGATATACGAGGTGCAATAAGGAGTGCTATATTAAAAATTATGATGTTAAAATATAATTGTGCAGTTGATGAAAATCCTTAAGAAAAGCTCTGGCCTTTTCTATGTCGGTAAAACATTATCATAATTAATTATGCTGGTCAACAGAAATAAATATTGAGTCTATTAACTTTTCAAACAGTATATTTTGAAACTATAAGCTTTCAAGTTGGAAATAAGTATGTAATATTATTTAAATCTCACTATGTTTATCAAATCCATTACCGACGACGCCTTCGTTCTGTACAGAGCTGATGAACTCAGCTGAAATGCAACGAACAGAGCAGTGGTCAGAAAAATAAATGTATATATCTGTTACAACAGTAATTCTTGTGATGTAAACGCCTTTCCAAAATGGCGAATCACGATTATAATTAATCATTTGTTATTAGACATACATACTACCTCATACAGGTAGGCGGACATAATGTGGTTGATATAATATTACTCATTTTTTCCATGAAAAACCCAAAAGTAAAAATAATTAAATGTGGTGTTAAAAATAAACAGGCCTAATATTCCTGTCTAATCACAAATGTAATCTTGACTTAATGGTAAGCACATCTCGAAACAATATTAAGTCGCAAACAATAATCAGAGAAGCATCTGCAAGTACCTATTTATTTTAATAATCAACAAATGTATCTTATATTTTTGTATTTTATTTCTAAATCCTCTTTACAGTCTCACTTAACTTCATATCATAGGTTTTATGTTTATTTGTCAGAACGCAAAATTATATATTACATGGCAAACAAGATACCAGTTTGCTTACATAATTACAGATGAACTCAGTATCCATACTTTACCACTAGGGGAACCTTTTGTCAGTTTCATAAAATAAAAATGACTAGTACTTAACATACACTAGAAGGCAGGTGAGATAAGATTTTTAAGCAAATGAAAATATAGCTGAACTAAAATAGTAAACGAAAAAGTACATAAACAATAAACAAAACCATAATTGAAAATAGAACATAAACAGCTACCTCAAACAGAGAGGACGTCCCTTTTTATGAAATATGGTAAGAGACTTGTATTTTCCTTCTAAATAAGACTTGAAAGTCACCTCACTCAATGAATTGGTAATTGGATAGCCAAATAGGTATTATTCAATTCTGGAAGGCCAGGCATGGCCAGGTGGATAAGACACTCGACTCGTAATTCGAGGGTCGCGGGTTCGAATCCCCGTCACACCAAATATGCTCGCTCTTTCAGCTGTGGGGCCATTATAATGTGATGGTCAATCCCACTTCTCGTTGGTAAAAGAGTAGCCCAAGAGTTGGCGGTGGATGGTGATGACTAGCTGCCTTCCCTCTAGTCTTACGCTGCTAAATTAGGAACGCCTAGCAAGATAGCTCTCGTGTAGCTTTGCGCGAAATTTAAAACAATTCTGGAAAGGAATGAAAATATTTTTTGCTCCCAGAACGTCAAAATGTATTTTTCTTAATTCAGCATTCCCAATTTAACATGTACACACAAATGTCAGTTTGAAGATCAGTGAGACTGGATGAGTTCTGAGTGACCTTATCTCAACTATCTATGATAACAGGAAGCCCGGTTACTAGTTTTGCTACTTTTTGTAAATAGTTTGTTGTTTTGTTCCTGTTATGTCTGATGCCAGCATAACTGCAGTCTCTACTGAGTTATCTGTTTCTGGAATCTTTTGGAAACACTCCAAAACCTTCAAACATTTTCCAGTTTATCTCAGTTTTCTCTCTTTTTTTCGTAAAACGGAATGAAATTTCCTCCAATAAACATACAGCTTCCTCAATTACTTTCAGACCGTATGTTGTACCATTTATGAATTACTGTTGTTTTTGTTCAAAATATATACATTGAAGTTGTTGCAATAATCTTATACTAACAAACAATTATTCTATAATAAATAACCCTACGTTCAATCTTGGTTAGCATAATTTATTTAATACAGTATAGTTGACAAATTGTCATCAACTGCTGAGACATCTTAACAAGTGAAGTTACAAATGCTGTTAATTATAACAAATGTATTATTTCACCCATTTACTATAGGATGTTGAAGGCCATTAATTTTCAGGTTCTTAGAACTTGAAGTTTTTCATTTCCAACATAAAGTTGTTTCTCTTGGACTCCCATTGTTCATTCTTATTACTTTCAGTTACAATTTCTATCTCTCTTGGTACGCCCTCTTTCTGTAACACCAATTCCTAAAAAATACGATTTTCCAACATATTGTACGCTGAACTTTTCCCAGTTACAGTTTTTCGTCTTTTTCTTCAATCATTTGCTTATTTTCTGACAAATTGCAGCACCATGTACAACTGTTACGCTCGGGAAATAACCAAAGCAGAATATTTGCGAAAACACTTAGCACTGTATATTTGTTTCACAAAACATTCGACCCTTGTCGCTTTAAGCAGTTTGTTTTAAAATCCAAGTACAACTGATGTGTTGTGTATAAATTTCAACATATTACCCGAATTTTTCCCAACAGCAATGTTTCGTCTTTTGCTTCACTCAATTGCTTATTTCACATCAAACTGCCCCATCTCCCCAGTGACACAGTATATTGGACTCACACCGCTAGAAACCAGATTTCAGTACCGGTGATGGGCAGAGCACAGTTAGCCATTGTGTAGATTTGTGCTTATTTCTTTACAAACAACACACTAAACTACAACTCCATGTACAAGCGTTACGTTCGTGAAATTACCAAAGCAGAATATTTGCGCAAACTCTTCCACTGTAAAGCTGCTACATAGCACGTTCGATCCTTGTAGCTTTAAACATTTTGTTTTAAAGTCCAAATACAGACACTCTATTTTCTATAACTTCTTTTAAGGTCACCACTGCATAAAATGTTTGAAACTGAGAGCAGTGCTGTTTATAACGATATCTAAATGGACTGTAACAATAACGTAAGAGTGTTGTCCTCTTTTCTAGTTCACAAATAACTTTAAGTCTATTTTATTCATTTTAGACAAGTTCTTAATTTGTTTTACGACAGTTTTAGACATCAGCCCATTATATTCTTGAGTTACAATCTCTAGAGGTTATACGTTTCACATTAGTATACTTAAACGTATGGAATGACAGCTTGCCCGTTACAACTGTATTCAGTGCAATGTAATGTAGTTAAGTTCTTACATAACAAGTAGATTTATAGCTTGTATCGCATCTACTTTGCCGAAGCAAGGGACATAATTGAATGGTTTTTAGTCAATTACACTATGTAACAAAAGTTTTACTTTTTCTTGTTCCAGCTCTTGATAAAGAGTCTGCAGCAGCCTTCAAGTACCATCGAGACTTCTTCCCTAAGCTGTCTGAGGCAAAGATCAAAGCTGGTTTCTTCGTTGAACCACAAATAAAGAAGATCCTGAAGTGCACAGAATTCCCCAAGAAGCTCAGTAGGAAGGAAAAAAAGCTTGGGGGAGCTTTGTCGCAGTGGTTCGGGGCTTCTTGGGCAATTACAAAGCCGATAATTATATAGAACTGGTTAATGCTGTGGTGAAGAACTACGGTAAAATGGGCTGCAGGATGTCCCTAAAGTTCATATCCTTGACGTTCATCTTGATAAATTCAAGGAGAACATGGGAGCACACTCAGAGGAGCAAGGCGAGCGCTTCCACCAAGATATACTGGACTTTGAACGCCGCTAGCAAGGAGCGTCTAACGAAAACATGATGGGAGACTATATTTGGGGGCTGATACGTGAAAGTGATTTACATTACAGTCTCAAATCTCGAAAAACTACTCACCTCTAAACATTTTTGTGTAAATAAACGTAAATCTTGATTCATATGTTGTTTTATTCAGACCTTATGTAAATGAAAATATGCAAGTTTGCCCGTTTTTACACAGAAAATAGGTTAATTTCTAGATTTCATTTTCCAGGTCACAAAAGCAAAGTTTGAAGGGAATAATGGCCATTTTCTGTACTTTTACAACATAAACAATTATGAAATAACACCTACTATCTAGGAACAAAATTTGTGTTACATAGTGTTATTTTTTGTGTTTATTGGTATGCAAAATATACGGTAACAACAATGTGTATGTATTTTTCTACTGTATCATGTTATTTAGTAGTAATTTTTCTACATTTTCATACATTCGTGTACGTTGTTTTAACACAGAATGTTGGTCACAAAAATCTCTAAGTTCATTTCCCACTAGCCACTTATTGTATTGTAGCCCATTCACTTGTCGTGTCACATGCACTTTCTCGCGGGAAAAATTTCTCTAAGGTTGAGCTTTCTATACAAAAGTGGTGAATGATCTTTTCCATAAACCTATTAGTATTCAGTGGATATTATCCATATATGTGAAAACAAGCCATTATTACCATATTACCCAAAAATACAGACCAGTAGATCCAATCCAGACAACTTCTGCCTCATTGGGTTGCTAAGCTACCCTGACTAGTTAATGAAAAAATCATATCGAACAGACTTTTATATTTTTGCAAACCGAACAATGTACTATCAAATTTTCAAAATGCTTCACGAAAAACCAAATAAACAATAGGCCACCTTACACGATTGACCAAATAATAATATAAATCATTTAATAAATAATTATATATAATCAGTTCACAACAGATATATATATATATATATAGATAGATATTAAAAAGGCATTTCACAGTGCCTGGCACAATGCCATAAAATATAAATTACACAAGTGTAAATATTAATGAGATAAAAATCAAATGGATGTCAAATTTTCTAACCAATCGATCAACTAAAGTAGATGATACACTATAAAAAACATTCAATGTAGCGACAGGAGCTCCGCAAGGATTCGTTCTTTCGTCTCTCCGATGACCAGCAGCCTGAAGCATATCTAGAGACCCCACTCATAGCTCCGGCATGCGTCCAAAAATTGCTGAATCTAATTTTCAAATAGTGTAAGAAATGGTGTGACAAATGGTGAGTGATACTTAATCCAGCAAAGACATAAGCCTTTCACAAAATGGTAAACGTATGAAAACTCTCAAAAGCATGAAACTAAAGCTGGTAAATACTCAAATAAATATAAATAATAATGCCAAATTCTTGGGCATTACCTTCAACATTCGATTAACAAACAAATTTAGTTTGTTTTGAATTTCGCGCAAAGCTACACGAGGGTTATCTGCGCTAGCCGTCCCTAATTTGGCAGTGAAAGACCATCCACCAGCAACTCTTAGGTTACTCTCTTACCAACAAATAGTAAGATTGACCATAATATTATGCATCCCCCATACCTAAAAGTGTGAGCATGTTTGTTGGGACTGATATTGGAACCCGTGACCCACATACTGCAAGTCGAGGGCTCCAACTACCTGACATTCTAGACTAACACATTTAGAACATACAAACTAGCTAACGCGTGAACTACGTAAGACTTAATTGCAGGTAAACACATGAACTGCACACCCGCAACATCCCAGAAAATATACGAAACATTTGTTCACTCATTTATAGAATATGGCTGTCAGAGCACAGTGAAATGCCTGCGGACTCACATACCTAGAAATCGGGTTTCGATATCCGTGGTGTGCAGAGCACAGATAACCCATTATGTAGTTTTGTGCTTAATTGCAAATAATCAATCAATCAAATAACTTGCAATATGTCAAAAAATTACAAATTCAACAAAACAAAGCAACAAAATTAGCCCTAAAGATCCCAAACTTTACGCAAGAAAAATACACATAAAACCTATAATATTCCCACTTTAAAGAGTAAACTAATCAAATTATATTTCAAACATTACAAAACAGCGGGCAAAAAAGAAATAGTCTGACTGCTATATTACATAACATCTCGAGCTCACCTACTTGACATACCTCGCCATACAATTTACTTTGCGAACAAGAAAACAAAAAACAAGACACGCACACAAAAAGTTGATCATTATGTTATATCTGGTAATCATGTGTTACTTTACAGCCAAGGCATAGGAAAGACAAGTTATTCGGCATATGTTCTGTGAAAGTGAGTTTTCTCCGGATAAACCTCATGTAGCTTTGCCCAAAATTCAAATCAAACAAACAATGAAACAACCAAACACAACACTTTTCTTCCATTTTTCTTTTATGTTTTGCTTCTACAAACCACACAGGTATTGTTTAGTTGGCTTACAAAGAATAACCATAGATATTATATAGTCCTCACTTTCTTATCTCCAAGCCTAAAATAACACTATGTAACACAAATTTTGTTCCTGGATAGTAGGTTCTTAATTGCTTATGTTGTAAAAGTACAGAAAATGGCCAATATTCCGTTTAAACTTTACTTTCGTGGCCCGGATAATGAAATTTAGAAATTAACCTATTTCATGTGTAAAAACGAGCAAATTTGCACATTTTCATTTACATAAGGTCTGAATAAAACAACATATTAATCAAGATTTACATTTGTTTATACAAAAATGGTTAAAAGTGAGTGGTTTTTCGAGATTTCCAACTGTTATGTAAATCACTTTCAGGTATCAGCCCCCAAATATAGTCTCCTATCATGTTTTCGTTATACGCTCCCAGGTCACAAAAGCAAAGTGTGAAGAGAAAAATAGGTCTTTTGCATTTACTTTAGACATAAGTAATTGGGAAATAACACTTTCTGCCCAGGAACACGAAAAAGTAAAAATTTTGTTACATGTGTATAAGTGTAATGTACTTATTTTCAGCGTTTCATTCTAAGAGAGGAATTTAATAAGAGAAAATACAAAATAATAAACAGTGAAGATTATTCAGTATTCTATTGTTTCAGGAATTACGAAGTCACAGAACCAGCTGAATTTCACTCAATGTGAAAAAAAATGGATTATTAAAATAAGTGAACGTGTGTTTTCTTATAGCAAAGCGACATTGGGCTGTCTACGGAGTCCACCGAGGAGAATCGAACTACTGATTTTAGAGTTGTAAATCCATTGGCTTATCGCTGTACTAGCGGGGGACAATCAAAACAAATCTGCGTGAAATAAAACTGTTGACTATCTTTTAATTAAAATGTTGTTTTATAATATACACGTGATATTTATTTTTAATGCAACGATAAACAAAGTTTTTGAAATTGCTGCGAGATTATAATTTTAAAATTCATTTCTAGCTGTAGAATTTAGCCTGTATTTTCTACTATATACCATGTTATTAGTTATAGTGCACACATTGGCTCTTAGTGCGTTTTGAGTTTATCCATGTAATTTGAATATAATTATATGGCATATTGGACCAAAATAATTGGCATAATAGTTACGACGCTCGACTCGCAATTACAACTAGCGAGTTCGAATCCCCTTCACCGAATATGCTTAACCTTTCAGCCGTGGGTGCGTTACTGTGTTAGGTCAATTCCACGACTCGTTGATAAAATAGTAGCTCATGAGTTAGCGGTAGGTGGTGTTGACTAGTTATATCCCATCTAGTCTATTAGTGCTAAACCAGAGACGGCAGGTGATGGATTATACGATCGATAAATGTATCAAAAAACATAATGATCGAAAGCTTAATGTATTTAACACGTTCGATGTGCAAACAAATCTGTCTTTTTTTTTCTAAAATGAAAATGTAAATTGACAACAATACAGATAACTCGTGGAAGATAGGTAATAAAAGTTTCTGTTATCCATTATTTCGAAATACGAAAATTATTTCAGTCAGTTGCTTATTGTTCATTTGTTTGCAGTCAAGCAGAAGCTACTAGTACTATGCCTACCTCGTGTATCGAGTTCCGGTCTTTAGCGTCATAAGCCGCCAGTGGAAGACTTTGTTAATGATCTCGGTAGTGTTTATAACACAAACAAATGTAATGATTTTCCAGGCAGTTTAACTCTTATAGTCGCTGTTTAGTTGATTTCTTAGTAATTGCACCGAGACCTGAAGACATTAATTTTTAACTTAGGTACCAAAAAAACCCTGAAAACAGAAAAAAATTTTTCTTTCTGTGATCCAATATATTCTCTTCATTCAGATATTTTCTTTGTCGCTTTAAAGTTATGAACAACTGGTGCCATTCAATTTGTGAAAAGCACTTGCATTTTATTATATGAACTAATTAATTTGCTATGTATTTTTTTTTTTTCTTTTCCGTTACCTAAACCGTGTGCTTTTCATAAATTATTTAATTAAATAGTTTGGTTTGTTTTGAATTTCTCGCAAAGCTACAAAAGAACTATCTGCGCTAACCGTCCCTAATTTAACAGTGTAAGACTAGAGGGAAGCAGCTAGTCATTACCACCCACCGCCAACTCTTGGGCCACTCTTTTACCAATGAATAGTGGGATTGACCGCACATTATAACGCCCCCACGGCTGAAAGGGCGAGCATGTTTGGTGTGACGGAGATTCGAACCCGCGACACTCAGATTACGAGTCGAGTGCCTTAACCACCTGGCCTTACCGAGCCAAACAATTAGTAATAGCGCCTTTTAATGCTTCTTACATTAAGATTCTTAAACTATACTTGCTTGAACATTCATTAAAAGTATTATGCACAAAATTCAACACAGTTCTTTAAATACTGTTTTAAACTTTTCTCTATACAAATGTACGGATTTTAGCCCTAGATTAGATAATATTTTCATTGCTTTTATTATTATTATCGTCATTTTTAATATGTATATTGAAATTCCTGAAATATGTTTATAGTGCGAATTTCCTAGTTGTTAGTCGCTGTATAGATTTAATTTCATTGCAAAATTATTTACAATTAAATAGAACCTCTGCTAATATTGACATTATTTTTAATTTTATGGATTTTACTAAAACCTAATATAATAAATTTACTAGTATTATACTTTTATAATAACAATGTTATCATTTTCTCCAATCATGAATTCTAACGTCCGTGATTGGTTTGTTTCAGAATTCCGCACAAAACTTTCACAAGTGCTATCTCAGAAGAACTGTTGCCAATTTCGAGTATAGATAAAGCAGCTAGACGACGGAATACACAGCTTTAGGTATTCCACTACACCTGTCTGATCGAACAATGGTATTCGACCATCATTCTTATAGCGCATCCATCCACGGCTCTTTGAGTGCAGAACGCGTATTTCCGGTAATTGGTCAAGAGAATTGAATCCCTGGATTCACAGTATATGGGTGTGTTCCATGAAAGCAATCTACATGCGAGGACTCGTTGGCACAATGGAGTTTTTTTTAATGGATCGCGCATTTTCCAGTGAAATCTGTGACTAGTTGAAAGCAACTGCGAGAGCTGTTTTTACCATCACAAAGCGAACTCAACATAAAGAGACTTTTGAAATGGCGCTAATATTATTTCATCGTCATTGTTACAGTTAAGAAATTAAACGGGAGAAGATGTTTAGGGATCAATTAAACCATTTCGATCATCATAATGATTATGAATTAATAGCTTAATCCCTCATTGGAAATTATAAACCTCAACAATTGTATTTACAATTACTCATGTATCTTTAACAATGTAAGTTAATAAAAAGCTCGTATTAGACATAAATATAACTATATTTTCCAATATATTCATCCACTCTATTTACCACTTAGTCGAAACCAATGTTAAGCTAACATGGCGAAAAGTAAAATAACATAGAGAATTTTGTTGTAGTATTTCCTCCTGTTGGTGTCCCCACCCCCAGTGGTACAGCAGAATTTTTAAGGGCTCACACCGCTAGAAACCGGGTTTCAATACCTGAGGTGGGAAGAACACAGATAGCCTATTGTGTAGCTTTGTGCTTACTTTCAAACAAATAAACTCCCATTAGCGTCCCTTGGTGGGACGGCGATAAGCCTTCGGATTTACAAAACTAAAATTAGGACTTCGATTCCCCTTTATAGACAGAGCAGATAGCCCGGTGTGGCTGTTCTATAATAGACGCACATAAAACTTCCTTTGGAGGGTTTTTAAATATTAATTAGTGCAATCAAAGATCTGGCAAGTTTTGACAAAGTGTAGCTCATTTAAGTTACACACAAACACACATGCGAGTTAGTGTCTTTGTTAACTTATGAAAATAGGACTTTTTAAAAAATGTTTGATTTACCCCTTTAAGAATTTCTCAGTGGTTATTAACAAAGAATAAATCTGTAAATTGCTGATTGGTATTATTACGCCTCAATAAGGGATGATTCTCCTATGGGTCATTGGTAAGTATACCGACGTACAAAATCCGAGTCCATTTTACGCAGTGGAATTTCAATCCGAGACCGTCAGATTGCGAATCAAGTGCCTTAACCACCAGGCCATGCCGAGCCTAAGCGAAGTGGTAGCATCAGAAGGGAATTAACACAAAACTTGTATCTATGGAAAGTGTATGTTTTGGCAGCGTCTAGTCTGACTGGTCAGCAGACGACGTTAGATTGTTAGGATGATTATTTCAACTTAAATGAGTTTTAATATTGTTAACTTTTTAAAGTAGAACCTGTCAAACTGTCATTCCAGTTTATGTAAGTAAAATGTCTTTCAACAGAAAAATGATTCGCATGTATATACTTTCAAACGAGATGTGAACATCGACGTCAATTCGACATCGCCACTATATCCATGGCAATGTCGCCCGCTGTAACTTAACATATTATACAAACAAAAAAGTTTTATTAACTTGTGAAATGTAACATCATCAGCCTTCAGCTCTTGGTTACGGTATGTGTAACAGTTAATGACATAGCCCTATATTCCTTTTGTTATTTCTTTATTTCTGGTCGCGACTTAGACAGATGATTATCACTCTCAATTATTTTACATTGTCTACCAGTTTGAACAACACATAGGAATAGCGGCCGCAAGCGCACATGACCCCTCAATGATGAAGAGTAGTGACTGGCCAATCTAGTATTATTTACATCTATGATCATAACTTATCAGGTCTGCTGGACATTCAAAACATGAATCATACAACAAGGATAGAGCTGACTTGATAATTCCATTACTTGCTGATTTTTTATTTAAAATATACTTCTATCTTCATTAAAACACAAAATAACTGTGTACAGCAATGAACTAAATCATACA
Organism: Tachypleus tridentatus; assembly: GCF_004210375.1. NCBI lineage: Eukaryota > Metazoa > Arthropoda > Merostomata > Xiphosura > Limulidae > Tachypleus > Tachypleus tridentatus. The sequence goes on from NC_134831.1 coordinate 144,162,636, forward strand.
CTGGTTATTAACTAACTCCTCGTCCTCCAGTATGTCTGCGGACTCACATCGCTAAAAGACCGATACCCATGGTGGGCAGAGCACAAATAGCCCATTTTGTAGCTTTGTGCTTAATTTTAAAACAAACAAACAAACTTACTGCTCAACTGACCCATTTATATAAATGGCTCAAATTGTTTCTCAAGCTTTCGATAAGGCACTAGTTATAAAGCTATGCCGCTCATATTACATTAGCCTTTCTCTGGCTAAGTACAAATATACAGAAATGTTTGGATTAAAAAAAAACACAATAATTGTAATCCTACTTGTCCTATAAAGAAAAATATACATTATCGGTCTAATTGTGATAAGACAAACTACAGATATATTCAATAATTCATTATGTACTGGTCCGGCATGGACAGGTGGTTAAGGCACTCTACTCGTAATCGAGGGTCGCGGATTTGAATCCCCGTCACACCAAACATGCTCGCCCTTTCGGCCATGGGGACGTTATAATATGACGGTCAATCCCACTATTCGTTGGTAAAAGAGTAGCCCAAGAGTTGGCGGTGGGTGGTAATGACTAGCTGCCTTCTCTCTAGTCTTACACTGCTAAATTAGGGACGGCTAACGTGGATTGCCCTTGAATAGCCTTGCGCGAAATAAAAAAAACAACTTGAAAAATTACAATGAAAGATAAAGAAGAGCATATTGTCTTTCATGTTATCAAAACAGTTATCTATTATCTATTTTTGGTTGCACCATTTTTTCACACTCACGATGTTTCTGATTACATATCATCACACTTTGTCAGTACACATCAACAAATCACAGCAAGTAAGAAGGTGACACTCAATAGTAACCAATGCAAGCATTAGAATCGCAACTCTATTTTTCGGAACAGACCTATCATTTATACAACCTGGTTCCTTAAAATATATGGTGGCCGTTTTACCTCTTTACAACAGGGGTGTGTTTTTTGTGTGTGTTTTTCTTATAACAAAGCCACATCGGGCTATCTGCTCAGCCCACCGAAGGGACATACCGCTGTACTAGCGAGGGGGGGGGGGTGACAACAGCGATAATAACTTTATTCATAGTAACGTCATGGAAACTTTAATTAGTCGCTTAAAGTAACAACACGTGACGCTAAGCGCTTTCTAATTAGGTAAAATTTCATAAAATTTAGTAACTTTGTGCTGTAAAGTTGGTAATAAATAATAACTCTCCACTCATATTTTGCTTTTTAAACTTGAACTATAAACTGCTAATATAGTTTGCTTGGCCTAACCCAATATTCGTGTACACTGCTGGCCAAAATCTTGAGGCTAATGAATATAAAGAAAAATATGCATTTTGCGTTGTTAGACTCAACCACTTATCTGAGTAGAGCTTTGAAAGATGAAAATAAGAAAAGGGAAAATAAAAAAAACTAATATTTAATAGGGAAAATGTGAACACTATGAAATTAGCCTAAACTAAAGTTTCTGAGATACTGCATAATACTGCCTGGGTGAATATCCCATTATATAACGTACATATCTTATTCACACTTGGGGTAAATCAGTTTTGCCTGAAATATCACAACCGTGATGTGTAAAAGACAAATAACGATACCATATATAAAAATTATATATTTGTGCATATTTTATAACTTATCAGTTTGCAATTGGCAAATATTAATCTTGAAAATATGTACTTAAATTTATCAAAAAGATTGATTAAAAAAGAGAAGGAAAGATTAACAATTGAATTTATTTGTATAACCTCATCACATCACATTAAAACAGTCATACGACGCATGAGCAAAGGACAATAATTCTAATAAAAACACAAATAGCGTAAATGTTGTTCGTTTGCTTGTTGAACTTGGCGCAAAGCTACACGAGGGTTATGTGCCCAAGATTTTGAAGTCATAAGACTAGAGGGAACTAGTCAACATCAACAACAGCCCACTACTTGCAAACGGAAAATGAGATTAATGATAGTATTATAATGCACTTGAAAAGGCGAGCACAACAGACAACGGGTTTTCATTCCGTGATGTTAGGAAAGCAAATAGTCTAATCAGGTTAAAACATTGCGTAAAAATTGTTTAGTGAACATGGTTGCGGTTTTTGTAACTTCCGTTAACTGAAATAGAACAAAACGAGCATTACTCTTCTCATATTAATTTGAAATCAGTTTCGAAAGACTCGAATAACTCCACTAACCGCAACCTCTTATCAGTTTAAGGTCGTCCCCATCTGGAAGCACGCAATATAAACAAAACCTGAATTGTGAACGTGAAGGTAAAATGGTTATTAATATTTTTCTCCAAAATATTTGAATGACATTTTTAACGTAATCTCTCCCTTTTTTAATATAAAAATTCAACATTTAATTTAATTATTTTTAACGTATTTTTTTATATATTCATAATTTGTATGAGTAATTTAAGTGGTTGAATCTAGCAAAACGTATTGTTATTATAATGCAAATATATGAAAAAAAGAACTGTATTTATAGTATTCTGACGAAAAATAAATTACGACAATTATAGACGCACAAACCTTTATTTGTATAATAATATACGTTCACTCAAACCCTGCAATTTATTTAAAAATTCAAACTAGGGAGAAGAAAATATATTCTGGCATGATACATTAGAGAGTGAAATGTGAATGAGCTCAAAATCTATTATTATTATTAACAAATTTATTAATTATGTGATTAGCACCATTAAGAACCATTTATTTATTTTCAGGAATTTGAACAACAGTAATAATTTTAGTTAATAAACAAAATATTGCTCTTTGTAGTAATATAATCTGAGCAAATACATTTATTATTAAGTGAGCCTCTCCAAACATTTATTTAAAATAAAAACTTTTATGTTAGATTAGGGTTACTAATTTAATTTAAAAGTCTCAGCAATGTGCATTCAAATTTAATTAGGAACCAAAAATATTCGGTGATCATACAAATCAACAAAATCATTTTGAAAAAATGTCTTTCTGAGTTACATAAGTTTGTAAAATATCTTTCTCAGAGTTGAATCTGTTTATCTAGTAACAGATAAAACTGCAATATTTTCGTTTTAAGATACCTAAGGATTTGACACAGTGTCCAGAATTAATATTTCTGTTTATCAATTTAAAATATTAAAATGTAATAATATATATTTTACGACACCAATAACCACATACTGATAATGTATAGAGTTGCTCCAGATTAATGTTCGCTTAGCTGTCATTATGAAAACTTTTGTTCAGAAAACAAAATTAAAACCATAATAATTAATCTATGAAAGCTTGAGTTGTTTGAACTAAATAAAATCAAATAAATATACTTTAGAAAGTAGGATCAGTTGAGTTTAGTTTCTTCTATGTTCTTATTTATAAATAAAGTGCATGAAAGCAATTTGTTTGCTCTTGTAAAACATATGGCACATTTGCTCTAAACAATACGGTTCTTGTATGATGAGGTTAAATTGAATGACTTCAAACTTGTTTTTTGAAATATTACTTTTAAATAAAAACTTTTCCAACAACAAAAAATCATTTAAATGCATTTTAAACAAACTCAAAATATGGCATTTTCGTTATTTTTGAAAACGTAAAGTTCTTAACTTGTATTATTTTTAAGAATGAATGAATGAAACATGGACTATTTTTAAAATAACCCTTAAAATTCAACATAAACAAACCTGAAAGTTTCTCAATTAACTGCAAATATACTTGTAAGTGCTTATATATAATACCAAATGCTAGATTAAACTTCCATATTTTAATTATCCAGTTTTATTTTTATGTTAAAACATTGTTATTTAGATTTTTTTTTCTTTTCCTGATTATAAACATAGTACAAATGTAGGTTATCCTTTTCTTTCTTTGTTCCATTAATAAATTTTTATGGTTTAACGAGAAAATAAACACAAACTCACATTAATATGTTTTAGAAAAGTAAATCAGCTATGTCAGAAGAAACTTGAAAATATTCCAATTAAATAGATCAATTAACCTTCACAGAAATTAGACATGTCTTTCACTGCTTACGTTAATCACTATTCTATTTAAATGGCTTGGACAAGACTAAAATAAGTTCTCTGACTTAACTACATTCACCATTTAAAACAAACCTTACTACACTACCAGGAGGTGATTTCAATTGTGTCTGATCAGTTACTTTTCAAATTACCTAATTAAGTTAAACTGAAATACATATTTTTTCTTTAGATTAACTATTATCAAGTTATCAATCTGAAAGAGTAATGTTCACCCCTCCCCTATATAAAATAAAACTTGCATTATTTTATTCATTGATGTTTATGAGAAACTGATCTTACTTAATATCAGTCTAACAGAACTAAAGTTTTTTTTACTAATCAGCATAGTCCAATACTTAACATGTTCTTAATGCTTCTTTAAAGAACACTGTTTTCTTACTTAGTTTATACTGAAATTATTTTTATGAGAAGTTAATTAAAAAAAACGTTTTTACTGTGGCAAATTCCATGTAGTTAAAATCAGTATGTTCTTTCATTTGTGTGCATTATGTTAGTGAGCATTCTGTGAATTGTAAACTCAAAAATAAAACAGTTTGTTCTATTCTGAATTAGGTTAACTATATACTACTTAGTAAGTGATTACCAACACTTGTTGAGAGCATTTAAATTAACTGATTAGCCATTTATGTTATAGTTAACTTACAAAAACAATCTTTCATTTACACAAAACTAAATTAGCAATCACATAAAAACTATATTACAGAAGATAATTACACAAATTGGAATGTCTTCTACGAAATCACAGGTCCAATTTTATAAAGCACATAAAATACCAGAGGTGCTTTTAATTGAGCTTTGTAAGTTACAGGTAAATTTACTACAAGGTACCATGATATTTTGATTATTGAAAAAATAATTCTTTTAGTTCCTGCATGCTCCTGTTAATTACTATTAAGTAACCATTCCTGTAACAAACAACCCATAGTACATGCTTCTCAGTTCCTGTTGAACAGTTAGATCTGTCAAGAACAGCTTCTATTGTTCTAATGCACACTGTAGAGTTTTAGTAGGCTCTGTAACAGCCAGTATAACTCATTAACACATCCATTTGTTGTTTCAAGGTTGACTTGTAAAAGCCTTGAAATAGAAGCCAAAACATTGTTCTATTCTAGAAAAAGGCTGGAATAGTTCATTAAAGTCAAAAGTCCAACACCTGTTCATGATAATAAAGTTCTTACAAACATAATTCAACATTTAATATATTGGACATATCATATTACTCCTCACTAATAAGGTACATTAAAATTGAGTCACATTTTCTCTCAATATATTTTACACCATTATGTTTGACATAAGTTACAAAATTTCAAATGCTTATGAATTTCACAACTTTGCTACTTTTTTGTATTGACTAGCATACTTCTATAAGAATTATGTGGGTTATAATAATTACTCTAGTAGACTGTAAAAAGATGATAAAAATGTAACAGGCTGTAGTTTGCCAAGTTAATGGTCATGTTCAATTTTTATCCTGCTTTATTGCAATTCTTTGCTCCATATGCAATATCACTATGTAGCAATTATAACAATCACATGAAATATTTTCACATTTCTGTTTGAATGTGATTAAATTAAACAAAACAAGAAACTGAAATAATTTCAAATACTCCTACTCAAATTCTAAAAAAATAAACTAAATTTGATAATCCTGTTCATTGCATCCAATCAAATTTTTTGATGCCTAATACATAAACCAACTTCTGCTTAAAATTAATAACTAGTTACTGTATACACCAGTTACTTTGTACATAGCTAACATTCTTCATAAAGAACATAAACTAAAGTGTGGAGAATGAATCTGTATGTCTCTAAATATCTGTTTTATGAAATAACATACAAGTGTATACAAAGTCTCCATAAAACAAATGATAACAAAAACATTGTTCCTTGTGACTGATTCTAAATATTTTAGAACAAATAATAGTTATATGTATCTTTCAAACACACAGCAAATGTTCATATTTATGAAGATAATTTATTATCTTAAAATAACTAATAAGTATGGTGAATCACTAATTTATTTAAAAATAAATAAGCCTAAAGCTAAACATATCAAGTTAAAAGAATTAATAACTTCTACTTTTTTGCTGGTGAAAGTATTCAAAGAAACAAAAGTTGCAAAATGCTCCATTTTCATGTATAGAGGAAATTCTAAATTAACAGAATACATATAATTGGTTGTATAGATTTTGTTACAGAAACAGAAAATGAGAAAGTGAAATTTCTAGTTACAATTTTATGCCAGTACCTTTCAAAAAGTTTTGAATAATTTGTATATTATTGTCTCATGAATGAAAATATTGAACATGATGACAGATTTTTCCAACAGAAGTTCATACAATACAAATTTTATGTACATTACACCCACTTTCAGACAGGTAAAACATTAAAGTATCATAAATATCTACAAAATCATTACTTTTTACATAATGTGATCATTACCTATTGTATAGTTCTTCAAAATGTTAGTGTTACATAAGTTCTTTTAACACAATCCACAATCACTTTATATCCTGTTAGTACTAGGCTTGTATTGTCACTAATTTCTTTTTCTTCTTTATAATGTTCATTCCAGACTTTGCATCAACAAGTGGAGTTCTCTGAAAGAATGTCCCAGTTTACCTTGCATTGTTTGTCTTTTCAATAAGAATGATCGGATGGAGAGAAGATGATTGTAGCAGCTAACACATTTGTTGTATCTGAAAGATTATAGTGTATATAGATATAAACAAATCCTTATCATAATTCCGATTTGAAGTAACTGAAATAAAAATGATAAAATTACACTTCAACTTAATCAAGCTTACTCTGAAACACTCGTTTCTTTGCCAATTTGATTATGTAAGTAGCATCTTAACTCTTAAAGAGTTGATTCTCTTAAGACAGCCAAATGCATCATCATCATACATGAATAAATTAACAAGATTCCCACTCTCCCTATCTAAAGAAATCACAGCCAAGGGCTTGGAGAAATCAAAATAGTCATATTTGTTTTGGCAATTTGATTATGCAAGTAGCATCTTAGCCCTTAAACAGTGGAATGTTGTAAGTAGAAGCAGCATCAACTGATAATGGCTCTCATTTAAGGGTTAACCACTACTGTGCCAATTACATTCCAACCAGCCTGAAGAGTCCTGATATTGGGCAAAAGGTCTTGTCAGTATTTTATATAGCAAATATAGTGTGGTTAATGTGTTATTATACATGCTTCTATACTTTCACAGAAAAACTATTGATAAATACTCTATCTGTACATAAAGAAATTAAGATGAAATGAGCTATAACAGGCTAGTTCAAAGTGATATTTGAGATGAGTCTTGTAGAACTAATTAACCTACAAAAGTAGCTCACATAGAAATATTAGTGTAAATTAGTCCTCTAAAATGTTCTTTTATCTTCAAATGTCACTCTGATTTGGCAGTCACTATCCATTTAAACTTTTTTATCATTTGCTTAAATCATTTATTAAAGAATACAACTGTAAACATTAAGACGTTTAAAAGTTAATACTATCAATCACCAAGCATAGATATACCACACTAAAGTATCATAACTTTAAATATTTTACACACCAAGATGTTGTATTTTAACTTTTTTCTTCTCTCAACTGCTTAAAATTATATAACATTTTAATGTTGTTAATCAACCAAAAGATTTCTTCACATATTTTGTTACTGCAACTATAATAAAATTAAATACTCTACTTGGAGAATTTAACTAATTTCTGTATCTGAAACCTACAGAAGTTAAGGTATATTTGAAGTGTTAAAATGGGACTTTTATGTCCATTGAATCAACCATAAGACAGTTTCTCATAAAAGTTAACACTTGTTCTTGCCACATTGTATTTATAAGTATCTAGGAAGTAAAATATGTAAGTGGAAACACATTATTTTAAAATTAAATAATGAATGAAATATACAGAATGTATAATTTTCCCAACAATCTTAATTCACAATTAGTATGATTCGCAGAACATACAGTAAAAAAAAAAAAAAGATTAAAATAAAGATTTAATTTTTTTTCTGTGAGTTAAAAGCAAATGATAAATCACACACTGTGTATTTAACTGAAAGGTCAAGTATAAGTACTGCATAAACACATTAATCAGAGTTACCAATATTTTATAAAATTCATAACTGTGGCTTAGGCAAATCTCCATAGAGGTATTATCCTACACTTTTGTAACAAAGTTTTGTAGATTACGATGAAAGCATCAATTTTTTTTTAAATACAGGTTCCTACAAGTTAATACCTTTCTTCACGACTAATGTCAACTCCTACACCAGGTGGCGCTGTTATATTGGTTTTTATCACAGTTGCAAAATTCTTCAGGATCAATTTTAAACTGTTGCATCCCACTGACATATACCTATACAAATCAAAATTTTCATTTGACAACACCTGCACATATTTTTGGAATCTTTGAAACAAAACAGATAACACCACATATATTTGTTATTTTCAGTTCACAAACTTCAAACTGAAGACTTCAAATACTTGTACACATTAATAGTTCTTTATCTTACATATACTTTATTTTACTTACTTATAATAATTAATTTACTTACACAGCAATGTTAACTAATATAAATCATTAAATACCAGTATAAATGAGATCCAAGAAAAATGGTAATGAAACAATGGAAGGGTGGTAAGTTTACTGTATGTTATATTTAATTTCAAAACTTTCAAAAAGCTGTATAAATAAAACTCTGAGCAACTAATGCACAAATTAACAGTGCCATAAAAATTTGATAATTCTAATAGTTAAATTTGATTTCTTTTATATAACATTTTGATTGCATTATAGCTTATAAGAAAGCTTAACTAAGATGTAATGTGTATTGCAGAATGAAATAAACAGTACTTCATGATTAACATACTTACGATTCAAATTTACTCTGTAACAAGTCCAAAATAGTAGGCAGTAACAGCTGACAAATATCCAGGTTCCAAAGCTGCCTAAAATAAAAACCAAGTCCATGCAATACTTCTGCCAATAAATATTTCCAAAGAGCAGAACTTTTGTTTCATAGCATGAAAACTAGTGAGTTCTGTGTATAAAAAAGGTATTACCTTGCAGAATTATCAATCTAATGAGGGAGGTTTGAAAATCTAAAACCAAGTGCAATGGGCCACACAAAAGCATACTAAGATAACTGAATTTTAATTTAAGGACAACAAAGGTATTTAACTAACAAAACTATTATGGTAAATGAAAATAATAATTTTTTTATCATTTAAGCTGTAACTTACATTCTGACTAATAAATATTTTTTACTGAAAGGTAAAAAATATATACAGGGAACAATTTAAATTATTAAGCTTTAATTTATGATGATGTAGCATTCAATACATTCTATATTTTAACTATCTCTGCATCTCCACATTTAGTCCATCCACTATAAATCTAACACAAAGATCCTAGCATGATACAAGTCTGTACATGTAATTACAACTTTACTGTAGTGATATTAAGGAAAACAAAATGCACATTTAAACATTTAAAACTTAATGATGTTAAATATGGCAATAATCACAATCCTGATGTAATAGCACCACACAGATAATTTAATTTATAGCTAAATACCAGCTTCTTTAATACAAAGAGATTCAGAACCTCCAATAAAAACCACTTTTTAAACCTTTGATACAAGAGTTTGAAGTCATCAGTGAAATGAAATACATATAATGACATTAATCAAATTGTTCATATTAAATAAGTACTGGTGTCCTTTTCAACATGACAACCAGAGGTTTCTTTAAATACTAGAAATCTGTTTAGTGAACATGGTTATGGAAAGAATAATAAAGTTGTTTGGCATTATGTTCAACTCCTTAAAAATTAAGAACTAAATACAATAACATAAAAACATCCAATATAAACTAATTAATTACCCAGTAGATGAAAGTATTTCAAAAGCAAGCTAAATGATGAGATCAAGTTTGAAAACTACAAGTGCATGCTTAGCTCTCAGAGGTAAAGATATTCAGAACATACACTTTTAAAACGTACTTGTTACAGTGGTGACACTAGAATGTACAAATAGCAGTCTACTAAACCCTTCATGTGAGCACTCAGAATGTCTATTAAAATTTGAAACTTTATGTCTTCAAAATATTCAGAGAATCCCTTAACAATTGAGTACTTACGCCCTTAGAGAGATGATATTCAGTATGTCCACTATAAGAGCCATATCATTCATGTTGATTGCAGCATCTATTGCAGTCTAAATGCAATAAAAAAATAAAAAGGTTATCACTCATAGAATTTCAAGAGGATATTTTTTCTTGTTGATGGCAAAAACAATTCAAAGTTTTCTTGATCATAACAGGGCTAAATATGTTCTAAGTTCAAACTTATCATGATGTTAAAACATTGACACCAGAAATTCTCAATACAAAAGTGATGTTTTTATGCATAAAACAACACTTCAACCATACTTCTCTTTCACACATGCTTTCTATATAAGTGTTATAATTTAAATTTCTCCACTCAGGTAAAAAAAAAATCATTCCAAATTTTGAACCTTGCACTTGTTAGAATATTTGGTTGTTAAAAATTAGTAGATAAGTATCTTTTGCAAATCATAGTAAGGTTATTTTTTTTTCTGTTACATGATCTAGCACCAAAAACTTTAACACCTTTCATTCTTTAGCCATTGATGGTATTAACAAACTTGAACAAGAATATAAAACCAATAACAGAAACACTGCATCATGCAAAATAACAATGCATTCAAAACAGTAAGTCTAGTGTGCAATGTTAGTTCTATAAAACTGGGATTTAGAAAACTTAAACTAGTACTAAATAAAAGTAACTCTTTTTAGATTATTGATTAGTATGAAAAAGAGCTAAAACTTATTACTATCTATCACTTTAATAGTAATATAGTGAAAACCTTCAAACTTAGCCTGTTTATTTAAAAATTGATTTATAGTTAACATCACTTCGTAGGATTTGCCAGCATGTACAAGCATATTAATGTACAGATACTAATTATAAAAGGATTTAATTGAGGTTTCAAAAGATAATAATCTGGATACTGTGAAGTGCATTTTTAAACAAATACATTTACATTTTCAACATTAAGTATTAGATTATCCCCAGATATTACTTCTCATACTTCAAACTCTCAAGAGTTTTTTTTAATGGCAAGTTTACCTTGTATTTCACATTACCTACCATCAAGCATGTGCAGAATTAAAACATACCTGTGGTTCTTTTGTAGTCCATTGAGCTAAAACAATTAGAAGATTTTTGCGTCGATGTTGGAAAACTGTAATTACTGACTGGTGGCCCTTGAAGATAGAAGACATGGCTTCTGCCTCTGACATTTCTGGATGAGGTTGACCTCCAATTCGAAGACTATTCTGTAAGTGTCTCTTTATATGGAGAAAGCATTAGGATAAAGGTTTTTACAAGATGAAAATTTGAATTTAAAACAGAAATATGATTTCCAGCAGAGAAACAAAAGGTAATAACTCAATAGCATTGTTGAAATTGAACTCCTCTTTGATAAAACCATAAGGCCTTGTTGTACAGTCATGTGAAAAAGTTAGGACACCCTGTGAAAGACTGTGTATTTTTGTAACATTTTTGGATATATAGATATTTAATCTCAATTTTAACAATACTAAGAGATTATAGGAATATAACGAAACAATTAAAATTGAAGAAAAGACTTTTCAAGATATTCTGTAAATGTAATTCTACAAAAATGCATATTCTAACTGAGGAAAAATTTAGGACACCCCCCATTTATTCCCACTTGAAATGGCTCAACTCGCACACAGGTGTATCACACCAGGTAAACATGATTAGAAGATCGTCACTCAGCATTTTGAATGAGGCTTGCCCTATTTAAACCTCAGACATTTAGTTTGGTGTGCTCTTGATTGTTGAAGTGAGAGTGAGCACCATGGTGAGAGCAGAAGAGCTGTCTGAGGCCTTCAGAAAGAAAATTGTAGCAGCTTATGAGTCTGGTAAGGGATTTAAAAAGATCCCCAAATATTTTGAAATCAGCCATTTCACTGTCCAGAAAATAGTCAACAAGTGAAGGGCTTTCAAAACAACTGCCAACATGCCCAGGTCTTGTCATCTAAGCAAGTTCACCCCGAGAGCAGACCACAAGATGCTAAAAGAGGTCTCCAAACACCCTAACATGTCATCATGGGACCTACAGCAGGCTCTGGCTACTGTTGAAGTGCAAGTGCATGCCTCTACAATCAGAAAGAGACTGCACAAGTTTAACTTGCATGGGAGGCATGCATGGAGAAAACCTTTGCTATCTAAGAGAAACATCAAGGCTGGACAGAAGTTTGCCAGAGAGAATGTAGACAAAGACCAGGACTTCTGGAATAATGTTCTTTAAACAGATGAGCCCAAATTTGAATTATTTGGACACCAGAACAGAGGACATGTTTGGCGTAAACCAAATACAGCATTCCAGGAAAAGAACTTCATACCAACTGTGAAGCATGGAGGTGGAAGTGTCATGGTTTGGGGCTGCTTTGCTGCAGCAGGACCTGTACAGCTCACAATCATAGAATCCACCATGAATTCTACTGTGTATCAGAGGGTGCTTGAGGATCATGCGAGACCATCTGTACAAAAATTAAAGCTGAAGCGGAACTGGACCCTGCAACATGACAATGACCCAAAACATACCAGAAAATTCACCAGAAACTGGCTGAAAACTAAGAAATAGAGAATTCTGGAATGGCTGAGTCAAAGCCCAGATCTTAATCCCATTGAGATGCTGTGGGGTGACTTGAAATGGGCTGTACATGCAAAAAATTCCTCAAACATCTCACAGCTGAAAGAATTCTGCATTGAGGAGTAGGGCAAACTTTCTTCAGACTGATATCAGAAACTGATAAATGGCTACAAGAAGCGTCTCACTGCAGTTATTTCAGCCAAAGGGGGTAACACTAGCTGTTAGGGGGTAGGGTGTCCTAACTTTTTCCTCAGTTAGAATGTGCATTTTTGTAGAATTACATTTACAGAATATCTTGAAAAGTCTTTTCTTCAGTTTTAATTGTTTAGTTATATTCCTATAATCTTCAGTATTGTTAAAATTGATATTGAATATCTATATATCCAAAAATGTTACAAAAATACACAGGCTTTCATAGGGTGTCCTAACTTTTTCACATGATTGTAGCTACTTAGAACTGCCAAAAAAGTAGACATAAGCTGTAAATAACTTCAAACTTATGTCTCAAGTGCATTTAAAATATTTTAAATGTTGGTTAATATGAATAATTATTGCAGATAATCATTAAAGAATTCATAGGAGTAAACAGGAATTTATGACCCCATAACCTTTTTTAATCATATTCTTTTAAACTATTTAGGCACCAAGTTGCTTGTAGGTTCATGACTGTTGTTCAGAGGGTTCCTAATTGCAAATAAAAATACCATCAGTATTGTAGTTAAACTGACTAATTACTTTTCTAGTTTTCAGTATACTTCATACAAAAAATTAGTAATTTCACTAAATTATTTTTGTCAGTTCCTTTCACTGAGTGTTGTAACAAGCAAAGAGGTAAAATTGTTCAATATAATGCATCATGTGAACTCTAGTGTTAATGAATGGTATAAAAACAAATCACTAATTTGAAGATTAAAGGCCAAAACCAGATCCTTTCAGAAAACACAATGGAAAAGAAATTTTAAAATAAAATGGCATGGACTTCTTAATCTCTGTCAATTTTCTTCTAAGATAATAGTTAATATTAATGTAACATATTTAATACATTAATATCACTGTTTGTAAAAATTAACATCTAACTAGTATAAACGAGTTAAAAAAATAAATGATGGGAGGATGCAATAAATTCCTTTAATATTTCACATAAATTTAAGAAAAATAGTTTAGTTTAAAAATCTCATGTTGAGAAAAAAAAATGTTGATTAAAATCTGTTTGTTGTTATAATCACAAACTTTCAATTAATATCAATAATCAAGATCCACTTCAATGTACACACAACTGAAGTGATTCCTGAATATGCAATAAATTTATGTAATTCTGTAATAATAGTTACAAAACATTTAAGAACATTTTCAAAGTTATTTCCATTAAAAAAGAGAGAAAATATAGAGCATAAATAATTTTTAACTTTCCAAACAGTTCTAGAAATGAATTGTACTGTATTACAATAGTTTATTGAGCAATGCAAATGTACAAAGTGCTAACCCAACAAGAAATCGTTGTCAGCATGTAATTATTTTATGAATTTGGCAGTTGTTTAAGAAAAATCTACAATCATTGTATTTATAAAACACAAAATCTAACTGAAAACTTCAAATGTGGTATTTCATTTATCAACTGCTATTATCACCAGTCTTATAATCAAGGAAGTTGATTACTGCACAATTGTTATTGCTGGTAAAAGTATGCATTTCACTACCCTTTAAAATAGTTATGTTAAAAATTTAATTGAACTACTTTATTATCAATGTATGTGAATAAATCTCGTATCTAAATGTAGTTAGTATATTAAATTTTAATATTATACAGGCCTTACTTTCCTAGAAAGAAAATATTTGAAGAAAAGTAAATATTACAATTTTAATTATAACACAACACATGTTCACTCTGAACTGCAGAAGTTAGATGGTCTTTCCTCCCCTTATTTGAGATTCTGAGTTTAAATCAAAGTTGCAAGTTTATACTATACATACATATTGCTAAGAATGAATCTAGTCTTATAGTCTCCAGTTACTTTATTTTACTTAGGTATAACCCACAAAATCAAACCAAGTCATCTAATTCTCTTCTTTGATGCTTGCTACTATATTCTTCATAGCCAATAGGAAGAGAAGACTGTAATTCACCCATTCTTATAACAGATTTAGAAATAATTAACATCCAGATTTAAATCTGATATTGCTAAGTCTAGCTTAACCTGCCAAGAGATTTATTTTAATGCATTCATGGATTTATTAGAAAGTCAGTTAAATTATAACACATTTTAGTTAGAGGACATTCTATGCTTTGCATCTGTTATTATTTTATACCTAAATAGAATACTAGAAATAAATAAAAATCAACTCAAGTAAATCACAGACCCAAGTAAGGAACAAGTTTTTTTTTTTAAATCATATTTTTTATATATTGCTATAAAAGTAATCAAAATGTAAACCTCAGAATCTTAGCAGGTTAAATAGAAAAACAGGCATCTATACAATTAATTTGTGTTTTGCTATAAAACACTGCAACTTAAGCTATGCATTCACCAGGTGATTTTTAACTTGTTATGCAGGCTAAATAGTTAAACCAGTTTCAAAAAGAAATAAAACAGTAAAATTACATAAAACTTGATGTAAACTGTTACAATTTTAGAGTGGATTGTTAGAATAGAAGTCCTAGTCAAAAATAATCAAGTGAGTTGTTATTCTAGAAAAGATATCTTGGAGAATTAATTAAAAAATTATTTTGGTTACAAAAAGAAAATTCATAAAGAATTAAGAAGGGAAGAACAAAACAGAAGTAAATAATAGAGCAGTATA
The DNA here is from genome assembly GCF_004210375.1 of Tachypleus tridentatus. NCBI lineage: Eukaryota > Metazoa > Arthropoda > Merostomata > Xiphosura > Limulidae > Tachypleus > Tachypleus tridentatus. The sequence continues at coordinate 144,178,188 of NC_134831.1, forward strand.
AGGTAATTTTAACTATGTAACTCACAGGCAGGAAATCTTCTAGCTCTAGTCCCACAGGATGGTCCCGTTGAGCTGGTATAAAGTCTACATAATTTCCTATACCTCTTTGTGGTTGATTGTCTGGGAATAAAGTGTTAAAATCTGAAAAGCCAGAAGTGGTTCCATATGTCTGCTCAGGAAAGATTACTGTTTTTCTTGGTTGGACATCTTTCTCAGGTACTATAGGTACAGGTCTAACTATGGATACAGAGGAGGGTTCTGAATTCCACACGGTTTTGCTCACTATGTTCATGGGTTTTTTCAATGGTTGAACATGATTTGTTAATGATGTATTTATAGAATGCTGCAGAGGGCTATGGTTTAAAGAACTGAAGTCTGTAATTTTGGTGTATGTTGTATTCAGACCAGGAGAAGACAAAGTGCTACTAATTAAAGTGGAAGTAGATACGTTTTCACACCTTTCTACAATGGGACTGAAAGAATTCTCTGGCAGTGGTGTGAGAGTAGGTGTAGTCTTTTCTGGAGGTTTGATTATTTCAAACTTTGAGCTACTGTTACTAAGAATATCTATAATAAACAGAAAGTAAAACTCTCTGAATCAACAAAATACACAAGTTACAAAATATTGCCAAGTTTGTGAAACTATAATCATTTAACATTTTAAGAGTAAAATATATTTTTATTTTCTTCAGATACATATGAAATGCTTAATGAAATCTTAAAAATAAAAATAATTAAAAATATTTTGTCATTATTTTTAAAGATAATTTCTGTAAAAACATTAGGTATAACATAAGGGAACTATTACAAGAATAATGAATATCAAATATTTTTTACATAATAAAATAAAAACAGAAAAATATATATAAATAAAAAAGAACGTATAGTTCATCAGTGTTACAATGCCTAATCTGAAGCATTAGAACATTCATTATGAAAAACAATTCTTTAATTGTAAGCAGGAGGTTAAATTTTTCTCAGAAAAAAATATCAAGTGCAAATAGCTTAAAATTAATTATGTATATTCATATTCTTCCCCAATAAAAATGTCTGTTTATATGTACTTTATTATTTTTAAGACAACTGGTTAGTCTGGAAATATATCATACTAAAAAAAAGAAACAGATTTAAGTTTATCTACAACAGATAAAGTAGCTTTGAAAGGAACTGGACTGGACTGGATGACACAATTACTACATTATTTTGACCACAAATTTGGGAAATCTAGAAAAGTTCTTGAAGTTATGCAATGTTAATATTTTCCTAAGCTGTAAATGTTATTTCTGACAGATATTCATCTCTTTACTCAGAAAAGCTATCTTCCTCACACATCTGTGCAAGAGTTTTGTATGCCATTAATTGTGAGGAAACTCCCATCCAATTTCATGTGTTTAACATAAACTGTGCTAGTACAGGATGACAATCGTGCAGTAACAGTCCTCCATTGATACGAGGGAAACACAACCTACATGCACTGTAACATCATTCTTTCTCATAGCAAGATAAAAAAATGTTTATTGGAAGTGGGGAAGATGAGCTGAAATGTTCTTGTAGAAGTATTTATCAAAAATATATTTGCAAATTATAAAAAGATTAACTTTTGAGACAATATTTCACCTTTTCACACAGAAAAGACAGAATCCCACATTGAAATGGTAGAGGAGCCAGTGCTTCCTTCAGAAAGCACCAAAAGCCAAAAGGGAAGCCCACTGATTGTGACATCTGATGACACAGGCTCTTTAGAAGCACACCCATGGGAGACCACATCTTATCTCAACTGAGGGACACTTTTCACTGGAAATGTATATTTTTTTAGGGGAAAGGGGAAAGAAGCAAATAAGCAGGAATAGGCAGAATCAGAACATGACCATCTCAGTACTTGTACACAAGCAGTTGGCTAACCAACATGTGTAGCTGGAACACTATCAGACCATACCAGGTGTGCTCACCCATCTTTAGTGAGCAGACTCTTGATGTAGAAGGAGGGCACAAGTGATATGTACTATGGTGTTGAAGAGATGACCCACACTACACTGACAGTGCCACTATCTCTCCACTACTAACCATTATTGTGCTATGCCCAACCAGCAAGGATCCTCTATGGCTCCTAAAATAACTACAAACTGATAAGTGGCAAGGGTCTCTCATGCACTACTTGAAGAAGAGGAGGGAGATATAATTCACATTGAGAAGTATATAAAAAGTGTCCAGACCCCTCATCAGACCACCAACTATATAGGTCTTTTAATGGAGTACAATAGGCTACCATAAAATCCTACTTTTAAAAGCTAGCAAGAAAGAGCCAAAGATTTAGGCAAAACACTTTCTTTGTTATGAAAAGGGTAGTCTAGATAAGAAAGTTAAGTAAATATGTATATCATATACAGTCAAGTAGTCTTGCAGAAGATGCCTTTCCTTTCTGTGAAAGTGAGTTATCATATCAGAACTTAAATTTTTTAAGTTTAAAAAAATCTTTAAAAATTCAATATCCTTCATATTTATACCATGTTTGGTTACAAGTCTTCAATAGTAAGTTCTGAAATTAACAGCAATTCCTCTTAAAAATAAAACCAACCATGTATATCAAAGCAATATATAATAGAAACATCTGTACCAATAAATATGTTTAAATTTGTGTGTTCAAAAGGCATAAAAATCATTAGTTTCAAACATCCAGTTTAAATTAAAAAATGAAGAGAAAGAAATGATCTTCAGTACCTTCTGGTGGAGCTTGAAAAGGTTTTGTTTTGGGAGGAGTTCGACTTACTGTCAAATAAATAAACATTAAAACATTCAGTTGAGTATTTTAGCCAGTGTGTGTGTGTGTGTACAATTATACATTTGCACTGAAAAAGGTGCATCTAATTCTTTTAAACATTTTTTTTAATCCAATGACAATAAAATATATATAATAGATCAGAGAAGTTTTGTAAAATATATGTGCATAACTGTGTTTAAAAACATACAGCATTTCAAAATGATCACTGAAACTAGTTATGAAAAACTTTTAAAGCATAATTTAAAAAGTAATTATACATTGAACCTATCTAAAGAAGAATGTTGTGCAGCTATCACTAATACTGCTAAATAAACTCACTAGCATATTTTCTTACACAAAACGTTTTTCTGGAAAAAATTCATAAACTTTCAACATACATAAAGGGTTAAGATTATAAAGTTTTAAAACCAAGCATATTTAATATATGTACTAATATTCATAAGGTAATGATAATAAACCCTTATGACCACTGGTTCTACTTTTGACAAAAAAGTCCTCCATAATTTGTGATAAGAGTAACAGTATATTTTATTTATACCAATTTTTGTCGAATGAGCATTTGTTCCTTCCTCTTTCATAGTAGAAATTGAAAACTTTGTTTTGAATTTCACACAAAGCTACTTGAGGGCTATCTGTGCTAGCTGTCCCTAATTTAGCAGTGTAAGACTAGAGGGAAGGCAGCTAGTCATCACCACCCACTGCCAACTCTTGGGCTACTCTTTTACCAACGAATAGTGGGATTGACCGTCACATTACAACACCCCCATGGCTGAAAGGCAAGCATGTTTGGCATAAAGGGGATGCAAACCCGCGACCCTCAGATTACGAGTCACATGCCTTAACATGCTTGGCCATGGCGGGCCTTATAGAAATTGAAAACAACAGTATAAATTATTAAAAAACGTTATGAACCTGAATAATAAGCATGATATTCTGTGTCAAATTTACTATTTTTTTAACCCTACATAAATGATTTAGTGACAGTAGAAGAGTGTACATATGTATACACACAGAAAAACATGTATACACACTTTAATACAAACTTATGGGTGTAAATTTTGACAGTTAAAAAAAACAAAGAAAAGGCTGTATCTTGAGATTTTTGTTAAAACTAAAAACTATGTAATCTATTCATGAATTCTGATATTACACATACACACAAAAAGGTTGACATTTAAAACTATTTGACCTAATGGATAAAAGTAGTTGATAGAAGTTAGTCATGATATTGCTGTTTAACTGTAAGTGAACTGGTTCAATGCATTGTAGAAGGAATATTGACTATAATTCCATATATACTGTGCAACTGTACTAAATATGTTGTACACAAAAAAATCAGATGTGTTACAGATGTATTTGTACTCAAGATATGTCTGTGAATTGACAATGTAATTGTCTCAGAAATCTGATAAGTCAAGAGTGTAAAGTGATGTTCATATGAAAAATACTGCATTTGCATAATTCCCACAATTTTTAAAAGGAATATACAGTTTGTTTCAGTATCCCTGTACACTGTCATTAAATTATCAATGTAGGGGTAAAATAAATAGTTGATATCCTTGACATGAAATACATAATAGGTTAAACTGGCACTGTAAAATTTTGTAGCAGGTGCATTTTGACCTCACCCATGCATAATAAGTTTGTATTCTAGACACCCAAGAAAGCCCACTACTCACTCTCTCTGGCTGGATGAAAAATTTCATTGTAGTAACTAGGTTCCTTTATATCGGCACATGACTGAGGATCATCACCAAAGTCAGAATGAGAAATAAGGTTATCCAAGTCTTCACCCGTCACTACCTGCAGTGACCTGAAAATGTGTACACTGTCTGTAAAACTACCTATGTGAATCCAGTTCTTTTTCACAAAAATTCCAGTTTAGATTAATTTCTCAACATCTGTTATTTATTCAAAAGGTTTAAGCATGACTACATTTTAAACAGCTTGCTTTTTTCTTTTGGTTTAAAATTTCAACAAAATTCTTTAGAATCTTCTAGTTTTCAGCATAGCTTAGATACTTTTAAGACAAAACAAAACTAAAAGCTCTCTGAACATGTGAAATTATTGTGCTTAAAAGTAAAAACATACACAATTTTCTTATTTTTTACAAGTTCCACACTATCAACGAAAGTGTTCAAAGACAAACGAGCTTTCTTTAACAAAGTTGGGGAAAATATGTACAACACACAGAGTAAGTTAACAAATGGGGTCGTATTTCAGTTGTAACTTTAAAATGAATCACAGTTTAAAATGCTTCAAGTTATTCATGAACCAAAGTGGACTTTAAAGGAGACACTGAAGTTTTGCTGATCAAGAGCCAAAGGAAAGTTGGAGAGTTGTTAACTGACGATGACCTGATACTATGAGTGAAAACTTTGTTACCTTAAAATCATAACTTCCCTCCTATAAAAGTTGCTGTTACTGTATGTTTGAGTTAATTAGTAGTAAGTTCCTCATCAAATATTTATTAAATACAATATTTGAAATTATGTAAGAACAGCAACAACAACCATTTAGAAAATTTCAATAACTTACATAGTCTGATCACCTGCTGTTTGCCCTTTAATGAAATTCTTTCTAATGTGGTTGCTATAAATAAAATGAAACAAACATTTGGAGATGCAAATTAAAAATTGAACAAACAAAAACAAGTTTTTTGTTGTTTTTAGAGAATGACTTAATGTTCTTGGAAAAAAATTGGTATTAAACTGTATCTAAATACAGGTAAACATAAAAGAAACTGAGTATAAATTACACAATTAGGTATCTACCTTGCAACTGATAATTAACTGTATGATAGAGAAAATCCTTTCATCCATATTTATGAAAATAATTCTTCCACCTATCTGACATTGGCAGAAGAAAAATAAGAATGCTTCAAACATATAATTTGGTTATAGTTATTATAGAAGATCAATAAAAACACTTAAACCTTCTTCAATTACTATGAGATACTTAGAGTGCAATTGTTTTAGGAATTGCTCATGTACAAACCTTTAGCAAAGTATTTCCAATGCATTTGAAATGAAAATGTTATCCAAAATCCAAAAGAAATATTTAAAATTACTGTACTTATCTGAAATTAGTGTACACTAATAGAGAGCTATGAAAGTATTTCCATATCTAATTATCAGTAAAGTTTTATAACTCTGATAGAAATGAAGGTGCAAATAAATCTATAATTCACAAAGCCATTAAAATCTTACCCAGGTGAAGTATTGTGTGGTGTACAAGATTTAGTTGGACTAACTGGAGCAGTTCCAAATGGTTGTACCCTTTTCAAGTCTACTACATAGACACTCACATTTGTAAAGGAAAATGCTCCTGCAATCTAAAAACAACAACCAGAATTAAAAACCTCTTGTTTCAATCACAAAATCAAAATCATTTTCTTTATTAAGATGTTGAATAAAAACTAAAATTCTGAAAGCTAAACTTTTGTGTGTGTGTGTGTGTGTGTGTGTGTGTGTGTGTGTGTGTGTGTGTGTGAGAGAGAGAGAGAGAGATGTTTTCTACATATATCCTCACCAGCTGATTCTGAGATATTGAAATATCTGCAACTTTTCCCCATCCCATCACCAGGGTGTCAAAAGTACGGAATGGTTCCCAGCCATACACTTTTAACATGTCTTGAGCTCCACCAAAAACACATTCCCCATCAGGATTGAAGTATATACAACTAGTTAATTGGAAAAATAACAGAATTTTTCATCCAGGTATTTGTTTATCATTTCTGATAAAAGAGAATAAATGTTTTTAATATCTTGCAACTGGCAAAAATGCAAATAAACTAAAATTATGGAAATAAATGCAAATCAGGATGTTCAACTTTAAAACAGTTCATTAAAATAATATTTTACTATTAAAAATAAAAGAAAGTATAAATAACCAAATGTTGAAACTGATTTATAATATAAAATGCTACTACAGTTAAAAATGAATTGTTAATCCTAACACTATTTCCCAAGAAAATTTCAGATAACCAAGTTAAATATATTTGAATTATATACACATTAGTTACATTTTGGAAAAAGTTTCTATATATTTCTAAAGAAAAGAAAAGATAGATGAGCAATGGTCAAAGAGCAAGTAACCCTTAAGTCAACCTCTAATGCCCACATACAGTAAACAGCACTTTTGGATAATAAAATACTCACTCTTACCAAATGATTCAATACTTGCCTTATAGGACCACAGTCTCCATCACTTAGTGAAACTTGTTGGAAATTCTCCAAATCCCAAAACCTAATTGATCTATAAATAAAAACAAATTTATTACATATAGCTGTCATTTACACATGAGTAGCCTGTAAGCAAGCTTAGTCACAATTTATGAAAAAGTTGTATTCTTAGCTTCTAAATCTTAAAAGGGGTTTATTAATAAAATTTCTAGTTAGTGCTACCTCTCTAGAAACTGTTACTTGGTTTTCATAGTGTCTTAAAAAAATAAGGCATTATCAAAGTGAGATAATATTTTAATTCAACAAATTAGTATTCAAAACAGTGACATATTAACTTTTGCACTGCATCTTAAATTTATAAGATCACACAATAATAGTCAACCACAATTACATGTAATGTAATATGCAAATATTGTGGCTTAATCCTTTCAAAACTTATAAAATGAATACATTCTATGAGAATAGGATCTATTAACACTGCTGTGGATAACACTCAAATCTGTCTTTTGATAGTAACTCATAGTGCATATGTTAGTTCTGTCTGTATGTTTTTGGTGCAAAGAACAATTCTTGAATACTTTTTCAGAACATTTGTTGTTTGTTTTTCACTTTTGCGCACAGCTACACAAGCGCTATCTGCACTAGCCGTCCCTAATTTAGCAGTGTAAGACTAGAGGAAAGGCAACTAGTCATCCCCACTCATTGCCAACTCTTGAGCTACTCTTCTACCAGTGAATAGTGGGATTGACCGTCACATTATAACACCCCCATGGCTGAAAGGGCAAACACATTTGGTGTGACAGGAAGTCGAACATGAGACTCTCAGATTACGAGTTGAACGCCTTAACCACCAGACCATGTCAGGCCAACATTCGTTGTGCTGGATTAGGTAGAGGTGATGTACTTGAATATGAACACAGTTCCAACCTAGTTCTCGGTCAGAAATAATTTTTCTTGGAATCACCTTCATCTTCAATGTAGTCAGATTTATTCTGTTTTTTATTAGTAACTAGAGAAGATGGCTAGAGTTTGTAACTAGATTTATCAAGAATTCTAACATTGCTTTCATATGCCCTCTTTTCCATTTACCATCAGTGCTGCTGTTATAATCTTTAACCTTCTGGTCAAGTTTAACTTGTTGATGCTCTGCAAACAAGTTCTCAGAATTTCCTGTATTGCAGACCTAACATTTATCTGTGATTTTCAGTTTTACCCTAGAGAAATATGTCACTTACTAAAGTCATACAGTTAAAAACAAGTTACAAATAATGATGATAATAGAAATGTTGACTAACACTACTATACATGAAAAAAAAAAAAAATTAGTTTATTAATAACAAAAACATTTCTTTGAAACTTGGTATACATGAGAACTTAGTTTGAAAGAAATGTGTAATTAAGAGAGATATTCCTTGTTGTTTAGATTAACAAACAATTGCAATTTCAACCTTTACAACTATATTTATTTATTAGTAAGCAACTTTAACTTAGCATCAAAACTACACTATAGTAATGAATTAACTCACAAGGAAGTTTTTAAAATGTTACTCACCTATCTGTGCTTCCACTAGCTAAAAGGAACTCATTGGGATGGAACTCAACATCAGTGACAGGTCCTGTGTGGCCCCTGAATTCTGTTAACATTTTACCAGTAGGTAGGTCCCACAACTAAAACAGATTAGTCACAACCATTAGCATTTTTACAAATACAATCTGCTAGCCACATAAAAGCTTAAAAACTAGTACATCCTCAGTAAGAACAACAGTATAGAAATATCAATGTTTTATTTTATAATTCTTCTTAGATTGTAAGTAAACATCATACATACAGATTGCCCACAACTGAAAACACCACCACTATTAACAATTCTGTTGTTACCTTTAAATTATGTGATAAAAAACTTTCTTTGTTTAATGATAATGTATTTCTAATTCTTTATAACAAATTTAAGGAAAATAATTTTATTTCATTCAACACAACAGTTTCTACATTTATTTATTTATTTGTTTCAGTTTATATCAAATTTCAAACTCACCTTAAATATAATAACAGAAATATAATCTGCCAATCTTAATAATTTCATTGAATGACTGCTTTATACAAAAATTGATATTTTTTATTACTAATTTAAAGTCTTAAGTATAACACACAGACTGCTTACCTTAACTGTTCCATCATCTCCAGCAGATGCAATCCATCTTCCATCAGGACTAAACTTTAAGTTATTAACTGGCTTACTGTGTCCCTAGCAGAAAATAATTCAAATAACTTAGTGTATTTATTATTTAATAAAAATCCCTATTTTTTTTAGATTAGATCAGATTGTTATAAATCTGAAAATATACAGGTATCAATACCAGATGTTCAAAGATCAGAAGATAAAGTGAAAAAAGAAAAATAAGGATTGCTGAAAATCATTATTGTGGGAGTTAATAAGAGAACTAAGAACAAGGATATAAGATACTACCCTTTCAGTGTTTTCATATACAATTGAATGTGACAGTGCTAACCTCACCTGATCTCTATTGTACATTGTACTTTCTATCTAAAAATATTCTATCAAAAGGAATAGTAATTAGTGTTTTTTTTTTTATAAGTTACATAACAGATATAAAAGTATTGAGACAGATATTGAAAAAGTTAAAAATATAGATATATAAGAAATATATTTCTTTACACAAATAAAAATATAACTTGCAGTACAAACATACATACGTGTGTGTGTGTGTGTTTTAACACTGCCATTGCAAGCAGAACTAGCTGACATTATCAAAGTACCCATTTACACTACAAAAAAATTAAAGTTCTTCTGAGTGTAAAACATTATACTTCTGCCCTAATGCAACACAACATGATATTAATATACCTTGTTCTATAGTTACACACATACCATTTTAATGTTTTCATTATCTATTACTTTGTAAAACTTTGAATACTAAAATCTTTCAAATTAAATAAATTCCACAAAATGAGGTCAGAGTTCTAATCCAACAACATAAAATCAACAATTATAAGTTTCAAAGCACCACAATGGTAACTGTTATGAATTACAAATCACCCGCTAAGAAATAAACAGGAACTGTTTTAAGAATTAAACAAGATTAAAATACATTTCTTGAGAATACCCTAAAGAGATGGAGGAAAGGAGAGAGTGGGTAAGAGAAGCAGATGCAATATAAACAATAACAAAAGAACTTTTATAGCCAAGAAGTTAATGAGTCAAGTATTCAACAAAATGTATATTACACGTCATTCTAACAAATATTTGAACTTACCTTATATGTGTAAATACAACCTTTTCTCCTTATGTCCCATAGCTAAAAAAGAGAAAAAGGTGTACAGGAATGTATTTGGTTTCAGGTCATTGATTCAAGATACACTTGCATTAAGAAACAAATACAGAAATATTCAATAGTAAAAAAAGTAAAATACAAAAACTTTTCTGTTAGAAAAGTAAGTCTAACCTACACTTTCCTGTGTCATTTATATCATGACAATAAATCCAAGAAGTGATACAACAGAATTCTTATAATATTACAAAAGAAAATTATAAGTCAAACCACACATAGTCTCATCTGCATTCATGGTTAATTTTAACTTTAAATCATCAATTAAACATTAAAACAAAATAGGTCATATGAAAGACTTTAATATTTACCTTTATGTTGGTGTCTAAAGTGCCAAATGCAATAAAGTCACCATATGGATGGAAGTCCAAACATTTTACACTTGATTTGTGTCCAGTTAATGTTCTAAGAACTAAATACAGAATGTTCAAAAGTTTCATTCTTTATCTAGTAGGTAGTCTTAAAACTTTATTTCTACAACTATGATAATGTACAAAATGTAATTATCACACACACACACACGTGTTATGATTTCTTATCCTAATGTTTGAAAATGTAAAAATTTCAAGAGACAGAAATACTTAGATATTTGCATTCTTATGGAATCTGCAACAAAATGAGTTGAAAAACAAAGAAACATTATAATAGTGAAACACACCAGAGAAGAGCCTGAGGGAAAACAAGTGTTGAATGGTCATTATCACAAAAATAACCATATGAAAATCCAAAACATGAGAAAAGTAATTTTCTGTTAGCTGGAATAAAAAAACAATGGTGAAATTAGAGCAATGAATCAGAGCCACTTAATTGTAAAGAAAGCAAAGGCATTTGCAAGTTTTTACTACAGCATGCAACTCCAGAAACATCCTAAATATCATTGACAATCCACCAATGCAGACCAGCAGGCATTGATAAAGAAAGACATATGGATAAACAACATGGAGTTCCATCAGTAATGTTGCCTCTGATAAGCCACTTCTGAAGAGAATTTCTGAACAATAAAGGAAGGAGAAAGAGTAAAGGTCAAGCTGTGTTTAGGTGTATTCTACTGAACTTTCACTGTCTACTGAAGACCCCTGAAATGTGTGAGACCAGTGAGAAAAAGAGGGATTATTAAAAGCTAATGACTCCAAAAGTGATACAACTTGACAAACAAAAAGGTCAATAGGAGAGAGAAGCAAAAGAACAGAATGAATCAGTTCTTGAAATAACTGGGTGGTATTTGTACATGGTCAGAGAACCCTAAATAAAAACTTAGTAGGAAACATAAGATGTGGGAATCTCCAAATATCAAACCAAATGTGCTACCACATATAGCAGCACTTTTGGCTTACTGAACTTTTCGATACTTACATGAATATAAATAAAAATCACACTAAAAGAAATAAAAACCAAATATTTTAACTGACATTACACTCTAGAAAACTACTTTTTAACATCACATTTTTCTTGATATAATTTACTTATTAGTTGAACACCTGAACAAAACTTATGTCATAACTTACACATTACTGAAAATTATAACACAATTATGGTTTAATATCAACAGCACCCTCTTCTGGTTGAAGAGTTACAAAACAGTTACATAAGAGTAAAAAACAAATTGGTAGGGTTAATATTCAACAGAAATAAGTACCTATTAACATAGACATAGGGTTAAAAAATATCAAACTATTCATAAAAGAAAAGTATAAGAAACAAGAACACTTATTTATAATGGTGGGTTACTATCATAGGGTTGTACCATACCATGATAGTGTTAGTGTTTCTTTATTTAAAAACATGCTGAAATACCCAACAACTGATGGGGATTATTTATACCTAATTAAAACAATGTAAGTTTAACAGCAATAAATATATTTCAAAGTAATAACTTGAATATAAACTTTATCTTAAAATTTTAAAATAACAGCAAAGTTTCTTCATAAACAACATTTGTAGTTTGCTTTCTGTCTACAAATAAACAAAACTTTTAAGGTAATCCCACCCTTGAACACCCAACATCTCACTAAGCATGAGTAAAGCATGGTTGTTTGAGAAACAATCCAGACTTTCATACTTTGACCTTGAATACCTTCTATTGTCTAAAGCATTGACCTGCCAGGATTGTTTGATATTGACTCAACAGAGTGGTAGTAATAAACTAAGAGATTCTACAAAATAGAAATAGGGTTAAGGTCAATTTTCACTCCATTAGGACATTCTCCATAGTTCATAGTGTTTACCTACAAATTTTCATTGAGATTGGCCCAACAAAACTGAAGGAGTTAGGGTGCAAACAAACACACATTATCTTTATGTGTATATATAAACTTTCACATTATAATATTATATGTCTTTCCATATAAAACAATATTATTAATTATCATTGTAGGGCAACACAAAATATTAATAACTCCTGATGATTAATTTCAGTGTGAGATCTCCTCAAGTCCATTTATTATCAGTAATTGTAACAAACCATGTAGGAATAGATGGACATGACATGATGAAGCTCAATTTTATCCACACCATTTAACCTTAATAACTGAAAAAAAAAAAAACAATACATTTTAAGTGCCAAAAATGAAGGGAGATAAACTAATCAAATCTGAATGAACAGTCACATGAATAGTAATAAGGCACAATTGCTTCACACCTGCCTTACAATAATATCCAAAGGAACATGAAAATAAGTCATACAACTGTTCTTGGCTAGTCCTATCAAGCCAGACTTGTTAAAATTAATCTATGAAAAATTAATGGATCATATCAATGCACTTTGTGTGTTAACATTGTATTTTATTTGTCTACATAATGTTAACTTTTAAAACAAATATCTTATCCTAGTATTGTGCCAAATAAACTCATTTTTGCAACATGCTATAAGAACAAATAACCTTTAAATACTAATGTTTTTTTTTTTTTTTTATCAGTGCTGAAATGGGGGTCTTTAACATCCAATGTTGAATCATTGTATCTATTTAAATATTTAGGGAACATATTTACTATTTTGCATTACTTTGACAACATACAATTCTTTTGAGTCAAAAAGACACTAACCTAATAATTAAATTTCATTTTATATATTACTTATTTATGTATGCTCACTCATTGAAGAGGTACATTTTAATTGACTTGTCGAACTGATTATGAATATAGAGGAAACAGTTAATAATCAATAATTGTCATGACATTAGATTAATTAATTAATTAGGCTGTCATCTTCAACAATGGTTTCAGCTGGATGTTCTATCACCATGTTGTCTGTCTTGTTTCATAAATCATATTTTGAGATAAAAGTTAACCAAATAATACACAAAATTTAAAAGTGATGAATGGTTATTCCCATTAATAATACTATATGTTACTACTGCTTTGTTTTAGCTAGTATTTCTTTTATATTAGAAATTATATTAATAAATCAATAACTACTGATAAATTTCCATTTTTAAAGTTACTTTACTACTGTATCCTTTTTCTAGCACTTAATTGTAATCATGGTTCATCTTTGAATTCATTTTGGATTACAGGATTTTCATAGTGATGGATATACAACTAAAATGAATTTAAATTATATTTTTGGCTCATGCAAATTGAAAATATAATTCAGATATAATTAAAAGGTTGAAGAGCATATTTACTTTTTGCTGCTTCCAAATCCCAAACTTTCAGTGCTCCAGACACAGAGCCAGCACAAACAATATCTTCTGAATGATTAAACTTGACACATTCTACTGCTGTTATATGACCAGTAAGGCTCTGCACAAATGGGAAAAAAAGTACTTACAAAATGTCATTTACATCTTTGTTAATAAATACTCAGAAAAACATGCTTAAGTTTATTTATATACAAATTATAATAGTAAAAAATTTCTTGTTGGCCCAAGTCTTATCATTTCTGAGAAGTTTAATTTAATGGTATGTTCTTATAAGGTATTCTTTACTTGTAATATAAAGTAGTTGTTTGTTACAATGATATCTTTAAAGCATTGTTAGAGACTATGTTATTAAGCATCATTGTGCAGTTTAAGACATCCTGACATTTTTCATGCAGAGTTAATTGTAACAGTAATGTCCCTTTAAATGGATATGTACAGTGTTAAAGAAAATATTGTTAATTTGAAGTCAAAGACTTTTACATACACATATTTTGGATGGAGCATTTGTACTCATGGCATGAAGGTGTCCCTTTAATTGCAGTGTAGCTTTACTGATTATATTTGAAATGTCTTACAAGACATTCTTTTACTAGTAGCAAATTCTTGATATATGTTACAATAGTGTTCTTATAAGGTTTAACTTTCAAAAAGACTGATAAGCTCAAAACAATACTTCTTAATGGAACTCCTGCTTCTTTATTTGCAGTAAAATCTTACTACATGTCACAGTAATGGTTTCAAGAGCTGTCCCTTGACTCATTACATAGTTTTATGGGTCATCAACATAATTCAATACGTTCAATTGACAGTTCTTATGCAATGTAGAAATACAGATGGAAGTAGTGTTAAGAAATGAATTAAATATAAGAGAATCATCAGTAAAAGCTATAAAACAAAATAATTATAAATAATTAGGTTCTGATGTTTCAGAAGAATATTTCTGAAAACATTCTGTAAGTGACACAACTGTGAAAGTAGTACATGCATGTACATTTACATGTGTATATTAATGAAATTTCCAGCCTTTCTTGTCTTCTGAAGATGGCAGAGCATGATGAAAAACTTTCTCTTTTATCCCTTTTAACATTATACAATTAATTATTGTGTATTTTCAAAATGTTGGGATTGTTAACTTATTTTACTAAATGTGATAATTCTGCAATGTGTTTCTAGCTTTTTGTTTTGCATTCAAATATATTTAAGTAAATATGAATTATCATGATCTAAACTACTATCATTTGTTATTAAATGTGTTGTATGTGGTTGGGTGACTACAATTTCCATTAGAAGAGATTTCATAAGTGTATAAACTAGAATGGTGTGACAAAATTTATAGAGTACCTGTACTACAATTTCTTGGGCCCTAGTGCAAGACTATGTAGTAT
This sequence comes from Tachypleus tridentatus, assembly GCF_004210375.1. NCBI lineage: Eukaryota > Metazoa > Arthropoda > Merostomata > Xiphosura > Limulidae > Tachypleus > Tachypleus tridentatus. Next base: position 144,193,525 of record NC_134831.1, read on the forward strand.
AACCCATCCTTAAAAAAAAACTGCAGAATGCCTCTGCATACCTAACTTCAAGAGTATCTTAAGAAAATAAATACATCAACAGGAACATATGAATCTGCTAACAAAATGTATTTATTAAATACATTATTTTATGATGATAGCAAACAAAACAAAATATCCAATCAAATATCATGAAGTTGTGACTGTCTTTTTTTTATCCTTATTATTTTGCACAAACTAATTCACTTGTATTTTAGAGATATTTTTGATGACTTTACCATCAGTGCAAACTATCTACTTAACAGAAGAACTAAAAATCAAGTTGCTGATGAGTATAGTGAATTACACATATCTTCCTTATGTTTTACTTATAAAGATCAGAATGCATTGTTTCAACAGTCCGGTACAGTTGCTGCCAACATCACTTTTGGCTTTTTGCTGAACACATTGTTTAATACCTACTTGAATTACATGAAGCAGAAGAACAATCACATGACCTTTAAAACTGACATCCTGTAAAAAGGTCTTACTTTACATTTTGCTTATGCACACAGACAAGTTGTTAACTCTAATTGATAACTTTGAGCTTTTGAATGATAGGCTGACTATTATTACTTTGTTATGGTTTATTTCTTTAATCCCAATTATGGTGCAGGCACCAAACACCAACAAAAATATATTTTACTTTTAATCATTTAAAGTGGGCTCTGGTAAATTCAGAGACAAAACAGAAATGGAATCAGGATTGGACACACCTGGAGTTACAACCTTTACAATGAACTTGCTAATGGCATTACTTGGGTGGTGATAATGTAGTTTGCAATGAAAAAGCTCTGAACACAAGATATTTCAAAGTCCAGTGGTTATGATTTTTTCATTTAACTTTTATTCTTAAAGTACATTTACTTATAATTTTCTGTTGTTTTTTTTGACAAGGGCTAAATATATTTCACATAAGAGCACTGAAAGGTTTATTGACTTAAATTTGTTAAGAGCTTTTATTTTTTCCTCCTGACAAATGACTTGTCCTTGTAAGACATTTTAATACTACTATTAAATAATAAGTTATAGGTGGGTATGAAGATGGCATTGCAAAGCCTGTAAATGATGGTTAACAATTTCCTAAAAATTAGGAAATGACTGGTATTTTAAACCATAATGTATTTAGATATAAAAATATCAGATGAAAATAATTTTTGTCAACATATATTTGTCTTAAACATTGCAAGAGTCACCTGTTCTAGCATTCCCTAATTTTCTACTGATAACCTAAAAGGAAAGCAATTAGCCAACATTACCCATCACCAAATCTTGGGCTACTCTCATCTGGCTGAATGACAGTAATTTGAGTTATGCTCTTATAAAGCAAAAATAACTCTTAAGGGAAATCTTTGTTTCTATTTATATTCAGTTACAGATACAAATAACAGATCTGCAGGTCAACAATCTGGCACAATAACCACTGGGTTATACTTGACCAATTTAATGAAATAGACAAAACAGATTAAAAGTATTTAAATTATTAAAAAATCAGAATGCACAATGAAACAAAGTTTTTCTCTGTTGTGGATTTATGGTGGTTTGGTGCAGGAAAAATATCAAATGAAACATTATTCTGAAGGTAGATAGATATCTACAGATAAGTATTATATTCATAAACTACAAACTATCAGACTGAATACATGTTCTACCTTAAATATACACCCAGTGAAGTATTCACTATATTTGTAAAACTGTACTTGCTATATATAGACCACCCTATATTACATTAAATGTAAACAAAATATGGCAAAGAAAAATCATTAATAGTTTGAAATTGTTTTCAAACATACAATAATATATTTCATTCAAGAAACATAACTGTTTTAAGTTCTACAGGATACATATGATTTCACAATTCTTTATGTCCACATGTTAGTTATAGAAATATACTATTTGTTCATATACATTACAAAATTTTATCCTTTTGCACAATCACATATTAGGGTTTATTTCTTGTTTTAAAACATCACAAAGATAAATTAAGATGCTACACAAGTTTTGACAAAATATAAATAGGTAAAAGGGAAAAGTCTTTATTAATTGAACCTAACACAGAACTACATAAAACTGGGTAAAACAAGTTTATAAACTTTTACATTTGATTTTATTCAGAAAATATGATCACAGTTCTGTCACATAAATATACTTTATATATATATAAAATCACTTGTAACACAACTAAACCAGAAATTTTTCTATACTAGCAAAAGCATCCCAATCTGACTCAAATGTTTATCTTAACTACCTACACTGTTTGATAATCAGGAAGTCGTTTGCTCTTCACCTGGTTAAGTATTAAAAATTAGCTGTTCTCATGTAAGTTTACTGAATGTAAAAAAGTTTGAAACATTCTCCACATTTGAATATAGTTTTGATACATAAAATATGCTTATAATCCACAGAAGTAAATAAGACACTTCATGAATGTGACAAGGCAAACATGTATTTACAAGTTGATTACATTAATCCCACGTACAGTAACTACAAGGTCGGTGGGCGAGAAATTATTCAACCACGCCGACGAACAACGTACAGCTAACTTAAATGTTCAAATACGTTTTAGAATGTGGGCTATCGACAGTTATGTATTAAGAGTTCATGTGCAGACGAAAATAAGTAATTTAAATTATAATTTGATTATAATCCTAACCTTTGGAATAACTGACATTTCACGATAGTACTACAGACCCATAGTCACTAAAGTACATTATAAAAATATTCATCTGACCAAACAAGACACACATACCAGGCTAATTTAAATACTCAATACGCATAAAAAGCACTTTTACCTGATAATTGCTAATACACTATATTCGAATATTTTGCACCGTATCAAAATTGTTTTCAAGAGAAAAAAAAATACTGTAACGTCTGTACAGTATCTTAGTATCTTTCATTCTGTTAGAGTTTAAATAAACTATTTTCATATACGTGCGTGGATCATTAGGCCTACAACAGTAAAAAATACAAAAAAATTAAAACAACTACACGAAGAGTTGAGTATGAAAGAGTTGAGTTGTTTCTTTGTGGTTTTATTTTTCCTTTTTATTAAAGCGACCTAACAAAAAGTAGGCTAACTGACAATTAGCACTATACCTTTCCATACAAACGAGCACGTAGTGAAAGTCCAATATAAGTGAGTGTTTTTCGGTACATTTCCTCTGGCATAAACATCTCGAGATATATGTATTAACATATACAGTGCTATATGTTCTATTACTCTTCGTTATGTTTTATAACATTCCCTATCAGTGAAGAATATGTGCCCCCACACTTTTCTTCTTGGTAGTGTTTGTTGTTAGGCGCAAATCTACACACTGAGCAGTCTATGTTGTGCCCACTACAGGTACTGAAACGTGGTTTGGTTTTTAACGCTGTAAACCTCCAGACTTAGCACCAAGCCACGAGGGACCTTCCTGGTAATAAATCACAGAAAAAGAACGCTGACTTAAACATCAATATTAGTTTTTCAGGAAGAAAATAGTGGTTTCCTGTGTGTACATACTTTCAAAGTCACATGAATGTGACTGTTGTATTAGTGTTCTTTCAAGGTACGTTTCTATCCTCTCGGAGTTACATTTTTATGTTTATATGCTCAATTTATTGTGAATCACAAAACTATGCAATGGGCTGTTTGTGCTGTGTCCATTACAGGTATCGTAACTCGAATATTTAGTATTGTAATTTATAATACTCAGACCTACTTCTGAGCCATTAAGAAGAGAGCATCACGCTAAAAGTCTTACTTGAAGTCTTCTGTATAGCTTCAGGTTTGTTTCATTAACGTACTGTTAAATTTTATTTTGGCAATTATTTTGTAATGTTTCAAACTTCATTCTTGTGATGATCATAGGTCAGAATTTCTTTAAAATAATTCAGAAGTTTGTGCTGTGTCCATCAATAAAAAAGGTAAAGAAAACTAGTATACAAGTATAAATATAAAAGTTAAATAAAATACAACTTGTTGCTGTTATAAGGTAACATACTGCAGAAATTACAATTTTAAATTTAAATCAAGGGCAGTTCAGGGCCTTTTTTTTCTTTTAACAGATTAGTGGATGGGCTAAATGAAAACAAGGACAAACTGTTCGTTTGTTTATAGTTAGGCATGTTGCTACACACCACAGGCTACATGTGCTCTGCCCTCCAAGAACATCGAGATTCTCTTCTTACTACTGTAAACTGGTAAACATGCCACTGTGCCAATGGGAAGCGGATATGAATTGAAGCAATATCATCCTAAAAATAACTATTATAAATGTTGATATAATGCCCTTCACACATCATAAGTAACACTTGTTACCTTCTGTTTGGTAAACCATGGTTGCTAAATTTATTATTTCAAGGTTACAAAAAAATGACATGTTTAAATAATTTTTGAATAAAGGAAAGGGGACAAGCTTGAGACAGGAAGCTTAACACCCAATATAGCATGTTTAAAACAATGTTCTGCACTGCATAAATAAATATTAAGAATTTTGTGTTTCGTTGCAAAGCCTGATATAATACAGTTGGTTGCTGCACTATATTCACCTTGGTGATGAAATCCTAATTTTCAGTGTTGTAAGACCATATAAGCAGAGTTGTAGAAGGAGAAACGTTCTCAAGAAGAGTTTGATGTAGATTGTTTTATTTATATAACGGTGACTAATAATAAAAAGAAATCTTACAGTACGGAGGTTATACGGTATCCATGGCGTACAAATGTTTTGTCTCAATCTTATGAGAAAACCATTTTTATAACACTATATGATCAAACATAAACGAAATTGTTATAATTTGTAAAATATCATGTTAAGACAGACTGTATGAGCACCTGAACGACTTGCGTACCAATGTCAAAAGGCTATATCAACAACTCCCTAAGTTTCAGACACAGCCGTCTCTAATTGATTTGTGGATCATAAAGGAAACAATCCAGCTGCAGTAGCTAAACTGGCTACTCTTAAATGAATGGGACGAGGAGCTTGACTGTCACTCTTATGACGTATCTACAGTTGAAAGTGCAAATATGTTTCGTAGCATTATGACTCAAACCAAAGTATAGTGGATCCTCAAACCCATACGCTATATAATAGGTCATGGTTAAAAATGACCTGAAGATATAATTTTTGTAAATAAGAAAAAACAAGATATAAAAACGAGAAAAAAAAAAAAGAAGACACACCAAGAAGTTTCCATTGAATATGCTATATTTTTTATTTACTAAATTTAGTTTAAGCTTATGGAAAAGTGATGATGAAGATAGCCATCCCAACTTTTAAAGAGAAAAGACAACTTGTTATCACGATCCACCGCCAGCTTTTGGGTTATTCTTTACCAATGAATAGTGTGATAAGTCCACATGGTTGAAAAAGTTAGAAGGTTCAGCGATGGGTTGCTATCCCGCGACTAGCATACTACGAGTCGATTGCTCTAACCATCAGGCCATGCTGGATCCCTATATTAAACAATACGAGCTTTCGGGTAGCATCACTTCAGTGAGAACATATACAGTGGAGCGCCGTTAAGCTGCAGTATTTGGGGGGTCAACCTGCTCAACCGCGGCTTAAACCTTTGTGACTGAAAAGCCGAAGTCGCCAACAGCTCCGCCGAGGAGCCTCATCAAGTTCATTAAGAAAAGCTCTTAATTTATTCTCATCTTTAATCCACCCACGCAATGTAGACTCAGGTATGCTTAACTCTCTACTAACTTTAGCGCGAGTTTCGCCGTTTCGTATTCTTTCTATGACATTCAGCTTTTGCTGAACGTCATACGATGCATGTTTACGTTTGGTACTCATGGGGTAGGAATTTGTCAATATGATATGCTCACTATTAATTCAGAAACTGAAGTGATTTCTATTGGGTTTGTGGGCAATATTTATACAATTCCATAAAAATATCGGATTATCGAATTAAAAATAATACTTTAATTATTGATCACTTTTTTCACGGATTTACCGCGGAATAACTAATGTATGGAGAGATGTGATTCGGTAACAATGGCGGCCTCCATAAAGCTGACATAGAGAGCAGATAAGGTAGATTAACGGTCGATTTCTATTGTAATATATTTTATTTATTTCCCAAATTAAAGCAAATCCTTTTAGAATATCCCCTTAAAGTTATAAAGCCAGGATTAAATTCGTAAACCGCGTTTTTACACGTTCTTAAATTAGCAGTCAGCCTCGATAATCCTCGCTCACAAGACTTGCTACAGCGGCTTAAGCGATTTCGAGGTTTACTGGTCCACGGCTTAATGGCGCTCCACTGTATTATGCCTTTGGATCTTGCAATAAACCAAGACGCTTTAACGATTAAGTTTAAACACTTTTAAGAAAACACTAAGGTAATATATATACACACACCCCATAAGGCCTACCACGATCTACTTCAACGTTAAAATACAGTTCATGTATAACATATCTGTAGCGCAGCTCGGTGCTTTTGATATTTCACGTCATACACACATACAAATAACAAAAAAATTATATTAAGAATTTGATTCAGATTACAGCAAGTAAGGATTACTAAGTTTGTGAAAGTGGTGAAAAACATAACATAAACGCAGACTTATTTCGAACCAAGACTTGCAGCTTATAACACCAGAACACGGCTAAATATGTGTTAACTTTTCAACGATTAAATCCTGCTGACTATAAGATCAATTCAACTTATAAGTAATTAATCTTCGTTCTCTGAAACCAAACATGCTGGGTGCTATCATCTGCAGTCAATTTTCTCTTTAAATTCAAATGAAATCGTCTGCCAAGAAGTGGGCCTGTTTTAGACCTTCAAACATCTGGGAGAAAAACCACCAAAGGCGTAAAATTTTATCAGGTGTTCCAGCTGTTTGAAGCTACAACTACAAATGAAAAACTTAATTTCTCGAAGATGTAACACCTCCGCTTTCCACACAAATCACGTCCATGAAAATAAAACTACAGTTATGACGTCACTTTTACCTAATAACTTCAATGACTTCGGCCTGCTGAACCTTACTGTCTTAAAGTAATATGTTATGAGAGAGAAATGAATAATTTAACTTTTCTCAACTTTCTCACCTACAGATACACATATATATATATGTGTTTTGCAAAACATAGTTTAGACTTGTTCCTTTGTTTTTCTTATCATCCAATATTTGTCTTTCTGTGAATAGTCCAACACAATATAACAGAACTGTCACTGTGTACGACATAAACAACGCTGAAAACTGATAGTCATCAAAATACAAAGTTGGCTCTAACTATGAATCACAAAAGTTAAATGCCAAACTAAAGTAAAACCAGCTACAAGGAATATAAATTTCCATAACGCTTGTTTGTGCGTGGTAACTTGGTAAGCCCTACGTAATGTTATAAATTAATTGCTTGTTTGTTTGTTGGTTGGTTTTTGAATTTCGCGCAATGTAAGAATAAAGGGAAGGCAGCTAGTCATCACCACCCACCGCCAACTCTTGGGCTACTCTTTTACCAACGAATAGTGGGATTGATCGTCATATTATAACGCCCCCACGGCTGAAAGGGCGAGCACGTTTGGTGTGACGTGGATTCAAACCCACGACCCTCAGATTATAAGTCGAGCGCCTTAACCACCTGACCATGCCGGGCAAGTTTTTATCATAAACATCGAAATAATCATATTTAGTCCCAACGAAGGTTATTTAATTGAGACAAACAATAACCAAGTTGCTTTGTAATTGAGCTTATTCGAATCTGCAAATAACTAGTTCTTGTCTGTGGGAGGGCTTATATCCCACAGAAAAAAAAAAGTGAAGTTTATGTTTCACATATATTGTATAGGTGTATTTATATACACAATGTGAAGTATATGTTATGTCAGTAGTATCACATATACAATATTGGTTGATTTTACAAATATGAGGCAAAGTAATGGTTCTCAATCTGCGTTACAAGTGCTCCTTATAGTACGCTGCAACCTGTCAAATATATTAAAAAGATATACGCTCCACGCCTTAAAAGTGGAGGTCAATCTCAGTGAGTCACTAAACAACTCGTGTTCCAGTACCGTTGACTCACTCTTTAATTATTAGTCAAGACATATCGGCTCATAAAACGGCACTGAGAGTTTTTTTTTTGTTTGTTTTTGAGATCTAATTATAATTTTGGGCTCAAGAGGCCAAACCCTTTCTATTGATGTATTTAACTATGCCCAAGGTCTCATAGATTAAGTTAAGCTCAGCCTACCTAAAAGAAGTCCGACTTGAGGGAAGGCTGGTGGAGTTTCTGATGAGTAATAAAATCGAATCGGGAATATTCGAGACCGCGTTTAGTATTACTGGAGCACAAAAATATAGCTAATAATTTAAAAAAGGGGAATTCACAGATTTAATTTACTCAAATTCTGTCTAAGAGAACTTTAAATGCCGCGGATATTGAAGATTCCCTCTTGTTTTAAGGAAACACCAAGCAGAAATAAAGGTCCTACTTGTTTCCAGCATACAGAATTTATTTAGTTAGTATAAAAGTATGTAAAACATACAGCAAAACAATGTAGCACATGGTAGCCTGATGAGTAAACATTTTGTGGTTTACTAGACTAATGAAAGCACTGAAAGAGTTAATGTAAACTTTACATTACCCCGGCTATTTTTAACTGGACAGACATCAAGGTCATCACTATTAAATTAATTGTATCGATAACTGAAATTACACTCAGTTAAATGTGTAATAATAACTAAAGTAAAACTTATAACTATGATTAACTGTAATAAAAATGGAAAATTCAGAACTATTAGAGAAAAAAGAACATAAATAAGAACACTGCGCCGCTGTCTCAAAGGTCTGACTGCTGGACACGCAACTTAAAAAGTTGGTACCATTTATTTACAATATACCCATGCTGTTAATTACACATCAATAACCATTGTATTCATGCAACACTTTATTGTATTATTACATGCATTGTTTAATTGTTTACCTTGTAAATTGTAATATCAGGACTCTTACATTAATGAGTACACAATGTGTTTAATGATAATTCGAAGTCAAACTTTTGTTTTAATCAACAGGTTTCAGAAAATGGTTTTCACATTTTTTAAAAATAATTTTAAAAGACGCTGTAGGAAGGTGTACAAGACAGTGCACTTTATTTCGTTTTCTCCTTTCACTGACAGTGCTGCATACTTTTCAAGACTAAATGTACTGCGTGGGCAAGTCTTATTCTTTGCACCTTCAGATTGCAAGGTTGTTCATTTACCACCTACTCAATACGGGCGTGTATTTTCAATTTTATGACGCACTTCCATAATGACAAATTTCATAATTTTGCCACCGTCATCGTAGAGCAACAGATCGTCTCAGCACGTTTGATCTCATATTCTAAATTGAGTATACGTAAAATAACTTTCTAAAGTACAAGTCTTTTTTTTTATTATTATTTTATGCTAACAAACCCTTGAAGTAACCTTAAGAAGCTGTTAAAGTTCTAAGGAAAAATGATTTTTTAAGGATTTTATTAAGTGGTCAAAATGTTTAACATTCTGACTATGTACACACGAACTTGAAAACGTAACTAACCATTACGACATAACAGCATTTGACTTTGCATATGTTCCAAGGAAGCCTACGTTTCAACTACAGTGAAAACTGTATTTGGATCGTTACCACAAAGGTCTTTAGAAATTACCAAATTTCATCCAGGTAGTTTGGATACACAACTCACAGATATGTATATACAAGACATGTTAAGTGGTACGTATAATCGAAACATTTTATTTTTCACATATCATTAAAAAAAAAAAAAAATACAATTTTAAATATCATGTCATTCATAACTATATACGTTATAACTATTACTTCAAAATGGTAATTTCAATAAGAATAAAAACATCGTATCAATCACGCCTTTACGTATAACGCATTTCTCCAACAGATGACATTTAATATTATAAATGTATTTTTCATACTACAGTTTGGCAAGTGGTTTAGATGTACTCAATAAACTACGAGCATTCTATGAAAGATAGAGCTGTAATTATCACGATATGCCTAATTTTTATTAATTTGATTCATGGTGGCAAACAGAGAAACTTGTTTCTCAAACTAAACCTCATTCATTGGTACAGCAAATGTGGATGCATTATAGATAGACAGAATAATACATTGTTTTTAATTCTATTACTGAAAGGTCGTATTGTTCACTGATGTGTGAAATTTGTAAGATTCTTTTCTTTTTGCTCTCTCTCTTTTTTAATGTTTTTGATATTCACTCAAAGCTAGACAAGGGGTATATGCACAAGTAGTCTGTAACTTGAAGTGATATACAAGAAGTAATGCAGCTAATCAACAATATCCATCGCGAACTATTGAGATATCCTCATCAAATAGCGCGATTCTGTTGAAACGTGACCCGAACTAAAACTTTAGAATCTACAATCATCCCCCATCCTAACCGCAAAGCCACACCTTGTCCTTCGTGTCGCGAAAAAGAGGTAACTTTTTGTTCCATCATTCTTTCAATTCTCTAAAACATGAAGAAGCAAGAAATGACATTATTTGAAAAAAAAAAGTTTTATGTTGTTTTTTCAACCATCGACAAAACTTGCACATGGATGAAAACTTGCCCGCACAATTCCTAAGATTTTGTGAAATTCACGTAAAACTCAATAAGGGCTCTGTCGTCGTGTGTATACACGGCTCATGAAAAGCTATTTATTATTAGTTTTCATTTGTTAGATAATGAGCAATTTCATCGATAGTTCTCGTTAACCGGATCCAAATTTATTTCCACAAGTTTCGAAATAAATGGAAAATTACTATACTTCAAAGCTGTATCATATGGATTTTTGGTATAATTCTCTGTGCTTATGACAATGAGTGCAAGTTAATGATCTGGACTTTGTTAGAAATAATAGAGTTTGGTGATATTAGAAGTTTAGTACTAAATTAAGGACGGTGTCGTCCAATAGGCAAAGCTGCTGCGTGTTGATATCATATATCTTGTATGTTTCTTCTACTTGAACACATCTGCTGTGTGTGTCCAACGGAACGGCGAGGCAAAACACTCAGTTTTCATCCTTAAGTGCACCTCTATTTTCAGAAGAATAAAAGTGAAAATTAAAACACTGATAACACAAAAGTAGTTAGAGTGAATTTAAGGAAATATGGTTAGTTTTACTTAACTTTGTTTCAGAATTTCACAGAAAACAACACAATGGTTGTCTACACTTAGCCATTTATAATTCTGAATTGATTAAAGAAAAGTCAGATGGTTAACAGCACTAACTGCCTACTTTTGAGACATTTTTGTCTGATCAAGTAATGATATTTAACCGTCACTCATGTACAGCGCTACGGCCCCAAAGCGCGAAGTGTGCTTTTGGGGCAACAAATCGAGAACCACGAATCCTTGAATTCAGACCCCACATCTTTTAACTCTATTGCTGATCAAAAACAACGCTTTCCCAGTACTGAATATCGGAAAAAAACCCCACAAAAAACATAAAAAATGTAAGAATAACTAACTGATGTCCCTAATCCACTAAACAAAAGTGTTAAAAACTATGAGCACCTCTGAGAGACATCTTACTGAATATGAGTGCCCATTAGCAATAGATATATCATTCAAGTTACTTCTAAAGGAACTTCGTGATATTCATACAGACTACATTACTGACCAATAATATCCTATCTATTTCAAATGTATACAGTTTGGTTTGGAGGAAGGTGGTACTTTGGATAGATCATGGAGCAGCCTAAAATTTGCTTTTAAGTAAAACAAAGTGTGTGTGTTTTTCTTATAGCAAAGCCACATCGGGCTATCTGCTGAGCCCACCGAGGGGAATCGAACCCCTAATTTTAGCGTTGTAAATCCGGAGACTTACCGCTGTACTAGCGGGGGGCAAACATAAATTGTTTGTTTGTTATTGAATTTCGCGCAAAACTACACGAGGGCCATCTGCGCTAGCCGTTCCTAATTCAGCAGTGTAAGACTAGAGAGAAGGCAGATAAGTAATCACCACCCACCGCCAGCTCTTGGGCTGGCTATTCTTTTACCAATGAATAATGGGATTGACCGTCACTTATAACGCCCTCACGGCTGAAAGGGCGAGCATGTTTGGTGCGACGGGGATTCGAACCCGCGACTCTGAAATTGTGAGTCGAACGCCTTAACCCACATGGCCAAGCCGGGCCAAAGTAAGATATACTGGCAAAACATTTGTACAATAACGTTAAAAAAATACCCAACTGCATCTAAAAATCATATGCCAATCAATATCATACAAAATGTCAGCAAGAGAGCAAGTGTACGAGAATAGGCCTCGAAAAGCTGCTGCTTCTGGTTTATCAGTGGTCCAAAGGGTTCACGGAAACCATACAAATGTTCCATACAATTCACACCATTAAGGAAACTTTCAAACACTAAGATATTCTTAACCTTCATTCCATTCTATGCGTTTGTTTGTTTTTAATTTCGCGCAAAGCTAAAGGAGAGCTATCTGCGCCATCTGTCCCTAATTTAGCAGTGTAAGACTAGAGGGAAGGCAGCTAGTCATCACCACCCACCGCCAACTTCAAGACGTTTAATATCCATCTAATTATCACATTGTTGATGTTCGTTGAATGCAGTCTATATCTAACGTCATTACGCTACACACTGAAAAGCTTTCTGGACATCAAGGAAAACTAAGTGTTTTGATTTTTACTGGATGATTAAAAAAACATTCTATGAGTCATGTTAAATGATCTATGGTTCTTTCGTTTTGACGAGAAAGGTCTTGCGTATTTGAAAGACGTTTGTTTTCACAAAATACAAAGTATTTTTCGCTACAGTTTTTCTAGTAGCTTACTTAGCCAGTTAAGCAAATTAACTGGTCTGAAGATGTCAGGATTATAGTTTTTGTGAAATGACGCTACTGTTGTTTCTATGTCACATATTGCGTCTAATATCGTCGAATCAGTGCAATACACATGCACATAAAAATTAGTTTACATCGAAAAAGATCGTCACCCTGTAGTTCATTTGGAAGTCTTTCAATGATGAAAAGAATCAAAATCTCGACTGAAAATGAATTAAACAATTTATACAGAAACTGAAGGATTAAACACGATACATTGCATTGGTAATCTGTCCTTAAAATATTTTTTAAACTATTCAAAATATTTCTCGTCATAGAAGCTATGAAAAGTTCGTGATACCTGCAAGTAGAAACTCTGGTCATGAGAGAATATCTCAGATAATTAAGGCCCAAAAAATTTATTTTGTTTTTCAATATCGCACAAAACTACGCTGCGCTAGCCATACCTGATTTTGCAGTGTAAGATTAGATGGAAGGCAGTTAGTCATTACAACCCACTGCTAATTGTTGGGCTGCTCTTTTGCCAACGAATAGTGGGATTGACCATCACATTGTAAAGCCCCCACGGCTGAAATGGCGAGCATGTTTGGTGTAACGAGAATTCGAACCCGCGACCCTCAGATTACGAGTCGAGTATCTAAACCACCTGGCCATGCCGGGCTACTCAGAAATGTAGTTTAACAGCTGCTGGAAGTGCCAGATGTTATTTGATTTGAACTGTTGCGATTCAGAGCAGACGCAACCCATACAGAACAGGTGAAAATAGTCACTTGGGTTGTAACACCTGATGAGATGGTTGCAAATGAAGATGGTGAAATCAGTGTCAACCAACATCTTGTCGGATTTTTGCCAGTACGATCACAGTTACTTTAACCAATCTTGGAAATTACAGGGCAAGGAGCATGATAACAATGTTGTTCCAGAATAAAAATAAGAAATTAGTAACATTAGTGATACATAATATTTAAATCTTATATAAATAAGGTTCATTGTGGTGAGTAAATGGCAATTTGAAACCATACATATAACATACAATACAGCTGTTGCTTCGAGAAAGTTTTTGTTTGAATTAAGCGCAAAGCTACACAATGGGATATCTGTGCTCTGCCCACCACCGTATCGAAACCCGGTTTTAGCTATGCGAGTTCGCAGACATACCGCTGTGCCACTAGAGGGCACTGAGAAAGTGACATTAAAAATAAATAAGTTACTAGCAGCAATGCCAACACAATTGTTGAATTCTGCATAAATTACTTTTACTGTGGTGAGTAAAAGATAACTAAGAAATCTTACACATAACATACAGCTACCTGCTGCATCGAGGTAGTGACATTCTTTGACTTCATTCGAAATAATGTGTACATGTCTCCTTTCTGTCACAATTCATTGTTGGGAGATATTGTTCCACCATGTCTCCCAGTTGACAATAAAGTTCCTGAATGTATACAATGGGAAAGTAAACCAACCCTGTTTATGTCCCTCTGTATCAGCTGGAAAAGATCTTGGACATTCTGATCTCTACTACAGAAGACAACAAAAACCAGTGAAACTAAGTGGCGTTCCGAAGAGAAAACAATCATTATCCCAATGTTCTTTAGCGGAAGTTTTTGTATGTTTATTAAATTTCGCGCAAAGCTACACGAGGACTATCTGCGCTATCCGTCCCTAACTTAGTAGTGCAAGACTAGAGAGAAGGCAGCTAACTCATCACCATCCACCGCCAATTCTTGGGCTTCTCTTTTACCAACGAATAGTGGGATTGACCATCACTTATAACGCATCCACGGCTGAAAGGGCGAGCATGTTTGGTGTGACGGGGATTCGAACTCGCGACCTTCGGATTGCGAGTCGAGTGTTTTATCCACCTGGCCATTTGAGTAATTAGCAGTTATACGTTTATATTGCGCAAGCCAAAGTAAAACTGGAAGGTAGGGTGGAAAGGCTGATTGAAAACTTGCCTAGATCAGCAAATTAGCTATCACTGGGACTACCAATAAGTTAATGATTGATATTACAAGAAATATAAGGACATACAAGTATGTATTGGACTGTAAACTGTACTGTGAATTTACCGTTAATATTAAACCAAAAAAATTAATATTTAATAATTCTATTTGTGTAATGAGTTAACATTATTTTTTTCAATATATGAATAAATAATACAAGGAAATATCCGGTGTAAAAACTAACGTACTTAATATCATGCTATTCTAGTGAACTCTTGATTACTCAAACCGCAAGTAAAAAGGGCACTAATATTTCAACTCCTTCTCTAGTATTAACACCAGCTAATATATACTTGTTTTTCTCTCGTACACAGAGGCAACATACTCTCAAGCGCACTTGTTAAAAGGAACGCCCTTCTTAATGGCAGGTTGCCAAGTTTTGGCTAACTTGTGGGTGATAGAAACTGACAAGTTTTATACGTACTCGATAAAAAATGCAAACAGGTAGCGCCTACACTACTTAGCCCACTCTCAATGCAAAGTCGATTTCCTTTGGTATCTTACAGCACTATCGTTATTCACTTTTAAAATAAAAAATCTCGAAAGGTGAAGAGTTTTTCGTACACTACCTTAAGCTCCCTTTACTTACACATACATGGCCAACACAAAAAACTCTGTACCAAGCAGAATAAAATTCTCTTCCACTATGATTGTTTCGCGTGTTAGGTATATAAGCGTCTATACAAGTACATGCCATTTGTTAAACTTGTACATATGTATGTGACACACATCAACATATGGACTCTGAGAATAACTGCTGTGGAGTCGCCCTGTACACCTTTAGACTTTAGTTAGTTTAGAACTAAGGCTGATTGATTAGAACATTCACTAACTGTGTGTACACAACTAAAAATAATATATAAAAAGCACGTATTGCATTGATCACGAAATAGCCTGCACATTAAGGATTTCTTACCCTTTTTGTTTGTTTGTTCGTTTTAGAATTTTGTACAAAGCTACACGAGGGCTATCTGCGCTAGTCGTCCCTAATTTAGCAGTGTGAGACTAGAGGGAAGGCGACTAGTAATCATCACCCACCGCCAACTCTTAGGCTATTCTTTTACCAACGAATAGTGGGATTGATTGTACATTATAATGCCCCCACAGCTGAAAGGGCGAGCATGTTTGATGCGACAGGGATTCGAACCCGCCACCCTCAGATTACGAGTCGAACGCCTTAACCCACTTGGCCATACCGGGCCTCCCCCTTTTAAAAGCACTACCAGAAGGGGTAAAAGGCAAGTATTTTTACAGCGGTAAAAAGTCATTAAAGTAAATTAGGTTTTATATCGATTAAGTATGTTAAGCTCAAGCGCTAGTTTTATTTAGTTTTGCATGTACGATATTTAACTTTGACGGAATTCGAAATCAAAACGAAATTCGTGATAGTGCTATTTAAATTTTAATGCCAACAAAATACAACGAAGTCGTTCTAATATTTCTGGCTTCAAACAGTGTATGTAATATATATGTTTCTATTTTAAAATTTAACAATGTTGATTAAGCTATCATACCTAAACAAGTGTTGTAAAAATGTAAGCTAACACAAAGTGTTTGGATTTTTTGTGGTGTTTTCAAACCCTACTAGACGTACAGTTGGATTATAAAAGCATGAGTAAATAGTTCGTCCGTGAAAGAGAGCAGGGACATTGTCACCTGTCCCTCGCTGAGACAAGTATTCAGATTTAGAGCGCCAAAATCAGGGGTTCGATTCCAATCGGTGGATATAGCAGATAGTCCGATGTGGTTTTGCTATAAGAAAACAACACACAAACACAATGCCACCTCGTGCTATCAGAATATTTAGATCTATAATTTCAATACAAACCTTTAAATTAATCAACTTTGATGTTCTCCCTAGTTTGTAAGAACAATCCACTAAACTGTTCAGTCGTAATTGACATCGCAAACTAAGTAAGGTGAAACTACTGTATCAACAAATATTCTAGCCATTTATAAATGTCTTTTTTTTGCTTTTTATATAATCCCTGTTTTCTAATAATTATTGTTAAGGTCTGTTCCCTTGCTTGGTTTTCAAGCACACGAGGAAGATTATCGGACATTGTACAGAATTCTTGTTTTTTAACTTGTAATCTATGGACTATATCCGGTTGATTAATTAGAATGTCAACTCATGATTTATTACTGGTTGAAACTCCATCCAAGGCTTGATTGACCTTTTTTTCTCTAGCCTTCTGTGAAAAATGACCAAATGGTCTGCAGGAATTTTACTTGGCTTGTCTCAGCGACTGTTTTTCTCTCTCTCAAACTTCTAGTTCGTCCAGTTTTTTTTCTTCGAGATTCTGTCCAAAATAATTTGATATATTTTGGTAAAAATTCGAAAAGTTTAATCATTAAAGCAATAGAGGTAAAAAACGTACGAATTAAAATAAATGCCATTTTTACAGCAATTTCATTACACTAATGAAAACCAATCAGCTGGTGATTTCAAAATTTACACTTTATTCGGTAATTAAATATTTTGCTTTGTACTATAAAATAAAATTCATATCAAAAACATACTTTTGTTTAAGCAAAAGTTTAAGCGCAGTGAAACATTAAAAGCAGATTTATAGAACTTACTGGTGTGTAGGTTTCAGAAAGGAATATAAAAGACAAAAGTCAAAGAAGAAAGACCGAGAGATGCGAGAGTTCGTTTGTTTTCTTTATTTCCCGCAAAACTACACAAGGGCTATCTGCGCTTGTCGTCCCTAATTCAGCAGTGTAAGACTAAAGAGAAGGCAGCTAGTCATCACCAACCACCGCCAACTCTTTGGCTATTCTTTTACCCATGAATAGTTGGATTGACCGTGTCATTATAATGCCCCCACGGCTGAAAGGGTGAGCATGTTTGGTGTGACGAGGATTTGAACCCAAGACCCTCAGACTGCGAGTCAAGCTTTCTAACCACCTGACCATGCCGGACCGAGATGCGAGAAGGAATTGAAGGATTTGTGTTTTGGTTTTTTTTTAATTTCGCACAAAGCTACTCGAGGGCTATCTGTGCTAGCCATCCCTAATTTAGTAGTGTAAGACTAGAGGGAAGGCAGCTAGTAATCACCACCCACCGCCAACTGTTGAGCTACTCTTTTTATCAACAAATAGTGGGATTGACCGTCGCATTATAACGCCCCCACGGCTGGGAGGGCGAGCATGTTTGGCGCGACGCGGGCGCGAACCCGCGACTCTCGCATTACGAGTCGCACGCCTTACGCACTAGGCCATGCCGGGCCAGGAATTGAAGGAAGAAAAAAATATTTCCAGTGAGAAATAAAACCTAGTCCTAAATCTAAGTATTTTTTATTATATTAATAAACAACAGTGAAGTATACTTACACCAACTTAATGAATTAATTCCTGACAGAAATAAGTACAACCTTAATAATGAAGGGAAAGTGAAACACCAGTATCATACCATCATAACAAAGTAGGGTCTAAAACAAAAAATAACTTTTCCTGAAACGCTAGACATTTCTTTAGATACTTATCAAATTTAATAGAACGGAAACATAACCCTCATGTGAATGGGCTTTGACCAAACAAGTTTTTTTATGAGATCAATACTTTATACAAATCAGAAAATAAACATCTGTATGTAAATATTATACACCTTCAATATACAAAGGAAACATCTACATGAAATCAAAATCCAAACGGGTTCATGGGCCTGTAATATATACGTTTTATCAACGAACACCCAAGATATCATACCACTCAAGAGATGCGAGTGCAGTGTATAGATCAACGTGCATACGCACAACAATTTGTATCTGCTGTTAAAACGATATTCTAAGAGTCCGTCTAATTCATTGCAATAAAGTAAAACAAACAACACATATATACAGAGAGAAAGATAGATATAAAGTGTATGTTTTCGTATAGCAAAGCCACATCGAGTTATCAGGCCGAGTCCACTGAGGGTAATCGAACTCCTGATTTTAGCGTTGTAAATCCGTAGACTTACCGCAGTATTAGCGGAGGACGATAGATATAAAATAGTCAAATGTCTATCTGTCTTGCTCTGCATCTTATGAACGAATAACATAGAAAAATGAATATTTCAAAATGTTCTTTTCAAGAGTATATTGCAGGAATATTCTTCTGTTTTGCAGTTCCTGAAATTTCATATCGATATTAACATAAAATTAAAAAGTCTTAATGAGAACAAAAATGCTTCTCTTTGTAAGGGAATTTCGCTGACAAGGCAGGCACCATTTAATCAACCGAATGAAAGAAATATTTTGAAGACAGGAGCGTGAATGGAAAAATGCATATATATTCGTTGTTCGGTTTATACTAACTTGAACAGAATTTCTTCCATTTAACATTTCTTATAGAAATGTCGACTGTCAAAAAGCGCTCACTAAAATAAGAAGTCACGGTGGCATCTATCGGAAAAAATCTCCGCGGATACTTCGTGAACCTAAACACACTGTTGTGTTTGATGCACCTATTGCATCGAAACTCAAACATGTTTTATAATAATGCATTACCGTTAGTCTCCTGTAATTAAATACAAACTCAGTGCAATTTCACTTACTGAAATACCACATTGATTGGCAAAAGCCAGTTGTAAATTGCCCACTAGAAAATCATTTTACACATAAACTCTGATCTAGAAGACTAAAGTGTCTACACGTTCCCTTTATTCATCACTAGTTTTAGGAAAATTTATGAACTACCATCTATTGTTACTTTTAACCTTTAACATCTCAATTCGCATCATGCTTCTCGAAATTAATCGTTTTAGTAGGGCTAATTTATATAAAAACAATCCAATACATCTTTGATCATAACAGTTTCCTAACGCCGATAAAAATGCTTAAGCCACAACTTTATGTGCTTTACAATGCTATAAAGTATTTGAATCAAAGCCTTATTATCTGGTCTAATACTCATTTGATTGGTTTTAACAGTCTTGCCGTTTTGCTTATGAATAACATAATTCCCATACTGAAAATATATCCAGTCATTACTTTATATACAGCACAGTGAAACTGATTCTATTGAGCGAGATAAATTTTTTGGTACTGCTAGATGTGAACAAGGTCACCAATCCTCCTTCAGCCTTAATAAATACTGCAGTAACCCAAGTTGAGCTTTGCAAAATATCTGGTTTGGAATTTCAGGATGGACTTTAGAATATTTTCTTCTTTCCCGTGATTATATAATATTCTTCATTTTGTATTTCTCTTCTTGATTGGTATTTCATATTTTATGTTCTGTTACATGAAAAAAGTACTTTCCTGACTAATATTCCAATTCCCGTAATTTTCCTGACTTCCCTATTACAACATTTTGAATACAGAATTACGAAACGGTTAGGCCTACTCTACCGTTTATACAGTTTTGAAACCAACTACTTGCTTAACGATGGCAAGGTCAAATAAAACTTTCAATTCTAACTGACCAATACAAACAAACTGAACGTGAACTTTAGTACATCCACCTATTCTTTGAAAATGGAAGCTATTTTCTAAAGCGGTTTACCGAAACACCGAAACCATATACGAAAAAAGGGTGGAAATAGGGGTAAAATTATACGTATGTTAACTACATACATATATACAAATACACATATAACCACAGGCACCACACAATGCAAGTTATGTAACCATAGAAACAAGATGCTTAGTTTCGGTTTCTTAGAAACCAAGCGTCTACATGTTGATCACGCGACTGAACGGCGAGAATGTATGCTTCTATATATACAATTATCAATAATAAGTAATTTACAGTTTTGAAAAAAAAAGCACGATACACAATTACAAAACTTTTTTGATTCACACAATTGTAGTTTTCTATAATTCGACTACAGTGGAACGGTCTACCTAACTGTTTGTCTAAGAATTAAGTCTGAAAAACATGAAGGTCCTCTGCAGTGAACGAAGAAATAACGCTTTATGATTCACTGGGGACATACACACTGCAACTGCACGCGCTATACATATGAAGAACAGATGAGAACCTGTGTGTGTGTGTGGAATTATCGTGTAGCGATCCGCAACTTGTACCATAGCGTGAAGCCGTGATAGGATTGTATCAATGCATCGTCCCTTACGATACGATTTATGTATCTCATCTCAACGAAATTTGGCAAACCTTCAATAAATATTTAAGTCTTTTGTTCAGAAAAAAATCAGAATTACTAATAAAGTATTTTTGCTAAAATATAATGATTTAAAAAACGAAGATGAGCATTGAGTATTACACGTTGTCTTCATTTTTTAAATCAAAAACATTACATCCAAAGTAACAAATTAACAATAGCAAAATAGATATTAACTATATTTTATTTCTCCTTCCAGATGTTTAGTTGATCAAACTTCAGAACTTAATAAAGCTCTGCTGAAAGCAAGTACATAAATAAGACAACGTTATTAAAGTAAACAATAAATTACAGATAAGACAATCCAACTTTGTAAGAAACCAACGGTAAAACATCTGTATGTAGATACATATCGTACCCACTACTACAAGATACACATCCTTTGTAATTATACGAAATAACTTCATTGTATAAGAGCTTTGCAAGACATCACTTTCGCTTTACTGGTCGCTCTACCAAACCAAGTTCGAAATGTTTCCTTTCCCATAAACCAAGCAAACAGTAACTTCAAGTTTTAAAATAACTATATCTTCTCAAGAAAATCTACACTATCATTTCCTTTCAAATCTACAACAGTATATACAGTGGAGCGCCGTTAAGCCGCGGTATTTGGGGGGTCAACCCACTTAACCGCGGCTTAAACCTTTGTGACTGAAAAGCCGAAGTCGCCAAAAGCTCCGCCGAGGAGCCTCATCCGGGCCATTGCGTGATCATTATAATATTAATGTATAGACAATTCAGATACAATTGACAAGTGCCGTTTTAACACAAACGACCAATGCATTACGATGGTTCGCTTTTCCCTGTAAAATTTCGTCTTCCCGTGTTACATGCGAGCCGCCATGTCAATATGATGTGCTCGCTATTAATTCAGAAACTGAAGTGATTTCTATTGGGTTTGTGGCCAATATTTATACAATTCCATAAAAATATCGGATTATCGAATTAAAAATAATACTTTAATTATTGATCACTTTTTTCACGGATTTACAGCGGATTAACTTTAATGTATGGAGAGGTGTGATTCGGTAACAATGGCGGCCTCCATAAAGCTGACATAGAGAGCGGATAAGGTAGATTAACGGTCAATTTCTATTGTAATATATTTTATTTATTTCCCAAATTCAAGCAAATCCTTTTTAAATATCCCCTTGAAGTTATAAAGACAAGGAGAGTGTGAGAAACTTCAAAAAGCCAGGTAGTAGATTTAATACATCAAAAACTTTGGGACAAGACTTGCTACAGCGGCTTAAGCGATTTCACGGTTTACTGGTCCGCGGCTTAATGGCGCTCCACTGTATACTGTCGAAAGTCGAATGATACACTTTCACATCATAACGCGACTCACAATGGGACCAAAAGAGGGCCATTCAATATACCAACGTATGAAAGTTAATATCCAAGTCAAAGAAGTCATATATGAGCCCGATGCACCTTGTAAGTTTTGCCTCAATGACGTAACATAAGCAGTTTTGCTCAGACGTAAGAACGCTCCTCTAATTTTTATGCAGGTATAAATTATGATTATTGTTATAAATCCAAACAAGTAACGACAGTTTAACACGCAGTGCTTTATCATAAATAATAACAGTACTAATATAGTATTTTTAAAGAGTTCGTTTAATATCCGTCCACCCTATCGTCTCTTTCAAATATTAATGTGCACTAGGTGAGGTCATCCAATTCACGAACCTCTTGAGAGCGTTAAACTAAGTAAAATTCGACCTCTTAAATTAAAGATTTTTTTGTTTTCAATTTCGTACCAAACTACACAAGGATAATCTGCGCTAGCAGTCCCTAACTTAGAAGTACGAAGTCAGATGGACCGCCAACACTTGGGCTACTCTTTAATCAACAAGTAGGGGAATTTATCGTTACATTATAACGCCCACAAAACTGGAAGGTTGAGCATGAAGGGATTCGAATCAGCATATAGTGAGTCGAGAGTCATAACCATCACACAATGCCAGATGCGTAAATTTAAGGATGACATTACAAAGCCAAGAACAAGCATGGCGTTTATTTTACTACGTATATAATCTGAAGTTTAATATTTCCTTGTAACTGTTTATGGTATTTTTAAAAGCTCTCAATTTTCGGATTTTTGTATTATACAGAATATGTAAAGAAATAGTTAGCAATAAATAAAAATATTTTAATTTTCATTCTGTCCCTCGGACAAGTAGATTTTTCTTTTTTGCATTTTATCCCTCAAAGTTTTTTCAAAACATTCACCCGTCTGCGCAACGTCTTACCTGTTTTTGTTTACCTTACATATGTTGCAATTAATAAACCATTTCTACAGACAAGATTACTCCTTACAGTCCACTATTTTGACAGAAAATAAATCGCGTACTTGTACAAGACAGCTCAGTCACACTTTCTATGCAATTTAAGATTTATTGAAATGTTGAAGTCAAATATTTGTGTTAGAATATGATAATTTTCTACACGGTGTTCTAGAAATATTTTACTGCTAAATATAGTAATACTTATGAGTGATCACATGAGAGATTTACATGAAAACAAAACAAAAAACGTTAACTAAAGTTACTCCTTATTTTGAAAATACAGCATTTTGCTCAGTTTTGTTAAGCTAATGGAAATGCTTTGTTTGACTTGAAAAATGTAATCTAACATTTCGCAATAACACAAATAAAATTTAGGAAAAAAACAACTGATGAAGGTATAAAGACTTTGAAGTAACAGTACTATGGGAATTTCTGTCATATAACGTTTTTTACAATTATTTTCTCTTTACATTTATTTCTAACAATGTTGAAACTGTTGTATGCCACAAGTAAGCACTTATTTTAACTACAAACCACATGGTTTGTACGTGGTAGAATTAATAGAGACTTGTAGTACTGCTGATGTGCAAGTTCAACTTTCTCACTTGTCTTATTCGTACATTTTAATCTCAGTTTCTGTGTACACTGATTCTTTTGTGGTATCCTTGTAAGTATGATCCTGCGCCATCTTTAAAGTCAAAGTTCGTGATTTGTAAAGGTGTTAGCATTTAATATTACTGCATCTGGTTTCTTCCATCATGTGCGACTGTTATTTGAATGATTAACTAACAGCAAAAAGTATAAAAACAACAGTGGCATGGAATTCATATCGCGTAACACAACGAGTTTTACTGCTACACTGAGCGTTAGACAAGTAGATTATTCTTGTTTTTTTTTCTATATAATTCATTCTATAGATACAAAAACAATCAGGGTGGATTTAATTCTAAATATCCACGCAAATTCCAAAAGAAATTTAAACTGTAAAATCTAGCACGTATACACAAATATTTTAAAATGTGTATTCTAAACCCCAAACCAAAACTAAACACACACACACACGTACGCCTTTCATACAGTAGCAAACGTGTTTAATTAATACAATATTATTACATTGCTTTTGTGTAGTCACAGCTGCAGAGCAATGAAGTTTAACAACCAGGTCTAAAATGAATTTATAAATCCTTTAAATAATATCCCTTCCTATTTATATATGTAAACAATGATTTAGTTTACAAGATATTCTTTATAATGACTAAATATCAAAAGTCATAAAATACATGACGAATACACATATATATACATGTAAAGAGCTTAGGAACAAAACGCATACGTCATTTCTGAGAAAACTTAACTGCAAATGTTATTATATTGATTGTGTTCATTGCTAAACAAACGTGAAATCCTACAAGTTATAATTACTGTTTTGTATCTGTCGAGAGATGAGGAGAGGACAAGTACATTTTTAAATTTTTTGTTCGTCGGACACACGGATTTTGTTTTTTGCATTTTGTCCCTCGGACAAGGAGGCCTTTCTTTTAAAAAATGCACCCACCTGCGCAGCATCCTACCTGTTTCTGTTTACACGTGTTGTGTATAAGTCTACGGATTTACAACGCTAAAATCAGGTTGAATCCTCTCGGTGGACTCAGTAGATAGGCCGATGTGGCTTTGTTCAGATTTAGCTATTTGTTTGTTTGCCATTTTAATCCCATTAGATGAAACAAGACGTATTTAGTTTTTACAACATCTGTAACTTTACATTATACATCCCAAACAAGCTTCTATTAAATCGCTTTACTGTGACCTACACATAAATGATGACAAGGGCTACATTTGGAGAATTTCACCAGAATGACTGACGGTATAAAAACGATAGCCATTTGGGTAAGAGGTTTTAAATACACGAATGGAATATAGGAAAGGCATTGAAATTAATGCCACAGATTCACAGCATACACAGACAAAAATAAATAAAACGAAGTTAACTCAAGGGAATCTTATAAGTCGTTTTGATTTTACCTGTTCATCAGCAGCACGCAATTTCTGTAACAAATTACATCGAATTTCTTTTTATAGATTTTTAACAAACAAACTTATTTTCATACTTATAAATGATTTCCTTTTTTTAGATGGTTTGTTAGTTCTAATTTGTTTTGAATTTCGCGCAAGGCTATACAAGGGCTATCTGTGATAGCCGTCCCTAATTTAGCAGTGAGAGACTAGAGAGAAGGGTAGCTAGTCATCACCATCCATCGCCAACTCTTAAGCTACTCTTTTACCAACGTATACTTGAACTGACCGTCACATTATAACGCCCCCACGAATGAAAGGGCGGGCTTGTTTGGCGAGATGGAGATTTGAGCCCGTGACCTTCAGATTGTGAGTCAAGCATCCTAACCCCCTGATCTTGCCGTGCCTTTATTGAGATGTATAAATAAATAAAATGCAGGAAGCCACTAGTACACATTTATTTAATTATAAATTTATTTAAAACAGCGAAACAAAATAAAATCCTTAGAAACTAGAAGTGATTGTAATGCACTTAACAACAAACGTTTCAATAACTTAACCAATACAATCACGAGAAAAGTTCTGAAAATATTCCATCCTTATCATAACTAATGACGTAATAAAAAACATACTTTTAAATTCACATAGAGATATGCCACAACTTCTGTTTCTGAAACTGAAGCTCAGCATGGCCAGGTGGTTAGGGTGCTCGATTCAAGCAAAGGGGCGTTATAATGTGATTATCAATCCAACTATTCGTTGGTAAAAGAGTAGCACAAGAGTTGGAGGTGGTTGGTGACGACCAGCTAGCTACCTTTCTTTTAGTCTCACACTACCAAACTGAAGACAGCTAGCGTAGATAACCCTCGTGCAGCTTTGCGCGAAATCAAAAACAAACAACAATCCTCAAATTGAATGGCTGAAGATAGACGTGAAGAATACTAAAGGGCAAAGGTTATAACCTCAAAATTCGACACAACTCTATCTTTAATGATCAACTTATATTATCAAGGAAATATAGCATTCACAACTTATCCCTCGATCCATTAATTAACACACGAAGTCTGTATCTGTATCAATACTTAATGATAAGGAGAGAACAACGTTTCGACCTTCCTAGGTCATCCTCAGGTTAAGAAAGAGTTTATATAAACAAATGCAAAATAAAAGAAGCCCTACTTATAGAGCACTAAAACCAAAATTAAACCAATATAAAGGAACACCTTTATACCTACACTAATTAATAACCTAACATCAACCTGCAACACCCCCTACAATCCGGTACCTGTTTATACTCTCGTCACTAGGGCATGTGTCCGTCAACGGTCACATTCAAACACTCTCTTTCTTAACCTGAAGATGACCTAGGAAGGTCGAAACGTTGTTCTCTCCTTATCAGTAAAAGTGTTGATACCCATACCAGCCGTTCTGAGATACATTTTTATTTCAAGTGGGTTTCTCGTCATCAAGAAACACATGAAATCAATTTGAATAAAAATTGACTTAAAATGAACTTAATAAATTACGTACGAGGTTTAAAGTTTGACAACAAAAGGGTGGTCACAGTCTGTTAATAGAGTATCCAACAGCTTCTTACAGTTTGTTACGTATCAGATCCTAACTTGAAAATGCAATAATCTTATTCATTTTTCTTGCATGTGCGATTAAAGCTTGTTCAAAGTATCCAACAACCTTGTATACAATGACCGCATTCCAAAATTAAAGATATTAACCAGTGTTGTGATTACCATAACGTTATGGTTGATTTTACTGACATTTCAAAGATGGACTTCTGGTAATGAAGTTTCAAAACAACTGAAATTCGTACAATATTTAGAGATAATGCAATAAAAATCACGTTAAAAACACAAAGATAAAACAAAACTTTATCTAAAGGCTTATCGAACTACTACTTTACGTTAGTATTATTTTCATTTTCACGCTTGTCATAAAAGCTGCCATATATTGTATTTTCAGATTTCAACACTTCTCCGGACTGTTGAATCGCGTGTTTAGCTAACATTGAAACAATACCGGAAGTTAACGACAATAAAGGTTAATTTTAGGAATGGAGCGCACCAACATTGAATGTTGCCATCTGCGTAAAGCTACTCGAGAGCCATAAGTGTTAGCCATTTCTAATTTGAAGTGATAGACCAAACAGAAAGCAGCGAACCACCAACTACTGGGCTACTGTTTTTCAACGAAAGGTAGAACTAGCCGTCACATTATAATGTCTCGATGGCTGAAAGGGTGAATATATTCAGTAACGGGACTCGAACAAGAAGCCTGTCGTTTGTGAGTTGAGTGACCTAACCACCAGGGCTTTCAGCGTTTACTTTTGGAATGCGCCATGATTTGGTTAACTTCTGAACACTTAATATATACAGCAAAACACGTTAACTTCACATAGGTGAAACCCGTGCTATACACACAGTACCCAAAGAAACACACTGTGCATAACCTATATCACACTTACTGTGCAACAATTTGATTTAATGTCCTACGCCTTAAAACATCTATTTGTAAATATTATCTTCATCCCCTCATTTACGTGACGAGATACACTAATAGTATCTATAATATGACTGTATAAAGCACACATGTCAAACTCTCTACTTTTTTAACTATGTGGAAGTCATATAATATACTTGCTTCAGAATTTTTGTACTAATGTAGAATTGTCTGATAGTTGGATGTCTCTTAACCTTACAGCGCAGAAAAGGGACGTGATTATGACCAACACAACTTCCACACTTCCCTACCAAATTTTGTGAAGTTACTCATATTGCATCAGAAATTACACTATAAACACTTGACGTGTACAAATGTGTATACAAACTCGTGTATAATGTACTAAGCTTGTTACGAAAGTTAAGTATCATTTAAATAGCGACATTTTTTCTTTAGCTTCTACATAGCTTTAAAAACAAACAACCACTGTGATATTTTGTGTGTGATGTGAAATGCTATGAAATACAACAAGTTAACGAGTCACACTTATGGTTTTATTTCATTCTAATTTAATTTTATATCATTCTCAGACCCAAAGATGTATGCAGGCGTATATGTAAATAATACACCTTTAATTTCTATGCATAAAAATAGATGGATTATACATTTAATAAAAAACTATCATAATAATTGGATTCACTACAAGATAGATATTTTTATAGAGAAGCTGTAATAGGTGTTTTAATATAATGCCTCATTGTTCTCTTCGCATATGACGTTTTGTTAAAGATTCGTGCGCTGTTTGAAAGCAAAGTATTCACCGATGTCAAAATGATGTGTATCTCAGCAAAGGTTTCAACATCCCAAAAGAAGATTTCGCTCCAATTACTTGTGTGTGTGTGTGTGTGTGTGTGTGTGTGTGTGTATGTATGTATGTATGTATGTGTGTGTGTGTGTGTGTGTGTGTGTGTGTGTGTGTGTGTATTTGCTTTTATAAAAAAGAAAAAATAATTTACATTCGCAAATCATTACTGTAATTACAAGTTTATAAAAGTTAAGTGAAGTGAAACTGGAATTTTTAGCTTAAAGGGTGCCTTACGTGCACGTGGACTAAACGATTAGGTCAGAGACCTTTATAATTTCGGCATAAATGTTTCTAATTTTAAGCTACTCGCTTCAGAGATGGCAGAAAGCCACAACAACTTTGTTCAACCGTTTAAACCAAATAATGGAACTGATTGTCACTTTTAAACGTGCTTATAGCTAAAAGTGAAGTATATGTTCAGAGGCACAACATATCCAGCTCTGAACCATTGATGCGCAGCCTGACACGTAAATCACTATGCCGTACCTAGATAACAAGAAACATTAGTATTTTTTAGCTATTTAAAAGTATAAGTTATCCAACAAATTAAATATTTTTATCTACACATAATGAGAAATTCCTACCTACTAAACCTAAAATACAAACAGACATTGTGACACAAAAAAAGATATATCTCTGAATTGTGCAATCTTATGCTTACGTAATGATTAAACTATTTGACGCAATCATATTTATTTGTAATCCATATTTGTGAGTAGGTGTACAGTACATACCACCTAAGAAAGGCAACTGATAGCAATTATGAATAACTTCTGATCAAAGCAAGCTAACTACAACAATCAATACTAAAAACCTAAGTTAACAAAGCATCTTATTCTGTACATCAGTCTTGTTAAGAGTATTTAACATTATAAAATAAGCAACAAAAGAACAAAATCTTGTGATTATAAAACACTAACTGATTATTTAGTAATATCACCATTATCGTTATTTTGGCTGTGAAGATAAAGATTAGCTAGTCTGTAAAGCCAAGGTTATGACAAGTGAGAACAAAAATAATATAAAAACAATAATAAAATATGTTCATAATCGTTTGCAATAAGCCGCTAGTCTATACTGAGTTGCTTCACATCCTATGGATTACAGTAAAGGTGCCTCCATACCCTTTGTTCTATCATAATGCCGAATCGAAAAATTGAACAAAACAAAGGACGTATTGAAGACACGTGGAACACTAAATAAAGAGCAAAAATGTTATTTTGTTATAATGCACACACAAAAAAATATATTTAATTCACTATAACCTTACATCCGTGAAATATTCCTAGCATAGTTAGTCTTGGGTAAAAATAAACGTAAACGATACATGTTAAATAAAAACAGTGTCTGACATGTATGCTCAAGAAACTAAGTCGTTTATAAAGTCTGGAAATTCTGACTTACAAACTGTAGGGAAAACAAACAAACCAGAGTGAACTAAAAAAGACAATCAGAGAATGTCAGGATTATATCAACATCTTAAGACAGAATTTCAGGATTATATCAACATCTTAAGACAGAGAATTTCAGGATTATATCAACATCTTAAGATATTTGTTTGTGGTCTTTTACTCATCATTCATAGCATAAAGTACTTTAAGTGTTCGAAAAACATATGACATACCATCATAATTAATTATTAGTTATTTTCCAGTGGACTAATTACTTATCTATTAATTATTCGTGAATTTCTTTTATCACCAAAACGTGGCACGTGACTTTCAGTGACGAAAATATGAAGTAGACGCCTAATTTATTCTTTGATTTTCTATTTCCTTTACAGCAGACCAGTTTCCCTCAATTCGCTGCTCATCAGTAGCGCTTAGAAGAGCTAAGCAGATAAGGTAAGCCTCACAGAGTGATGTAATCCAAGTAATGTAACCAGTGTAGTGATGCGACTGATTATAACAAAGAATAATTTTATCTGGATCACAAATAACATATTTTATAAAGAAATAATTGGTCCAACAAGGTTAAAAAAAACAATAGCACGTCAAGCTAAAAGTAGAACTATCCCATAAATAGAAGAAGCAATGAACCTCCTAAAAATTAAACAGCTTAGGCCATGCATACTGCAAAGTTAATAAATTAAAATAAATTGAACGAGCATGATACTTCTGACTAGGTTTAATATTATAAATCAATTAAACATATTAACGAGACGTCGCATTCTTTAAAGAACACCCGTGGGTAGCGAATTCGCCAAGCTTGAAATCTTATAACTAATCTTATCCGACCTTAAAGGAGTTTAAAAATACGATTCTTGATCGTATATTTTTAAATATCGTCAAACAAATACAGTAAAAATGTGTAAAATATATGCGTAATGACTTTTACATAACAATAACAATGGTATACCATCCAATGTGATCAAGCCTTTGAATAATAAACACCTCCAGTCCTGAGACATATCGTGCTCATAACAAGGCAGAGATGTATTGTTTTCCAGAGTTAATACCTAACTTACCAGTAAAATCAATGTTGGTAGTTAGGCCTCAAAGTACACAACTGATAATCTGTTGGAACAGAAACTCAATTTCTAGTCTTATAAACCCGCAGATTCACCGCTGCGCCACTGGCGGGTGTAAGTTCAGTGACACTATTTCATTCTCTGAATACCATTGTCTTTTCGATTCAGATATGCATGAAAATGAAATTGGAACCAGAATTGTAACAAATGGCTGGGCCTCACATGCTGCGAAAACAAGACAGTAACAGCTGAGTTATGTTGTATACATGTACTTCAATCACGTACGTATTTATTCCTCACGACGTCATAGGAAATAATATAAGTTGTTAACCAGCGAGTTTAAAACTGGAAACATCTTATTTTCCATTTCTATTGTTTTAATAATAACATTTACTGTAACAGTTTAACTGTATCCTACAAACCTGATAAAGAGATACCGTAAAATCGCGAGAATAAAGTGTTGGAAATAAAGCCCGTAACGGTTTACTGGTCATAAGGAAGTCGGGCGTATCGCAAACTTAACTCTGGATGAACGTGATGGTCGAGATTTTATTTGTACAATAATAATCATAAGAAGAAAAACAAGAGAACTATGCTAGTAGTTTATAAATTATAAATATAGTATGTTACATACAACATTTAAATCAATAAACATTGAAAACGCCTATTCTTCAATATCGTAATTCATTATTTAAAGGAAAAACAAACGTTCTTTACTTCAAAACACATTCCAACTTATTTCCGAAATGAATATATACTTAATAAATTGTCTGAAAAAATAAAAAGATTATCTTTACCATTATACAGTTCGGTTTTCCTACCGCCCATAGATTAACCTTTTTGTCTTCGCCCCCTGTAACAATGACCCGGCCAGATTTCTTTCCAAGAGCTAAACAGTTGACACTAGACCCGTGTGCCACGAATTCCTCTACAGAAAAAGGAAAAAATTCTGAACACACGAAGCAACAAAATATTCAGTAGATCGTACAGGATAATAAAATCACAATATAAGAAATTATGGTGGCGTTATCATTAAAACCGCTAAAAAATAGAACAAAAAACACCCAAATAAACCTCTTGGATCAAGCAGAGAATATTATTTAGTGAAGTGCAACCAAATAAATAACTGAATGTTCTCTAATAAACATCCTACATAAAAATCACACATCTCTTGTTTTCGTCCCATACTGACTGACGGACAATAAATCATTGTACTCCATCGATACGAAAAACATCTTCACAAGTTTTATAACAGCCCCACATTTCGAAATACTGAAATATTTTATTTTTTGTACAAGTCTACAGTGTACTAAAATACGAATTACCCTTTCCTTTGCGAGTGTATTTAAAAATGAATTTATTTTAGACTTACAATAGAGTTTACGTTTGTTTGTCTATTTTGCACGAAGCTACACAATGAGCTATCTATCCATGGTCCACTCATCAAGGGTATCGCAATCCAGTTTTTGGCGGTATAAGCCCTCACCCTCAGACTTTCCGCTGAGCCACTGAGGGGAGTTTACGTTGTTTCATTTTAAA
The DNA here is from genome assembly GCF_004210375.1 of Tachypleus tridentatus. NCBI lineage: Eukaryota > Metazoa > Arthropoda > Merostomata > Xiphosura > Limulidae > Tachypleus > Tachypleus tridentatus. The sequence continues at coordinate 144,226,098 of NC_134831.1, forward strand.
ATTCGGGTTTGTTTGCATGTTTTGTTGTGAATCTCAAAGCTACTCAATAAGCTATACGTGGTCTGTACACCACCTGAATCTAAACCGGAGTTTGGTGTCACAAAGTTGCTGGCTTACCACAGAACCATTGAGAGTTATATATACAGGGTGTTCGGAAAGTCACTGTGCAGTTTTGTCTGTTAATAAATATAAAACTGCAGAGTGACTTTCCGAACACCCTGTATATATATATATTTTACTGGGGGGGGGGAGTAAAGAGATTAAATTGCAGTTTTAAAACGTGTTTGTGTTTTCATTAAAATGGACTGGATTATTGAAATTTGTTTTACAAATAAATTAAGTTGAAGACATAATTTAGTTCAATAACATGTTACAAAAATGTAATAACGGTAACTAAAACGACCATTTTTTACAAGATCATTTATCCTTCAAATACATTAAAAATTGTCAAGTCAGATACACTAAAGTTACAGCAAAAATGCGACATTTAGAAATATTGCGCGTATTAGTATGTATGGTTGTTTTTTTAATTTCGCTCAAAGCTCTACTAAGGGTAGTTAATAATTTAGCAGTGTAAAACTGGAGTAAAGCCGGCTAGTCATCACCCACCACCAACTCTTGAGCTACTCTTTTACTAACGAACAGTAGAATTTCCGGTACCTTTATAGCCTCCCTACGACTAAAAGAGTAATCAAGTTTGGTGTGACGGGGATTTGAACCCGCGACCTTCTAAGTACGAGTCAAGCGCCCTAACCACTTGGCAATGCTGGGCATATTTATCAGTAAGAAAGTTATGTACATTAGAAATTAGCATGGAAATTGTTTTATTATTTTATTTTATGAACATGATACCTATTCACGCTAGTATCCGTATAAACTGTTATTTCATAAGCAAGACTTTTAACGCGCCGAAAATGAAAACTGTTGAAAGTTAACACGAATAAATACGCTTAAAGACATGCTTTACATTATTCATTAAAATTCAGCTATTTGTAAAACATTAGCTGATTACGTAAAGCCCAAAAAATAAATGATTTTAGATACGTAAATCTAATGCAATATTTTTATTTCACAAATATTTTTATTTTACTGACAACAGTAATGTAAAGCTTGTTCGTCTAGTTTTTTGTTTTAGATTTAATGTACGCAAAATAACAGAGATTTATGCTTATTTATTGAATTTCGCGTAGTTACTCGAGGACCATATGCATCAGTCGCCCTCCAATTTTCAAAATTATTACATAAAAGGCAGCTAGTTAACACCACGTACTGCCAATTCAGAGTCTGATCTTAATGGATTAGTGGAATTTGACCGTCACCTTTATAATGCACTCGCTACCCCAAAATGCAAAGCGCGATTTTTTATATTTGTTTTTTAACTAACAGGTTACTAGAAAAACAGCTAGGTCAACAACACGCACCATCAATCTTACATTCGTCTTACAGAACAATAGGATTTGACCGTCACTCGTATGATGCGCCCACAACCTCAAAGTGCATAGTGTTTTTGAAGCTGCACTAGGTACTGCAAAGTAATGTGGTGTAGAACACAGAAAGCTGTTGAAACAGATTTCTAAAAATTTGAAGCAATTATGCAATTACATATTACTTGATAAGTAAACTAGTTTTGTACATATTACACACCAGAGGGGTTTTCCATTTCCACTTGTTTAAATATCCTGACGCCAGAACAGATTCGTATAACAATTTAGTATCCTATACTTTCGACGAACAAAATAGCACTAAATATTCAGTACAATTCGCGGCTATAACAGTTAGGTGTGTTTTTACCACATTTTTAATTTAAAAATGCCCATATTTTAAAGACTAGCTTTAAGAACAGGGAAATGTGCAAGTTTTTATTCACAAATACAATCGTCAAAATGAAATACTCGAAATTGAAAGTTAATTTACTTGTATGTTATTCATTATTTACTTTCCGAGAACTACAAATATGAACTATTGAGTCGTGATTTGATTGATGGAATTTATATATCATACTTTCTGAAACTATTATGAAATTTAAATCAGTTGTGCATATTGTTATAGTTCAGGAAATGGATATTTCTGGCTTTGACTCCTTTAAATTCCTCTTTACATTTGTGATAACTTATATTAACAGGTACGTTTTGAAATGTTAATTGTTATAGATATTTACCGTTTGTGGTTTGATGTGTTTTAAGTGGTTAAAAAAGGAGGATTTAGTAAAATAGTTCCAGATGTTTACCTGAAGCAGCCACGTTATTAATCCAATATGAGAAAACTACTACAATCGAAGTCAGTAGGATACATAGGATATAAAAAACAAGTCCACCTTATTTGAGTTATCGCAGTTATACATACGAGTTAACGTAAAATTGTGCTATCGGAAAATTTTCGTACTTTTTGTAAGATTAACACGAACTACATGTTTTCATTTCTAGGTTTATAAATATATATTTTAGTGTCATTAAAACAAAGAAAAAGTTCAACAAGTTTACTGTTTATACTTACTAATTAAAACCAAAAATTAACATTTTTTGACAAACAGCCTTTACACAGCTTATAAACTGGAACAGCAGCAGAGAAATGAAATTTTCGACTTTCGAGTTATGTTCAAGAAAGCATGAGAAACAATAAATACATGCTACTTATTATCTGTTTAAAAACGTAAAACTCAATTCAAGAAACACATTACCCCATCTCACGGAATAGTTTGATTGAATTAATCGTTGATGTTCTTGCGGCTTAGGTTTTCGTTCAAATCCAAACAAGGCAGACGGCCCTTTAACGCGATGCATCACTGGGCACAAATGATAAAATATGTACTTGCGTACACAACCTATCTTTATACCACGTGGTCCTCAACAAATGAAACCGTTTCTCAGTCTTTCGATGGCTTTCGTCACCAACCTAGCTCATTAACTGTTAAGCTATTCAAAGTTTGAACACGATATTCCCTGGTTGTGAAGTTAGTAATTTAAATCTAAATACAACGAACGTAACAGCCTATCACAAATTCCGTTTTCTCCTCCTCCAATAAAAGAAAATCAAATATTTAACTGGTGTTTAAAGCAGAAGTATTTTTGTTGGCTGTTCGATAAACCACGATAGATTTAAGACCGTTTGACTCTATATGATTCCATAAGTACTCATGTGCAGCCACAGACGGAATCGTTGATAATTCAACATCTAACACCTATCATGCTTCAAAGTTGAAACTGGGCTTGGCAGTTGATACAGCTAACCCACACGATTTTACTTGCATCACTCAAGACAAACTAGATGGCGCTTTTTAAATCCCATAAGACCACGACGTAAAGATACTGACAAAATGCGGTTTTTGGGGTGAGCATTCCCGTTTTTCCTCCAAAGCTTTTTTTTTTTTAAAATACTTCAAACAGAAATACCAACCAGTATTTTGGTCGTTCTTCAAAATGCGCGAAAACTATAAGACAGATCAGATCGTCTTTAGAAATGTAAAACACCACCTTATGTTTACAGAATCCAAAAACAATCCACATTTAAAATGATTAAACCAATTAAAAAATTACTGCCGAATTCCTATTTATTAAACCCAAATTAAATCACAATCGTAAACTTCATCCCCGTTTTCAGAATCAAACATATTTCCAATATACACTTAATTATAAATGTTTTAATTTATTATTCAGAAATCTGAATAGCAACTCTCGAGTATTTCGGAATTTTTAAAATATAAAGTAAAAACAAACAAACAGACATATGATTGGTTTTGTTTTGAATTTTGCGCATAGCTACACGGCGGCAAGCAGCTAATCATCACCACCCACAGCTAGCTCTTGGGCTACTCTTTTATCAACGAATAGTGAGACTGACTGTCACGTAATAACGTTCACACGAGAGAGCATGTTTGATGTGACGGGTATTCGAACCCGCGACCCTCAAATTCCGAGTCGAGTGCCTTAACTACCTGGCCATGCCAGGCCAACATAAGGATACACCGTTGTTAATTTTAACAACAGTATTTCAGATAGCACACCATAATTAACGCAAATTTTTAAAACTTTAGATAAACAAAATGTTAGTTTATTTCCTGGTACTGTTTTACACCATCATCATCATCTAGGGTTGGCTACTGATGCTTCCATCAGCATCTATAATACTTAAAGGTATAAAACTGAAATTAATAAACGTTTTTTGGTGCTTTTTTTCATTTGAAGCTTAATGTATTTTTATATTCATAAAATGAGTAATATAACGTAAAATATATTCAGATACTTTATAGGATTGTGTTATTTTTAATAACATGAAAAGCCTGTAGATAGAGACATGGTAATTTAGTATTTATAAAACTGAAATTAATAAACGTTTTTTGGTGTTTTTTTCATATGAAGCTTAAGGTATTTTTCTAAATACTCAAATTACACCAGTTCGTACAAAATACTCTATTATGTGAAAAAAAGGAACTTAACCAATAAAAGTGTTTGTTTGTTTGCTTGTTTGGAATTAAGCACATAGCTACAGATGGGTTATCTGTGCTCTGCCCACCACATGTATCAAAACCCGATTTCTTGTGTTGTAAGTCTGCAGACATACTGCTGTGTCAATGGGGGGCTTTTCAATTAAAATAAGGCCAAAAAGTAATTTTTGAATTAAAATATATTAAAATAACAAATTTTTGTACTTAAAATGTTGAACACAAGATACTAAATTACCATGTCTCTATCTACAGGCTTTTCATGTTATTAAAAATAACATAATACTATAAAGTATCTGAATATATTTTATATTATATTACTCATTTTACGAACCATCCAAAAAGTTTATTAAAAACATAAGTCACTTTGCTTTCTAATCGACTTGTATAGAGAAGGAACAGATAAAATACCTGTACAATATCTCATACATGTACATAACACACTGTCCTACATAAACTAAGAAGTACTTTTCTCTGGCAAATAGGTTGCCCAGTAACCAGGCTAATGTGATGAGTGCTTAGAAATACTTGAGCAGTTCTGATATATTTGACGAAACAAAACAATGGTACTATAGACAGTAAGAAAAATATCTCATTGGTTTATGTTCACTCTTCTTAATAACTCCTTAAAATTTACATAGAATGTAACTTGATTTTATGTGCATTTAGATTGAAGTACCAGATCAGAAGTTCAGCAAATTTTCTTTTTATATGAAACAAAAATCTAAAAATTTATTTTGTGATCACAGTGTTTTTCACCCAGCCTAACTACTGCCTACATATTACATGCAGCTAACACCGTAAAAAGAAGTCAAATAAATAAAAAAAACACATAAATTAGGTAAATCATTCCACTAATGTATAACTTTAACCAAAAATAATAATGCCACAAAACAGGGATGACTGTTCTAACTATTAACAATTTTGAGCATTTCACTGAAGTCCCACCTATTTCTTCTGTTAGTCAACAGGACTTAATGATGAACTCCTGCTTAACTGGCAAAAGCAGAGGAGAATAGTGATACATTATCCACAAACAAAATGTCAGTACGGAGCAGGTTAGCCCTTGGCTAACACCTGTATGCCACATACCCAAGGACAACACTATGATATGGGTTAGCCTATAACTTGCAACCATCTGAATACAAGTCTGAAGGGTGAAGCTTTAATGAGCCATACAGACCCCTACGTTCCAGAGAAAACATATGAAAAATTCTCAAGTCTTTATTCATAGTTTAAATGACAAATCAAGTATCATTTTAGTAGCTCAGCCCATCTCTAAATTCTTTTTACAATATTACATTTTCTCCAAATGAGGACTCTCTGGAGTCCCAGACAAGGTAATAATAATTTTAAACCTCTTGTTTTTAAATTCAATTTCAAAACCAAGAACTAAAATTTCTCTTTTTTTAATTAAGCTAAATACTCATTAGAGGATATTAAGATTTTATCAACAATAATACATAAATCCTTCTCTTGTACCACAATATTATGCTCTTGTCACACAGGAAATCTTAATACCCCAGGTTTATAACTTTATACTCCTTAATATAAAAATGTAATCTCCTTTACTCTGGATCACCCATTAAACTGTTACAATTTTTTTTTTTTTTTTTTTTAGAAAATCAAGGCATTTTCAAATAAATAATAAAATATTTTCAGTATTTTAATATCATTAGCAAAGTTAGAATTACTACTTCCTATGAAGTTAACCAAATCAATATATGAAATAATAATCAAAGGTCCTAATATATATCTAAGAGAAGTATCCCATAAGCCATGTTCTTTGAGTTAGAAAAATGACCATTTGTCATCATTCTTTGCATTATTAAAGAACACTAAGCCAATTTCTAAACTTTCATATTTTTATCATGACCCCTCAAAGTACCCAACATGCAACAAATAACTGAATTCTTATAATACATCTTATCAAACGTTTTCAGAAAGTGAAGACAAACACTAACTTGATGCCTCAGTCCATAAATGAAATGTTCCTATACTAAATTACAATAAGTAGATTATGAATTGTTTTTCTAAAACTAAGTTAAAAATTACAAATTCAATAAACCATGCTAAAAAATCAAACTAACACATCTTTAACTCCCAGGAGTTTTCCTCTCACTGCTTCTTTATTAAAAATATCATCATATTAATTACAATACTCAAAACTTCAGGAAATTCCTCAATGTCCAAAACTTCTGTAGTTGTAATAACAGAAGTGGCTGAGGTTTAAAAAACACTAACAATAATGTTATGTACTTAAGGTGAGAAAAAATGAAATGAGAGTCATGTAAATACATTATTAACAGTCTTGTAAATACAGATGTAAATGCAATCTCAAAAACAATAAAATATATATTATGAAGTGATTTCAATGGACACATAACTACACAGAAAATGCTATTAACAAGGGTAAAAAAGAAAAAGATTGAAATGGGTATTAGAACTTAAAAAGTGGAAAAAACTACAGATGAACACACATACCATTTGGAAATGAATCCAAGTTTGAATTGTTTGGGATCATTCAATAACAGCTCATTTGTTAAAGAGAAGAACAGTATCATAATAAATGTGAATTTTAATATGACACGTGTTGAGAATCAGTAGATATTTGTGATTTCATCTTTGTCAGCAACATCTGTGATTTATACAAAACTGGTGACACCCAAGCTGTTGGAAAGTGCATTCATGTCATGCTCTCTGCAACATGACTCACTGGGCAGAGATTCATCTTGTGGGAGAACAAAGATCTAATACATATATAATGTGGTGAAATAATACCTTCATGGAACAGAGACTAATGGAATATTCTTACTTTATAAAAGTGTTTAGATTATATGTTAAGTTGAATGAAAAAATAGTAAGTGGCTCTTAAATATAGTAAATTCAAATACTACATGTGGGTTATAACAATTTAAATTTTGAGCATGACTTTGAAGGGAATAACCTTAACAGTGTTAAGAAAAAAATGAATTTTGATGTATTAGTTGTTCAATCTCTTAAACCATTCTAGAAATGTTGCTACTAGTAGTAGAGCAAATAAGATTTTAGGTTGTATTTATAAAAAAAATTTGGTATTAGCCAAAAGAGTTCACCATTTTATTGTATATGTCACTTAATTAGGCTTCATTTTATTATTGTGTTCAAGGGAATTAGTAGGATGATACTTGGGATGGAAAGGTTGTCATATGAGAACAGATTACTATCTCTGAAATTACTCTCTCTTAAGAAAAAAGAAGAGTTAGAGAGGATTTGATTGAACTGTATCAAATTGTTATGGTAACTAACCGTGCTAATGCATTATTTTTTCTTTACCTAACAGTGAGAGTGGTAAGATAAGAAGATATAAATATAGATTTTGATAAGGTAGGAGTCATCCTAAGCTAAGACTGTATTATTTTTCTAACAGAAAAATGTTGACCTTTGGAATAGGTTGTCTTCAGATGTGAGAATGCAATGACTTTAAGAGAGTTTAAATGATAAATGCTGGTTTTGTTTTTTTGAAGTTTAGTTGTGGTGGATGTGACAGTCATATTTGTCCAATAGGCTGCTTAGCTTTCATCCTAAAGTGTTATATTTCTTTTTATTATTTTTGGTGTTTTATTATTATAATTTTATTATAGAGATAATTTAGTATACCAATTTAGCACTAACCTAAATTTCCTAAGATGGCCAAATCTTGCGAGATAGTATTGGGTTTATCACCAAAAATCATTGTTAAAAATTAAAATATTTTTCATTTATTTTACATTCACCCTGTATCTTTCAGGAAATAATCAATTCCATTCTTAAACTCTTTGAAAGTACCAAACTTACACTCTTGCTGATGACAATACTCATTCCACAAACCAATCATCCTGTTTAAAAATAAAAGCATCTTAACTACAGCTTAGCATATCTTTAACTTCATTTTCAAAATACAGCACAAAGAAATCAGTTGCCTTTATCCTATTGATTTCGTGGATAATGTTAACCTTGTGAACTTCAATAAAATCCCCATTTTCCTTTCTTTTCTCATAAGAAAACAAGATGTCTTAATCTATTCCCATAATTATTTTCAACTACAGAATCAGCTTCATTGTAATAGACTTTTTTTCTGAAACACTTTCCAATGTCCATATCCTCACTTAGATGAGCATACCAAACACACACACATATTTCAAGTGAGACTTAATTTGTACAGCCTAAAAATCTAAGATGTCATAGGGTTATCATTAAGCTAAGACTTAAGTTTAGTGTAGTCCTAGCTTAAAAGGAAAAAAAAAAGAAGATAGTCTAAATAACATAAATTGTCCTAAAAGAAAAGTCCAGAAATTAATAATAATATAATTAACTGAGAATTTTCACTTTGTATTTAATAACACATAAAGCACTGTTAGATAATACGGCATAAAAATATCAAGATCCTAAACATCTTATGAAGACTAAAGGAATATAGTAAATAACAGAAGTACTTATCTCGAAAACATATAAATTGTTTTACATTAATAAATACTACTAAAGAATAAAAACTCCCAGAGACTCAGTACAGTACATCTTTAAGCACTCTACCACATTTAACTTGTGACTGGGGAATCAATGAAGTAGAAAAATAAAATGTAGTTTACAGATATAGATAGATAAGAATTAACCTACACTATATTTAACAAAGAAACAAAAATTCTCACGTAATTTCCATGCTCTTTTTGTTGCTGATGCCATCATCCATTCAGATTAAAAGCAGAGTATCATAAACCATAGGAATTTCTTCAGGTAATTACATGTAGAAAGGACCACAAATGATGCTTCTTTTTCTTCACAATTCTGAAACAAGAGAACAGTTTAAAAAATTTGAAGTTTCTTTTTCTCGTGAACTGTTAATGAAACCTAATACAATTATCTTTCAGTATAAAGTTAATGGCTCAAAAAGTAATTTATAAATATTCTACTTAAGCCAATTATACAGAAAAAGTAAGGAAAGCAAGAACATTCTGAATTAACATAACACTTGGTCCCCTAGGCTGCCTCATCCACTAAACCTAAAACAAAACCTCAAAGCTAACAATCATCATTTAAATATTTATCAAATCCCTTCTTACATTTACTGCTTCCATCACACCTGAAGGCAGCCCATTCAAACTTTTAATTACCCTGTTTGAAAAATAAAACTATCTTAGCTGAAGATGACTCCTACCCTGTAAAAATTTATATATCCTTCAGTACTATCATTCTCACCATTACTTCCTTGAAATCTTAAAACCCTCAATCAGATTCCATTTAACTTTTTTTTTAAGAGAAAATTTCACAAATCTTAATGCACTATTATGACAAACTTTTCATCTCAGGTATTATTCTATTTGCCTTCATACAAGTCCAATCCAACAATCCAATGTCTTTCTTAAAATAAATAGTCTAAAACCAAATATAACAATTCAAATGTGGTCTAATAAGCAATACAGACAATGAAATTATAATCTCTTAAAACTTGTATTCAATATTTCTGTATGTTTCTTATTTGCTCTGCTATTAGTAACAGTATACTGGTTAGAGCTTAAGAGACTGATGATGCCAACATCTTTTTCTTTTACAATGCTGTTAAAGTTATTTCCATTAAAATTATATATATATATAGTTTAAATGCATCATAATTCATGTTCATTAGCTTGTATTTGTAACTTATCAGTTACTTGTCACAATCACCAAATGATCAAAATCCTTTTGTAAAACAACAGTATCCTCCTCACAGACAACACTTTAGACCTTAATATCCTCAGAAAATTTAAGTAATTTGTTGCCCATTCCTTCCTCTATGTCACTGATATATATATATAAAATCAAATGTCTTAACACTGAGCCCTAAGATACCTCACTTCTGACATTAATTTAACTTGACTGAACTTCATTTATAACAAACCTATGCTTTCTTCTATCCAGCTACTATGTTTCCAACTTTTCTGTCCTACACACATAAAGATCATTTTTAACAAGATTCTTATGTGGTACCTTGATAAATTCTTCCTAAAAATCCCCATAAACCACATCTACACTCTTACCCTCATCTGTAAGATGAACCTTTTCAAAATTGTTGAAAGATAAAGTGAGACAAGATTTTTCCCTTACTTAAACTATGTCAACTATCCAATAAAATTGTAAACTTCATCAAATAACTTCATAAAGTTTCTTTTATCAGACTTCCCCAAGCTTTTCTCATAACTGATGTAATTACTGGGACAATTTTTATCACCTCCCTTGAGAACAGCAGTGGCATTAAATAACTTTCTATCCTCTGGCATTTGCCAGCTATTCAAGAACTAATAAAAATAGTAGCAAGTGGTTCACATATCCCATGTCTAGCTTCCTACAAACCCTTGGGGAAATATTATGCGAGTAAGGATTCTTATCATTCTTTAAACTTAACAAGCTTAGAATTAATATGATGTGATCTTGTTCAATCTAGTTTCCATCTAGCAACTGGTAAAGATGAGAAATACTGCTTAAATCATTATTACAAAAATTGAAGAAAATGTAAAATTTAATAACATAATCATCTCAGGTTTGAATCTTCCTTTACTGTCCCATAATATTTTTTTTAACATTAATGTATTTAAAGAAATCCTTACAGTTAAATTTTACAATTTCAGCCAAACTTTTGTCATATACTCTTTTTCACTTCCTAATTTCCTGTTTCAAAAACTATCTTAATATTATATAATCCTCTGTGTCCTCTATCATCGCAGTCAATTTAAATTTCTTTATGATGCATTTCTGTAAATTTATCCCTTATATCATTTTTGAGCTAACCTGGTTTTTATTTGCAGCCACATTTTTTTCCCTAAAAGGAATATGTCTGTTTTAAATATTTATTTCAAATTTTCCACATTTGACCAATGTTTCTAATTAATCCAGTTTTCTAATTTACAATAGATGATTCTTTTCACAACTCTTCAAAACTAACTTCTTTTAAACTTGTGACCAAAACCTCATTATTCTTGATCTCAATTAGTAGCAAAATATCAAAAGTAACTGAGCAATGATAACTTACATAAAGATATTCCCCAGTCTCCACCCTATCAACCATCTGTCCCTTGAAGAATTCATGTTCAATTGGTGAAGAAAATCATCTTAAATAGTTTCTAAAAACTTGTCTCCCTCATGGTATGACAAACATTTCCCAATTTATACACATGAAATTAAAATTCCCCATAATTATGACCTTTTAACAGCTGACATTTTGATTTTATGGTACAGAGCACTGGCAAAACCTACAGTAAGTGAACACAGGAATCAATCAACTAAATATATCATTTGAAGTGTAATAATTTGCGACCATATGTTGCAGAGCTCCAAAAGAACCCAGCTAGGACCCACAACTTACTCCCTCTCATACACTGACCCAAAGACAATCTCAGTGAGGTATGTACTTCTATAAAAGAATAAAGCTAGCAGTGAGGCTTTTAAAGCTTTTAACTACATGTTACTTCCAACATTTAAGGTTACTCCTTTATTTAACAATAGAGATCTCCTATATTCCAAAACATATTAAATATACACTACAGATTAATTATTTCAACTGGCCTCTTCTGTGCAATATCTATCAAATAAATAATCTTGTCATACTTAGTATAATAATCTACACCATTTTATGCCAAACATAATGAGAACTATGTTTAACTATGAGTATAAACTGCCATGTAATCAATTAAATTAAATTATAATTAAATTGATTAATATCATGAAAATAATCAACCTGCATTGTTAATTATTACTGTTTTTGATTATTCCAACTACCTAGAAATTAAAATTATAATTAAAACAATTAATATCAAAATACTAATAAAATAATCAAAATCAAGGTTTCCAATTATTTTCATTAACCTTAATTTCATTTAGTGGATAACTGGAATAATCAACTAAATGAAATTAGTATTTATGATCAAGCCAACCACCTAGTAACTGAAAGATTTTCATTGTGATTTTTTCATTATTGTTTTTTATTAATTCAGATTTCTTCAGAGGGCCTGTGCAATTTAACATTTATGCTCTATTCACCAGTGATATTGTTATGCAATGAGTTAGTCATAACAACAGTTAACATCCACTATTACAACAATAATCTAGGTTTCTCTGAAATGTTACAATAAAATCTGGTTTCTCAAGAACACACTATAAATTATCAAGCACTCTATCTTAAAAGTTTACACTTTTAAGAAAGAATGGGGAGAAATGTAAAAAAAATGGTTGAGTAGATATATAAATGAAAATAAAAACTATTAGTTTAGTATGGTTAGAAGTGGTAGGTCAGGGGTGAAATTTATAAGGTCAGGTGAGTGGGTATGAAGATGAATTTTGGGAGACTCAGAAAAACAATACAGTACAGTAAACTCGCAAAACTTGCTTACTTCAGCATAAGTTGGAGATAGCTTTGGGAAAACAATTTACTATTAGAATGAAAACAGTATAGAGCATGCAAGGTTTATAGGTAAACATAACAGGTTCAACAATAAATTTAGTTGCTTTTATTCTAAAGCTCCAAGTTTAAGAAATAAAATAGATAAGGAAAGGGCTCACATTCAATTTGAAAACTATGATATAATTGGAAGTGTTGGAACTTGGTTACATTTAAAGCCAAGATTTAGTTTCAGTGAAGTGGGATAATAAGTTGATCACTTCATTTCAGAATTTACAGAAAGACTGAAAATAACTCTTACATAGGTTATTACTTTACTGTTTAAGCATCATTTGGATTCTTGTTTAGTCTTGGGCTTAAGGACATTGAACTGTTGAAACAGATTCAAAAGAGGGATGTTAGGATGGTATATAGAATGTAAAGGGTGTCTGTAAAAAATAAAAGGCTAAGATCTCTTAAATTTTATTCTGAAAAAGAAGTTAGATGGGACCCAAATGAGGTGTTCAAGATTGTTAAGAAAATTTATGATATTGATGTATAATCTTTTTACCATATTTAATGGTGAAAATGGTAGGACAAGGAGATACAAATATAAACTTAGGAGTTATCTTCAGCTTAAACATGTTTACTTTTCTAACAGTCATTGGCCTACGGAATTGGATACCTTAAGATATGGTGAATGCAGTTGATTAAAGAGAGTTCAAGAAAAAGCTTAATAAATATTTGAATAATAAGGACTGGCTTTGAGTGTTTTAATTTCATTTTAAAGTTCTGTTTATTGGAAGGGAGAGTGCAGATGGACAAAGACCTTTGTTGTTTTTAAATTATATGTACAAATATCACAAATTAAGCAAGTTATCTATCAGCAAATTTTAAGGTTTTCTTTTATAAGTCTGTAAACTAATAGCAGTTTACTCAAGTTATTGAAGTCTGTTTCTATAATCTAACAGCTGACTCTTAAAAAAAATCTATTTAAATTTATTATTAGATATTTAGGTTGGTTAAGCTTATCACTTTTGCTTCTAACTTAAAATTCTTGATTTTCCTTAAGGCAATTAACTTAATTCAAACAAAACCCAAAACCTAGAAAGGTTAAGGTGTTTCTTTCTATGTTTGTTAACAAAACTTAAAAATAAAATTTAAAGACAAAACTATCAATTTTATACTTTGATTTTGGATATTCTGAAAAATTTAAAGACAAAACTATCAATTTTATACTTTGATTTGCATTCGATAAACAAATTTATCTTTAGATTTTGTGACCTTGATATTCTGATATTTTCTAATTTTGTAATGTTTAAAACTAGTAACATTAAAAAGCACTAGGACCAGTAGTATTCAAATACTTATTAGTAATATTAACAACTGATATTAAGCCTAATCAACAAACTTCGTTTAATGGCTTCAGATCTAAAAAAAAAAAAAAGAAAAGTGGAAACAGAAAATTGCAGTAAAGACTAATATTTTTAATAATAAAACAAACTAAAAGTCACTTACATTTTCTAAAAATATTCCTTTAACGACAACCGAAATCAAAATGTCATACCATAGCAATATGTCAAAACTATTTTAGAATAAGCATCCATACTTAAAGATCCTTCGTTCTTTTTCAGAACATATCAAATTTGTATTTAATATTAAAAACAAAACACACCACTGTTGGATTAGAATAATGTTTTATTTTTTAGGTACTGAGTAGCTAACAAGTAGTTAGAACAATAAGAAAATGTTATCTGTACCCATTTTGTGTCTAACTTACTGTAATTACAGGTGATATGCCCCCTAAGTAACTTAACGGTTTGTTTGTTTGTTTGTTTTGGAATTTCGTACAAAGCTACTCGAGGGCTATCTGTGCTAGCCGTCCCTAATTTAGCAGTGTAAGACTAGAGGGAAGGCAGCTAGTCATTACCACCCACCGCCAACTCTTGGGTAAACTGGAGGTTTATAATGAAACGTGAATAAAGTAGGCAGAACACAGATAGTCCATGTGTAGCTTTCAGTTCAATAATTGTTAGGCACTAGTGATGATTTAAAATGAAAATATTTCAGTAGGAGATAAATATAAGCGTAGCAAGCATTTTTGCTAACCAACAATTCAGGCTGTAAATCTGTTGTTATAAGTTTTACTCTCGTTTCCGGAGGAAAAGAGAAGGTATTGCAATTGAATCTGTGTGTGTTTCCGCACGCGTAGTTCGAAAACTTTCCCCTCGGTGGGCTGAGCAGATAGCCTGATGTGGCTTTGCTATAAGAAAATCACAATCACAATCACAGTTCGAAAACTAGTAGGCCGAAGTACACAAAATGAAAAGTTAGTATTGGATAGTCCTCCATAAACTTAGTCTGGATCCAAATCAGGATCCAGATTCTGGATCACTTTAACGCATTTTTTTATAGTTGGAAGATAGGGTATTTTCGTGGTTTTGAGTTGATAATTCTCTAAAATGTGATTGGATTTTTACTAAAGCTTATGGGAACATAAGGTAGAGGTTCCTCACCATACTGCAAAAAATGATCCGAATCGTTGATTATTCTGGGTCTAGGAAGAATTTTCCGGGTTTTCGAAGGTGAAATTTGATGCTATACAATATAAATGTATGCAAGCTCTAAAAAGTGCTGCGGAGCTAGGGTATGTATCGTCTCTGATTCCTCTCGTTTTCCATGTACACTACATGGCCAAAAGTATGGGGACACCCGATCGTTACACCCATATGTGCTTGTTGAACATCTAATTCCAAAACAATCGGCATTAATATGAAGTTGGTCCCTCTTTGCTGCTATAACAGCTTCCATTCTTCTAGGAAGGCTTTTCACTAGATTGTACAACATGGCTGTGGGAATTCGCTCCTATTTAGCCACAAGAGCATTAGGGAGGTCGGGCACTGATATCAGGCAATTAGGCCTGGCTCGCAGTCGGCGTTTCAATTCACATCAAAGGTGTTCGATGGGATTGAGGTCATGGCTCTGTACAGACTAGTCAAGTTATTCCACACTAACCTCGACAAACCATGTCTTTATGGACCTCACTTTGTTCACGGAGCATTGTCAAGCTGAAACAAAAAAGGGCTTTCCTTCAACTGTTGCCAGAAAGTTGTAAGCACACAATTCTCTGAAATGTCATTGTATGCTGTAGCATTAATATTTCTCTTCACTAAAACTACAGAGCCTAGCCCAAACCAAGAATAAACAGCCCCAGACCATTATTCCTCCTCCACAAAACTTTACAGTTGACACTATGCATTCAGGTAGGTAGCGTTCTCCTGGCATCCGCCAAACCCAAGTTTGTCCGTCAGACTGCCAGATAGTGAAGCGTGATTCATCACTCCAGAGAACGCGTTTTTACTGCTCCAAAGTTTAATGGCGGTGTGCTTTACACCACTCCAGCCAACACTTGGCATTACGCATGGTGATCTTATGCTTGTGTGCAGCTGCTCGGCCATGAAAACCCATTTCATGAAGCTCCCGACGAACAGTTCTTGTGCAAATGTTGCTTCCAGAGACAGTTTGGAGCTTGGTAGTGAGTGTTGCAACTGTGGACAGACGATTTTCACCCGCCACGCGCTTCAGCACTCGGTGGTCCCCGTTCTGTGAGCTTGTGTGACCTACTGCTTCGTGGCTGAGCTATTGTTGGTGAAGAGGAAACGTCTCGGACTGTAAGTGCTGACAGGAGCAGTTCAAGCAGGGCAGAAAGTTGACGAACTGATTTGTTGGAAAGGTGGCATCCTATGACAGTGCCACGTTGAAAGTCACTGAACTCTTCAGTACAACCCATTCTATGCCAGTG